>NC_140595.1:38529102-39129102 GCF_964204655.1 Triturus cristatus | reverse complement strand
TTATTGGCATATCTCACAGACTTATTCGTTTTTTACGAAAGTGTCCATATATGTATAGCCTCCAAGTGTTTATTATTGTACAATTTATGTGATATTTGAATGCAACATGTCCTTCGCGATTGAATATTTCACAGACGCTTCTGTTTATACACAAAGGAAAGAAGTGACGCGGAACACCAAAGTAGTTGTATACAACTGTATGTTTTAATAATACGAATGTAGAGACATATACATACATGTTCTGTAAATGTACTTATGCTACGAACCCCAGCTGCATGTCCTCTTTCATGACGCTTGTCTGTACTGTTTGTATACGGTTTTGAACGACCACAGAATGTTAAAAAACTTCAAAAAATGCAATAAAAATATTTTTTTTAAAACAAAACAAAACGAGTGCAGCAGGGGCTTTTGGTGGTCTACAAATAGGCACCAGCTGGTGGATGGGTTTCAACTTTCTGCCAAAGAGGTATTGACATGTTTCCGCGTGTAGAGGCACTTTTGTGACGCATCTAGGTCTGCATCAGGACTTAGAGGTGCGTGCCTAAGGCAGTCATCAGATTACAGTCTTCAGGGAGATGTGACTGTGTCAGGTAGCAGAGGTGCTTATGTGACAGAAACGTTAAAAAAAAAATCATACAGGAAGTAAAACTCAAAACATATACATGGACTAGTGAAAGGAGGAGCTTTGCAGTGCAAGCCGGGGAGTTTGAGTATCAATAGGTCACAGCAGGGAGGGACCTTTGACGAAAGTGTGACTACAAGGCCTCCCTCCAGCGCTCCCCTGGGAATCCTTTACCCCAAGGTGTTGGGGTAATTCCGCATCCAAAACAGTGGCAAGTATTACGCTTGTTCCGTTTTTAACACTTAGTAGTGCTCGACTAGTTTATATGCACTCACGTCTTTGGAGGAAGTAACTTCATTGCGTCCCACCCTGACCAAAGCCCAGGACCTATTTAGGACAGATAGGAAGGGCTGAAACATGTTGGTGCTGAATTTAGGGTCATAGGACAATCACATTCTAAACACCCATTTGTACATATTTTAACCTTCCCTCCCACTCCATTATTAAAGAATTATTTAGGAGTGGGTGAGGACGCCCCTATACACAATGTCTTAAGGGCTCCCTGAAACACGGTTGAGCCCACCTCGACTTTTAGCAGTCGGGGTGAGCCCTATGATGAAGCATATCACTATTAGAGTGAGTGAGTGCTATTAAAAGAGAAGGTCCTCTTTCCCTTCCCACCCGTAACAACGGGTTGGTTATACTTACAAAACCTCTTGAGATCTTTGCTCTGGAGAGTACCACCACCACACACTTAGGAACCCCACACCCACTGTTGGTTGCCTTTTTGTTCCTATCTCCTAGTTTTAGAGGAAGCTACAAATATACCACAGAAAGGACATTCTTTTGATGAAAAGTATATAAAATAGGGAGGACATGTCCTTTCTATCCTCTTGACTGAGGACCACTCTACCCGCCCGAGACCTTCTGGTCTCAGGATTTGTGTATTAGGAGCTTTGCTTTGATCATCAATGTTATACACAGGTGATAGGAGTTGTGAGTTGAAAGTGGAACTACTGATTTATTTTTTGTTAAAATCTGAAACAACACTATCAGTCATCCTCAAGTCTTTTCTGTTTTCCTGTAGCAATAGCATAGCAGCTTGAAACTACTCTAGATTTGGATGTTCTGCATTACGCCACAATCTAGTGGCTAGGTTTTAAAAAGCATCTTATTGAATTACGTTTGGGTGTCCGCCTAAGGCACAGTCAATCCAAGTCATCACGATGATCACCAAATTTAGCAAAGGACCTTGCAGCAACAACACATTCATAAAAACTTCCATCACAGAGCTTGAATGGCTTTTGCTCTGAGGGGAAAACCTCGCTGATCTGACACAACATTTCCTGATACAATACATTGATGATGGCAAGGAATCACCCCTGACACTTATGACTCACATTCAGTGGTCGTCAGGAGCTGGTAGACCCTTAACGGAGGACCACTGACCCATTGTGCATGGTAAAATGTATCTCAGACATAGACCAGACCACCATTATTAAAATGGCTGCCTCAGACTGAAAACCAGCAAATCCTGGAAAATCAGAAGCTAACAAGGACATGTGAAAAATGTTTGGAGTCACCCAATATAAGAAAGGTAGAAACAGAATGGTGCAAAAAGATACAAAGTCTGGGCACATTCAGTTTCCTTACTTTCCTTTCCAATGATCCCCAGCTGTTTAGGGCGATATTTATTTATTTATTTTGAGAGTTTTATATAGCGCTGGCTAGACCCGGAGGTATCAGAGCGCTTTACATAAGGTTCCACAGAAATTACAAAATTACATCAGTTACACGTTACATCAGTTACTAGAAAAACATTTCAAGAGAGTAGAAGACAAAATACATGGAGCTTAGAAGGGTAAAGGGATGGGGAAAAGGGGTAGGAGGTAGATAGGATGGAGAGACGAAGGAGAGTCTGCTCAAAGTCCGGCTGGGTAGTTGACGGCCGAGGAGGAAGTCTACAGCCCATCTCCTCTTTAGCTATCACGTAGCTCCACCGGGCATCAGCCAAACAGCTAGGTCTCAACGGGAAAGGAACAAAGAGGAGGGATAAATGGAGCTTAGAGGAGAAAGGGGGTGGAGTAAAGGGGTAAGAGGTAGAATACTTCATTACAGGAGGTATTAGCGAAAACGAGAAGCAGGATCCAAACAGATCAGGGAGAGTTGGGAGTCCAAAGGAAGGAGACAGCAGCAGAGGAGAAGACAAGACAAATGTCCGAAAACCGGCTGGGTAGGTGACGGCCAAAGCGGTGTGCCAGAGCCAGTCTCCCCTATAGCTGTCGGAGCAGCTCCACTGGGAATCGGCCATGCGGTTCGAACTCCGCCGGCATAGGGTGATGAACAGGGGTAGGTCGAGGTTGTTGATCACTGTAGCTCTGAGGCTGGGGGTTTTCAGCCACGAGGCTTGTCCATGTGAGATCAGTGGCAGCCATTTTAGGGTCAGGCGCTGAGTGTTGTGCAAGTCTTTTGTTGTTAAAAGACAGGCCAGTTCCCTGGATAGAGATTATGGTCAACCAGGAGACTACAAGATGATCCAGGGTAACTGCGCTCCTGCCCAGAACCCTTTGGATTCGAATAAAGTGTTCTTCTGCCCACCACTTCTGCCGGAAGACTGCTCCATGTCCCACTACCATTCCTTCAAAAACAAACAAACAAACAAAAAACAATGTTCTGGATATGCCCCCTCCATTCTTAAAAAGGAAGCACAGTCAGGAATTGGCTTTAGAAGTGGCGACTCTCCTCAACTCCAAGCTGTGGTTTCAATTTATTCCCAAGGTAAGAGAGACCAGGAAAAAGAGCCCACCTTGATGTCTGTTACAAGACCTTTGAAAAGGTATTCGCTTTCCATGCAGAAGTCCTCCTGTAAAGCCCTGGCAGGGCGCTAACGGGAGGCTTTGCAAGTCAGGCCACAGGGTTTCGGACGGTAAATGGCCATGTGTGCAGGGCGCCCACTGGCACCGGCCCATCAAAGGAGTGTGCCAGGCTCACAAGATCAAGGCAATGCTTTGATAGATGTGCCGGAGAATCAATGCAGGGATTTGAATGCTAAGCGGAGGGGGTTCTCGCCTCCAGACTCAGCAAGCGGAACGCAACCACATTTGGTGCCCGCAGGAGTTTATTCAACAGACGAGCTGCTAGTCCCACATACAAAGCATTGGCACAAATCTTTTTATCATTCACACACCTCCCGCTTGGAACAATCTCCTCCTCTGAGGTTATGCTTCAACTGTGTGTGCTAGTTTCACACTTGCGGTGTTCGGGCTGGTACACTTGAAGGGACTGGGCACTGAATACGTGATTGAGAAAACACATATATATATATATATATATATATATATATATATATATATATATATATATCTGCGATTCCACAGCGTCTCAGCCTTTTCACAGCCACACAGGGACACGGACCACAGATTTGTGCCAATTCTCGTTTTTATTCAGATGCCGCCATAACGCGTTTCAACTCCTTCGAGTCTTGTTCACATATATATAATATGGTGTTTCTATACAAACAACGGTTAAAGTGACATTATAGTTAGATGTTGCAGCAAGACATGAGCCAATGCTATAAAGCAAAAACCCAATAACACTAATGTACACTTGTTATAGTTTAGTCACAAAGCATAGCTTCCAGCCCCATCATGGACTGGCCTTTGGCCTGGCTCCGCATCAATCTCTGCGCGGACGCCTAACCCACTTTTTCATAATTGTTTTTAAGTGATGTACAAAGGGTGCAGTGTTTACAGTCCGTAGGTGTGCATGCTGGCACAAAGCAGACGACACAATCAGTGCAGAGTTTACAGTCCATAGGTGTGCACGCTGGCACAAAGCAGACGACACAAGCAGTGCAGTGTTTACAGTCCATAGGTGTGTGCGCTGACACAAAGCGGACGATGCAAACAGTGCAGTGTTTACAGTCCATAGGTGTGTGCGCTGACACAAAGCAGACGATGCAAACAGTGCAGTGTTTACAATCCGTAGGTGTGCATGCTGACACAAAGCAGACAATGCAAACAGTGCAGTGTTTACAATCCATAGGTGTGCATGCTGACACAAAGCAGATGATGCAAACAGTGCAGTGTTTACAGTCCCTAGGTGTGCACGCTGGCACAAAGCAGACGACGCAAACAGTGCAGTGTTTACAGTCAATAGGTGTGCACGCTGGCACAAAGCAGACAATGCAAACAGTGCAGTGTTTACAGTCCGTAGGTATGCACGCTGACACAAAGCAGACGATGCAAATAGTGCAGTGTTTACAGTCCCTAGGTGTGCACGCTGACACAAAGCAGACGATGCAAACAGTGCAGTGTTTACAATCCATAGGTGTTCATGCTGACACAAAGCAGACGATGCAAACAGTGCAGTATTTACAGTCCCTAGGTGTGCATGCTGGCACAAAGCAGGCAACGCAAACAGTGCAGTGTTTACAGTCCGTAGGTGTGCACGCTGGCACAAAGCAGACAACGCAAACAGTGCAGTGTTTACAGTCCGTAGGTATGCACACTGGCACAAAGCAGACAATGCAAACAGTGCAGTGTTTACAGTCCATAGGTGTGCACGCTGGCACAAAGCAGACAACGCAGACAGTGCAGTGCTGTGTTCACAGTCCATAGGTATGCACACTGGCACAAAGCAGACGATGCAAACAGTGCAGTATTTACAGTCCCTAGGTGTGCACGCTGACACAAAGCAGACAACGCAAACAGTGCAGTGTTTGCAATCTGTAGATGTGCACGCTGGTCCAAAGCAGATGACGCAAGCAGGGCAGTGTTTACAATCCGTAAGTGTGCGCACTGACACAAAGCAGACGACACAAGCAGTGCAGTGCTTACAATCCATAGGTGTGCATGCTGACACAAAGCAGACAATGCAAACAGTGCAGTGTTTACAGTCCGTAGGTATGCACGCTGGCACAAAGCAGATGATGCAAACAGTGCAGTGTGTACAGTCCCTAGGTGTGCACGCTGGCACAAAGCAGAAGACGCAAATAGTGCAGTGTTTACAGTCCGTAGGTATGCACACTGGCACAAAGCAGACGATGCAAACAGTGCAGTGTTTATAGTCCATAGGTGTGCGCACCGACACAAAGCAGACGATGCAAACAGTGCATTGCTTACAGTCCGTAGGTGTGCACGCTGACATGAAGCGGACGATGCAAACAGTGCAGTGTTTATAGTCCGCAGGTGTGCGCACTAACACACAGCAGACGACGCAAACAGGGCAGTGTTTACAGTCCGTAGGTATGCACGCTGGCACAAAGCAGACAATGCAAACAGTGCAGTGCTTACAGTCAGTAGGTGTGCATGCTGGCACAAAGCAGACGACGCAAACAGTGCAGTATTTATAGTCCGCAGGTGTATACACTGACACAAAACAGACAACGCAAACAGTCTAGTATCTATAAGTGTGCACGCTGGCACACAGCAGACGACACAAACAGTGCAGTGTTTACAGTCCGTAGGTGTGCATGCTGGCACAAGGGACAAAAAGCAAACAGTGCAGGGCCTGTCTGCTTACACTATGTGCCTTATGCAAATAGGGTCATCAATCTCTGCCCAACTACAATTAGCGCTATACAGATTTGCAACATTTCCTGCCTGTATATGCCTACACAAGGCACAATTTACAGAATGTAGTATCTACTACCTATGCTCCTTCCTACGCTCAGCACAGGACACACATAGTGCCACGCGTAAGGTATGGGATCTTCCAGCGCTACCACATTAAACAACTACTGCAGTAATCTATTTTTTCAGTTACCTGTAAGGGTGCAGTACTGACCTCAGAAGCAACCATTTGCAGTACACGGATAATCGAGCTCTCGACCACAAGTCTTTACCCGACATGCTGGTCAATTGTGGAGCTCACTCCAGAAACTAATCACGTCTTCTGCATGTGAGGGAGCACCTGATTTCCATCCTAGTCCATACAATATGACCGCCTAGCATCATGCTTTGGGATGATTTCTTTTTTTGGCTCTTATCTGAACCTGCGTACTCAACCCCAAGACTACAATATCTTGAGTGGAACACACACTCAGAAGATACACCTGGCACCCTACCAAATCGTTGGGTGGTGCTCACATTGCCCTGATGAAGCCCCGTTTAGGAAGAAACGCATTGGCTGCATGTGCACTTGGTTGAAACCATTAAAGAAGAATTCTCTTCACTGAAGACCCAAGAACATTTGTTTGACTACCTAATTGCTTTTCTGTGGCCTTTCTCCTATGTTCCGACTGACCTCAGAAGCAACCATGACGCTTGGCAACCCCCCAGCTCCGTGCCCCCCCCCCCCCAAGGGCGGGGCCCCAGCCACAACACACCCCATGTTCATTAAAACTCAGGGCCTCAAACAAGTTGTGACCAAAGTAAAGTCCTGCGTGTAACCTTTAGCAAAGATAGTACATTCCTGTAGTCAAGAGTTTTTCAAATTCCTGAAACTTCACTAGTGGCCAAATATCCAAACCCACCAATATTCTTTGGCACAGAATTCTCCAGCCAGAAGGAGGCTTAGGTTAGTTTTTTTCTTTTTGCGTGAGGCCAGAAGGCCTTTCAGTATACTTAACTCAGGCTGGACAATGGAGCTATCCAACTGAACTACTGTTAGCAGTTCTTTAAATCCTATCCGGGGCATGCCTTGGGCTCTGCTGCGAGGAGTACAGCTCTCTCGCCTCATGCCACTGGGTATCTGGTGTATCATGCCGCCTTCTATGGAGGGCCTGCGCTCAGAGCATAGTTTGGTCAGTAAGATAGGGATGGGGGGGACGTATGCTTTAAATTTCCCAACAATCACGCTGGGATACCCTGTTAAAATACACCATAAGAAGCAGGACACGAAGGGGGCTTACAAGGCGGTGGGCAGAGAGATGCGTGCGGGGTGTTAGGGGCACTTTAAACACAATGGTTTGCAAACTAACCAAGTATTAAGGATGAGATGAGTATATGTGTGTGTTATTGTCTGTAAAGATCCAGGGTGAAATCCAGCAGACACCTTACCATACCTGACTGAAGGCACCTGTACCCAACTATTTACTACAGATTATTTTTTTTAGGGGGAGTAACAGTGTTGCAAAATAGTTGAAAAAAGTGTAGCGACCGGGAAGGATTTTTCCTGGACAAATCGAAACAATGTAACAGCCTTGATGAGAAACAACATCTATTCAAGCAGTTCTGTATAAGGAGGCATAGCTGGCTGAGGCGAGAAGGGACAACTGGAGTCAGTCATTATTTAAGCGCCCATGGGTCTTAATTGACATCCTCTTAATGGACAGCCTTCTTACTGCTGCCTGTTAAACAGTTTTAGCTAAGAACACAGCAGCCACCTCCTTTCAGTCCTGGCTAAACAGGGTCTCCTTCCTGAGAGGCGCAGATAATGCCTCGCTGCAAAATTATTCATGGATAGTTCGCAACACTTCTATTTGGGACTCCCTTGAAAACTATTTTGCTAGCACTAAACCGACGTGAAGTTCTAACAAGGGAACCTCACTCAACACTCCTTGACACTTTCCTTCTCAAGTATGCATCCCAACTATATGTGCAAATATCAGAATCAACAACACTTGACTCTTCCATCTCAACAAGCCTGGTGCTCGACTGCCGTCTTGCCGACAATATAGTTCCTGAAACACATCTTCACCCAAGTACCCTACAACCGCTTGAATCTACACCCATTGGCCTTCCTTTCTTTTCTTTATTCTGTCACCATTAATTCACTTTCCCTCCGATCCTCTTACTCAAATCTTTTCGTACACATATCGTATGTTTTTCTGCTCTTATGGGTTATGTGCTCCTGGACTCTGTTTACATATTAGACCATTGGGCAGGGCCGGGCTGGGAACCGAAACTGGCCCTGACAAACTGCTCGGCCAGCCCCCTGAGGGGTGACGGGGGTGCGGCCGAGCTATTTACTAGGGCTAGTTTTGGCCAATTTTGTTATGGGGGCCGATATTGCGGACCCCATGTAACAAAAATGCCCCCCCCCCCCCCCTCAGAGGCCCAAAACAGGCCCCCACCCTGGCGGCCCACCGGGGAAACGCCCACTGCGGCCAGTCCAGCCCTGCCATTGGGCTCTAACTATCCATCCAGAGCTTCGCATGTCAGACAAGAGCTTCTCTAAATGTAACCCATGTATCATACCACTGTTTCTTCTTCCCTGTTTTTTTTAAAATGCATAATAAAATATTTCTGAGATAAAAAAAATTTAAAAGCGCCCATTTGTCAACCACAATCTCAGCCCTACTGCCAGGGAAACGAGCTGCAACCCAGGGAAAGAGCAGATACTTTGCAGCTATCGATTTGTTATTTGGGAATTAAATATGACAATGCAAATTGCTTTACCACTTCCATCCATCAAACACTCTGCCACCAGGAAACTATGTGGTGCACGCTCTAATTTCAACAAAAGCATCAATGCGCTATATTTCAATGCAAAAAGTACAGATTTATTGGTCGAAGACCAAACTTGTGTTCATAACTTTTTGTTGATGTTTTCCCAAAAATAGAACACAAGTTCCACATATATGTTCAGGTTCGAAAAAGGGATGAATATTACAGCATTCGATCAGAGAGCAAGACTTCAGCATGCATATAGATAAACCAACCCACCGGAATTATGATACCACCAAATTATGCAGCAGACGTGACTAAATTATGGAGCAAGAAAAGGTATATAATACAGCATATTTTTGGACAGCATTACTTCTTTATTTTCACTTTTTTACACACGGTAATGCTGTCTGGACAAAGATTTCATCTCATTAGTACCAGTTTAACAAACAAATACAGAAATAAGCTTCTGAAAGATTCCCAGTTAGCCTTTGCGAAGGGCCTTCCATTGTGCACGGACACATGTTGCCTCATTTTTAGCTTCGTTTGTGCTGGAAACTGCTTTTGAAAATGTTTTGCAAACCATGCAGCAGATGATAGATAATGTGGCACCCCCATAATTATGCAAAATGCTGAAACCGTAGAATAGCACAATTCCAGTGGCCCCGATTATTGTAATTGTATTTATATAGCGTTTACTACTCATGACAAGGCATCGCAGTGCTTTTTGGCGATAGCATGGTACTCTGCCGTAGCCTATGTATGTATGTCATTACATGTAGAACTCTGTCACAGACTGATACCAAAAGAAGGGGTTAGAAGACAAATGTAGGTAAACACATGCGGAAAACCAGAATGGGTGTCTGGAAACCAACAATCACTTGTTACTGCTCCTCTTTACTGCATACTGTGACCCCCTTCATTGCCCGCTTATACCTGTTTTATTGTATTACCCTCCATGGTGCAATTGTCCTGGAATCTGCGATTAATCCTGTTTTTTGGGGTCTTTTTTACCCCTATTTGATACAGATCTTGCATTTATGCCCTTCCTTCCATCCCAATGTAAAGCGCTCTGATATCCTTCGGGATCCTGTTCGCGCTATATAAAACGTAATAAATAAATAAACAAACATTCTGTATACAATAGAAAAGGGCTTATATTTGCGTCGGCGCCCAGGGCCCGCGTGAGAGGAGACGTCACAACATACATGTTCTTCTCAGAGCCAATTCTCTGCTTCTTTTCTTGACCAAACTGTGTGATTCTTGGTAAATAATTTAGTTCCCAGTACCTAAAGCGCTCTTTTGCCAAATAACTGCAAGTGCCTAGAAACAAGCTGGCCACTTCTTTGAGTCTTTAAGAGGGCCGGGCATGAACCGCGCCAGGGGCTGGTCTGATAGGCAGGTGCTAGTATTCATTTGTTTATCCACACCCCTTTCAAGTTCGATCCCAAACACTCATCTCTATTGATTCGTTTCGGTTAGTGTCGATTGTTACGCAATGAAGCAGTGACATCACAGTTTATGGGGTTACCAGAACCCCAGATATGAACCATCACCCCACACTTAGAAGATTGGTTCACTTATCTAAGGAGTCTTCAATCTTCCCATTGGTTATTCTGAGGCCTGACGGAGAGAGGAGTGCAGCTTGGTGATTTTGAGGGGGGTGGGGATGCTGGGGGAGCACTCAGACCAGGCAGGTACAAGAGCCCCGCACCCCTCAGTCAGTCACAGTCCCTGGTGTGAGTTCAGTTCGGTGGTGGACATGTTGAATATGTCAGTTTGCAGCAATTTCCTGAATTTCTGGTGCTTTGTTTCAGCTGTCAGGCTGGAGTTCAGCGCCGACTCTCTGAAAACTAGAGATATCACTTTCTGCTTATGTCTCTGTTTGCGACACTGTCACTGCTGTGTTCTACTCACTGGACCCCGCACTGTCACTGCTGTGTTCTACTCACTGTAACATGCACTGTCACTGCTGTGTTCTCCTCACTATCCCATGCACTGTCACTGCTGTGTTCTACTCACTGTACCATGCACTGTCATGGCTGTGTTCTACTCACTGTACCATGCACTGTCATGGCTGTGTTCTACTCATTGTACCATGCACTGTCATGGCTGTGTTCTACACCCTGGAGCCCACACTGTTACTGCTGTGTTCTACTCACTGGAGCCCACACAGTCACTAATGTGCTCTGCTCATTGTAGCCCACGCTGTCACTAATGTGTTCTACTCACTGGACTCCGCACTGTCACTGCTCTGTTCTACTCATTGGAGCCCACACTGTCACTGCTGGACTCTCCTCACTGGAGCCCACACTGTCACTGCTGTGTTCTACTCACTGGGGCCCTGCACTGTCACTGCTGAGTTCTACTCCCTGGAGCCCACACTGTCACTGCTGTGTTCTACTCACTGGACCCCGCACTGTCACTGCTCTGTTCTACTTACTGGAGCCCACATAGTCTTTGCTGGACTCGCCTCACTGGAGCCCACACTGTCACTGCTGTGTTCTACTCACTGGACCCCGCACTGTCACTGCTCTGTTCTACTCACTGGAGCCCACACAGTCATTGCTGGACTCTCCTCACTGGAGCCCACACTGTCACTGCTGTGTTCTACTCACTGGAGCCCACACTGTTACTGCAGTGTTCTAGTCACTGGACCCTGCACTGTCACTGCTGTGTTCTACACACTGGAGCCCACACTGTGTCTGCTGGACTCTCCTCACTGGAGTCCACACTGTTACTGCTGTGCCTACTCACTGGTGCCCACGCGGTCACTGCTCTACTCTTCTCACTGAAGCCCACACTGTCACAGCTGGACTCTTCTCACTGGAGCCCACGGTGTCACTGCTATGTTCTACTCACCGGACCCTGCACTGTCACTGCTTTGTTCGACTCACTGGTCCCTGCACTGTCACTGCTGTGTTCTACTCACTGGAGCCGTGCACTGTCACTGCTGGACACTCCTCACTGGAGCCCACATTCTTGCTGCTGTGTTCTACTCACTGGACCCCGCATTGTCACTGCTGTGTTCTACTCACTGGACCCTGCAGTGTCACTGCTGTGTTCTACTCACTGGAGCCCTGCTGTCACTGCTGGACTCTCCTCACTGGAGCCCACACTGTCACTGCTGTGTTCTACCCACCGGAGCCCACACTGTCACTGCTGGTCTCTCCTCACTGGAGCCCACACTGTCACTGCTGGACTTTCCTCACTGGAGCTCACACTGTCACTGCTGGACTCAGTTGTACTACCTCACTTGCCTGGCACTGTCACCGATGGACTCTCCTCACTGGACCCCGCATTGTCACTGCTCTGCGGCATCTTCTATCGCCGAGGACAACACTCTCTCTGCCGCACACACAGTTATTGAACCCCTACCTTAGCATTATTAATATAGGAGTCTCTTCTGCATATACCACCCTCTCACTCAATGCCTCTCACGCTGTTACACTGTAGTCACTGTTGAAGCTTATTTTCATTAGGGGTTGGCGGAATTTGCATAGTCGCGCTACGCAAAGCTCCGCGAAACAGTAAAAAATCTCCGCAAGCACACAAAAGTTTCGCGAACACATGGATTTGCTTGTTTCGCCCCTACGCGATGCTTTTTTCCTGTTCGCGTACACTGTTTGCGTGCTCGGGGAGAAATATCTCACGAACACGCATTTTGAAAGCGCAAACGATTTTTGGCAATTTTGCGTTCTCCGCAGAATGCGAAATTACCCAAATACCACAAATTCCACGAGCGGAACGGAATTTACCGCCCAAGCCTAATTTTCATCCGCACTCTGCAGTAAGAACAGAAAAACAGAACAGAGCAAACCCGAGACAGCCAGTGAGACCTCTCCTTGCTTCAAAGACATCACCGTCCCTGCAGCCCAGGGTGACCTCTACCTGTTGCAGAGACACCACCTTTCCTGCAGGCTAATATCACCTTTCCTTGCTCCATGGATAGCATCATCTTTGAAACCCTGCCTGACCTCTCCCTGCTTCAGAGACAGCACCATCCCTACACCCCAGTGCAACCTCTCCATACTCCAGAGACAGCACCGTCCCTGCACTCCAGAGTGAAGTCTCTTTACTCCAGACACATCACCGTCCCTGCACCCCAGAGGGGCCTCTCCTTGCTCCAGAGACGGCACCGTCCCTGCACCTCAGTGTGACCTCTCCCTGCTCCAGAGACAGCACCGTCACAGCACCCCAGTGCGACCTCTCCTTGCTCCAGAGACAGCACCTTCCCTGCACCCCAGAGTGAACTCTCCTTGCTCCAGAGACGGCACAGTCTCTGCACCCCAGAGTGACCTCTCCTCGCTCCAGAGACAGCACCGTCCCTGCACCCCAGTGTGACCTCTCCCTGCTTCAGAGACAGCACCGTCCCTGCACCCCAGTCTGACCCCTCCTTACTCCAGAGACAGCACCGTCCCTGCACCCCAGAGAGGCCTCTCCTTACTTCAGAGACAGCACCGTCCCTGCACCACAGTGTGACCTCTCCCTGCTCCAGAGACAGCACCGTCCCTGCACCCCAGAGTGACCTCTCCTTGCTCCAGAGACAGCACCGTCCCTGCACCACAGAGTGACCTCTCCTTGCTCCAGAGACAGCACCGTCCCTGCACCTCAGTGTGACCTCTCCCTGCTCCAGAGACAGCACTGTCCCAGCACCCCAGTGTGACCTTTCCTTGCTCCAGAGACAGCACCCTCCCTGCATCCTGGAGTGAACTCTCCTTGCTCCAGAGACAGCACCGTCCCTGCACCCAAGAGTGACCTCTCCTTGCTCCAGAGACAGCACCGTCCCAGCATTCCAGTGTGACCTCTCCTTGCTCCAGAGACAGCACCTTCCCTGCACCTCAGAGTGAACTCTCCTTGCTCCAGAGACAGCACCGTCCCTGCACCCCAGAGTTACCTCTCCTTGACAGACAGCACCGTCCCTGCACCCCAGAGTGAACTCTCCTTGCTCCAGAGACAGCACCGTCCCTGCACCCCAGAGTGACCTCTCCCTGCTCCAGAGACAGCACCGTCCCAGCACCCCAGTGTGACCTCTCCTTGCTCCAGAGACAGCACATTACCTGCACCCCAGAGTGAACTCTCCTTGCTCCAGAGACAGCACCGTCCCTGCACCCAAGAGTGACCTCTCCTTGCTCCAGAGACAGCACCGTCCCAGCATTCCAGTGTGACCTCTCCTTGCTCCAGAGACAGCACCTTCCCTGCACCTCAGAGTGAACTCTCCTTGCTCCAGAGACAGCACCGTCCCTGCACCCCAGAGTGACCTCTGCTTGATAGACAACACCGTCCCTGCACCCCAGAGTGACCTCTTCCTGCGCCAGAGACAGCACTGTCCCTGCACCCCAGAGTGACCACTCCTTACTCCAGAGACAGCACCGTCCCTGCACCCCAGGGTGACCCCTCCTTACTCCAGAGACAGCACCGTCCCTGCACCCCAGAGTGACCTCTCCTTGCTCCAGAGACAGCACCGTCCCTGCACCCTAGTGTGACCTCTCCTTGCTCCAGAGACAGCACATTCCCTGCACCCCAGAGTGAACTCTCCTTGCTCCAGAGACAGCACCGTCCCTGCACCCCAGAGTGACCTCTCCCTGCTCCAGAGACAGCACCGTCCCAGCACCCCAGTGTGACCTCTCCTTGCTCCAGAGACAGCACATTCCCTGCACCCCAGAGTGAACTCTCCTTGCTCCAGAGACAGCACCTTCCCTGCACCCCAGAGTGAACTCTCCTTGCTCTAGAGACGGCACATTCTCTGCACCCCAGTGTGACCTCTCCTTGCTCCAGAGACAGCACCGTCCCTGCACCCCAGTGTGACCTCTCCCTGCTTCAGAGACAGCACCGTCCCTGCACCCCAGGGTGACCCCTTCTTACTCCAGAGACAGCACCGTCCCTGCACCCCAGAGAGGCCTCTCCTTACTCCAGAGACAGCACCGTCCCTGCACCACAGTGTGACCTCTCCCTGCTCCAGAGACAGCACCGTCCCTGCACCTCAGTGTGACCTCTCCCTGCTCCAGAGACAGCACCGTCCCTGCACCCCAGGGTGACCCCTTCTTACTCCAGAGACAGCACCGTCCCTGCACCCCAGAGAGGCATCTCCTTACTTCAGAGACAGCACCGTCCCTGCACCACAGTGTGACCTCTCCCTGCTCCAGAGACAGCACCGTCCCTGCACCCCAGAGTGACATCTCCTTGCTCCAGAGACAGCACCGTCCCTGCACCACAGAGTGACCTCTCCTTGCTCCAGAGACAGCACCGTCCCTGCACCTCAGTGTGACCTCTCCTTGCTCCAGAGACAGCACCCTCCCTGCATCCTGGAGTGAACTCTCCTTGCTCCAGAGACAGCACCGTCCCTGCACCCAAGAGTGACCTCTCCTTGCTCCAGAGACAGCACCGTCCGAGCATTCCAGTGTGACCTCTCCTTGCTCCAGAGACAGCACCTTCCCTGCACCTCAGAGTGAACTCTCCTTGCTCCAGAGACAGCACCGTCCCTGCACCCCAAAGTGACCTCTCCTTGAGAGACAGCACCGTCCCTGCACCCCAGAGTTACCTCTTCCTGCTCCAGAGACAGCACTGTCCCTGCACCCCAGGGTGACCACTCCTTACTCCAGAGACAGCACCGTCCCTGCACCCCAGGGTGACCCCTCCTTACTCCAGAGACAGCACTGTCCCTGCACCCCAGAGTGACCTCTCCTTGCTCCAGAGACAGCACCGTCCCTGCACCCCAGTGTGACCTCTCCTTGCTCCAGAGACAGCACCCTCCCTGCATCCTGGAGTGAACTCTCCTTGCTCCAGAGACAGCACCGTCCCTGCACCCAAGAGTGACCTCTCCCTGCTCCAGAGACAGCACCGTCCCTGCACCTCAGAGTGAACTCTCCTTGCTCCAGAGACAGCACCGTCCCTGCACCCCAGAGTGACCTCTCCTTGAGAGACAGCACCGTCCCTGCACCCCAGAGTTACCTCTTCCTGCTCCAGAGACAGCACTGTCCCTGCACCCCAGGGTGACCACTCCTTACTCCAGAGACAGCACCGTCCCTGCACCCCAGGGTGACCCCTCCTTACTCCAGAGACAGCACTGTCCCTGCACCCCAGAGTGACCTCTCCTTGCTCCAGAGACAGCACCGTCCCTGCACCCCAGTGTGACCTCTCCTTGCTCCAGAGACAGCACCCTCCCTGCATCCTGGAGTGAACTCTCCTTGCTCCAGAGACAGCACCGTCCCTGCACCCAAGAGTGACCTCTCCCTGCTCCAGAGACAGCACCGTCCCAGCACCCCAGTGTGACCTCTCCTTGCTCCAGAGACTGCACATTCCCTGCACCCCAGAGTGAACTCTCCTTGCTCCAGAGACAGCACCTTCCCTGCACCCCAGAGTGAACTCTCCTTGCTCTAGAGACGGCACATTCTCTGCACCCCAGAGTGACCTCTCCTTGCACCAGAGACAGCACCGTCCCTGCACCCCCGAGTGACCTCTCCTTGTTTCAGAGACAGCACTGTCCCTGCACCCCAGAGTGACCTCTCCTTGCTCCAGAGACAGCACCGTCCCTGCATTCCAAGACACAAAGGCCTGCAGCCGCTGTGGTTGACTGAGACGTGCCCCCAGTGCGGGGCCTCCGGCCTCCCCCTCTCGGCTTACATTCCTCGGCTCCCTCCTCGTCTTCCCCTCCCCCAACCCTTGTACCTCCATCCCCCCTCCACCCGCCCTGGTCTCCTGCCTCTCTCAGACTGTGTGCGCCTTGGCTCAGTTCCCATTTACGAGGCAGCGCCTCGTACCACACGGTGTGAGGCAGGGGGTGCGGGACATACCTTTAGTAGCACCCATGGCAGTCCTTAATTGGAGGGTGTCCCCCACCAGGGGCCCATCACCCTCTACGGCCCTCCCAGTGACCTCAGTGGGATCCATGCCCTGAACATCTCCCTCCACCTCCAAACAAAGGGTTAATCCTAACTGATTTCAATTGAATCATATGCAAAACTACTTAACCCCACCCTCACTGTAAACGCCAAAGGTTGAGAAAAGCCCTAGTGACCACTGCCATTTCTGAGGCACCCCCGGGGCATGTCTGTACATCCCTCTCTGGGGCACCCCCGGGGCCCGTCTTTACAGGCCTCTCTGAGGCACCCCAAGGGCATGTCTTTACACCCCCTCCTGTGGGATCCCCGGAGCAGATCTTTAAATCCTTTCTGGGGCACTCCCCGGGCATGTCTTTACATCCCTCTGTGATGCTCTCTGTAGATCACCAGATGAGCATTTCTGGGCAGTCCGCGGCCCTCGCTGCAGCATCCATGGGTATGTCTCTGCAATGAGCTGCCTCCTGGAGAGGGCCACAGGAGCACCTCTCCAGTCACCAGCCTTTGGCAACCACCAAGCTGCTATAAAGAGAAGTTTACCCGCCGGGCATGTCTTCGCAGTCCGCTGCCCTCTTGGGAGCACTAGTGAGCATGTTTTTGCATCTCACTAATGCATCCAAGTAGCATCTCTTAGCAGTCTCTTTCCTCTCATGAGCAATCACTTGACAAGTCTTTACAGCCCTCTCTGGAGCACCCATGGGGAACGTCTCTACAGGCCTTTCTGGGGCACCCTCGGGGCATGTCTTTACAGCCCTCTCTAGGGCACCCATTGGACATGTCTTTACAGCCCTCTCTGAAGCACCCCCGGGGCATGTCTTTACAGCCCTCTCTGGGGCACCCATTGGACATGTCTTTACAGCCCTCTCTGAAGCACCCCCGGGGCATGTCTTTACAGCCCTCTCTGGGGCACCCATGGGACATGTCTTTAAAGCCCTCTCTGGAGCACCCATGGAGCATGTATTTACAGCCCTCGCCAGAGCACCCATAAGGCATGTCTTTACAGCCCTCTCTGGGGCACACACTCTCTACAGCCCTCTCTGGAGCACCCACAGGGCATGTCTTTACAGCCCTCTCTGGAGCACCCATAAGGCATGTCTTTACAGCACTCTCTGGGGCACCCATGGGACATGCCTTTACAGCCCTCTCTGGAGCACACACAGGGCAAGTCTTCACAGCCCTCTCTGGGGCACCCATGGGACAGGTCTCTACTGCCCTCTCTGGGGCACCCATGGAACATGTTTTTACAGCCCTCTCCAGAGCACCCACGGGGCATGTCTTTACAGCCCTCTCTGGGGCACCCACTGGACATGTATTTACAGCCCTCCCCGGGGCACCCATGGGACATTTCTTTACAGCCCTCTCTGGAGCACACCCAGGGCAAGTCTTTACAGCCCTCTCTGGGGCACCCATGGGACATGTCTTTACAGCCCTCTCTGGGGCACCCATGGGACATGTCTTTACAGCCCTCTCTGGATCACACACGGGACACGTCTTTACAGCCCTCTCTGGGGCACCCATGGGACATGTCTCTACTCCCGTCTCTGGGGCACACATGGGACATGTCTTTACAGCCCTCTCCAGAGCACCCACGGGGCATGTCTTTACAGCCCTCTCTGGGGCACCCACGGGACATGTATTTGCAGCCCTCCCCGGGGCACCCATGGGACATTTCTTTACAGCCCTCTCTGAGGCACACACGAGGCAAGTCTTTACAGCCCTCTCTGGGGCACCCATGGGATATGTCTTTGCAGCCCTCTCTGAGGCACACATAATTGTCTTTACAACCCTCTCTGGAGCACCCATGGGGCATGCCTTAACAGCCCTCTGGGGCACCCATGGGACATGTCTTTACAGCCCTCTCTGGGGCACACATGGGGAATGTCTTTACAGCCCTATCTGGGGCACCCATGGGGCATGCCTTAACAGCCCTCTGGGGCACCCATGGGACATGTCTTTACAGCCCTCTCTGGGGCACACATGGGGAATGTCTTTACAGCCCTCTCTGGGGCACACTTGGGACATGTCTTTACAGCCCTCTCTGGGGCACCCACAGGGCATGTCTTTACAGCCCTCTCTGGGGCACCCACAGGGCATGTCTTTACAGCCCTCTCTGGAGCACCCATGGGACGTCTTTACAGCCCTCTCTGGGGCACACATGGGGAATGTCTTTACAGCCCTATCTGGGGCACCCATGGGGCATGCCTTAACAGCCCTCTGGGGCACCCATGGGACATGTCTTTACAGCCCTCTCTGGGGCACACATGGGGAATGTCTTTACAGCCCTATCTGAGGCACCCATGGGGCATGCCTTAACAGCCCTCTGGGGCACCCATGGGACATGTCTTTACAGCCCTCTCTGGGGCACACTTGGGACATGTGCTTGAAGCCAACTGCCTTGTTTGGAGCAGCCACGGGGCATGTTTCGCAGTCCGCATTTTAAAAGGGCACGTACCTGGGCAAATCTTGGTGAAAAAGGGCTCAACGACAGAGTCTATACTAGTGAAGAGGAACCTAATGGTGTTTCTAACCTAAATTTATCCTACATCTCCCTCTCTTGAAAGACCAGGAGCACCACCCCCTGACTCACTGCTTGACCCGGCATGGGCTGGATTGTCGCCCAGTTTACTTTACGTATGCTCTGTAACAGTGTCTTTACAGAATGGAAACACATCAGTCAGTAACAATAAGACACAATAAATCCGAACAAACCATGTGTCCGGTTTCATAACTACACAGCAAATCCTGCCGTCGTCCAGACAAACCACCAACACACGCATGAGTAAACAGACAGCAGGCGCTGTATCAGTCTCTTAAATGCAGGGGGACACCCCGAGGGCTCAAGTCCTAAAACAAGAAGTGGGGAGATTGACCAAGTTAGGCAGTGTACAAGTGACACCATGGAGTGTGACATTACGGGAAGTGGCATCACAAACAATGTCCACACTGGAAGTGACATCACAAGAAGTGACATCAGATCTTAAGACCCCACACATATGTTTAGCAGGCCTATCGTGAGTACATTTGAATGCATTACAATATTGAACAATTGAGCGTTGGGTTGTGCCAAAACTGTGACAAAGCTACGGTGAAAAATCTGGGACTAAACTTATACTTTTTCTAAAAACTCTGTGATAAAAAAAACAAAAAACAGTGGCAGTCAATCTGTTTTGATAAGTTGGTTGCAAAGTCTGCATTTTAAAATATCTTAAGTGGTTAAGGCACCTGCTGCAGAGATCTTTGAATGCCTAGTAAATCTCAGCCAATAGTAACAATGGTGAGATAACTCTGGAGGATAACGAATTTGCTGGCGAGATCTATGTCTGGTCCCAGTTTGAATCAAAGTAGCATAGAGGGTTAATACGTCTCCTGCAAAACACATCCTGTAACACGTAGATAACACGTTTGTTTTTTGTAATTGAGAAAGTTTGTTACTGCTTTCAAAACAGGGATCCTTTTGTTACTTGCAGTTCATATATTAAATCCTTCTACAATAGCACAGTGAGCTACAAAGGACATGTGGCTCCTGCACCTTGTAACTCTCGCTGTCTTATGTGACACATCTTGTACATAGATTCACACACATGATTTATTGTCATTGTGTATGTGTGATGTAAAGCGCTCCCACACCCAGCTGACATTCTTACAGTGCAGGTGGATCTCTGGTGTACAGAGACTGAATAAAATCAAAAGAATGCCTCTCTTAAGGGCCTGTGAAGTAATAAGCTGTGTGCCTATGTTTCCCCTCCACTCCATTTGCATCTAGGTGTGAGGCTCCAGATAGCTCCCAGCCAGGATACTCCAACAAAAAGGATGCCTGATGCAGGTGCGGTCCGGTCCGTGCAGGTAAGAGTGGCGAGGCCGGGTTGGGGGAGGGGAATTCGACAGAGGACCACGAGCGAAAATTAAATAATTAATTTTCCCTTGTCAGCTGTCGAAATCCCCCCCACCCACACCTGGCCCCAATGCTCTTACCTGCACGGGCTGCTGCTGGCCCCTTAAATCCAGCCATTTTTTTATGGCCCAGCTGGAGTCTGAAATAGGAAAGCCAGATAGCCGCATGCACCTTGCTGATCAAAGTAGCCAACGTACAGGCACTGCTGAATGTGTCCCGATGTCTGAAATTAAAATTACACTGACGAGTTCAGCATATTTCTTTGGGGCCCAACTTCTTGGCAGGGTAGGAAAAGAGTGAGTAGACACCGTCTATCTGCGTGTACCCTCGACTTCTGTCCTGGACGACTTTCAAGCAGTTACGCTACGTGTCTGCTTATCACACTTCATACACGTGTCTATCCTACAAGTTGTGTCCACCACATTAGATTGTACACAGAACCTCAAAAATTACTACACGGACAAAACACTACAAAGAAATACAGCAGCATTTCACTTCAATAGAGTAAACACTACATGGTCCAGGAATGTGTATAATGTAAAGAGCCTGCAGTGTCATCCGTATAAATGTGAAGCAAGGAAGTGTCGTAGGAGGGAGGGTAATTGGGGACAGCAGGCACAGAAAGGTTTATATTAGCGGCGTATGACATCACAACAGGTCTCATTCAGTGAGAAGTATCATAGTAGGCCGCATGGAGCCAATGTCATAGCAGGACTCACAGCGGTGTGACACTCGGTAGGTCTCATCTAGTAAACAATGCCCAGGGCCACTGGAATTATGAGATTGTGAGGCCGCTGAGATTTTCGCATAATTATAGATTTGCCATATAATCCATCCTCTGCCACGTAATCTGCAGAATTTAACCCCCAAAAAATGCTTCTAGTTCAAACGGTTCAAAAGTTACTCCACATGTTACGACACATGTTGCCGAGCAGTGGAAGGCCCTTTGCAAAGCTGGACTGGTCCCCTTTCTGTTGCTTATTGCTATATTTTGATGTTAAATTGGTACTAATGCGGTGCAACCAATTTCAGAGAGTCTTATCAAGTTTAAAAATGACGAAATAATGAAGTACTACTTTTAGAAAATGGCCTGCATCAACCCTGCCGCATAATTTGGCACTCTCCTGCCGCATAATTCCAGTGGCCCGACAACACCTCAAGGGCGGTCCTTCACTGAATGTCACTTTAGGTCCCAAGGAGGGATGGAAGCTTCAAACGAATGATGCCACAAAAGGTGTCATGCAATAAACAATGCCACACTGGTCCCATGGAGAGACTAATGCGACAATAGGTGCCCTGGACAGCGTGCGGTTACAATAGGCCTCATCCAGTGAATGAGATCACAATATATCTGACCCAGTGAAGCCATAGCAATGATTCGTATGCAGCAAATGAAGTCACAATATGCTGCATCCAGTGAATGGTGTCACGATGTTATGTTATGTTATTATAACTTATAGAGCGCACGATTACCTTACGGTGTCCTGGCGCTAGACACCTTTTAGTGCTATCACAATTGATTTCATTAAAAGAATTACATCACAAGAGAAATCATTCAATTAATGAACCACAGTGCATCTCATTCAGGGAATGTCATAATAGATATTATCCTGGTGAAGTTCATTAAAATACTTCTCATCCAGTGATGGATGTCACGATAGTCAGCAGCACTCACTGTATGAAAGATGTCATAGCGGGCTCCTAGACTTAATGAAATGATGGCATTTTGTTTCTATTTGTCTGCTGCCGCCACCTACAAGTATCAACGAGTGATCGACAGGTCTTCTCTAAAGATGAATAAATATCACAATAGTCTACATTCAGTGAATGATGTCACAACAGAACTGATATAGTGTTGTCACAACAGTCACAGTACAGAGTGAAAGGTATCACAATAATTATGATAAATGACGTTGCATTAGTTCTTATTTACTGAGTGATGTCACAATAGGTCTCAAGCACACAATGATGTCGCAATAGGTCTCAACCAAATGTCATTGCAGGGCACCCCTACCTTTGTCAAGTTAGGTCTCACTGAATGACGTCACACAGAGTTAGTGATGTCAGACTAGATCCCATGTAGGGAATGATGGCACACTAGGTCTCAAAACACCACTAGATGGGATACCCTGGAAATGGTATTGTTAGTGAGGAAAGATTAGGAAATGGGGACTTTTCCCCCTTCTCCTCGGACAGCAATGTCTAAGGCAGGAATTCACACTTTTTTCATTAAATTGACATTGCAAGGCCCTGTGTGAGTGGCACCCTGCCTCTGACACCAGAATAAGGCTGAAGTCCCTCAGGTGGAAGGGCGAGGTATTATGGTATTTTATGAAGAAGCGCGTAGTAACACTCTCAGGGGATGAGAAAAAAAGACACCTAGCTATGCGCAGTAGAAACCAGACATTCCAACCCCAATTCACACACACACACATGCCTACTAGAGAACGCACAAGCAGAAGTTTGCTTTACCAGAAGATATCGCCTGCAACCACTCTGGAAGTAGACCCTGCACTTGTATCCGGTGAGGTTTCCCCCAAAATGTATCCTGGAATTAGGAGTGATCTACACCAGAATGCTAGATTTATGTGGACCTCAGAATATCAGGTCCAATTCAGCATGTTTTTCCCCTTTCTGGGGAAATAAGGTGCCGTGAACATCACAAATGTATTACCCTCACTTACCGCCTGCTTCAAGCAAAAGTGAGAAGTTGCGAGTCAGAGGACTTTGCAACTTAGCAGATCCCCTGCCACAGTGCTTGAATTTATGGATGGATATTAAATCATGACCCTAACTCTAAGCTTACTACTGTGGAAACTCTGCCACCCTAGAAGAAATTCTCCAGAACAGGCATTTTATAGGTGGAAAACTACAAATCCTAACTCTACAGATCATGTTTCAACCGCAAATTTGAACACAAATGTCAAAAGGTTTTGTGACTTGCTCTGTCTCTGCAGGCTGTCCCAAAGCTTGTGGCTCCTGGCTGTTCACAATCCCTTGGTAATGAGACTTTATAAAGACCCCTAATCACTGATTTTTTGTCTAATCCAAACTTCCACACTACAAAGTTATTTTGTGAAAACTCTCATTTTAGAAATGCATTTTGGTAAGAAGTTTTGATGCACACTCAAAATACAATATCTGCCATTGAGGAGAAAGAAAAGGTTTTAATTGCAATTCAGATGTTAATAGCTGCCGGAATTTTAAGTCTGCTAACTGGTTTAAAAGATGGAAAAATAAGTGTATTAATGTGGGGACTCTATGCTGATAACAGCGTCAAGGAGACAGTAGGTCACTTTTAACTGCCATATTTGCGACGATGGGAGAAAGTAAGTGTGGACAAGGTTCACAATTGTGGATTGCGCCACATCACAAAGAAAGAACTTCAAACCTGAAGATGCGCGCCCGCTGACAGCTGGACTGCCCAAAGGGATCCCTGGCCCAAGCTGGCTGATAAAGGATGGGAGGACCTCAAGAGCCAAGGAGGTCCCAGCAGTGGCTGGGGCTACACAGCCAGGGAGTAGGGAGTGGAAGAAGGTGGGGAAATGTATTTATACAGCACTTGCTACCCATGACGAAGCGCCAAACCACTTTGCGTCAAGAAGCTTGCTACTCTGGGACCCATGATTAGTGTTAAATTGCTAGTAGATGAGCAATATGTGCTTTCTTTTTTCTTCTTGTGGGTTCTTTGTGATGGGGTTGTGCTCTCGAGTTCTTGTGTGTTCAGTAGTGCTTTGAGTAGAGCTAGAAGGATGGGAGCAGATTAGAAAAGGGAATAAATACACTGTTAGTGTCGGGAATAGCGGGCAGGAGCTCCTGTTAGTTGGGTGAATGGTCTAAACAGGAGGGGGACATTTGAAAAAGGATGTTTGGGAGTTCATAGTCGTCAGAAAGGGGTGAGGGGGATGGGACGAAGGTTGAAGAGACTACTTTTTTTTTTCTTTTTCAACAAATAGCAAATTAAATTATACATACATATGACACCTTGTAAAGTTTTAGTAGTAGGCATAAAACCCTCCTCCACATATGTAATATGTAAAGAAGATGTATTTATTCTGCCCTATGACATACATATGTATGCAATGGAAAATATACGCATTTGTTCTATATAGAAATGGGTGTCCCCTTTTAATATAACTAAAATAAAAAATGCACATATACATGTATACATATATGTCCACACATCTAGATCTTAGCAATTATATGTATCGTACATACAAATAAGCATTATACTTATTAACGTTGATGTACAAGGAATACATTACTATTTATCTGCATTCAATGCATGTGGAAGGAAAACGGCGTCCCTCTTCATAGGAGAGAAAAGAGAGCAAGAGAGAGAGAGAGAGAGAGAGTGTGTGTCAGTATGGTGGTGATGTAATCGGGGTCTGTCATGGATTAAAAATGAGGCTAGTCTCTCAGAAGTGACACTAAAGCCAACAGAATCCCAGAGGAGCAAGAGAGAGGCACCCCCCAAGCAGGTTTTCCTAGACTGATAGCTCTGTGAGGGGGATGGGGTCAGAGAAATGCGGACGAGGGAGATGGCAGGAGTAACACCTGGGAGAACAGACGCAATCACTAGCATCTTTTGGGAGGACAGAGGTATCAGGCAGGGGAGTAATGAAACCTGAGGGTGTCCCTTGCGAAGTACTTGGAGGGAGACCCCCGCTCCAGACTCAGTCAGGGGCTCTCGGGCTAGGGGCCCGCCACCCGTGCAGTGCCCCGCCACCCGTGCAGAGTGCCCCTTGGAGCTCGGGCCCTCCCGCCGGAGCTAATGTTACACCATTGGTATTGGATCAAGCAGGCGGGCCATAGTCAGATTCACCCTACTCTATGTTGGCCCGGGCTAGTCTACCAGAGTGTAGGGCTTCACCCTAGCTGACCTAGATCATGGCTGCTCCAGTGACGATCCTGTGTTCTTGGCACAAGGAGGGCTTGGCCTCCCCTTTCTATGCATACAAGACTCATAAATGGGTGCAAGGTGCAGACGTCTGCCCGTTCTCACCCTAGCATTCCAGGATCTTGTACTGCAAGGAGGAGCAATGGGTGGATGAGTTTGGGTGAATAGATGGATGTTTCGGTGAGTCACGAGATGGATGGATGTTTCGGTGAGTCACGAGATGGATGGATGGTTCAGAGAGACCTGGGATGGATGGGTGTGGATGAATGGATGGATGTTTCAGTGAGTCCTGGGATGGATGGATGGATAGATAGATAGATATTCTAGATAGATAGATAGATAGATATTCTAGATAGATAGATAGATGTGTCTTGAGGGTACAGCAGCAATGCCTGGAAGAGCACAGCAGCATTTTAAAACACGAGTAAAAATGAATGGGGTGCTGAGGCCCAGAGTGTTGGACACAGACACACAAAATGCATTCCACCAGAAATGTACCCGATGCATGCTGGGTAATGCACACTAAGGGACAGTCAAAGTGGGATGCATGTTTAAGAACTAGATCTGCACAAGTGCAATGTACCAGACGATGGCGGGGAATGGGTGTGCCTTGGGGTCCTAGGGATATAGAGAGTAAAAGAAGCTTGATGCATGCTGGGCAATGCACACTATGGGTCAGTCACTGATGGGGTGGGAGGAATGTTAAAGACACAGGTCAGCTCAAGTGAGGTACGGTGGTACTGGGCGAGTTTTGGGTCATAGGAAGGGTCACTGGAATTAAGAGGAGGACTAAATTATGCAGCAGGGATTACTAAATTATAGGGCAAGAAAAGGCAAATTATGCATCCTAGCGCAGTACATTCTGTGATGGTAATACCGCCTTATTTTGCTATTTCTACAGAAGTTAACACTGAGCAGAATGATGACCTCATTATTAACAGTTTCACATCCAAATGCAGCAAGAAAGTTGACCAGTTAGCCCTTTCAAAGGGCATTCCACTGCGCAATGTGTGTTGCAGTGTTCTTAGTAACTTTAGATTAGTTCTTGAGATAAACACAACATATTATTTTGTTTAAATCTGTAGGTTATACAGCAGATAATGGATCATGTTGCAAATTCATAACTAAGTGCAACACTCTGTGGCAGCAGAGTCACATAATTTCAGTGGCCCTGCGGAGGGGGGGGGAGGGGGGGGTTATTTAAGAAAAAGATCTATGAAGTGCAACCGGCACTGGTCAAACCTTGGGTCACAGGGAAATTGAAAATTCAAAATGAAACCGACGCACTGTGGAGTACTTGACATGAGGGGCAGGCCCTGGCAGAAGCTTGCGAGTGACAGAACAACACAAGTAAAAGACACTGGAGTCCAGACCTCCATGTGCGAAGGATAGCCATTGATTGAAAGGGGGCTTGAGAGGGCTGCTGCAGTGCACACGTGGTGCCTCAAGCAGTGTATGCTGTGTACACATGCTGTTTCCAGGATGCATGGCGTGTACACAGGGTCTGGCAAGAGGGTATATGCTTTGTATGCACGGTGTGCACACATCAGGGGCATGCTGTGTACACAGGGTCTCTTGAGAGGGTATATGCTTTGTATGCACGCTGTGCACTCATGGGGGGCATGCTGTTACACGGGGTCTCTCGAGAGGGTATTTTGTTGGTATGCACTCACGGGGTGCATGGATTGTATACATGGCGTTCCGAATTGTGAATGCTGTGCACATGGGTTGTCTCAAGAGGGCTGTTGCAGTGCACATGCGGAGCCTCAGAGCAGTGCATGCTGTGTACACATGCTCTCACATGGGTCTCTCGAGAGGGTATATGCTTTGTAGGCACCGTGCGCATTCATGAGGTGCATGGATTGTATACAGTACGTCCCGGGAGGTGCATGCTGTGCACATGGGATGTCTCAAGAGGGCTGTTGCAGTGCATATGCGGTGCCTCGCAGCGGTACATGCTGTGTACACATGCTGTTACACGGGGTATTTCAGGAAGGTACATGCTTTGTAAGCACGGTGTGCACTCATGTGGGCATGGATTGTATACAGTGCATCCCAAGAGGTGCATGCTGTACACTTGGGATGTCTCAAGAGGGCTGTTGCAGTGCACATGTGGTGCCTCGCACATTGCATGCTGTCACACGAGGTCTGTCAGGAGGGTGCATGCTTTGTATGCACGGTGTGCATACATGGGGTGCATGGATTGTATACAGTGAGTCCAGGGAAGTGCATGCTGTGCGCATGGGATGTCTCAAGAGGATGTTGCAGTGTACACACGGTGCCTCGAGCAGTGCATGCTGTGTAAACATGCTGTTACACCGGTTTTATCTCTAGAGGTTATAATAATAATAAGGGAATTTTATAGAGCGCTTGGTTACGCTCAGAGCGTGTCCCCGCGCTAGAACAGAAGAACTCCCACAGACTCGACCGTAGATTCTGCACAGGCTAACGTGTATATAAATATGTTTTTAACTTCTTCCTAAAGCCAGGTTCAGATGACTCAAGGCGGAGGTCCAAAGGTAAAGCATTCCAGCTCTTAGCAACCAGGTAGCGGAAAGATCTGCCTCCCATACGGGCCCGCCTTATTCTCGGGACCTTTAAAAGGCCTCCGTGGGAGGAACGAAGGGAGCGTGTGGGTATGTACCTGGTGATCAGGTTCTGGAGCGGTGTTGGCGCCTTCCCAGTAAGGATGCGGTGGCAGGTACAGAGGGCCTTAAACTCAACCCTGCTCCTCACTGGCAACCAGTGAAGAGTCCGAAGGGCAGTTTTGGAGGCCACTCTTTTGGGAAATTTTAGAATGAGGCAGGCTGCCGCATTCTGCAACACCTGAAGGCGATTTATAGCCTTGTTGGTTGCTCCCAAGTACAGCAAGTTGCCATAGTCCAGGCGTGATGTGACGAGGGCGTGCACCAGCGTTCTGCGGGCTGACGTGGGAAGGAGATCTAAAACCTTCCGTATACTTTTCAGGACGCTGAAGCAGACACCCGCCACACGTCCAAAAGACAGGTCGGCATCTAACCAGACTCCAAGGTTGCGAACTTCTTGACAGGGTGTTGGAGCCTCACCTAAGCATGGGGGCCACCACGCCGACGACCAGACAGATGGGTTCCCCCCCACTACGAGCACCTCGGTCTTGCTGCCATTTAATTTAAGGCAGTTGGCGGACATCCAGGCTGCAAGGTCTTGCATGCAGGCTCTGAAACTGTCCGCCGCAAGACCGGGCGCTCGCGAGAGGGAGATAACCAGCTGCGTGTCGTCGGCGTAGGACACAATATGCAGACCATGGCCCACAACAATAGGGGCCACTGGGGAGACATAAAGATTAAATAGGGTGGGGCTCAGGGACGATCCCTGGGGTACGCCCTGGCCCAATCCAATATCCCTGGAATAACATTCGCCCTGGCGGACCTGAAAACTTCTCCCCGTCAGGAAGGACTGGATCCATGCGAGTGCAGCTCCAGATATTCCTCCACTATTCAGACACTGTAGCAAAGTGGTATGAGCTACAGTGTCAAATGCTGCACTCAGGTCCAATAGGACGAGGGCCATAGTATGACCCTCATCCACCCCCTGGCGTAAGGTCTCCACAGCCATCAGAAGCGCTGATTCCGTTGAGTGGCGGGGACGGAAAACAAACTGGGTATCGTGTAGTAGGGTAGCCTCATCCACGTAATCCATCAGTTGCATGTTTACCGTTTTTTCCGCCACTTTGGCCAGATAGGGCAGAAGGGAGATTGGCCGGAGGTTCTCTAGTTTCTCAAAGCTGATGTTAGATTTCTTCCTGAGAGGTAGATCCACCGCCTGTTTCCAGTCTTTGGGCACGGTCTTGGTGCTGAAAGACACATCCAGTAGATGTCTAATATATGGTTCTAGCACCGGTAAGCTATCCACTAGCCGTTTTGGCGTAGTGGGATCCCGCGGGGAACCCGACTTGACGGATATACAGATTTTTAGTAGGTCCTCTGAGGGCGGGGTGACAAAGTTGGTCAATATATGTCTGTCCCTCCATTCCCTCGGGCTTTCCGCAAATTCGGTTCCAGCAATGGGATGACTGTGAAATGCCGAATAGATTTTAGCTATCTTTTCGGCAAAGAAATCCGCGATCCTATCACAGGATTCCACCGAGCAGTCGTCTGGAGCCATGGCTGGTTTCCCACTCGAGAGGGTTTTATAGAGCAAGAAGAGCTCCCTCGTCGAGTTACCAGCTTCACTAACTCTAATGGTGTAATATGCAGCTTTGGACTTCCTGATTAGCCCGTGATAAATTCGCCTCTCAGTTATGTAGGTCTACCTAGTTTCCTTAGAAGGACCCCCCCGCCACTGTCTTTCGACTCGCTTCAATGCTGTTTTCGTGACCCGTAGTTCATCACTGAACCACGGGGCAGTTTTTTGAAGGCGGCCACCCATTCTGGCATGCAAAAGTGGGGCTGTACAATCAAGAGCCTCGGTGATACGCTTGCATAGATTGGTATTAGCCATATCCACATCATCCCCCCCAGGGCTACCTCCTTTAGTCAATGCCGCACAGAATTTAGCCTGGGAAAAGGTAGCCCATCTCCGTCTAGGATGTTACAGTGTAGCTGGCTCCGGGGTATAACCCCGGGAATTCGTATGGAGAATGGTACCAGGTGATGATCCGACCAAGGGATGGGAATGGGGGTCTTAGCTTCTACTTCCCCCCAATTGACGAATATGGGGTCCAGTAAGTGTCCCAACTGATGAGTGGGACCACTTACTATTTGATTCAGTTGGAGGGCTCCCAACGCCTGGCAAAAGTCCCTACTAACATTGTCTGTGGGGTTGTTTAAATGTAGGTTAAGATCCCCCAGTACCAGGAATTTGTCTTTGCATAGCGCAGCCTCCATTATACCTTCCACCAGACTCTCCCCAAACCTAGCTATAGGGCCTGGGGGTCTATAGATTAACCCCTTCAGTGCCCATGACGAGATAGTCTCGTCATGGAGCGCGGTTGCGCTGTGCCCATGACGAGACTATCTCGTCATGAACCCCGCCCGCTAATGCAACACCCGGCACAGGGCGTGGAAAGGGCGGGGCACTGAAGAGGTTAACATGCCCTTCAGCGTACAACCTTCATTCACTTTGACAGTAAAGCTCCCTGCCTCACTGTCCAGGATAGAGGAGTGGTCTAATTGACATCGTAGACTTTTCTGTGCTATAATAGCAATGCCCCCTCCACTACCGGTGAGTCTATCTTGCCTAAGCATTGTATAGCCCTCTGGTAGTGCCTCTAAGGCATCAGGGATAGAGCCTTCATCTAGCCATGTCTCGGTGAGAAACACAAGATCCCACTGTTTCTCAGTGAGTAGGTCGTATAGATCTAGTTTGTGTTTCCACAGAGAACGTACGTTGAGCAGGCCACAATCCAGAATATAGTCTCTAGGGGCCACATCCCTGCCAGGATCAAAAGAGAAGTGGCAGTGTTCGCAGCCTGTATTGTCCTCCACTCGCAATTTATGTAAACATGGGGTAGACATGCGAAAAGTCAGCAGTTCCTGCCTGCTCCACCGTGTATGTCCCTCCCGAGGGACATTAAGTATGGCCCTGGACCGCGTACAATCGCGGACGGGAGCAGACGGGCTTGCCTTAAGCACGTCTTCGGCGCACTGTCGGCGCGCCCGCTGCGCTCGTCCGCTGCGCGTCCGGGAGAGACACATGATTTAATAAGAGGGGGGTGTGGCCTAGCGCAGAGGGGGCGTGGCCTGAGCAGGAGGGCTTCCCCGGAATGGCTGAGCGGGAGAAATTACAGGCATGAATAGTGGCAAGGTGCAGCGGCCAGGTAGAGAGTGAAAACACAAATATACAGTTTTAAAAATGCTCGTAGCTCCCGGCTTCCGTCTCAGGAGTTCTATCTGTCAGGCAGCGCGAAGGATAGCGCGCAATTTAAAAGGTGGGGGGCGTGGCCTAGCACAGAGGGGGCGTGGCCTGAGCAGGAGGGCTTCCCCGGAATGGCTGCGCGGGAGAAATTACAGGCAAGAATGGTGGCAAGGTGCAGCGGCCAGGAAGGGAGTGAAAACACAAATATACAGTTTTTAAAATGCTCGTAGCTCCCGGCTTCCGCCTCAGGAGTTCTGTCTGTCAGGCAGCGCGAAAGATAGTGTGCACTTTAAAAGGCGGAGGGCGTGGCCTAGCGCAGAGGGGGCATGGCCTGAGCAGGAGGGCTTCCCCGGAATGGCTGCGCGGGAGAAATTACAGGCAAGAATGGTGGCAAGGTGCAGCGGCCAGGTAGGGAGTGAAAACACAAATATACCGTTTTTAAAATGCTCGTAGCTCCCGGCTTCCGCCTCAGGAGTTCTATCTGTCAGGCAGTGCGAAGGATAGCGCGCACTTTAAAAGGCGGGAGGGCGTGGCCTAGCGCAGAGGGGGCGTGGCCTGAGCAGGAGGGTTTCCCCGGAATGGCTGCGCGGGAGAAATTACAGGCAAGAATGGTGGCAAGGTGCAGCGGCCAGGTAGGAAGTGAAAACACAAATATACAGTTTTTAAAATGCTCGTAGCTCCCGGCTTCCGCCTCAGGAGTTCTATCTGTCAGGCAGCGCGAAGGATAGCGCGCACTTTAAAAGGCGGGAGGGGGTGGCCTAGCGCAGAAGGGGCGTGGCCTGAGCAGGAGGGCTTCCCCGGAATGGCTGCGCGGGAGAAATTACAGGCAAGAATGGTGGCAAGGTGCAGCGGCCAGGTAGGGAGTGAAAACACAAATATACAGTTTTTTAAATGCTCGTAGCTCCCGGCTTCCGCCTCAGGAGTTCTATCTGTCAGGCAGTGCGAAGGATAGCGCGCACTTTAAAAGGCGGGAGGGCGTGGCCTAGCGCAGAGGGGGCGTGGCCTGAGCAGGAGGGCTTCCCCGGAATGGCTGCGTGGGAGAAATTACAGGCAAGAATGGTGGCAAGGTGCAGCGGCCAGGTAGGGAGTGAAAACACAAATATACAGTTTTTAAAATGCTCGTAGCTCCCGGCTTCCGCCTCAGGAGTTCTATCTGTCAGGCAGCGCGAAGGATAGCGCGCACTTTAAAAGGCGGGAGGGCGTGGCCTAGCACAGAGGGGGCGTGGCCTGAGCAGGAGAGCTTCCCCGGAATGGCTGCGCGGGAGAAATTACAGGCAAGAATGGTGGCAAGGTGCAGCGGCCAGGTAGGGAGTGAAAACACAAATATACAGTTTTTAAAATGCTCGTAGCTCCCGGCTTCCGCCTCAGGAGTTCTATCTGTCAGGCAGCGTGCACTTTAAAAGGCGGGGCGTGGCCTAGCGCAGAGGGGGCGTGGCCTGAGCAGGAGGCCTTCCCCGGAATGGCTGCGCGGGAGAAATTACAGGCAAGAATGGTGGCAAGGTGCAGCGGCCAGGTAGGGAGTGAAAACACAAATATACAGTTTTTAAAATGCTCGTAGCTCCCGGCTTCCGCCTCAGGAGTTCTATCTTATATGCTTTGTATGCACGGTGTGCATACATGGGGTGCATGGATTTTATACAGTGCATCCGGGGAGGTACATGCTGTGCACATGGGATGTCTCAAGAGGGCTGTTGCAGAGCACACGTGGTGCCTCGAGCAGTGAATGCTGTGTACACATGCTGTTACACTGGGTCTCTCAGGAGTATATATGCTTTGTATGCACGTGTGCACACATGGAGTGCATGGATTGTATACAGTGCGTCCTGGGAGGTGCATGCTGTGCACATGGGATGTCTCAAGAGGGCTGTTGAAGTGCACATGCAGTGCATGCTGTGTAAACATGGTGTTCCCTGGGGTGTGCTATACATGTGGTGTCTAGCAGGGTACATGCTTTGTATTCCACAGTGTGCACACATGGGAGTGCATGGACTGCACACTGTCTCTTGTGTGGTGCATACTGTTAGATAGGATTCCTCAGGGTGAGCACGCTGCATGCAGGCTGTGCACATGGGATACCATCGGAGATTGCATGCTGTGCTGTGTACAAGGGGGCTGTACGACCATACAACGCAGGTAAACACATTGCATGCCTTTGCCACGCATTTTTTAGCACGCATGTTTTACCGCAAATATGCATTTACAATGCATGCCAATACCAGTATTTTTTAAGATTTAAAAACAATGTATTTGTGGGGGGAGACCCCCACCCCTCCCAACTTACCTTAAATGTGTGGTTTTGGCATGCGTTATAAATGTATATTCGCGGTAAAAATATATGCGTGCTAAAAAAATGCGTGGTTAAGGCACACCGAGGTAAAAACCTTGTTGTAAAGGCTGTATCCCGTACACTGGGTTCTTGGTGGGGTGGGCTGTGTACCCAGGATGACAGGGCGCGTGCAGACTGTGTACGTTGGGCATCTCAGGGCGGTGCATGCTGTGCACACAGGTTGTCTAGTGTGCCCTCTGTGTACTGATGTCTCTGGGGTCTCTCAGGTCGGTGCATGCTATAGATGCACACTGTCTTGTGTGCTCTCCGTGCATGGGGTGTCTTAGGTCAGTGCATGCTATAGACGCAGGCGGTCTCGTGTGTCCTTCGTGCCCAGGGTGTCTCAGGTTGGTGCATGCTATAGACACAGGCTGTCTCGTGTGTCATCCGTACACGGGGGGTCTCAAACCTGTATATGCTATAGACACAGGGGGTCTCACATGCTCTCCGTGCATGGGGTGTCTTAGGTCAGTACATGTTATAGACGCAGGCTGTCTCGTGTGTTCTCCGTGCACAGGGTGTCTCTTAGGTGTGTCAGGTCCGTGTATACTATAGACGCAGGCTTTCTTCTGTGCCCTCCGTGCACAGGGTGTATCAGGTAAGTGCACGTTATAGACACAGATAGTCTTGTGTGTCCTCCATGCATGGGGTCCCTGAAGGTCAGTGCATGTTATAGAAGCAGGCTGTCTCGTGTGTCCTCCGTGCACGGGGTGTCTCACGCCTGTGCATGGGTTGTCTCGCGCCTGTGCATGCTATAGACGCAGACTGTCTCATATGTTCTCTGTGCACGGGGTGGGGTGTCTCAGGGAGGTGCATGGTAAAGACATAGGCTGTCTTGTGTGTCCTCCATGCACAGGGTGTCTCAGGTGGGAGCATGGTACCCCGAGCCCTGCTGTATCAGTGGAGACAGGGTACCAGGAGCCGTGCTGTACTGGTGGTAGTATGATACAATGTACCCTGCTGGGCTGGTACTACTGGGTGCTGGTGGCAGCGCGCCCTGTTCTCCGCTTGGCTGGTGTTCCTGGGTGCTGCTGGGAGCAGGGCGCCCTGTTCTCCGCTTGGCTGGTGTTCCTGGGTGCTGCTGGGAGCAGGGCGCCCTGTTCTCCGCTTGGCTGGTGTTCCTGGGTGCTGCTGGGCGCAGGGCGCCCTGTTCTCAGCTTGGCTGGCGTTCCTGGGTGCTGCTGGGAGCAGGGCGCCCTGTTCTCCGCTTGGCTGGCGTTCCTGGGTGCTGCTGGGCGCAGGGCGCCCTGTTCTCCGCTTGGCTGGCGTTCCTGGGTGCTGCTGGGAGCAGGGCGCCCTGTTCTTCACGTGGCTGGCGTTCCTGGGTGCTGCTGGGAGCAGGGCGCCCTGTTCTCCGCGTGGCTGGCGTTCCTGGGTGCTGCTGGGAGCAGGGCACCCTGTTCTCCGCTTGGCTGGCGTTCCTGGGTGCTGGTGGGAGCAGGGCACCCTGTTCTCCGCTTGGCTGGCGTTCCTGGGTGCTGGTGGGAGCAGGGCACCCTGTTCTCCGCTTGGCTGGCGTTCCTGGGTGCTGGTGGGAGCAGGGCACCCTGTTCTCCGCTTGACTGGCGTTCCTGGGTGCTGGTGGGAGCAGGGCACCCTGTTCTCCGCTTGGCTGGCGTTCCTGGGTGCTGCTGGGAGCAGGGCACCCTGTTCTCCGCGTGGCTGGCGTTCCTGGGTGCTGCTGGGAGCAGGGCACCCTGTTCTCCGCTTGGCTGGCGTTCCTGGGTGCTGGTGGGAGCAGGGCACCCTGTTCTCTGCTTGGCTGGCGTTCCTGGGTGCTGGTGGGAGCAGGGCACCCTGTTCTTCGCTTGGCTGGCGTTCCTGGGTGCTGGTGGGAGCAGGGCACCCTGTTCTCCGCTTGGCTGGCGTTCCTGGGTGCTGCCGGGAGCAGGGCACCCTGTTCTCCGCGTGGCTGGCGTTCCTGGGTGCTGCCGGGAGCAGGGCACCCTGTTCTCCGCTTGGCTGGTATTCCTGGGTGCTGGTGGGAGCAGGGCACCCTGTTCTCCTCTTGGCTGGTATTCCTGGGTGCTGGTGGGAGCAGGGTACATGTAGCCTGCTTGGCTGCTAGTACTGGGTGCTGATGGGAACAAGACACTATGTACTCTCCTAGGCTGGTATTGCGGGAGCACGGGCTCTCTGGGGAAGGGGGAGAAGGGGCACACATGCAGCTCTGGGCATGCGCACTCCTGCCCGCCGGCCCGTGTTTCCTATCCACTTCACGCGCCGGTGCCCCTGCATCGATCCCACAGCGGCCCCGTTTATAAGGTGTCAGCGCTCTGATCTGGGGGGCACCGCAGCCCTGCCTTACTGCCTGTGGATCGGAGCCCGGAAGGGGGGGGGGCGCTGTGTATGGCTAGGGGAGGAATTGTATTTGTATTCTGCAGCATGACCGCAACCCCCCCCCCCCCCCAAAAAAAATCTTTCTATTTTGTGACCCTCAACTTCGTATAGTGTTTTAACTCATGGCACCATTGTGGGCCCTCCCCACATAACATCCGAGGTGTTGCCCCCCAGACTCCTCTTGTTCCACCTCCAAGCCAGGTACAGATCCCAGTTTGTGAATGTGAGAGAGTCGCACCCACCCCCCCCACCTCCAGACACCTAGCATCCTTCTCTCTGTAGCCGTCGCTGGTGTCTGACCCCAAGACCTCAGCAGCGCACCTCTCTCTATTGGTTTTACAGGTGTCTGATTTCGCCCCACGTGTCACGTATGCGTCTGAGCACCCAGCATCATGTTCATCCCCCTTGAGAACCCCAGCATCATTCTGTCTGATCCATGCGGGTTCCTGCGCCACATCTGCTCTCGAACAACTGGGTCATTTCCCTCCGCCACCCCATACAGCCGCCCCCACACATGAACCCCGCCATGTGTGCTGGTCATCTCACTCTGACTGATGGAGATCACATGACCCCAGGACCTCTAGGGTACATTTAACCCCGCACTACAATTCCAACAACCCCCTCTGCGCACACGTTGCGCGTGGGGCGCACCTCGGGCCCTGTGCAGCACCCATCACACATCTGTTTTTCTGATAACCACGTGCTCGTAATCAATAGCCCGTCAACGCAAATTCGGTACAGTCCTGTCCCGATACCGCGTCTGGCTCTGTGCAGTCATGTCCCGATACCGCGTCTGGCTCTGTGCAGTCATGTCCCCTTACCATGTGTCGCACTGTGTAGTCATGTTCCCTCACCAAGTCTGGCTCTGTGCAGTCATGTCCCCTTACCACATCTTGCTCTGTGCGGTCATGTCCCATTACCACGTCTGGCTGTGTGCGGTCATGTCTCCTTACCATGTCTGGCTCTGTGCAGTCATGTCCCCATACCGCGTCTGGCTCTGTGCAGTCATGTCCCCTCAACATGTCTGGCTCTGTGCAGTCATGTTCCCTCATCATGCCTGGCTCTGTGCAGCCATATCCCCTTACCATGCCTGGCTCTGTGCAGTCATGTTCCCTTATCGCGTCTGGCTCTGTGCAGTCATGTCCCCTTACCATGAGTGGCTCTGTGAAGTCATGTTCCCTTACCGCGTCTGGCTCTGTGCAGTCATGTCCCCTTACCACATCTGGCTGTGCAGTCACGTCCCCTTACCACATCTGGCTCTGTGCAGTCATGCTCCCTTACCGCATCTGGCTTTGCGCAGTCATGCCCCCTTACCATGTGTGGCTCTGTGCAGTCATGTCCCCTCAACATGTCTGGCTCTGTGCAGTTATGTCCCCTTACCATGTCTGGCTCTGTGCAGTTATGTCCCCTTACCATGCCTGGCTCTGTGCAGTCATGTCCCCTTACCATGTCTTGCACTGTGCAGTCATGCCCCCTTACCATGTGTGGCTCTGTGCAGTCATGTCCCCTCAACATGTCTGGCTCTGTGCAGTTATGTCCCCTTACCATGTCTGGCTCTGTGCAGTTATGTCCCCTTACCTATGCGTGGCTCTGTGCAGTCATCTCCCCTTACCATGTCTTGCTCTGTGCAGTCATGTCCCCTTACCATGTCTGCCAATGTGCAGTCAAGTCCCCATAAAATGTCTGGCACTGTGCAGTCATGCCCCTCAACATGTCTGGCTCTGTGCAGTCATGTCCCCTTACCACATCTGGCTCTGTGCGGTCATGTCCCATTACCACGTCTGGCTGTTTGTGGTCATGTCTCCTTACCATGTCTGGCTCTGTGCAGTCATGTCCCCATACTGCATCAGGCTCTGCGCAGTCATGTCCCCTTACCATGTGTGGCTCTGTGTAGTCATGTCCCCTCAACATGTCTGGCTCTGTGCAGTCAAGTTCCCTCACCATGCCTGGCTCTGTTCAGTCAGTCCACTCAACATGTCTGGCTCTGTGCAGTCATGTTCCCTCACCATGTCTGGCTCTGTGCAGTCAGGTCCCCATACCTCGTCAGGCTCTGTGCAGTCATGTCCCCTCAACATGTCTGGCTCTGTGCAGTCATGTTCCCTCATCATGCCTGGCTCTGTTCAGTCATGTCCCCTTACTACATGTGGCTCTGTGCAGTCATGTCCCCTTACCACGTCTGGCTCTGTGCAGTCGTGTCCCCTTACATAGTCTGGCTCTGTGCAGTCATGTCCCCTTACTACATGTGGCTCTGTGCAGTCATGTCCCCTTACCACGTCTGGCTCTGTGCAGTCATGTCCCCTTACCGCGTCTGGCTCTGTGCAGTCATGTCCCCTTACCATGTGTGGCACTGTGCAGTCATGTCCCCTTACCATGTGTGGCACTGTGCAGTCATGTCCCCTTACCATGTGTGGCACTGTGCAGTCATGTCCCCTTACCATGTGTGGCTCTGTGCAGTCATGTTCCCTCACCATGCCTGGCTCTGTTCAGCCATGTCCACTCAACATGCCTGGCTCTGTGCAGTCATGTTCCCTCACCATGTCTGGCTCTGTGCAGTCAGGTCCCCATACCACGTCTGGCTCTGTGCAGTCATGTTCCCTCATCATGCCCGGCTCTGTTCAGTCATGTCCCCTTACCGCGTGTGGCTCTGTGCAGCCATGTCCCCTTACCACATCTGGCTCTGTGCAGTCATGTCCCCTTACCACGTCTGGCTCTGTGTAGCCATGTCCCCTTACCATGCCTGGCTCTGTGTAGCCATGACCCCTTACCATGTGTGGCTCGGTGCAGTCATGTTCCTTCACCAAGTCTGGCTCTGTGCAGTCATGTCCCCTTACCACATCTGGCTCTGTGCGGTCATGTCCCCTTACCATGTCTGGCTGTGTGCGGTCATGTCTCCTTACCATGTCTGGCTCTGTGTAGTCATGTCCCCATACCGCGTCTGACTCTGTGCAGTCATGTCCCTTTACCATGTGTGGCTCTGTGCAGTCATGTCCCCTTACCGCGGCTGGCTCTGTGCAGTCATGTCCCCTTACCATGTGTGGCACTGTGCAGTCATGTCCCCTCAACATGTCTGGTTCTGTGCAGTCATGTTCCTTCACCAAGTCTGGCTCTGTGCAGTCATGTCCCCTTACCACATCTGGCTCTGTGCGGTCATGTCCCCTTACCACGTCTGGCTGTGTGCGGTCATGTCTCCTTACCATGTCTGGCTCTGTGCAGTCATGTCCCCATACCGCATCTGGCTCTGCGCAGTCATGTCCCCTTACCATGTGTGGCTCTGTGTAGTCATGTCCCCTCAACATGTCTGGCTCTGTTCAGTCATGTCCCCTTACTGCATGTGGCTCTGTGCAGTCATGTCCCCTTACCACGTCTGGCTCTGTGCAGTCATGTCCCCTTACCATGCCTGGCTCTGTGCAGCCATATCCCCTTACCATGCCTGGCTCTGTGCAGCCATGTCCCCTTACCATGTGTGGCTCGGTGCAGTCATGTTCCCTTATCGCGTCTGGCTCTGTGCAGTCATGTCCCCTTACCATGAGTGGCTCTGTGAAGTCATGTTCCCTTACCGCGTCTGGCTCTGTGCAGTCATGTCCCCTTACCACATCTGGCTGTGCAGTCACGTCCCCTTACCACATCTGGCTCTGTGCAGTCATGCTCCCTTACCGCATCTGGCTTTGCGCAGTCATGCCCCCTTACCATGTGTGGCTCTGTGCAGTCATGTCCCCTCAACATGTCTGGCTCTGTGCAGTTATGTCCCCTTACCATGTCTGGCTCTGTGCAGTTATGTCCCCTTACCATGCCTGGCTCTGTGCAGTCATGTCCCCTTACCATGTCTTGCACTGTGCAGTCATGCCCCCTTACCATGTGTGGCTCTGTGCAGTCATGTCCCCTCAACATGTCTGGCTCTGTGCAGTTATGTCCCCTTACCATGTCTGGCTCTGTGCAGTTATGTCCCCTTACCTATGCGTGGCTCTGTGCAGTCATCTCCCCTTACCATGTCTTGCTCTGTGCAGTCATGTCCCCTTACCATGTCTGCCAATGTGCAGTCAAGTCCCCATAAAATGTCTGGCACTGTGCAGTCATGTCCCCTCAACATGTCTGGCTCTGTGCAGTCATGCCCCTCAACATGTCTGGCTCTGTGCAGTCATGTCCCCTTACCACATCTGGCTCTGTGCGGTCATGTCCCATTACCACGTCTGGCTGTTTGTGGTCATGTCTCCTTACCATGTCTGGCTCTGTGCAGTCATGTCCCCATACTGCATCAGGCTCTGCGCAGTCATGTCCCCTTACCATGTGTGGCTCTGTGTAGTCATGTCCCCTCAACATGTCTGGCTCTGTGCAGTCAAGTTCCCTCACCATGCCTGGCTCTGTTCAGTCAGTCCACTCAACATGTCTGGCTCTGTGCAGTCATGTTCCCTCACCATGTCTGGCTCTGTGCAGTCAGGTCCCCATACCTCGTCAGGCTCTGTGCAGTCATGTCCCCTCAACATGTCTGGCTCTGTGCAGTCATGTTCCCTCATCATGCCTGGCTCTGTTCAGTCATGTCCCCTTACTACATGTGGCTCTGTGCAGTCATGTCCCCTTACCACGTCTGGCTCTGTGCAGTCGTGTCCCCTTACATAGTCTGGCTCTGTGCAGTCATGTCCCCTTACTACATGTGGCTCTGTGCAGTCATGTCCCCTTACCACGTCTGGCTCTGTGCAGTCATGTCCCCTTACCGCGTCTGGCTCTGTGCAGTCATGTCCCCTTACCATGTGTGGCACTGTGCAGTCATGTCCCCTTACCATGTGTGGCACTGTGCAGTCATGTCCCCTTACCATGTGTGGCACTGTGCAGTCATGTCCCCTTACCATGTGTGGCTCTGTGCAGTCATGTTCCCTCACCATGCCTGGCTCTGTTCAGCCATGTCCACTCAACATGCCTGGCTCTGTGCAGTCATGTTCCCTCACCATGTCTGGCTCTGTGCAGTCAGGTCCCCATACCACGTCTGGCTCTGTGCAGTCATGTTCCCTCATCATGCCCGGCTCTGTTCAGTCATGTCCCCTTACCGCGTGTGGCTCTGTGCAGTCATGTCCCCTTACCACATCTGGCTCTGTGCAGTCATGTCCCCTTACCACGTCTGGCTCTGTGTAGCCATGTCCCCTTACCATGCCTGGCTCTGTGTAGCCATGACCCCTTACCATGTGTGGCTCGGTGCAGTCATGTTCCTTCACCAAGTCTGGCTCTGTGCAGTCATGTCCCCTTACCACATCTGGCTCTGTGCGGTCATGTCCCCTTACCATGTCTGGCTGTGTGCGGTCATGTCTCCTTACCATGTCTGGCTCTGTGTAGTCATGTCCCCATACCGCGTCTGACTCTGTGCAGTCATGTCCCTTTACCATGTGTGGCTCTGTGCAGTCATGTCCCCTTACCGCGGCTGGCTCTGTGCAGTCATGTCCCTTTACCATGTGTGGCATTGTGCAGTCATGTCCCCTCAACATGTCTGGTTCTGTGCAGTCATGTTCCTTCACCAAGTCTGGCTCTGTGCAGTCATGTCCCCTTACCACATCTGGCTCTGTGCGGTCATGTCCCCTTACCACGTCTGGCTGTGTGCGGTCATGTCTCCTTACCATGTCTGGCTCTGTGCAGTCATGTCCCCATACCGCATCTGGCTCTGCGCAGTCATGTCCCCTTACCATGTGTGGCTCTGTGTAGTCATGTCCCCTCAACATGTCTGGCTCTGTGCAGTCATGTTCCCTCACCATGCCTGGCTCTGTTCAGCCACGTCCACTCAACATGTCTCGCTCTGTGCAGTCATGTTCCCTCACCATGTCTGGCTCTGTGCAGTCAGGTCCCCATACCACGTCTGGCTCTGTGCAGTCATGTCCCCTCAACATGTCTGGCTCTGTGCAGTCATGTTCCCTCATCATGCCTGGCTCTGTTCAGTCATGTCCCCTTACCGCGTGTGGCTCTGTGCAGTCATATCCCCTTACCACATGTGGCTCTGTGCAGTCATGTCCCCTTACCACGTGTGGCTCTGTGCAGTCATGTCCCCTTACCACATCTGGCTCTGTGCAGTCATGTCCCCTTACCACGTCTGGCTCTGTGCAGTCATGTCCCCTCAACATGTCTGGCTCTGTGCAGTCATGTTCCCTCATCATGCCTGGCTCTGTTCAGTCATGTCCCCTTACCGCGTGTGGCTCTGTGCAGTCATATCCCCTTACCACATGTGGCTCTGTGCAGTCATGTCCCCTTACCACGTGTGGCTCTGTGCAGTCATGTCCCCTTACCACATCTGGCTCTGTGCAGTCATGTCCCCTTACCACGTCTGGCTCTGTGAAGTCATGTCCCCTTACCATGTGTGGCTCTGTGCAGTCATGTCCCCTTACCGCGTCTGGCTCTGTGCAGTCATGTCTCCTTACCGTGTCTGGCTCTGTGCAGTCATGTCCCCTTACCATGGCAGGCTCTGTGCAGTCATGTCCCCTTACCACGTCTGGCTCTGTGCAGTCATGTCCCCTTACCACGTCTGGCTCTGTGCAGTCATGTCCCCTTACCAAGCCTGGCTCTGTGCAATCATGTCCCCTTACCGAGTCTGGCCTAGTGCAGTCATGTCCCCTTACAGAGTTTGGCTCTGTGCAGTCATGTCCCCTTACCACGTCTGGCTCTGTGCAGTGATGTCCCCTTACCACGTCTGTTTCTGTGCAGTCATGTCCCCTTACCACGTCTGGCTCTTTGCTGTCATGTCCCCTTACCACGTCTGGCCTAGTGCAGTCATGTCCCCTTACCGAGTCTGGCTCTGTGCAGTCATGTCCCCTTACCACGTGTGGCTCTGTGCAGTCGTGTCCCCTTACATAGTCTGGCTCTGTGCAGTCATGTCCCCTTACCACATGTGGCTCTGTGCAGTCATGTCCCCTTACCACGTCTGGCTCTGTGCAGTCATGTCCCCTTACCACATCTGGCTCTGTGCAGTCATGTCCCCTTTCCACGTGTGGCTCTGTGAAGTCATGCTCCCTTACCGCATCTGGCTTTGCGCAGTCATGCCCCCTTACCATGTCTGGCTCTGTGCAGTTATGTCCCCTTACCATGCCTGGCTCTGTGCAGTCATGTCCCCTTACCATGTCTTGCTCTGTGCAGTCATGCCCCCTTACCATGTGTGGCTCTGTGCAGTCATGTCCCCTCAACATGTCTGGCTCTGTGCAGTTATGTTCCCTTACCTATGCCTGGCTCTGTGCAGTCATCTCCCCTTACCATGTCTTGCTCTGTGCAGTCATGTCCCCTTACCATGTCTGGCAATGTGCAGTCAAGTCCCCATAAAATGTCTGGCTCTGTGTAGTCATGTCCCCTCAACATGCCTGGCTCTGTGCAGTCATGCCCCTCAACATGTCTGGTTCTGTGCAGTGATGTCCCCTTAAAATGTCTGGCACTCTGCAGTCATGTCCCCTTACCATGTTTGGTTCTGTGCAGTCATGTCTCCTTGCCATGTCTGACGCACGGTAAATAATCCATGCTCCACCGTGTGTGCACACTGTGCATACAAAGCATATACACTCGAGAGACCTTGTGCAACAGCATATGTACACAGCATGCACTGCCCGAGGCACCGCATGTGCACTTCAACAGCCCTCTTGAGACATCCCATGTGCACAGCATGCACCTCCCAGAACACACCGTATACAATCAATGCACCCTATGTGTGCACACTGTGCATACAAAGCATATACACTCCCGAGAGACCCCGTGTAACAGCATGTGCACTGCAACAGCCCTCTTGAGTCATCATATGTGCACAGCATGTACTTCCTGGGACGCACTGTATACAATCCATGCACCTCACGAGTGCACACCGTGCATACAAAGCATGTACCGCCTCAAGAACCCCTGTGTAACAGCATGCATCCTCAGAAACAGCATGCACTGCTCGAGGCAACGCGTGTAAACTGCAACAGCCCTCTTGAGACATCCCGTGTACACAGCATGCACCTCCCGGGACGCACTGTATACAATCAATGCACTCCATGTGTGCACACCGTGCACACAAAGCATATATACTGCCGAGAGACTCCGTGTAACAGCATGTGCATTGCAACAGCCCTCTTGAGACATCCCATGTGCACAGCATGCACCTCCCGGGATGCACTGTATACAATCCATGCACCTCACGAGTGCACACCGTGCATACAAAGCATGTACCGCCTCAAGAAACCCTGTGTAACAGCATGCATCCTCAGAAACAGCATGCACTGCTCGAGGCAACGCGTGTGAACTGCAACAGCCCTCTTGAGACATCCCATGTGCACAGCATGCACCTTCGGGGACTCACTGTATACAATCCATGCACCTCACGAGTGCACACCGTGCATACAAAGCATGTACCCCCTCAAGAAACCCTGTGTAACAGCATGCATCCTCAGAAACAGCATGCACTGCTCGAGGTACCACGTGTGCACTGCAACAGCCCTCTTGAGACATCCCATGTGCACAGCATGCACCTCCCGGGACGCACTGTATACAATCAATGCACTCCATGTGTGCACACCGTGCATACAAAGCATATATAGTGCCGAGCGACTCCGTGTAACAGCATGTGCACTGCAACAGCCCTCTTGAGACATCCCATGTGCACAGCATGCACCTCCCGGGATGCACTGTATACAATCAATGCAACCTATGTGTGTACACTGTGCATACAAAGCATATACACTCCCGAGTGACCCCGTGTACACGCCATGCACCCTTTCCGAAACACCAAGTGTACACAGCATGCGCCATGTGTGCACTGCAACAGCCCTCTTGAGACATCCCATGTGCACAGCATCCAGCTCCCGGAACACACCAAACACAATCTATGCACCTCATGAGTGAACATTGTGCATATAAAGCATATACTCTTTGAGAGAACTCGTGTACACGCTATTGCACCCTCGAAAACACCATGTGTACACACCATGCACTGCTCGAGGCACTGCATGTGCACTGCAGTAGCCCACGAGACATCCCATGTGCACAGAATGCACCTCCCAGGAAGCACTGTATACAATCCGTGCACCGCATGAGTGCACACCATGCATACAAAGCATATACCCGAGAGAGAGACACCGTGTACACAGCATGCTCCCCATGAGTGCACACCGTGCATACAAAGCATATACCCTCGAGAGAGACCCTGTGTACACAGCATGCTCCCCATAAGTGCACACGTGCATACAAAGCATATACCCGAGAGAGAGAGAGAGAGAGAGAGAGAGAGAGAGAGAGACCCTGTGTACACAGCATGTCCCCCACGAGTGCACACCGTGCATACAAAGAAAATACCCTCTCAAGAGACCATGTGTACACGCCATGCACCCTTGGAAACAGCATGTGTACACAGCATGCACCGCTCCGAGGCACCACGTGTGCACTGCAACAGCCCTCTAGAGACAACCCACGTGCACAGCATGCACCTCCCGGGACGCACAGTATACAGTCCGTGCACACCAAGCATATACTTTCTCGAGAGACCCCGTATACACGCCATGCACCCCTGTGTATGAGACTGAACACAGAACTGCGCCTACGTCTACCCAGCAGCCTGTCTCTGAACTCCGTTTCTAAACACCAGCAACAAACACGACTCCCCAAACTAACCTGAAACATCAGCTCTTATTAGATAAGTAGGCACACGTCTAAATATCCCAGTTCGCTCCACAATGCGCCTAGAAGCACACAAAGCCGGGGAACGTAGCTGGCTGTGCAGGTTTCTCTCAGAGTGAGAAACATACGTCGAGACATGCCCTTTATTTGAAACGCGGTCGTCATGGTGAAGTCCCGCCACGAGGCACTATGATAACATTGATGCTCTGAAGAGCAGTGTGCCCAACAACTTACTAATGGTGTGTAATTGTGCAAAGCACTTGACAAAAACGTCAATGAAATCTGTTTGACAAAAAACACAGAGCAGTGCGCGCAACTTTTCTTCAGGTTTCATTGTCAGCCTCGGACCCGGTCTGGAACCAGCATTACACCCCCCCCCCCCCCTTCCTCGTCTTGAACCCGTGCTGGGAAGGTCCCTCCTCCAGAAGGGCCACCCGCGCTCTTTAAACTGCATTTAAACACACTGCATCTACAGATCCCGCGGAGGGGTCAAATGTGCCCGAGAGCACACTGCGCAGTTCAGGCTCCAAAACTTAAAGGCAGGCAGTGTGGGGGAGAGAAGTGCAGGCAGTTTGAGCACAAGGGGTAGGTGCAGTCAGGTGGCCCATAGTGGGCAGAGCTGGGCAGCAGGCACAGCATGCGAGGGGTGGCCAGTGAAGCAGGATAGAGACAGCAGGGAAGTGGACCCAGCGTGGGCAGAGCCTGGCATCAGGGCCCGGGTGGGCAATGGTCAGCACTGGCTCTCGGGTGGACAGTAGGTCTAGAGTACTGGGTAGTTGATGAGGCAGGGTTAGGACTGGGCAGTGGGGCTGGCTAGCATGCGAGACCTGGGCACCAGCCCACCAGGGGGTAAGCGGGGCAAGGGGACCAGCATAGGCATTTGATGTGACTTGGGCAGAGATTGGCACTAGGTGGGCAGAAGGTAGATGTGGCCAGCATGGAGAGCGATGGGCAACCAGACAGCATGGATAAGATCTAGCGTGGCAGATCTGTGTAGTAGGTGGGCAAAGCTGGGCACTGAACGGCCAGGAGTGTTCTGCGTGCACCCGGTCTGCGTGCGTCTGTCCGCGTGTACCCGATCTCAGGACAGGGGGTGCCAGCAGACATCTCCAGGACGCTACGTATCCGTGGGGGGCAGGCAGCAACTCCCAGGAGCCACCCCGGGGCACAGGGCAGAGGATGCTGTGCTGGCCTGCCTCCCTCCCCGGACCCCGGAGCCTCGCCTCTCCCCCTCTGCCCCAAGAAACAGCGCCACAAGAAGACACAAAGAGCCGGGAAAGTGGGCGCGGGGCCCCGGGGGGCACTTACTTCTCGCGGGCCTGGCTGTCGGAGGGCACGCTGGAGCCCTTCCCCTTGGCATACATGCTGCTCCTCTCAAGACTTGCCCCGCTCAGCACCTGTCAGAGAAAGGAGACCGGCTGCGCGCTATCTCCATAGCTACCTCCAGATTTCACATCCCGAGCCTTGGCCACAAATCAGGCACTTTTTCCAGCGGGGAGCTTGAAACCGCCGGAGCTCGAGTTTTTTTTTTCTCGTTTTTTTTTTCTCCTTTTTTTTTTGTTCAGCTGTTCCAGGAATCGCGCTCTCCTCCCACGCTGATGAGATGGTGTGTTTTTTCGCTCTTAAAAGGGCAATGGCAGAGCGTACAGACAGAGGGAGCCAGGCCCTGCTCCTGCGAATATGTACATTCGCATAACAAACACGCGCATATATCTATAAATGAAAAATAATGTATAGAGTTATAAAACATTGATACGTATGATCAATACTCACGGGTATATAATTGATATACGTGTACAGACAATACAGCAGTTTTAAATAGCGCTAAATACCGCGACCGGCAGTTTCTGAGCGCTGTAAATAACACATATTATTGATATCAAATTAATATTCCTAATTTACCCACCTCCAAGGGGTGGGCGGCTGAGTTTGCCTTGGCAGTTTTCAGAACCAGATCTCTAGAATATCAAATCATTTGGTACCGGTGGAAAGGGACCCTACATTTCATAGTCCCTGTTCTGTACACCCCTCCAGGTCCCAGAACATCCAGTCCAGGGTTTTCTTTTTACTCGTATGACGTGTAGTCCGGTTTATTTCATTACGCATACAGGACTAAAAGTCCCAGAATGCAAGGCGAAAGCCCGGTCAGGATAAGCTTCTTCTTTAAGGGCCTTCAAAACTTGGGCGATCTGCACAAATATGTCCTTAAGGGAATAATGAACATCTGCAATTGTAGTCATACTTTACCAATGGATAACTACATACAAAATGCATGCATTTAGTCACCTTAATAAAGAAATGTAAATACTATTTGCATGACAAAACAGTACATTGAGAGCTTTATTTTGCTAACTAAATAATTAATTGCAAACGTTCTCAGCGGATGCTATGTTTATTAAGCTTGGCTAGGAGGGAACGGGCAAACCGATTTCCAAGAAATCTAAATATACTAGGAAGAAAAGTATCCTTCTGCTGCATAACTACGGCTGTTCTTGGAAATTACGGGCATAAATTCCATTGCATAACTTATGTTCATTCTGTTTTAGTGTCCATAAATGCGCATCTGAAGATTTCTCTTGTCACAGATTTATAACCTAAACCTTCACTTTTTTTTTGCAAGAATCAGTCCTAAACAATTTATGCACCAGCAGGCTGGTAATAAAAAAAGATCTCACTCTAAAAAATATATACATTTGGCCTACGCCCATAACTCATTAGCTCCTGGAAGACCAGTGCTTAATTTGAGCTGGTGCTTGATGGTGGGGCCCATTGGCACTCATTTTTGGGGACCAGCACTTATTTTTCCTCAATGGACATTTCCCAAAAGCAAGAGAGGGAATCGCACAAACATGAAAGGAGAAAGGGAAAGGTGGAAAAAACGTCACAACGAGAGATTGGCGGAAACCGAAAGAGTGAGGTAAAGGGGCAGGGAGTGTCTGGTGGTGGATTAAAGAGCCCTGAGGTGGATTTCAGACTCGCAGCATTGGTATTCGGCACGCTGCTGCCGGCCGCAGGCTTCTGAGCAGAGCTTTGGGCATTGCAACCTTTTGTTCTACAAATTAAGCACTGTGGAAGATGTCCAACCAATCAGAATGCTCCCTTTGCTGGCTATATGTAATATTCACATTTTGTATCCACCCAACTCCTAATCCGCTAAATATGTACAAAAATATAACCATTGGCACGCTATCAAGGCTGAACTTGAACACTTCCACAGAAGTTTGCAGACTGATACAAAGCCATGAATTTGCTCTCCTGAGGCTGGCGCAGAGGTTTGCCAACGGTGCCGCGCAGGGCCTTGCCAACTCTGCCGGGGTCTCATCCTTCCGTTCACCCTCATGCTGTCAGGCATGTCACTATAATGGAGGAGAAAGCAGGAGTCCATTGTTGCACAATGTGTTTTTATTTACATGGGTGTTTTACAAAGCACTGGGTGTCACCTTACCATCATTTTGAAGTGCTTTGAGATACAAAAAAAACACCAGCAAAACAAAAAGCAAGACAGAAGGCCATTGAGACTCTAGTAGGATGAGGTGAACACCACTGACCAACAGTTTACCATTACCGGCACAGCAGAGAACATTGACAAGAATAATGAACCAGATGTACTGCTGTACCGGGTGCAACAAGTGGTCACAATTGTGCACCGACTTTTTGCAACCAGTAATTTATTTTGCGAACTGTCCTATATAATAACAGGTTGGTCCACCAAATAAGGAGTCAGAGGTGGTGGTAGAACGGAAACCCAAATTAATATTAATTAGGCAGGTCACAACTTGTGACTCCCCCTGATTGCTTACCTTCACAGAGATGGCGTCCGGCATGGGCAAGCGGACCACCATCTCTGGGAAACCATTGTAAAATGAATTGTTTTTTAAAGCAGCCTGAGTTTCCTGAAGGAAATTGAGCTGCATCAAAAAAAGTTTTTCTTTTTGAAAAATGTGAGTGAGAGCGCCCTGCCTGCTCAGCCTGAAGCTACCGCAGAGACTGCTGAAAGTTACGGGGCCCAAGAGGGAGCCCTTCCACTTTGTAAATCAGTTATCACCCCCACTTGGGAGTCTGCAACTTGTCAATGGATTGCGACCAACACTATGGTTGCAAACCACTGGTAAATCATTGTAAACCCACTAACCGGATAGGGAGAGTTGATTGGTGCCTCTAAACTACGAAACAAGATTAAATAACGATCTCAAAAGAGGATATCTCTGCTTTATGCCTTTAGACAATTCAAACAAACTCGAAACAATATCTCAGGTGCACATCCTAGGTATATGTCCTCACTATAATGAAATCGACACCATCACCATGGCAATACCTTGTTAAACTTGTCAAATTCTTTATTCTACCTAAGTGCTCATTGAAGCTTCGTTTGTGTCATTCCACTTTTTTTTACATAGATAACATCAAGAGCCCATCAAACCTTGTTTTTACCATCTCTTGGATGAAGCCAGAAGTCAAACATTCTTCTGGGTTGGCAGTTGGGTCCAACATCAGGAAGGAGAAAAACAAGGCTAACTGGGATAACAGGAAAAGGAGGATGCAGAACACCCAACGCAGGTGCCTCAAGATCTATGCAATGTTGAGAAGAGGGGGTATTGACACATGGAGTGTGTACCCCCTGATCCCATCAGACCGAAGTCTCCTCAGAACTGTGAGCTGCCATATCCCGTGCATAACACCACCAAGACTGGAGTCTTGCAAGGAACCAAACAAACGATCTCCCTCTGCTGCGCTCCAGAAGGGGGTCGGAGCCAAGGCATGTGTAAAGGAGCTGGTGGGGTTGGGATATGGTCTCACCTTTACCTTTTTCTGTTTCTACCCAAGAATTAATTGATTGACCTGTTCATCACCTTTATCAGTGGAGGATACTCTACAGGAGTCATCGTTAGATAGAAACGTGGCTACATGGTGATTGGAGAAGGGTTTGCTTAGGGCCGTACCACCCAGATCCTATGTTTGTTTTGGTTTTGTTTTATCTACCATGTCTCTAAGCATTGGTCAGTTTGCACCCTGTCAGTGAAGCCGCAACGAGACCTTATCGCGTGAAGAAGTCATGTGGAAAACACCAGGAAGACTTATTGACCTATTTTTGCTCCATGTGTTTATTGCCTATGTGTTTATTGCCTGTTGTTGGATTAAAAACACCTTTGCCAAAATGCCTTATCCACCTCAGCTGTCTTCTCTATGCCGCAATATCTTAAAAATAGGTTAGAAATTCAGCCAAATTTCAAGGATTTGGCTCATTTTGCAAGTCAGAACGATTAGAAATTAGGATCTGCCATAGAAATCCATCCACTTTGGAATTATCTATTGAATCAGTACTACACAATACAAGATACAACTGTCCAAAACATTTATTAATTAGAACTATGGATGTCAGAACCTTCCTAGGTTCATCTTTCATTTCACTATTGAATGCATTACTTTCCTTAAATCTCAGTCTGTATGCTAATAACCTTCTGTCCGGTCCGCGCTAATCTGCTAATCCTGATCCAACAGGAGCAATGGTATATATCCACACTTTGGTGAACCCACTGACAGTCATACGAAGGATGGCTATGCTCATCAGTGGTAGACAAAGGGAAAGGGAAAGGGAGACATTGAATATCTTCTCTTTGGCTATTCTTACAGTGGGGATCAACCTCCAGGGTTATAGGGTTGACAAATATAACATACACAACAAAAAATAACTCTTTCAGTGTTTCATCATTCAAGTTCCAATTACCAACTCCTAAAATGAAATACAATATACCTTGTGACAATCTCTTTGTAACGAACTATGATTGGTTGCAACTCTGTGATTTCCCAGAGCTGACATACAAACAAAATGTCATGATAGATGTATGTCTAAATATATATGTGAGGCATTTAATTTTATGTACCATATGATTTATTTTTTATATTAAAGTATGTTTTTTAGATTGATCTTAAGCTTCAGGTAGTTTTTAGAATTAATTTTTCTAAGTGGGGGCTATTTTTTATGTGAGGATTAATCTTGCTAGGAAATTGTTTCGATTTGTGGACCGGACCAGTCGTGATCCAATAATGCAGATTTAAATAATCTCCAGATATATCCTTGCATATGATCAGACTATTTCATTATTAAATTATACATTTCTCTTCCTAATATAAAGATCACTCCTTACAAACGACCAGTGTCTCTTCAGAAATTAACACAATTATTATAGAGGATTTGAGAAAGACTTTAAATAATTTGGACTGTGAGACAGCATAGTCTGTTGAAGCACATTGTAAGGTCTTCGACTGTTGTCCATGTGCCACTGTTTTCTACATGTAGCTCGATACCCTAAAGCTATACCTAAACGTAGAAAACCTGCACCTTTGTATTTTGAGGAATTAATGAAGGCTAAAACAAAAATGGAACACTTGGAACAAAAGTGGAGGAAAATGTACAAGAAAAATTAGAATAAAAAACTAGAAGGACAAGTTATAAGAGTATGATTTTAAATTCTAAATATGCTTAATATTCAAGCAAAAGTACTACAGCACAAACATTAATCAATATTTAAGATAGCTATGAATGATCACATATGCCATGGATCTCCCATGATGTGGGGGTATTCAGACAAAATATCGAAATTTGAATATAAATTTACAGAAATATAGAGTTGGAAATATCCTCAGGAAGAAGTATCGTCAGCAAGAATATCGTCAACAAGAATATTGATTTTAAGGTAAGTAATATAGACGTTGGAAATATAGAAAGTGTTAATATCGATGACAAAAATACCTATGTTGTTAACATCGATGTTAAAAATGTTGTTAATAATATCGATTTTTAATAATTTGTATGTATTTTAATATATATTTTAATTGTATATGTTATAAATTGAGTTTGGATAAATGTTGTTAATGTTTTTAATATAGTTTGTGGATTTTTAGTACTTTTCAAATGCAATTAAATAGTTTGTCAGTCTTAGTACAGTAGCGGGTTCTGGAGTTTATAGGGGTACAGGGTGGGAAGTAAATACATTATAATAATTAATGACTACTTTTTAATTATTATTAATTAGTCAACTGATAATTATTTAGGTTAATTGTATAATTATTATTGTTTAAATTTAAGTTTTAGGTGTGGGTCGAGGGTTTTGTAGGGGTTGAGGGTAGGAAGTAAATTAATTATAATTAATTAATAATTAATTTTCAATGAATATTAATTATTTAATTGATAATTAAATAATGTTAATTGTATAATTACATATTTTACATTTAAGTTTTAGGTGCAGGTTGTGGGCTTTGTAGGGGTATAGGGTGGGAAGTAAATCAATTATAATTAATCATTATTTATTATAATAATTACTTTATTAATTGATAATTATGTAAATTGCGTACTAATTTTTGTTTTTATAAAGTTGTTTTTGAAAGGGTAAAGGGTGTGCAGGAAATTAATTATAGTACTTAATTAATGTTAATACATAAAATGTATGCAATTAATAATTAATTTAGTAAACAGTGTAATTAAGATATTATTTACATTATATATTAGGTGTCAGTTGTATTTGTAGGGGTAAAGGGTGGAGAGGTAATTAAATATAATTTGTTTGTTTTAAGTTAATTAGTATAAATTGTTTAATTGATAATTATGTTGAATATGATTTTTTAAAATATTTCTACATATATTAGGTGCGGGTTGTTTTTTTCTAAGGATAAAGGGTGGGAAGGGAAATAAATATAATTAATTTACTGTTGGGTAATTATTATTAATATTTGAATTGATAAATAATTTTGTAAAATGTGTAAATATTATAATTTAATAAATATATTTAAGGTGTGGGTTGTGTGGTTTGTGTAGGGTAGGACGTTACATAAGTAATAAAAAAATATTTAAGTATCTTAAAAGAATTGTGTTTTTTTATTAAGTTATGTGCTAACTGTGTTGTGCTTTTCTATTTAAAACAAATATTGTATTTATTTGTTGGTATTATTTTGGGAATATAGTTTGGTATTTTGATTATAATTATAATATTTGTATTCATTTATAATATGTAGAATTCTTTTAAATAAATATGTAATCTGTATATTTTTTTAATGAAATTGCATATATAATTTTTCTATTTAATTATTAAAAATTGTATTTAATAAGGTTGTAATTATTGTTTAAAGCAAACTACTGTGTATGTTATGTTGTAAAGAGTGAATGGAGTGGGAATAGTAAATGTAACCTCTCCACAATCCAACACTTTCCCTAATGTTCCACTGACTGCAGTGGGAATAGTATATTTTAACCCTTCGCAATCCAACACTTTTCCTACTGTTGCGCTGACTAGAGTGGGAATGGTAAATTTTACCTCTCCGCCATCCAACACTTTCCCTACTGTTGCTATGTCAGGAGTGGGACTAGTAACCTAAACCCCCCCGGAATCCAACACTTTCCCTACTGTTGCACTGACTGGAGTGAGAATAGTACATTTTACCCCTCCACAATCTTTCACTTTCCCTACTGGTGTTCTGACTGGAGTGGGAATAGTAAATGTTACCCCTCCACAATCCAACACTTTCCCTACTGTTGCACTTAGTGGAGTGGGAATAGTAAACCTTACCCCTGTGCAATGCAACACTTTCCCTACTGATGCATTTATTGTAGTTGGAATAGTAAATAGTACTTTTCCTAACTTCAATTTTTTTGTGCTGTTTTACAAATTGAAGTGGCTATAATATATGTTTTATTTGTGGAATTTTATAGTTTATTTTTTATTAATTACATTTATATTATTATGTTTTTGTCTACAAAAAAGTATAATATTTTTAATTTGCAATGTTTCTAATATGTAATATATTTTTTGTAAATTCAAATGTTTATATTGTTTATTTTTTATTTGTAATTAAATTAGTATGTTTTTAAATTGTTTTATGTTATTGGATAAATATATATATATATATATATATTATATTGCTATAAAAATATTAAATTATCATATAAATTAAAGTGATTAGTTTATTGATATTGAGAAGTAAGTATATAATTAAATGTAGATATTACTATATATGTGTTGACATAATTATTAATAAAAGACATGTACTTTTTATTATATTACTGTTACTTTTAAATATATTTAATGTTTATTATCTCTCGCTCTCTCTCTCTCTCTCTCTCTCTCTCTCTCTCTCTCTCTCTCTCTCTCTCTCTCTCTCTCTCTCTCTCTCTCTTTCTCTCTCTCTCTCTCTCTCTCTCTATATATATATATATATATTCTCGCTCCAAATCACCTTTCTAGGGGCACTCTCGAATGGGTGCTATGATCGCGGAGGTGTAACCGCGAAATATAAACCCTCCTTTTCCTTCTCCTTCTCATTCAGGACAGAGCACTCACGGGGGTAGATTTCAATCCATTTATTTAGGGCAAACAAACAGACACGTCCATTTATTTAGGGCAAACAAACAGACACGTTTCGGCTTGTGCCTTTTTCGATGTTCAACAAGCGCGCCAATATATATATATATATATATATATATATATATATATATATATATATATATATATATATATATATAAATATATATATATATATACTGCTTCAAAAGTGCCCGAAAGGTGAGAAAGCACTCCAAAGCCAGCATCCGCTGAATACTTTTAATGGTATGAATGAGTCTCGGCACGTCGATTCGTTTTGCAGCTCACACGTCCTCCAATGCCTGACGCGTTTCGGTGTCCCTTTCTCAAAGGCTGTAGGCTGTGAAATGTATGCGCTGTTTGACCTCAGTCCTTATAATCATCATGACACGCCCTCTGATGGGCTGCTCGGTTGAGCCTGTGCATACTGGGACTCGTAGTCAATGAGATGCGCCAATGTTACTGCAACTTAGAATTTAAAGCCCTGAATGGGCCTCGGCATGACGTCCTCATTCTAAATCCTGCATAGCTTTTCCGCAAACACAGTTCGGGTAAATACCCAGCTCAGCGGCCCCCAAGGATAGCGGGGTGGTGCTCTCTCGGCGGCGGGGCAGCCGCCAACATATACTGCTTCAAAAGTGCCCGGAAGGTGAGAAAGCACTCCAAAGCCAGCATCCGCTGAATGCTTTTAATGGTATGAATGAGTCTCGGCACGTCGATTCGTTTTGCAGCTCACACGTCCTCCAATGCCTGACGCGTTTCGGTGTCCCTTTCTCAAAGGCTGTAGGCTGTGAAATGTATGCGCTGTTTGACCTCAGTCCTTATAATCATCATGACACGCCCTCTGATGGGCTGCTCGGTTGAGCCTGTGCATACTGGGACTCGTAGTCAATGAGATGCGCCAATGTTACTGCAACTTAGAATTTAAAGCCCTGAATGGGCCTCGGCATGACGTCCTCATTCTAAATCCTGCATAGCTTTTCCGCAAACACAGTTCGGGTAAATACCCAGCTGAGCGGCCCCCAAGGATAGCGGGGTGGTGCTCTCTCGGCGGCGGGGCAGCCGCCAACATATACTGCTTCAAAAGTGCCCGGAAGGTGAGAAAGCACTCCAAAGCCAGCATCCGCTGAATGCTTTTAATGGTATGAATGAGTCTCGGCACGTCGATTCGTTTTGCAGCTCACACGTCCTCCAATGCCTGACGCGTTTCGGTGTCCCTTTCTCAAAGGCTGTAGGCTGTAAAATGTATGCGCTGTTTGACCTCAGTCCTTATAATCATCATGACATGCCCTCTGATGGGCTGCTCGGTTGAGCCTGTGCATACTGGGACTCGTAGTCAATGAGATGCGCCAATGTTACTGCAACTTAGAATTTAAAGCCCTGAATGGGCCTCGGCATGTGATCCTCATTCTAAATCCTGCATAGCTTTTCCGCAAACACAGTTCGGGTAAATACCCAGCTGAGCGGCCCCCAAGGATAGCGGGGTGGTGCTCTCTCGGCGGCGGGGCAGCCGCCAACATATACTGCTTCAAAAGTGCCCGGAAGGTGAGAAAGCACTCCAAAGCCAGCATCCGCTGAATGCTTTTAATGGTATGAATGAGTCTCCGCACGTCGATTCGTTTTGCAGCTCACACGTCCTCCAATGCCTGACGCGTTTCGGTGTCCCTTTCTCAAAGGCTGTAGGCTGTGAAATGTATGCGCTGTTTGACCTCAGTCCTTATAATCATCATGACACGCCCTCTGATGGGCTGCTCGGTTGAGCCTGTGCATACTGGGACTCGTAGTCAATGAGATGCGCCAATGTTACTGCAACTTAGAACTTAAAGCCCTGAATGGGCCTCGGCATGACGTCCTCATTCTAAATCCTGCATAGCTTTTCCGCAAACACAGTTCGGGTAAATACCCAGCTGAGCGGCCCCCAAGGATAGCGGGGTGGTGCTCTCTCGGCGGCGGGGCAGCCGCCAACATATACTGCTTCAAAAGTGCCCGGAAGGTGAGAAAGCACTCCAAAGCCAGCATCCGCTGAATGCTTTTAATGGTATGAATGAGTCTCGGCACGTCGATTCGTTTTGCAGCTCACACGTCCTCCGATGCCTGACGCGTTTCGGTGTCCCTTTCTCAAAGGCTGTAGGCTGTGAAATGTATGCGCTGTTTGACCTCAGTCCTTATAATCATCATGACACGCCCTCTGATGGGCTGCTCGGTTGAGCCTGTGCATACTGGGACTTGTAGTCAATGAGATGCACCAATGTTACTGCAACTTAGAATTTAAAGCCCTGAATGGGCCTCGGCATGACGTCCTCATTCTAAATCCTGCATAGCTTTTCCGCAAACACAGTTCGGGTAAATACCCAGCTGAGCGGCCCCCAAGGATAGCGGGGTGGTGCTCTCTCGGCGGCGGGGCAGCCGCCAACATATACTGCTTCAAAAGTGCCCGGAAGGTGAGAAAGCACTCTAAAGCCAGCATCCGCTGAATGCTTTTAATGGTATGAATGAGTCTCGGCACGTCGATTCGTTTTGCAGCTCACACGTCCTCCAATGCCTGACGCGTTTCGGTGTTCCTTTCTCAAAGGCTGTAGGCTGTGAAATGTATGCGCTGTTTGACCTCAGTCCTTATAATCATCATGACACGCCCTCTGATGGGCTGCTCGGTTGAGCCTGTGCATACTGGGACTCGTAGTCAATGAGATGCGCCAATGTTACTGCAACATAGAATTTAAAGCCCTGAATGGGCCTCGGCATGACGTCCTCATTCTAAATCCTGCATAGCTTTTCCGCAAACACAGTTCGGGTAAATACCCAGCTGAGCGGCCCCCAAGGATAGCGGGGTGGTGCTCTCTCGGCGGCGGGGCAGCCGCCAACATATACTGCTTCAAAAGTGCCCGAAAGGTGAGAAAGCACTCCAAAGCCAGCATTCGCTGAATGCTTTTAATGGTATGAATGAGTCTCGGCACGTAGATTTCAATCCATTTATTTAGGGCAAACAAACAGACACGTCCATTTATTTAGGGCAAACAAACAGACACGTTTCGGCTTGTGCCTTTTTCGATGTTCAACAAGCGTGCCAATATACATACATATATATATATATACATATATATATATTCACAGAAAAAAACATAGGTTTCAGGGGTGTTATAGTTAGCTGGCCATTTCACTCGTACAAAACCATAGAGATTCCTCTGTTATAGTTAGTTCTGCTAACTATAACTCGCGCGCCCGCAATGCACTGTTGATGATGTCACATATTGCATCATTCATGACATGGTCAGTGACATCACTGATGACATCTCAAATGACATCACTGATGACATCATCCACGTGACAATCTGATACACCTCATCATACACTAGTATAGCCTTTCATCACTCTGTAAAATACAGAGTACCATATTTTAAACCATTGACACACCAATACCAGTTACTACATACCCACTCACTGATTCCTAAGTCTACACACACAACTACCCATTCAACAACAGAATCATTTATGCATGCAGCCACTAATTAATAGAACACTATCAAATGCACTTATACACATATATAGACATTGACACATCAGCAGTCATCTTAGTCGGTTATGCAGTCATCCTACTCACTCATGAAAAAAATTAATCACACTTACATTTACTCACACAATTATCCAACAACACCTCATTTATTCAAACACATAGTAACTCATAGTTAATATGTTAAAAAATCACCATTACAATTATACACTAATTCATATAGTTACTCTCACAATCACTGACACTTACACATACTTATTTATATACACCAACTCTCACAGAGAATGCCTTTTAATTTTTTTACTTTGTTGAAGATGTACAACTAAAACATATATTCGCTCACCAACACACAAATAAATACACTCAGTCACCCAAACAACTGTTTCCACATGCACTCTTAAACCAATACACCTTGGTGCCGATTACGAACCGGTAAAAACCGGGTACGAACCGTCGGTCGGAGCGTTTTCCCCGTCCGACTCGTACCCGGTCGTAAAACTTTACAAACATGGAATTTTTGTACATACACGGGGGGTTCGGCGCGTACGTACGGGGGCTGGGGGGGGGTCGTCGCGTACGTACGGGGGCTGGGGGGGGGTCGGCGCATACGTACGGCGGCTGGGGGGGGTCGGCGCGTACGTACGGGGGCTGGGGGGGGGTCGGCGTGTACGTACGGGGGCTGGGGGGGGTCGGCGCGTACGTACGGGGGCTGGGGGGGTCGGCGCGTACGTACGGGGGCTGGGGGGGTGGTTAGGCGCGTACGTACGGGGGCTGGGGGGGTGGTTCGGCGCGTACTCACGGGGGTTGGGGGGGGGGTACGGCGCGTACCGGGCCCCCTATTCTGGTCGTTTCGCGGCGTACTTCGCTTTTCCGGCACTTTTTGGGTGCCGTGAAAATATTGCCGTCCGGACTGCTGTCGGGTCGAATCGTACTTCCTGGGTCGTGAAACGCTGCCTGAAAGCGTCCCGACGTCACGTCGGAGCATTCCCGGATCACATTCGTATGTATATTTTCGTCAGACGGTGTTTTTTACGATTCGTACGGAAATGGTGTTTCCGTGCGAATCGTACTTCCATGTTTGTAAAGTTTTACAACCGGGTACGAGTCGGACGGAGAAAACGCTCCGACCGACGGTTCGTACCCGGTTTTTCCAGGATCGTAATCGGCACCTAAATGTTTTACGTGTTACCACTTTATTCCAATCAAGATCGCTTCAGGTGTGCCATACTTTTGTCATAAGTAAGACTGTTAGCGCTCTAGTTGTTCTATAGAACACTCTGGGACATTCTGTCATTGGGCTATAATTGGGCTACATCTGGGTGATATTTGTGCTACATTTGGGCTCTTTTGTCTCTGGTGGCCATCTTGTGAGACTTATTGGTTATGACATTCCCTAATTTCCTCATTTACTACAGTCTCCTCAGTAGGAAATACTTTCAGGTTTTTAACTTTGTTTCCATCAAGAAGGCATTCAGATGTGTCACACATTTGCCATAAATTCAGAATGTTAGCACTCTAGTTGCTTATTAGATCACTGTAGTAAAGCTACTGCTCACCAGGGAAGTTTGCTGCTGGTATTGAAAGTGCATGTTTCAGTCTGCATGTCAGAATTTTTTTATGAAATAGAAGAGGATTTGAGAAGTCACTCAAAATGTGCCCTAATTTTTCTTTTTTTCAGCACTAATCATAAATACTATGGCAAAATGAAACCCCTCATTGTGTTCCTTTTAAATTAAACTATTCACTCTCTACTATTCACTCGCTACTATTCTCTACTACTCACTCTCTACTACTCCCTCTACTACAGTCTACTACTCACTCTACTACTCTCCACCACTCTACTACTACTCGCTCTCTACTACTCTCTACTACTCTCTCTCTAGTACTCCCTCTCTACTACTCACTCTACTACTCACTCTCTACTACTCACTCTCTACTACTCTACTACTTTTTACACTACTCACTCTCTACTACTCACTCTCTACTACTCTACTACTTTTTACACTACTCACTCTCTACTACTCACTCTCTACTACTCGCTCTCTACTACTCTCTACTACTCACTCTCTACTACTCTACTACTTTTTACACTACTCACTCTCTACTACTCACTCTCTACTACTCGATCTCTACTACTCTCTACTACTCTCTCTACTACTCTCTACTATTCACGCTACTACTCTCCACCACTCACTCTCTACTACTCTACTACTCACTCTCTACTACTCTCTCTACTACTACTGTCTACTACTCACTCTCTACTACTCTCTCTCTCTACTACTCACTCTCTACTACTCACTCTCCACTACTCGCTCTCTACTATTCTCTACTACTCACTCTACTACTCACTCTCTACTACTCTACTACTCTCTACTACACACTCTCTACTACTCTCTACTACTCACTCTCTACTACTCCACTACTCTCTACTACTCGCTCCGACCGACGGTTCGTACCCGGTTTTTCCAGGATCGTAATCGGCACCTAAATGTTTTACGTGTTACCACTTTATTCCAATCAAGATCGCTTCAGGTGTGCCATACTTTTGTCATAAGTAAGACTGTTAGTGCTCTAGTTGTTCTTTAGAACACTCTGGGACATTCTGTCATTGGGCTATACTTGGGTTACATCTGGGTGATATTTGTGCTACATTTGGGCTCTTTTGTCTCTGGTGACCATCTTGGGAGACTTATTTATTATGAAGTTTCCTAATTTACTTATATACTACAGTCTCCTCAGTAGAAATACTTTCAGTTTTTTACTTTGATTCCATCAAGAAGGCATTCAGATGTGTTGCACATTTGCCATAAATTCAGAATGTTAGCACTCTAGTTGCTCATTAGATCACTGTAGTAAAGCTACTGCTCACCAGGGAAGTCTGCTACTGGTATTGAAAGTGCATGTTTCAGTCTGCATGTCAGACTTTTTTAATGAAATAGAAGAGGATTTGAGAATTCACTCAAAATATGCCCTAATTTTTCTTTCTGCAGCACTAATCATACTTTCTATGGCAAAATGACCCCCTCATTTTGTTCCTTTTTCAATTAAATGTTTTAAGAGTTACCACTTTATTGCAATCAAGATGGCTTCAGGTGTGCCTACGTTTGTCATAAGTAGGACTGTTAGCGCTCTAGTTGTTCTTTGGAACACTCTGGGAAGCTGCAGTAGAACACAAAGGAATCAACTGACAGTTTCTGCCCTTGCTGGACGTACATGTTTTACTGAGAATGTCAGACTTCATTCTCACATGACTGAGAAAGATATTGTGAATTTACAGAAAATATGCTCTCAGTTTAGCTTATAGAGCACCTTCCAAAACTCTGTGGGAAAAGCATGAGAAAATAGTTTTCTCTCAAACATGATTCATGATATTCCAGCAGAAGGCTTTTTCACATGGTAAAATCACCTTAGAACATACCACAATTCCTAAAATGAGTATGGTACCATCAACAAATGATTTATAATGTAACTAAAGTCTTAAAACCTTCTATTAACTGCATTGCTTTTTAATGAGGTGCTATCATGTATATTGGTCCCAAGATGGCTGCCATCTTGGGACCAATCTTGGATGAAGTGCTGACAATCAGATTTCACGCTGTGATGTGTGTTTAGGCTCCGCCCAGATATATATGTGATTTTACTTTTTATTTTCTCAGGAACTACTGAACGGATTTACACCATTTAAGCTAAAGGCACGACTCTGAACCAAGATCTACCTTTCTGCCAAATTTGGCGTAATTCCGTTCAGCAGTTCGGGCTGTAGCTGCGGCTAAAGGTCCTATGGGGAAAACACGTTTTGGGACCCCCCTTTTTCTCGGCCCCACTACACGAATCATCCCGAGACTTTAAGGATAGGAGCGGACCGGAGCTGGCCAAAAGTTTTGAAAATTTTGCGAAGATTCGTAAATCGGCGCCAAAGTTATTGGGAATAGAATGTTGCGGATTTCCTATGGAAAATAGGTCAATATATATATATATATATATATATATATATATATATATATATATATATATATATAGAGAGAGAGAGAGAGAGAGAGAGAGAGAGCGAAAGAGAGAGAGAGAGATATATCAAGAACCAGTGGGAGAGATTGATGTAGCCGAATGCTCCCTTCTTCTTTTCCAGCCGCAGTCAATGACACCAACCGGAAGTCAGGCAAACGGAAAAGGACACGATCTTCCGACCGTCAGGCCCACATCAAAAGGACGAGACGAGGCTGCCGCAGGAAGAGAGAGATCAGGAGAGGAAGCTGCGCGGGATGGGGGAAGACGCCAAGACCAACTTCTAACGAAGAGGAGCAGCCAGAGAAGGAGAGGTGTTCAACAGACGTCTTGAGCGAGGAGTATATGAGGCTGGAGAGAGAACACCTAGAGGAGACGGCGGCAGCAGGAGGAGACACGAGGATGCCCGAAGAGGAGAGCAGAAGTCCTGGTTACCGGCCCGCTCCTGTTCCCAGCCACATCCCGGGGAGGGTGTGGCTTTTCCAGGTGCGTGAGAGGCTGTTGAGCAGAGCACACACATGGGGAGGGGGGAGGGAAGGAGCGTCTGTGGGGAGGACGAGGAATGAGAAGTGAGGGAGTGAGAAGGGAGATGAGGAGAGGTCTTCCATAATCCCTATCACCCTCCATAAGTGACGCCTGCAACATAACAGGGTCATCACTATCACTTTAAAGAATAACCACACCAAATCCACTATAAAGAAAAGAGCACTCTATTAACCCACCAATCACTCGGGTGAAGCTGACTGAAAGCAGTGACTTACCTGGTCTTCTTTATTTTTATGAGGGTGTCCATGGATGGAAGTCTCAAAGCCCTGAAAGAGAAGAGAAGAAGACAATTAAGAATAAGCAGTACAGATTTTACTTCTTTCATTACGCACTCTATTGTTGTTTTTGTCCTTTCTGAGCCGACATACTAAAACTATATATGATGTTGTAAAGCACCACAAATAAAGAATAAGCAACAAGTAAACCTAAGGACTGACTTCTTCTACGTTAAACAATCCACACCAGATCACGATATATAAAACGATATTTTAGACAACTATATTAGTGACATTCATATTTTTATTCTGATAATTTTGTCATTTACATTATAAGTATAGAATGTTGATATTTTTGTGACAATAATTTTGTAGGTTGATGTTAGTGGCCTCGATATTCTGTTAGTGAACCGATCTGGGTCCTGCAGATGGTAGATTTATCCTCTGCGATATCCCATACCCGGAGTGCCACAGCATTCCACTGCTTGACTTCGATGTACTTCTTGGGGAACAACCTTTACAACGCAACTTTTACAACGCACTACACTTACAACGCATTTTTTACAACGCAACATCCATTACAACGCATTCCATTACATAGCATGACACTACAACGCATTTTTAAAAACTACCTTTACAACGCATTCCATTACATCGCATACTACCTTTACAACGCATACCATTACAACGCATAATATTACACTACACTATCCAACACTTACCCTACTGTTGCACCCCCTGGAGTTAGAATAGTAATTTTTACCCCTATACTATCCAACACTTACCCTACTGTTGCACCCCCTGGAGTTAGAATAGTAATTTTTACCCCTATACTATCCAACACTTTCCCTACTGTTGCACCCCCTGGAGTTAGAATAGTAATTTTTACCCCTATACTATCCAACACTTACCCTACTGTTGCACCCCCTGGAATAAGAATAGCAATTTTTACCCCTATACTATCCAACACTTACCCTACTGTTGCACCCCCTGGAGTTAGAATAGTAATTTTTACCCCTATACTATCCAACACTTACCCTACTGTTGCACCCCCTGGAGTTAGAATAGTAATTTTTACCCCTATACTATCCAACACTTTCCCTACTGTTGCACCCCCTGGAGTTAGAATAGTAATTTTTACCCCTATACTATCCAACACTTACCCTACTGTTGCACCCCCTGGAGTTAGAATAGTAATTTTTACCCCTATACTATCCAACACTTTCCCTACTGTTGCACCCCCTGGAGTTAGAATAGTAATTTTTACCCCTATACTATCCAACACTTACCCTACTGTTGCACCCCCTGGAATAAGAATAGCAATTTTTACCCCTATACTATCCAACACTTACCCTACTGTTGCACCCCCTGGAGTTAGAATAGTAATTTTTACCCCTATACTATCCAACACTTACCCTACTGTTGCACCCCCTGGAGTTAGAATAGTAATTTTTACCCCTATACTATCCAACACTTACCCTACTGTTGCACCCCCTGGAGTTAGAAAAGTAATTTTTACCCCTATACTATCTAATACTTACCTTAAATGCAATTTAATATTATGCGTTGTAATGGTATGCGTTGTAAAGGTAGTATGCGTTGTAATGGAATGCGTTGTAAAGGTAGTTTTTAAAAATGCGTTGTAGTGTCATGCTATGTAATGGAATGCGTTGTAATGGATTTTGCGTTGTAAAAAATGCGTTGTAAGTGCATGCGTTGTAAAAGTGTGTGTTGTAACGACATACATCCTACTTCTTGCTCGAGCCACTGCCAGAGCCATGTCCATCGCCACTTCCGTCGTCTCTCAACATATGCTCACCTTCAAACAAGTTTTCCTCTCACTTCACCAGTGAACTAGAAAAAATACTCCTAAACAGCAAGCCATTTGTAGCTCTTCTCAGGAGAATTATTCCCACAAATTCCCCATTCCATTTCTAACCAACACTATCTTGCACCAAAAATGTCTACAACCTATGTCACGATTTAAAGGTTGACGCAGAAGAGAGTCAAATTTTAGACTCCAGATCACTCGGGAAGGATTAAAAGGAATAACAGCTAGAATAAAAAAACACACAGGCGATGACAATGGATGTTAAGGAAGTCAGACTGAGAAATCACAACTCCATCAATATGAAGGAATAAGGGCTGGATGCACATACAGTGGGGCTGTTGTGATTTGTGGCAGGTGTGCTCCAGTAGAGTTGTCTGAAGCAGTGGCAGGCAGATTGTCACCTTGTTCACACTGCAGCTCACAAGATCAGTGGACTGACCTGTTAACAGTTGTTCACTCTCCAGTAAACTTTCTTTCGCTTGTGAATACCCGCGCAGACTTTGATATTCACAGACATGAAAAACGATGCTTCTCACAGCATGGAGAAGCGGTCACCGCTATACGTGGCATTCTACATTGAACTAAGCTTCCTGTTATAAGCAGATACATTCATATAAGGGGGAAAACATTTGTATATTACACCACACGATACATGTGTATATCAGAGCATGTAAATATTGTTGCTTCTGTGTAAATAAATGACAGTGGGTTTAATTATTAATAAATGCAAATAGTTTTCACAATGATGTTTGCCTCTGCTTTGATGAATAGTACCGGTAAAACACGCATAATGAAAGCATCTAAGTGAATGAATTACTTTATTGTATTAACATTTAATTAATAAGAGCCCAAAATACAGCATGTTGTACATTCTGTGAAAAGCTCCTTAGAAAGTCTGAAATTATCCTCTTCACGCCAAACACAAAGACAATTAATATGTTCATAATTACTTGATTAGGTTTACTTGAGCAAACAAAGTGCTTAAATCCCACAAAAAGGGTAATCTTGCCGTAGGCGTGACAGCGCATCCATTGTTCACGTTTCTTGCTAAATAAGTTTATTGTTGCTTATTTTTCAGTCTTTAGTAGGTGGATACACATTCTTCCTGCTCCCATGTGTTGTCACTATGTATGTGTAATATTTTACTATTTGGTTTGTAGGACTATTTATATTAAGATAAATTTGAGATGCATCCATTTGAGGTACACCCCACAAACAAATGCACCCTATACTTTTAGAGAGGAATTGTGAATTATGCTGATTGGAAGGGGAGCGACTAGAGTACAAAATATAATTTATCTTGGGACACTGAAGATACTTTTCAGTCTATGGACACAGAGCATTGGGTAAGCCGATAGGCATGTCTTTAAAGCGCTGATGCATGCTGATATAATTTGCAGGCACCTGTGTTGGCATGTGTTGGCTCATTAAAGCCAGACCTACCAGCTTTGCCAATTCTTGTTTTATTTTGCATATTTGATGCGACACACCTGCATTTTTTGTGTAAATCTGTTTATTGCATTTTCGTGAAACAATACTTTAATACAGTATACAACATTTCACAACTCTGCACCTCTGACATACACAGTACCTGATTTTAAAAGTGAGTATAATACTTTGTCATCAGAATAACATGGCATAGGTACATATGTGGGACACCCTTTGGCTACTGGGGTGCCATAATGCCTCTGGGGTGCCAGCTTTTGAGAGTGTGAAAGTGAGCAGCTAATGCTGTGAATGAATTGTGTGGGTGACGTTGACAGCGATGATGTGATCGGGCCAACGGGGCGCACCCCCCCCCCCCCCCCCCCCCCACGGCATGTTGTAGCATTCAGCTATCATGTTTACCGTTCTGGCAGGAGCGACCCAAACTAAATGGTGTGGAGCTGGCAAACGTGGCTGCCACCTAATGTAGGGAAGTGGATGGCTGTGCCAGCTACGCGATAAATGTGCATTGCGAGGTAGGTCACAGGTAAGTGTCCTGTGGTGTATGCCCTGTGATTCGTGATTGCGCGCCAGTAGGGGGAATACGCTCCCATGGAATGGACACACGCTGCTAACGTATGTCAGAGCTGCTAGGAGGGTGTTAAGTAGTGAAGGCACCGGGGGTAACTACGAGTAACTGGGTGGGGGATGCGACACACCTTCATAAGCTGGTCCGCATTTTGTTTTTACAAGTACTTGACGTCTTACTCCTGTCTGGAGTAAGCTGCACTCCTCTAATAAGCTCTAATAACAGTGAAATATGTGGGTGTATTTTCTTAGTTCAGATTTCCCTGGAAGGCACTTGACTAATATTTGTGACAAGGACGGATTGACCATTCCACCACTCTGGCCTTTTTTCCCAGGGGGCTGCAGTCTTGGGGGCTCCTTTCAGAACCAAAGGCGCTGCCATGACCCAGATTTGAAGACTGGCTGGCTCATCATAGAAGCTGGATTGAATCATTTTTGCCAGGGATGATTTTGGTTTCCAGTCCGGTCCTGGTTTGAGAAACCTCTCAGTAATAGTGGAGACATAAGTCATGTTCTCGTTTGTGAGGTTTTCTATGGTGTGTGAGGGGCCTTTTACTCACCTAGTGGGTTCCCAAGCACTGCTTGCCAGTGATCGTACCAACACCAATGGGTCTGTCCATTTTTGATTAATCTTAGGTTTTCTATGCAGCCAACGTCTAAAGACTTTGCTAGAAGACAAGCAACTAAAAAGGCAAAATGGAAGCCACAGGGTTGAGTAGGAGGTTGTGTGGCGCTGCACAATTCTGCACTGTACTCACAGACCTTGTCAATGGCAAGTAAATCGATGAAGCACGTTGCATTGCTTTTCGCCACACGCGTGCCAGAAAAAATCAAAGCCTAAAAAAAACGCTGAATGCAGAATTGTGGTATGTTGCAAGTCCCTTACAATTCTCTGACCCTTAAATGGGAACTTCTCAATTGCCACCTGTTTCGTACATTTTATACACTGTGACAACTTAAGTGGCTGAGCCAATGACTGGAGTAGAATTTGGTGGCTGTCAAATAGCCACAATCGTGAAAGGTCATGCTGGCTGCCCAGTCACCATTCCTGCTGCAGTTGTAATTGCTGAACTATTGAAATGCAAGGATTTCTGATGACTGATCAATGATGCTGATGCGCTGGTAATCAATCATTTGTTATGCTTTTGGTATCAATAACCTGATGGGTACCCCTATGACTGTTCATGGTAGTAGCTTCTGGCCATCGCCAAAGCGTCTGCGAAATAATCGGTTTATTATTTTCAGAATCATCCTGCAATCAACAAGACAAGGAAAACAGGGCGAAAGTAGATGGTCTGAGCGGGAGGAGTTTCTGCCTGCTAGATGTCCATCCAATGACTGAGTGGGAGGAGTCTCTGCCTGCTGGATGTCCATCCAATGACTGAGCGGGAGGAGTCTCTGTCTGCTGGATATCCATCCAATGACTGAGTGGGAGGAGTCTCTGCCTGCTGGATGTCCACCCAATGACTGAGTATGGGGAGTCTCTGTCTGCTGGATGTCCATCCAATGACTGAGTGGGAGGAGTCTCTGCCTGCTGGATGTCCATCCAATGACTGAGCGGGAGGAGTCTCTGTCTGCTGGATGTCCATCCAATGACTGAGCGGGAGGAGTCTCTGTCTGCTGGATATCCATCCAATGACTGAGTGGGAGGAGTCTCTGCCTGCTGGATGTCCATCCAATGACTGAGCGGGAGGAGTCTTTGTATGCTGGATATCCATCCAATGACTAAGTGTGCGGCGTCTCTGTCTGCTGGATGTCCACCAAATGACTGAGTGTGGGGAGTCTCTGTCTGCTGGATGTCCACCCAATGACTGAGCGGAGGAGTCTCTGTCTGCTGGATGTCCATGCAATGACTGAGTGGGAGGAGTCTCTGCCTGCTGGATGTCCATCCAATGAGTGAGCAGGAGGAGTCTCTGTCTGCTGGATGTCCATCCAATGACTAAGTGTGAGGAGTCTCTGTCTGCTGGATGTCCACCCAATGACTGAGTGTGGGGAGTCTCTGTCTGCTGGATGTCCACCCAATGACTGAGCGGAGGAGTCTCTGTCTGCTGGATGTCCATCCAATGAGTGAGTGTGAGGAGTCCCTGTCTGCTGGAAGTCCACCCAATGACTGAGTGTGGGGAGTCTCTGTCTGCTGGATGTCCACCCAGCGACTGAGCGGAGGAGTCTCTGCCTGCTGGATGTCCATCCAATGAGTGAGTGTGAGGAGTCTCTGTCTGCTGGATGTCCACCCAATGACTGAGTGTGGGGAGTCCCTGTCTGCTGGATATCCACCCAGTGACTGCGCGGAGCAGTCTCTGCCTGCTGGATGTCCATCCAATGAGTGAGTGTGAGGAGTCTCTGTCTGCTGGATGTCCACCCAATGACTGAGTGTGGGGAGTCTCTGTCTGCCGGATGTCCACCCAGTGACTGAGCGGAGGAGTCTCTGCCTGCTGGATGTCCATCCAATGAGTGAGTGTGAGGAGGCTCTGTCTGCTGGATGTCCACCCAATGACTGAGTGTGGGGAGTCTCTGTCTGCTGGATATCCACCAAACGACTGAGCGGAGGAGTCTCTGCCTGCTGGATATCCATCCAATGAGTGAGTGTGAGGAGTCTCTGTCTGTTGGATGTCCACCCAATGACTGAGTGTGGGGAGTCCCTGTCTGCTAGATGTCCACTCAGTGACTGCGCGGAGGAGTCTCTGCCTGCTGGATGTCCATCCAATGAGTGAGTGTGGGGAGTCTCTGTCTGCCGGATGTCCAGCCAGTGACTGAGCGGAGGAGTCTCTGCCTGCTGGATGTCCATCCAATGAGTGAGTGTGAGGAGTCTCTGTCTGCTGGATGTCCACCCAATGACTGAGTGTGGGGAGTCTCTGTCTGCTGGATGTCCAGCCAGTGACTGAGCGGAGGTGTCTCTGTCTGCTACATGTCCACTGTTGAAGAAACTACAAATTTGGTAGTTAGGCCGCTGGAGGTGTTGAGGAAGATTATGCCAATTTTTGGTTAAAACAACTTTGCTGCCCTCTTCCACAACAGGCCACAAGTCTTTGCCTTGATGGTAGCATTGAGCTGACAGCGGGTCTAACGTGACCAATCCTCACGAGGAAGGATTTGGCTGCTTGCATAAAGCATCCTTAGAGCAGGTCGGGATGGGACCACAGCACAAACTGTTATAAAGTGAATCCCATTGTAGGAAGGATGGGCAGATGCATGGCTTTGAAGGCAGGTTTGATTTACTAATCGTGAAGGTTTATTGGTAGCTGTACAATGCACGTATAGAATGATGAACTGATGAGTTCCAGCCTTCTAGGTAACAAATGGCACAGGGTGTTCTTTCTTTTCTTTCTCTTCTTTACCGGTCTTCCATCAGGATGCCCACCACCAGCTCCCTCAGGGAAATCGGAAAGAACGCGGTAAATAAATCGCCTTACTAGGCGTTGTTTATTCTCTTCACCGTAACACCTGTTAGAAAAAGGGTCTGGCGCCCAAGTGGAATGAATCTCACCAACCCTTCACCAGTGCTAGATAGTTGTCCACATTGAGAGGTCCTGGTAGGGAACAATCACCATTCCTAAATAACCAACATGCCACTTGCTTCAGTGGATAATAGGGTAGAGTGCACCCCATGAGGGTTTGTAAGTGATTTTTATACTCTTCTGCCACCAGGGTAACACAACCACTCACTCCAGCCCCTTTCCTAATCTGGTGTCTTTCTTTTGTGTCCCTTCCAGGCTCCGTCAGTGTTTCGGGAGTAGCAAGGAGGGCCCACGGGGTTATCTCCAGGTAAGAGCTAGGATCGAGGAGGGGTTCTCCACACTCATACATGGCCTTGTCCCCTATCTCCACTCCCGCAAATAAAGTCCATTCTCCTTCTATGGCACTCATTCCAAATGCTATGGAAGTTTGGGTGGTAATACCGCACCCACTAATTACAGATGCCAAAGGGCAGCATTTTCCTATTTCCAAGTTTTTACTAGGGATACAAAGTAGCCTGAGATGCCTCACATTTTCCCTTCTTAGAACACTTTTTTTCCAGTCATATTTCAGCAGGTTTTTCAAAAAAGGGGAAGATTTCCACATTTGTGGTAAATTCTGCAAACCACTGAATCCTAATTCAGGATTTACTAGAACTCTGAATGATGCTCTTGAAGGAGCCAATGATCACTCACCTCATCTATTATAATGTCTATTTAGTAAATAAATAATTGTTTTTATTTTATTTTTCTGACAGAGATAGAGAACAAAACATCGTACAAAGCAAAATACATAAATATAAAATGTCATATACTATACATAAATAAATTACAAAAGTAATCACCACCGAAAATTATACAACTGTATCTTATCATAACAGTTCAGATTTTCAAGCTCTGAAATATAAAGTATATGGGAACACTAGAATGTTGAGCGCTCTATTGAAGACAATGGAGTAGCTCAGGGCTTATAATGGCTGGTGTAAGACTTCTGCTGCAACCTTCCAATGTTTGTCTTTCTGTTTCTCTCTTTTTAATTTAGAACATTCTACCATTCGTGGATGGAATGTTCTAATAGCCCTTCTGCCTCAGCAATACCGGTTGTTAAAGGCACTCTCCCTCGTTATACCTCGGGTTTAGGACCTTTAACCAGGGCCGGCTTTAGGGCAGTGCGACTGGTGCAGCCGCACTGGGTGCTAACCAGTGGAGGGGCACTGACGTCAGTGGAGGAGCTGTGTTTAGTAATAACTTAAGATTGGAGAGATGAGGGGCACTTTTGCCCAGTGGCAGTGAGGGAATCCAAGGAGGCGATCATGAGGTGTAGGAGGCTCCAAAAATGAATCTCGCACCGGGCACCACCAGTGCTAAAGCCGGCCATTCTTTTAACTACTGATATAGCCATCAGGGCTATAAGGCTATAGTAAATTACAATAAGTATGAGTATAAATGTGTCTGCCTTTAGCAATGACCTCCTCCCTTGCTTTCTTTAGATATTCTCTGCTTGGAAGTGTGAGCTTGTTGGAGGAGCCTGTCCTATGTTATAGCTGTTAATAACTTTCAATTTCCCTCCATCATAACTGAATTAAGTGTCCGCTCCGTGACTGAATCTAAATGAAGACTTTCTCAGTGAGTAAAAACTGCTTCTCTGTATCATTAATACTCTTTTCTTTAGCAGCCCAGGGCCTAATTGCTGGACATAATGTTTTTTATTTCTTTTCTGACATTTTGCTAAAGAGTTTCACTCAACTTTACAGGTACTCGAAGACCATATAAGAATATCACAAAAGGGTATCTGCACAGTGTGGCTAGTATGGAATATCTAGTATTAGCAAAAACAAGCATTGGCAAGGCCAATATGTCTGACGTTGTTCACCATTCTTTTGGCCAAGTCAGTGCTTGTTTTGTCTAGTCATGGTTTTTGCAAAAGGTTTCGCCGGAGAAGCTGCTGGGCTCTCAGTGATATAAAAAACAAAAGTATTTTTTTGTCTCAAAAAGCACACATTGTGATAGTGGCACCTGCACTTAAAAATATATATATATTTGTGTGCTGATGTGAGTCTTATGAAAAAGCGGAATTCTGTCACTCACAGTGAAGTTAACCAATGGCTGAAGTGGGCTGACCCACTGCTCCATGCTTTATGGTGTAGTCAGTGGCAGAAAAATAAGAATGACACAAAAACAGACAAATGGATGAAGAGAGTTGGCTAAAAAGCCATATGTGTAAGTATATTAAACATATACTTTTCGAAAAATCAAAAGTTCTTGGCTAATGCCAAATCTAAAATCATGTAATACTTAAAAATTAGAGGCTGTCCGAAATAGTCCACATATCAGGGATGGGAAACAACCTTTACAACGTGGTCATTACATCGCACTACCTTTACATAGCAGTCATTACAACGCAGCCATTATATCGCATGTCACTACAACACGCCATTACAACGCATGTCACTACAATGCAGGCATTACATCGCAAGTCATTACAATGCATGTCATTACAACGCATAGTATCCTTACACTATCCAACACTTACCCTACTGTTGCACTCACTGGAGTTAGAATAGTAAGTTTTACCCCTACACTATCCAACACTTACCCTACTGTTGCACTCACTGGAGTTAGAATAGTAATTATTACCCCTATACTATCCAACACTTACCGGAAATGCGATGTAATGGTATGCATTGTAATGGTATGCGTTGTAAAGGTATAATGCGATGTAATGGAATGCGTTGTAAAGGTCGTTTCTGAAAATGCTATGTGATGTAAAAGAATGCGTTGTAAAGGATGTTGCGATGTAAAAACTGCGTTTAAAAGGCCTGCGTTGTAAATGTATGCGTTGTAATGTCATACATTCGGATATAGCACGTGAGTGATGAAAGGAGAAAAAGATGTGAAGGCATGACAAATGAGACGGGTCGGAGTCACCAGTATTATCAACAATAGTGGTAGAGGTTGGCAGAGTCACTATACCTCACAACTGGGACCTTAATAACCAAGCACCTAGATTGTGAGAAAACATTTCAGCTAAGTTTGGACGCTCGACAAAATTTATGTGTAATTTTTTTTTTTGCGAATTCTCCTGCGTGCTTTCATATCCACATCTCTGTCCCGCTCGTGGACAGTCATTCTGTCCTAACTGCACGCTCTCCCCGAGGCAAACTGAAGCAGCAACTGTGGCAGTGGGGGGAAGAGAACTGGAAGCCTGAGGTCAGTCGCGTAGCAAGAATGCAATGGGCCTTGGTGCAAGCAAGGAAAATGGTCCATTTGACTGATGTTGGGGTAGTAAAACACAGCATTTTCATGGTTCAATAGACCCTGGTGCCACTGCACCTGCTGTAGGTAGTTACGCACCTGCCTGAGGTTAGCGGAAGCAGAGATGTATGTGATTCGCGTGACAACCAAACTGACCACGCCCCTTCTGAGGCAGCGCTTTCGTTTATTCTGTTTCTCCAGATTTTTCCACTTGAATGACCTTTACCAGGCTGACTGGCTCAACCTCCTTTGTGGAAACTGCTATGAGCCGCCGCCACTTTTTTTCTCACGTCGGTGGAGCGGGAATCCCGCCTTTAGGCCCCTTCCTTTCTCCGATGTTTTTTGGGGAGCTCATTTCTCCACTTACATTCCCTGTCTCTTGCCCCTTTGCCCCGCCCCATTGCCCCAGCGCCCCAACACTCCCCGTTCTCCTGGCTTCCAAACCTCCTCATCATCGGATCCTCCTCTTTTTATTGGGGAGTCCCCCGAGCCCTGTCCCCTTCGCCATCTCATTACTTTTCTTAGTAGCCCAATGCTGCTCTTTCCCAGTCCTGCTTATGGCCCCTTTAGCATTTCCTACCCTTTGACCCCGTGCCCCCATACACCCAGCCCCAACTTTGTTTTTCATTTTTCCTACTTTTTAATCATTTCGGTTATTAGGCAACATGGTCCTTCTTTAGAAGACGCATAGTAAGTGTTTCCTAGTTTAACTATGTTAGTTAAGTGCGTGTTAAGTCGCTATAAGATAGACCTGAAGAAGTCCCTGGTGCGAGGAGGCGACACAGGCAGGCGAACGCAGGCTATGGTGCAAGGAAGAGACTGAGGCAGGTCGATGCAGGCTGTGATGAAAGGAGGCATCTGAGGCAGGTGGCTGCAGGCAGTGATACTAGGAGGTGACAGAGGCAGGCTGAATGAAGCAAGCTCTATTGCAAGGGGGCATCTGAGGCAGGTGGCTGCAGGCAGGGACGGAAGGCAGTGACATAGGCAGGAAGAAGCAGGCCGTGATGCATGGAGACATCTGAGGCAGTGATGCAAGGTGGCGACAGAGGCAGGCGGAAGCAGGCTGTGGTGGAAGGAGGTATCTCAGGCAAATGGCAACAGGCAGTGATGCAAGGAGGCGCCATAGGGAGGATGGAGCAAGCTCTGTGCAAGGAGGCAACAAAGGCAGGCGGAAGCAGTGTATGGCGCAAGGAGGTGACAGAAGCAGGCTGTGATGAGAGGAGGCATCAGAGGTAGGAGGCTGCAGGCAGTGATGCTAGGATGTGACAGAGGCAGGTGGAAGCAGAGTATGGCGCAAGGAGGTGACAGAAGCAGGCTGTTGTGAAAGGAGGCTAGTGAGGTAGGTTGAAGCAGGCTGTGATCAAAGGAGGCATCTGAGGCTGGTCGAAGCAAGCTGTGACGAAAGGAGGTGCCAGAGGTAGGCAGAAGCAGAGCATAGTGCAAGGATGTGACAGAGGCAGGCTGTAATGAAAGGGGGTATCAGAAGTAGGTGGAAGGAGGCTGTGGGGAAAGGAGGCAACAGAGGCAGGCGGAAGCAGGCCATGGTGCAAGGAGGCATCTGAAGCAGGCGGCTGCAGGCAGTGATGCTAGGAGGTGACAGAGGCAGTCAGAAGCAGAGCATGGTGCAAGGATGTGACAGAGGCAGGCTGTAATGAAAGGAGCCATCTGAGGCAGGCTGTGATGAAATGAGGCATCTGAGTCTGGTCGAAGCAGGCTGTGATGAAAGGAGGCATCTGAGGCAGGCTGAAGCAGGCTGCGATGAAAGGAGGCACCTGAGGCAGGCTGAAGCAGGCTGCGATGAAAGGAGGCACATGAGGCAGCCGGAAGCAGAGTATGGTGCAAGGAGGTGACAGAAGCAGGCTGTGATGAAAGGAGGTATCAGAGGTAGATGGAAGGAGGCTGTGGTGAAAGGATGCAACAGAGGCAGGCGGAAGCAGGCCATGTTGAAAGGAGGCATCTGAGGCAGGTGGGTGCAGGCAGTGATGCTAGGAGGTAACAGAGGCAGGCAGGCAGAAGCAGTGTATGGTGCATGTATGTGACGGAGTCAGGCTGTAATGAAAGGAGGCATCTGAGGCAGGCCGAAGCAGACTGTGGTGAAAGGAGGTTAAAGAGGCAGGCCGAAGCAGGCTGTGATCAAAAGAGGCATCTGAGGCAGGTAGAAGCAGGCTGTGATGAAAGGAGGCATCTGAGGCAGGCAGCGGTGAAAGGAGGCTTCTGAGGCACGATGTAGGAGGCTGTGATGAAAGGAGGTATCTGAGGCAGTCAGAAGCAGAGTATGGTGCAAGGAGGTGACAGAAGCAGGCTGTGCTCAAAGGAGGCATCTGAGATAGGCCGAAGCAGAATGTGGTGCAAGGAGGAGGCAGAGAGAGGCAGAGGAAGGCTGTGGAAGAGGCAGAAGAGTTAGAGGAGCATAATAGGCTCAGACAAAATAGTAGCAACTGACACAGCAGAGAGCTGAAGGACGAAGCCAGCAGGTCCATCTGAGAAAGCTGGAAAATAATTCTCTGGCGTGGCGCATCTCTCAGTGGCCAAGCCCTAGGAGGCCGAAGCATCTTGGAGACCCAAGGGTTATAATTTCAAAAGGCAAACATTCACAGTTTCGCTGTTGCTACACTGATTAATACATCCTGGGACGTGTAGTCTTCGGAAACAAACCCTGACATTGAAATCTCATAGGACTGCTGCTGGATACAGGTTTAGGTAAGAGAAAGAGTTCAGGATTTCATATCAGACTTGACCCACAAATGGCAATATAGGGTTACCGGAATACTCTAAGTTCTAGAAAAAAAGTTTTCCAGTCCTTGGCTTTCCTTGTAGCCCATTGTTTTTTGTGTGCAGCAGTCCGATAGGTTCAATTGAAGGAAATAAGAACTACAACTCCTAGCATGCCATGCAAAAGCCCCAGCCTGTGTGAGGCGTCCTGCTGATCTTAAGCCCCTCATTACGAGCCAGGCGGAGTGGAATCACGTCATGGAATTCCACTCCGTATGATTCCAAGTGGATCAGCCTTTCCACACCTGTTTTTTCATGGTATGGAAGTAATTTTCGCTGCTAGAAAACGCGTCCCTGTCCCCACTGCACCCACCTCCCCTCACCCACCACAACACCCAGAAATCCAGGCCTACTGTTAACATCTGCCCAGAGCAGATGATACATATATCATGTGTTAAACCCCACTGACCGAGAAATGGTGCCCTAAAGTGAAACTCACCATTGTGTGGAGTTCAGGTTATAATTGCATAGTACTGGGGCAGATTTACCACCTGGTAACTATAAAATCACATTTCGGTTTACCGTGGCCCAGAATCGAACAACTCAGAGTGAGGGCCTTAGCGATCTGTCTCCGGCAATAGTGGAAACACTGATTTCTCAAACTTGCAGCTTTTACTATTCTAGCTGCTAGTGAGCCAGTTTCACACTAAGCACGCTAGTGACATGTGGTGCAGCAGTGCTATTGAAAAGTATCCACATTTTAAAAAAATCAATAAAAACTTTCAGAATGAATTAAAAAAAAAAATTAGGAAGTGCTAAAGTATATACAGACTCAAGGATTACTGACACAAAGAGAGAACCCCAGATTCTTACTAAGGCCCTCATCACGTGTGACCTCTTAACTATATTGGGCCCATTACAGTGGTTAATTTGAGCCAGTGTTTTCCGGTTCTCGGCACTGCCACTTAATTGTCAACACCGGCACCTATGACAGTCTGCCACAAGGTGGTGTTGTCAGGCTAATTTAGAGATGACCACAACAACAGTTAATTATTAATTCACTATAAATTAAAATGACTAATACCTGCCACCCAAATCATTCTTATAGCTTCGGGGGCCTGGAATAGTCTCAATTGTCACACTTGTAGGGGTGAGATGGTTAGTAGATGTGCTGTTACTATCATTGGCAGCACTGGCAGGCGAAATATGGGGTGCAAGCTGCAGTGACAAGAGCTCTGTCACTTATTTTTCTACAAATTAAGTCCATGATACCAGCAGTTTTCAGCTGGACCAGGGTTACGAGGTCCGCCAATCTGCTTAGTTAGTTACTTAGAAATGTCCAATTTGCTTATTATTTTTTGAGTTAGAACTGTCCGAAAACAAAAGTAAGAAACAGATCACATCTGATTAGTATAGCAAAGGAATCTGAATATCTACAATATGATTTTGGAATACTTTACCCATTTCTTCATATTTGGGCATCCTTTGCAACACTGCTCCAGTGGCCATTTCCTTCCTGGCGCAATGTTCCTCAGCGCACTGCTTCAGTGAGTGGGTATGCGTCATTATTTAAATATAATTGCAATCTGGATAAGTACGAGTGTGGGTTTGTTCTTTTGATATGTTACAGGCCTTTGCTGCATCATAATGGACCCTATCGTGGTATCAGACACGTCACCACATATCATGCTGTCCTGATCTATTAATCACAACTATGCTTATGTAGCACATAGGTTCAGATAATCTATACACCGTCAGAAAATTTGTAGCAGCCTTAACATTACCATAAAGAAGTGGTACTAATTTTATTGTGTTCAATCTGATGAAATGCTTAGAGGATTCAACCCAGATCTGTGACTGGGGGTGACTGTCTGAAAAGTTTCAGTGCTCCGTCCATCATTTCCTTGTGTTTGCTTTGTTTGCCCTAAGTTGGCACTGGATTCAAGCTAGCCTGGCTGATTAGGGGTGTTACCCCGAAACCGGTCCCAGGAAGCTTGTTTCCGATACAGGGAAGACCAGGCTTGGCAGTTCGGGCTAGACTGCTCCCATGAGGCACAGAGTCAAGATTAATTTACATATAGCTTGGTCTGAACTGGGTGGCGAAGTGAGCTAAAGAACGGTGATGGATTCAACTCAGATCTGTGACTGAGGATGAGTGTCTGAATAGTTTCAGCGCTCCGTCCATCATCTCCTTGTGTTTGCTTTGTGCACCCTAAGCTAGCAGGGTATGCCCAGACGTGGATCCCTTGCTCACTTTGCCACTGGATTCAAGCTAGCCTGGCTTATGAGGGGTGTTACTCCGAAACGGGTCCCAGGATGCTTGTTTCCGGTCCAGGGAACACCAGGCTTGGCAGTTCGGACTGGACTGTTCCTATGAGGCACAGGGTCAAGACTGATTTGCATATAGCTTGGTCTGAACTCGGGTGGCAAAGTGAGCTAAAGAACGATGATGGATTCAACCCAGATCTGTGACTGGGGGTAAGTGTCTGAAAAGATTCAGCGACCCATCCATCATTTCCTTGTGTTTGATCTACTGTATTTCAACCCGTATCCAGCAGATTAGTCCTTTATTTGGAAAACTGGAGGAAACAGGTTTGCGGAGAAAGTTCCACCGCAACAGGCTTTCTTAGATTCAGGTTTTCTTCAGCCTCACAAAGATCCTAGACAAATATGTTTTCAGCAGATGCATTACCAACCAAGCTATCTGCCAGCTTTGTCTGTCAGATTTTGTTACTACACTTGGCCAGGTTACCTAAATGTAGCAACACCAACGATAAGCCCGTTAAAAATGTCCATTTGCATCTAATAGGTACTCATTTGTGAGACTGATGTTCTCCTTGAAAAGTCATTTGAAGGTTTTATCGCCAAGCCAAATATTTACTAAAATCACTTTAGAATGGCTACTAGTCATCAAATAAGTGAAGGCGACTCTTTGGGAAGCAATTATGATAGTGTTAGAAATGGCATTATTGGTCGGCTAGGGCATGTGCCAAAGTCGGGCAGAAACCACCACTCTGGTCAGGATAAGGGAGTTACACTCCTAAAATAACCCCTGCTCACCCCCTCGGTAGCTTGGCACGAGCAGTCAGGCTTATCTTAAAGGCAGTGTGTAAAGCATTTGCACATAACCAACAGTAATACAGTGTAAGCACTACAAAAGGACACCACACCAGTTTAGAAAAATATTCAATATTTTTATATATTAAGGACAGGACCAAAAACGATAAAAATCCACAATACAGTACTTAAAAACCTTCAATTATAAAAATATGCTTGAAAAATAGTCCCTTGATGTCGATAGCTCTGTCCGGGGCTATCACGGTGTCGTGAGCAAACAAATCCAAACAGTTCTGGCTGACCGCTGTGTCGCGGACCAGCTACGGTGTCGGGAAGACTCTCAAACAGTACCTTTTAGAAATGCAGGGTGTAGGCAACCTCTCGTTGAGCTTCCGAAAGCACGGCATCTGCAGGCGTTGGTTCTGGAGGTCGGTGCAGGAGTCGTCGGGGCCCTTGAAGTCACATGCATTGCAGGTCGAACTCCACTCTGTTGAAATCAGGAGTAATGGCGTAGGTAGGCGTCGGGTGCTGCGGTGCGAAGTGCAGCAGTGCGGCGTGCTGTGCCCTCAGGTCGTGGTGCGAGCTGCAGCTCAGTTGCGGCGTCAGATGGCGTCGTCGGTGAGATCAGGGTTGCGGTGTGAGGTGAAGGTGGTGCTCTTCGCGGTGCTGGCAGGTCACGGTGCAAGCAGTGGCGTCGTCGTGTCTGAAGCGCTGTTGTCGGCTGACAAACTGGAGTCAATGGTGCCGGCGTCGGTAGGCCAAGGCTGCGGTGCGGGATGAGGGCGGAGCGTTGTGTAACTTTACGAGCGGTGCCCTCGAACCACGGTGCAAGCAGCGACGTAGATTTCGGCGTGGAGCGTCGTCGTCAGGGATACCAAGGCATTGTTTTTTTTTTTTGTCCTCATTTGCCAAATCCCTCTTCTCTGAATACACCGACCACCTCGCGTGCCCCCCTAAAGAGAACAAGATTAATTTCTCTCCCGAGCCTAGGCACGATGTCATATTGGCGGATGATAAACCAGAAAAAGAGAGTAATCACTCACCCCACCTAGGTGTGTTACAGCCTGTAGGATCTTGTTGGAAAAACCGGAGATCAAAGACCCTAGATCCTTGGAGTTAATTAGGCATAATCATAGGACCCGGGGGAAACCCCCCCCCCCCAAAAAAAAACCCCGGCACCCTATCTCCAATGAATCAAGAAGTCCCAGAATGCTTGATTACGTTTGCTACCCAGCCTGGCTGAATCTACCTTTGATGTCTCGATTAAGGACGTCAGCCAGCCAGCATGCTGAGGCTCAGATGATTCAACCCAGACTTTACACATCTGTCTTCTGACCAGAAGCATTGCATAGAATAAAAATTATCTGGCTTGGCCTGTAACATTAGGATCTAATCCAAAAACAATTAATGGCAAAGTTATAGCCAAATTAGTGTCTAGAATGGAATTCAACGATGTAATGACTTCTTCCCAAAACCGTGCAATGGAAGGGCAGTCTTTGAACATATGAACATCCGATGCATTGGGAAGATTACATTTATTGCATTTTTTATTTTGCTGGTACTTGGAGAGTCTTAGCGGGGAGAGGTAGGCCCGGTGTACCGTGAATAGATGGTTCCGTCTGAGCCATGCTGGTTTCACAATTTTGTAGAGTAGGGAGAAGGATTTGATCCAATCGTCCTTGCAAAGGGAACCCAATTCTTCTCCCCAAAGATCGCCAGGGAGGGTAAACTCGCCATCAATATCTTCAAGCAGACTCCAGTACCACAGAGTAACCTCTTTACCCCCACTTTGCCGCTCTACCAGCTGTTGTTCCAAGCTACTAGTGACCCCCAAAGGAAACCCCTTTTTACCAAGATCCCTGACCCAGCTTACAAGTTGTATATACTTAAATCTTGCTACACCCGGTCCAACCTTATCCCGCAAATCATTCCATGACACGATATCACCTTCGATCAAGAGATCCCCCACCTTGCGATTCCTGCATCCCTCAAAGGTATGGCCAGACTGTCTTTTAAACAAACCGGTAGGCCTGGGGAATCCCAAATTGGTGCATAGTTGGAATAGTAGGAGAGCCCCAGGTTCCTCCTGATCACAGCCCAAGCTTTAGCCAAGTATTGTAGGATTTTTAATTTCACCTTTTTAAAACATTTTTGATCTCCGTATTTGAACATGAATCCGTCTAATGGTAGACCCGCCCCGACTAACATTGCGTTATACATTGACCCCATTGGTATACTGGATGGAGACTTCAAAAGCATCCTAGAATGAGACAACATAAAAGCCCATGCATAATATTCCAAGTCAGGCAGTGCCAACCCCCCTTCTCTCTTCTCCTCCTCAGTTTTTTCTATGCAAGCCTAGTAGCTCTATTATTCCAAATAAAGGAATTAATCTCTCTCTGGCATCTATTCAAGATTTTTAAGTCAAAAACGAAAGGGATGGTATTAAAAAGAAATATATATTTGGGCAGGATAGACATTTTAATCAGGCTGACCCTCCCCATGATAGTAAGTTGGAGGTAGGCCCATGATTTTAAGAGCCTCCGACATTCCTTAAAGACCCGGTCCGTATTGCTTTGTACGATTTTTTCAATATCTTGTGTTACCCAAATCCCAAGGTATCTCATGGAGGAGGTCGTCTTCAGGTGTTCACTGACGACATTCCATACCATGATTTCTGTTTTACCGGGATTGATTTCATAGCCAGAAATGCGACCAAATTCCTCTGCCCTTTTAATGACAGTAGGGAATGCTATATCCGGGTCAGATGTTAAAATAAGGATGTCGTCTGCATAAAGTGCGACCCTCCTCTCCCACTCCTCAAATTTAAAAGATGGAATATTCACGTCTGTTCTCAGTAGCTGCGCAAAGGGTTCAATATATAAGTCAAAAAGCAAGGGAGAAAGAGGGCAGACCTGCCTAGTTCCTCTCGTCATTGTAAAGGGTTCTGTTAACTCCTCATTAATTAGTAACCTAGCTGATGGTGCTCCATACAGCAAAGAGATAGTGCGACAGAAATATTCCCCAAAATTAAATTTCTTCAGGACCGCAACCAAATAGCTCCAATTGACCCTGTCGAACGCTTTAGTAGCATCCAACGTAAGGGTTGCCAAAGGGAGAGAGAAGGCAGTGGCAATATCGATAGCACCAACCAACTCCCTTGTCAAATCAGCCAGTTGTGGCCCCTTGATAAAACCCTTCTGATCCTGGTGTACTATCGAGCCAATTACACTCCCCAATCTTGCTGACAGAATAGTTGCGAAGATTTTATAATCGCTGTTAAGGAGCGATATTGGCCGATAGGAGCCGCGCTCAGACGGGTTTTTCCCTGGCTTGAGGATCAACACAATGGTTGCATCATTCCAGGACTTAGGAGGAACCTTACCCTTAATCAAGACATTGTTGTGAAGCGAGGCGGTGCGGAATGCGGTGCCCATAGGTTGCGGTGCGAGCAGCGGCTCGGTGGCGGCCTCAACAGGCGTCGTCAGTGAGACTAGGGTCACGGTGCGACGTTGCGGCGGTGCCCTCTGCGGTGCCTTCAGGTCACCGAGTCGACAGCAGCATCATAGACGGCGTCGGGTTGCTTTTTCCTCTGTTGCAGCACAAAACACACAGTCCCCAGTGCTGAGAGCAGAAGAGCTTGAAGTCTTTGCTGTTCCTGAGACTTCTTGAACAGGGGGCAAGCTCTACCTCAAGCCCTTGGAGAAACTCACAAAAGTAGATTGCAGAAAGTTTAGTCCAGTCCTTTCTCTGCCCAAGACAGAAGCAGCCACTGCAGGCCAATACCGCAAAGCACACAGCAAAGTGGTAGTTCCTCCTCACAGCTTCTCCAGCTCTTCTTCTTGGCAGTCTTCTTGATCAAAAAGAGTTCTAAAAGTCAGGGGTCTGGGCCCCAATATTTATATCCCAAAATCCTTTGATCTCTTAGGCAGAGAGTGTCTGTGCCCAGCCAGAACCAGTTCTGCCTTCTCTGGTGTGACTTCCTGGCAGGAGGTGGAGATGGCATGGTCAGAGGCAGACCAGGCCCTTTGAGGTGCAAGGAAATCTGCTCCCCCTTCCCCAATTGCAGCCCAGGTCTATTCAACCGTTTCCTGACCCACCTAGAGTATCTGGAGCCACTCCTGCTCCCCAGCCTTCTGTCATCCAAAACCCAGACAGGCAATCCACATTCCAGCAGAGGCACACGGGATGACTGAGCAAGAAAATAACTACTTTCTAAAAGTGGTATTTTCAAACACAGAATGTAAAAATCACCTTCACTAAAAGATGCATCTTTAGATTCTGAGTTCAGGCATTCTAAACTTTATTTTCCTACCTAATTCCTCTGGCCAGTTATGTTTATAAGATGTTATAAACAAACTCCCCATTCTGTCCTATGGGAAACAGATCGCCTTGCAATAGCGAAAAACTGAATTGGCCGTAGTTCACTATCAGGACATGCCACACACACCAGGGCATGTCCTACCTTTCACATACACTGCACCTGGCCCACATGGGTACCTTGGGACTACCTTAGGGGTGGCTGACATGTAAGAAAAGGGAAGGTGAGGGACTGGCAAGTGTGTGCACTGGCCAAGTCGACATGGCAGTTACCAACTGCGTGCAGACTCCGCAATGGCGGGTCTGAGTTACCTTTTACGGGCCGTTTGTGTGGGTGGCACAATCCCGTGCTGCAGCCCACCAACGGCATTTGATTCACAGGCCCTGGCACACGCAGTGCACTTTACTAGGGACTGACACATAAATCAAACAGACCAATCATGGAAACATAAATCCATAACACATTTTACCACAGGAGCACTTGCACTTTACCACTGATTAGCAGTGAGAAAAGTGCGCAGAAACACTAAGCTAGCACAAACAGAGTCAGAACCGGTAGGTCAGAAAGCAAAAAACTCAGGGCAAACATGCCAAAAGATGCCAACAGATAGACGTTCCTTAAATAAGACAGATTAGAACACTGGAATGCTGGGATCTTCATTGAAGACAATGCAGTAGCTCCGGGCCTATAATACTGCCTGGTATAACCCGGAGCTCCAACATTCCAATTTTTGTCTTCATGGTTCTCTCTTTCTAATTTAGAAGATTCTACTCTTAGTGGGTGGAATGGTCTAATAGCCTTATAGATCTCCTGCCTAGGACTATACGGTTGTTAAAGGCCTTCTCCCTCATTATAGGCCTTCGTCTGCAGCTTGGGCCTATAAATTGGGTTTAGGGCCTTCAACAACCAGTATAACTCTCGCCAGCGGGCTATATTGCTAATGAAAGTGAAATAAAAACAGTGTAGGCGGGTGGGAGAATGCCTGGTACATAATTTTAATTTGTTTTATTCATTCTCAACTGACAATAGAATGTGAGGTAAAACTCAGACTGCAACCAAGAATATCTGAGTGCCCTCTTCTGGAAATTTGTTAGGTGAGGTGGAGTAAAAAAAACGGATCCTGTCTCTGCCAGGAATGTATCAGAAGGGCGATAGCGGTTTCCATTTCTGAAAAGATTAATATTCAGAAATAAGGTAATAATGAAGATGTACATTTATTTAGGGTTGGTCTTAATAATAGCGTGTTGTCCGTTGTGGGTCTGCAACCTTGTGGTAAATGATTGGAGAAAAGGTGGATTGAGATGGCTTATTGACACACCCAAGGGGAGGCGGTGCACAGCATTTACTGTATTTTGCCAGTAGGATCTCACAGCCAATAACTTCCTACCACTGCATGTGTCCTATACCAACATGGTGGGCCTGAGTATTCCAATCCTAGCCTGAATTGACCATCTCAGTACTGCACAGGCCCTTTAGGTGGCGCACAAGAAATGCATCCTAAATATTCCCGGCTTTGGTCCGGTTGCTCCTTCCACGTGTAGCTGCAGATAAGAAGCAGAAAAAGTTAATTCTATTTTGATAATTCTGATCCACACCAGTTCCCCAGGGAGTCTGCTCTGGATTAGCCGAGGCACTAGTATTGCATTTATAGACAGATAAAAGCTGAGGTTTACATTCTTAGAATTCTGAAAGCCAACTTTAATTCTTAACCCATTAATTTGCGATAACAGAGATAATGATTCAGTGGGATCACATTAAGTGATAAATGTCTCCTGCTGTTAAAAAAATGCTTCAGTTTTGCTTCACCATTTAGTTTAAACACAAATGCATAACCACTTACACAACAGCGGGAGTCATTAGTAAGCGCTCTATAACAGTCTTCGCTTTGTAAGCTATTTCTTAATTACACTAAGTGGGATAATCTTCTGCCACAAGGAACAGTGATGTGCAGAGTCTTTATATCCATGTATGTATGTATACAGATAGTAAGATAGATAGTTAGTTCTTGTCAGTTTTTAATCATATTGTAAGTTGCGTATAGTCTCTCCTTCCTTGTGCAACTCGCACCCAATCCCCACGTCAGCGGCATACCCGCACTGTATATGGCCTGCAGTGCTGCACAGCAGGGATACGTTGAAGGGCCTGGCCAACCCATTGCTTGCTGGCCTGCCCTTCCTGCACCCTGACATCAGCTGTGCACAGCAGGAGTTGGCTCCAGGGCCTGACCTGTACCATAGCCTATCTCCTGCAAGGCAGGAACACTTGTTGCTCACAGCCTTCGGCCAGTGGTTGACCGGCAGCCAGGCAGTACATCCAATCCCATGGAGCGGCCAACCGCTGCTGCATACAGCCTACTGCACTGTACATAAGGGGTTGGCCAGATTCCATATATATAGTTCGACCTGGGGAGAGTCGTGGAGTTCTACTCTGCAGAACGCCGCGAAGTGCCGCAATAACTCTGCCGCACTCCGGAGAGTTCTACCAGCAGTGGACTCTATTAAGTTGCGCCGCTCGCACTGGAATTAAGAGCTGAGGGTTTGTTCTGCACTGTAAAATCAGTGCAAACGGCACTCCGGGTCACCACAGAGGGCGTTTCTGTTTTCTGCCATTCGAGTAGACATTCTACTCGCACTGCAGCATTCTCAATGCAAGCAGGTTGATTTCTCAACGCGAGCGGTCGTGACCTATCGTGACTGCCTGCTTTGAGAAAGCATGCCAGGAGAACGTCTAGTGTGTGATTTTTGTGACTTAATGTTGGTAAAACCCAGCAAGAGAAAAACTTCGCTCTACGTCACTTTGCAGAACTCTGTGCTCAGCGCGGAGTGGGCAAAACTCTGCAACCTCTGCTGGTGGAACGAATTACTTCATCCACTCCTAATATATATATATATATATATATGTGTGTGTGTGTGTATATATATATACTAATATATAAAACTGTATTAAACAATATCAAAGGGCGTCTAACACACCTGCATGTAATGATATCTACAGGATATCTCATACCCCCAGGTGAAAATATCCATAGGGCAGCCTTCATACCTCACCTCTATGCAACAACATAAGGAGCATCTCTGATTCTGTTGCTAACAATATCTATATGGTATCTCTCACATCCCCATGTAACAATATAGACACAGCATCTCTTCTACATGTGTCAAAAGGCATCTGTCATTCCTGAATGTAACAATATGGATAGGGTATCTCTCATACCTGTCTGCAATGAGAGGGAGTTTCTCATACTGGCATGTAAGAATCTCGACAGGCCACCTGGCATGCAACAACATGTTTACAACATCTCTCACACTGGCATGAAACAATATCAACAAGACATCTCTCATACCCACATGTAACAATATCTACAGGGCATCTGTCGCACCTGCATTCAACGTTCTCAGGAGGGCGTCTCTCATACCAGTTTTGTAACAATAACAAAATCGCATCTCTCATACCCATATACTAGAATACACACCAGCATCTTTCATACGGCATTCACAAATGAAAGGGCATCTCTAATGCAGACTTGTAGCAATACCAAAAGTGCATCTCATACTCACACACAACAGTTTCAAAGGGCATCTGTCATATCCGCCTACAACAATAAAAGAAGGGTATGTCTCGCACCAACAGTCGCGGCCGCTGCAGGTAAGAGAGGTGGGGCAGGGCGGAGGGGGGAGTCGACAGACAACAGAATGTGGAAAATAAAAATCAAAAAATAAATAAAACCACTTACCTGGAGTCGGTGATGCGGCGAGCACTTCCTCCCCCACCCCACCCCACCGCTCTCACCTGCACCAGCCGCGACTAGTACCCGCAACTAAAAATAGGAACATGGCATCTTTCGCACCAATAGGCAAAAATATCATCAAAGCATTTTTCAAAAGGGCAAGCAACAATTTCAAAAGGCCACCACTCTCACCCACAAGCATACATTTCAGCAGGGTGTGTCTCAAAACCAAATGTAACAATATCAATCAGTCATCTCTCATACCCACACACAACAGGGTATCTGGCAGATTCTCATACAACAATACAAGAAGGGCATGTCTCAGACATGCACACAAACATATTTAAAGGGCATAACTAATTACACACCAGCTTGCATCTCACATTAGCACTCATAAGAAAATTAGGTAATCTCTCGCCCCTTGCAGAAAACTTACGTCACCTCTCACTCCCACATACCTCAAAAATGCCAGAAGTAGCTCAGAAAAGGTGACTCACTAACAATTCACATACAACGCACAGCCCAGAGATATGACCCAACACACACACACACATACACACACATACCCAACCCCCACCCCCCCCCCACACACACACGAGAAACCTTTACAAGTAAACCTGCAGTAGCACCAGACAACATTAATCATTCTCACTGTAAAACAGCACTTGTCAGGATCTAAACGCGTATCTGGGGGATGTTTACGATGAAGAGACTGAAGGGCTCCGACATTGGCTGTTTTTGTCTGCCAGAGATAAGGACGACCCCTTCGAGCAGCCACGATACCGCAGACATTAGGTAGCGCCTGGCAGGTAGTGCCTCCAGGAAGGAAGGAGCCCCAGACGGAGAAAAAAGCCCAAAGGCAAAAAATCTCCAGGTGACAAGAACAAATCCGGCGGTGGAGGAGCAGGGCAACGCCATAAACAGGAAGCATGCTCGCAGGAGAAGATACTGAAAGAGCAGGAAGCAAAATCTACAGGAAGAAACGTAGTCCTCTGGACAGGAAACAGGAGCGAAGAAACACACCTAACACTAGGAAGCGTTACGACGTGAATGAGGATGGACAGGCCTCAATGTATACTCTTGAAAACAGGAAATTGCATCAAAGCGGGCATGGCCATTTTAGATTGGGACAATCTGATAGGAGAAGAAAGCAGGGCGGCCAGCATAAATTGGGCTGGATATTTTCTGTATTAGGCTTGTTTTAGGCAAGGAACGTGGCGGACTGTCAGCTTCTCTTGCCCTGGCTGCACTTGCTCCACTCACTGTGTGCCCCATCCACCAGAAGCAGCATCGGGCTGGACACCAGTGGTGCGCTAGTACTTTGCAAAAACTATAAGCAGACTATGTATGCAGGAGCGGCATCTGACCTGATGCCGGAATTGCCATGGCAACCGCAACTGTTCCAAGTTTCCTACAGAACGAGGCAGCAAAGTGTTGGCCTTTTTTTTTTCTCCGTCCTGGATTGAACTACCCTAATGAGGCCTCCTTGAATGCGGTACCTTCCAGTCCTGTGGCAGTCCATGCTCTAATGTGGGGTCGGGGTTGCAGGTTGCGTGCATTGGCACTCATGTTTTTGACACAGGGCCTTATTTTCATCATTATAATTTGACCCACAGCAAAAGACAACAAAAAGGAAGAAAAGAAATGAATAAAGGAAATAGCGAAAGATAGGAAAACAATGACAAGGGGGAAAGGAGGAAGCCAAAGATAGGAAAAAAGACAGAAAGTAGGGATGAAAATGAACCTGCAAGAGTGAGATAAAGAGACATGAAGTATAGCAAGGAGGAAGAAGGAGACACGAGGTGGAATCAAAACTAGGCAGCCTTGGTATTCATGAAATAAAGAGACAGTAAGTATATGGTAAAGAAATAAGATTCATGAGGTGGAATCAAGACCAGGAAGCCTTGGTATTCTACAGCCTAGGCGATGGGCAGCACCAGAGGCTGGCTTCTAGAAAAATCTTGGGCCCTGCATTCATGCTTTTAAAAATGAAGCACTGACAATGCACCAATAGAATGCCTTTCCTTCACAGTTCATGCAATACCTTTCAATGTCCGAATACTTGCAGGGCCCCAATTTACAGAAAAGCCCCAAATCTAAGCTCATAAATTAAGACCTTCATTTGAATGAGAATTTTCTAGTTTTTGGGATTCACACAGCAAAGATTTTCAAGAATCTACCCTGGAAGATGTGACAGTCACAGCTATCCGAGATTACTCTTTTGCAAAATTTCAATTATGTTCATTCAATCCCATTTCCGCACGGGCAACTACACATAGTGCCCTATTACAAGTACGGTGGTCCCAAGACTACCTTACCCGCGGTGACAGTCCGACCTCCGCCTACTTGTCGAACCGACCACCCTATTACAAGTAGGGCTGTTGGACCGCCCCTGGCCCGCCGCAAGATTGCTGCCACTGACAGGCACCACCGTCGGAATTACAAGTTGCATTTCCGACGATCTTTTCATGGCAGGAACCTCGCCATGGAGAGGTCACCAGAAAGGTAGAAAAGGGGCCCCACACAGTCCCCTGAGCATTTTAGCCCATTGGAAAGTGTGGTTGGGGGCACATGTTGTGCCATGCACTATGTGCCATGCACGACATGGTGCATGGCAACAGTGCAGGTACAGTAGTGTGGCGGCATTGCCTTCAGGCGCACTCTCTGAGCCAAAGCATGCCACCCCTGCAATACCACCGCTAGTACACCACTGGTCAAACTGCAAACTCCTAATCCGGTGGCCAGGACGCCGCCGGCTTAGTGGCATTCTCCCGACTGCTGCAATGGCGGTCCGCCGGTTGGACCGCCAATCTTGTAATCAGGCCCATAGTATACACCGGCGAAAATGCCTAAACACGGTTGAGAGCCATTCATCATAGGAGGGGGCGGGGAAGAACGCCAGTGGCGAAGAATGCAGATCTTAGCCGTGGCGAGAACCACATACAGTAGATAACCCTGAAGGCAGGAAAGGCCTGGGGAGGTCGCTAGATCATGTAGAAGGATCAGGGGACGAGGCAGTGTTGACTTGATTGGTAGGGTCTCACTTAGCATGGTGTCAACTGCCACCCAAAAGACTTTTACCAAGGGCAGTGGTGGCTCCTCCGTTATGGCGGAAGAGTGTCACCCCCCTGCCAGCATATCTAAAGTGTGAAAAATAAAATGATAATAAAACTGGTTTATTATCATTTTATTTTTCTTCACAGGGCAGATTTTTTGGGGGTTTGGGCCATCAATGACAGGCATGGAGGGGCATAGTGGGCACTGGTGAAAATGCACTTGTGGATTTGGCTGGCAGTCTTAGGATAACCAAAACCGACATGCGCACTGAGATGTTTCCATCCTGAGCTACGTTGCCGGGTTGGAGATAGCAGGCACAGCCTCCCAGTCTTTCTGGGAGAGCAAATCCGGCCCACTCAGAACAATCCCAGCGCTTCTGTCATGCTACCAGCAAACGTGAGATCAGTGACTGGATTGGCAGTGCGGGATTCTGGAAGCCTGTGCTACAGTGGAGCCAGAGGAGCAGCAGAGCAGTGATGTGACGGGCGACGGCAAGTTCCTTTTCTTTTTGTGTTGTTATTGTCGTCCACCACCCTTCCCCGCCCCATCACTTTTCCCTTACATCAGTGCCATTGACTGAGGGGCAATCACAGAGGATGTGTATCATGCTACATCGGTCGTGGGAGCAGCACCAGCAATTTGCATGAGGTAACAAGCCAGCTGCATGCAGTTTTACTGAAGTCCAGTGCCAGTCATGCAGTGACAGAACTTCAATTGTGCCTCCCGGGCTTTAAGATCCAATGCCTCCAAAAGGTCCGCCCAGTCCTCTGGTCGATAATATTCAGCTTGGTGTCTTGTGTGCCATGTGTTAAGAAAGGTTACCGGATATTTTATTACACTGACACTACCCTTGAGATCCTATCTGGTCATGGTCCTTGAGGGTGTGTGTCTCCTTTCCCCACTCCCGATTTGCCATATCTCACTTGATCTTTGCCTCTTATCTTTTTCCTCTCTTCACCCGTCTCTTCCTACTCTCTCCCCTCTCCCAAGAGCATGTTGATTCCCGTTTTGCTTTCCCACTATCCTTTGATTTTTGTCATGTGACATTTCTCTGGCTCCCCCTTAACCCGCTGGGTTCACTGACAAAATATCAACATAAAAATTGTGGTATATAAATATTGAGTCAAAAATATCTAGCACAAAAATATAGTGTTGCTATACTTATAATGAAAATAACACAAAAATTAAAAAATATATCATGATACACCAATATGGTAGACAAAAATGTTGTTTTTTAGCAAAGTGAGCAAGGGACTCACGTCTGAGCATACCCTGTCAACAAAGCAAAACCAAAGGAAATGATGGACGGAGTGTTGAACATTGCAAGCACTCACCCCCAGAAACCGGTCCTAGGAAGCTTGTTTCCGGTCCAGGAAAGACATGGCTTGGCAGTTCGGGCTGGACTGTTCCCATGAGGCACAGGGTCAGAGTTATTTGCATATGGCCATGTCTCAACTGGGGTGGCAGAGTGGGCTAAAGAACGGTGATGGATTAAACCCAGATCAGTTGACTGGGGGTGAGTGCTTGCAATGTTCAACACTCCGTCCATCATTTCCTTTGGTTTTGCTCTGTATGTTTATTTAGACATATATAATTTAAAACTATCACTAAAATAATTTATATTATAATTGACTAACTCTTTTGTAAACTTTAAAAATATAACAAATAAATAAATATATATATATATATATATATATATATACATACATACATATACACAATAAATGTATAACTGTAATAAATGAACTGGAAAAAATTGAAAAACAGACAAATTTCATTACACATAGAAAAATAAACAATATAAAAGCTTACCCTTCACTAAAAATATATTACATATTGCAAACATGAAAGAATAAAAATAAATTTAATTTTCAATACACATAAACAATATAATAATATACATTTAAACAGTATAAAAGTACTATAAAATTGTAGGAATACTACATATACTATTCCCACTCCAATCCATGCAACAGTAAGGAAACAGTTGAACTCAGGAGGGGCAAAAACTACTATTCCCACTCCAGTCGGTGCAAAAGTAGAGAAAGCGTTGGACTCAGGAGTAGTAAAAATGTACTATTGCCACTCAAGTCTGTGCAACACTAGGTAAAGCGTTGGACTCAGGAGGGGTAACATTTACTATTCCAACTCCAGTCTGTGCAACAGCAGGGAAGGCGTTGGGCTTGAGAGGGGTAAAATTTACTATTCCCACTCCTGTATATGCAACAGTAGGGAAAGCGTTGAACTCAGGAGAGGTACAGATTACTATTGCGAGTCCCGTCTGTGGAAAAGTGGGAAAAGGGTTGGACTCAGGAGGGGTAAACATTTACTAATCCCACTCCAGTCCGTGCAACAGTAGGGAAAGTGTTGGATTGAGGCGGGGTAAAATGTACTATTCCCAGTCCAGTCTGTGCAACACTAGGGAAACTGTTGGAGTACAAAGGGGTACAAATTACAATTCCCACTCCAGTTGGTGCAAAAGTAGGGAAAGCGTTGGACTCAGAAGGGGTAATATGTACTATTCCCAGTCCAGTCTGTGCAACAGTAGGGAAGGCATTGGACTCAGGAGTGGTACAATTGACTATTCCCACTCTAGTATGTGCAAAAGTAGGGAAAGGGTTGGACTCAGGAGGGGTAACAATTTACTATTCCTACTCCAGTCGCTGCAACGGTAAGGAAACTATTGGATTGCGGAGGGGTAAAAATGTACTATTCCCACTCCAGTCCGTGCAACGGTAGGGAAACTGTTGGATTGCGGAGGGGTAACATTTATGATTCTCACGTGTCTGTGCAACAGTAGGGTAAGTGTTGGACTCAGGAGGGGTACAAATTACTATTCCCATTCCAGTTTATGCAACAGTCGGGAAAGCGTTGGACTGCGGTGGGGTAAAATGTACTATTCCTACTCCAGTAGGTGCTAAAGTATGGAAAGGGTTGGACTCAGGAGGGGTAATAATTGTCTATTCCCACTACAATTGATGCAACAGTAGGTAAAGTGTTGGATTGGGGAGGAGTAAAATTTACTATTCTCACTCCACTCAGTGCAAAAGTAGGGTGCAAAAGTAGGGAAATGGTTGGACTCAGGAGGAGTAACAATTTACTATTTCCACTCTAGTCGCTGCAACAGTACGGAAACTGTTGGATTGCAGAGGGCTACCCTATACCTCTAGATACTAAACAACACACACCTAAAATAGATCTTAAAAATTATAATTACAAACTTTACATAATTATCGGGGTGAGGAGTTGGCCTAACGGCTAGGGCGGTCTACCTCAAATCTGGAGAACTGGGTTAGAGTCTCGGCAAGGACGCCAACATCCTGCGATTCTGGGCAAATCACTTAATCTCCCTGTGCCTAACAAAAATTACTGTGTCCTCATGTAACACAACTGGTGCTGGTGTAAAGCGCTCTGATACCCGATACAATCGGGTCAAGTTATCAATTGAACAATTAATAGTAATTACTTAATAATAAAATAATTATATTTAATTAACTTCCCACTCTTTATCCTTACAAACACAATAATGTGCACCTAATATATAAACAAAAACATATCTTATTTACATGACAATATAAACCCAACAACCTGAACCTGAAATATAACCTGAAAAATATCTTAATAACAGAATTTACATAACTCATTATCAATTAAATAATTATTGATAATTAACATCAATTATTATAATTAATTTCCTTCCACTCTTTACCCTCACAAAAATAGCCCACATCCAAAAAATAAATTAACATTAATTACACAATGTACATAATTAATCATCAATTATACAATTAATTGTTGAAAATTAATTTTTAATTATGAAATTACTTCCCACTCTATACCCTTACAATCACCACAACCTGCACCTAAAAGTTAATGTCATAATAAATTAGGAAATCTCAAAATTCTATTTTGAATAACTTTGGCGCCAGTTGACGAATCTTCGCGAAATTTTCAAAACTAAAGGGGGGTCCCAAAACACGTTTTCCCCATGCATTTTCCCATAGGACCTTTAGTCAAAGGTACAGCCCGAATGGCTGAACAGAATTACTTGAAATTTGGCAGAGAGGTAGTCCTCAGGTCAGGGATGTGCCTTTTGCATATATGGAGTCAATCTGTTCAGTAGTTTCTGAGAAAATTGCAGTTAAAAGCACATACATATCTATAGCCGCGCACCTTGCGCGCACGGTGCGCGCACCCTAACGTGTGCGAGCGTAATTCTGATTGGTTGTTACATGTCAGTCAACGTTCGAATCGGTCGAAATCAGAAAGTGTCGGCCGCCATTTTGTTTGTTTTCAGTGCGAGAGTGGAAAAGGAAGGTGGCGAACGTGAAAAGGGGGCAGGGTAGAGAGCTCCTGACGCCCTAGCCTTGGTCAGGGGGTCCCTGAAGGACCCCGAAGGCAGAAAAAAACATTTAATTTTTTTTTTTTAAATCGCGGAGGTGCGCGCACGGTGCGCGCACGGTGAAAAACCATAAAAAAATAAATTAAATTTAAATACGTAGTTTATTGAAAAATAGATATATAAACAAAATATAATACATACATAACTTAGCATTTAAAAAAACGTACAAATTCACTGAAAAAAACATAGGTTTCACACACGTTATAGTTAGGAATTAGCATTTAAAAAACCTTGCAAATTCATTTAAAAAACCATAGGTTTCACACATGTTATAGTTGGGTGGATATTTCACTCGTAAAAAAACAATGAAATTCCCCCGTTATAGTTAGTTGAGATAACTATAACTCGCGCGACCGCCACTCTATCACAAGGATGATGTCATCAGTGATGTCATGAGTGATGCCACTGACCATGTCATGAGTGATGTAATATGTGACGTCATGAGCAGAGGATTGCGGGCGCGCGAGTTATAGTTATCTCAACTAACTATAACGGGGGAATTTCATTGGTTTTTTACGAGTGAAATATCCACCTAACTATAACATGTGTGAAACCTATGGTTTTTTAAAATGAATTTGCAAGGTTTTTTAAATGCTAATTCCTAACTATAACGTGTGAGAAACCTATGGTTTTTTCAGTGAATATATATATATATATATATATATATATATATATATATATATATATATATATATATATATATATATATATATATATATATATATACCTACAAAACATATATTTAATATATTAAGTAAATCAAGCTGATATGTAATGGGAAGTATGTGGTTTATTACTTGAACTCACTTTTAGGGCGTGCGCTGTACTAAGGTATCTCACACTGTTTAGGATTTAATGACACTCGAGTCATGTCAAAAATATTTATGCGCTCCTATGTGAGAGACTCGGCTCACATTATCTCTCTGTCGCGATTGCTGCAGGGAAAGGCCAGGGCGAGGCGCGCACCACGCATTTGTCCCTCAGCGCGTCCAGAGTCCAGCGCGCGTTTCGCTATGCAGGGCGAGTAAGGGGTAGTGGCGGCACGCAACAGCACCGAACACTACAACTCCCAGCATGCCCACAGACAAGGACCGGAAGTAGTATCCTGGCGGCGTAGTCGGAATCCGATAAAGCACTTCCCTTTCCCAGGGTTCAGTGCTTGCCAATGAATTCCCAACTGTCTCGTAGCGGATGGTATTCCCCGCTTGATCTTGCCCGACGACAAAGCTCAGTACCTGTGGACCGGTGACACCTTGCCAAGTCGAAGATTCCACGTCGCGTTTCCAAGGTCGTTACCTTTCCGTTATCCGATAGCTCGCTCGGCGCCAAGGAGTGTTCGAGGCGCCTACCGTATGAAAGCCGTACTGTGAGTAGCGTGAGTACAAGGATTCTGGCTTGCTTCCCTCTGTTTTCCTTGACCCGCAAGAAAACTCAGTTTCTGCTTCATTTCATGCCGTCTTGTTGCACTCGTTTGTTTGGTGACCTGCACATGAACATTCGTTTATGCCCAGAAGCCTGTTGCCTTTCAGAATTGAACTGAACAGTGATCTTGGAAGCTGTATTGCAATTCCTTACAACTGTGACGTAACAGTTTGGGGGAAAGAACTATACCACTGCACAGTCTTGAGAGTTTAGTTCGCGCTCAACCTTTTGCTCTGCAGTAAATTCCCTTTGTACTTGACTTCCTTATCGCTGCTGCTGCTGCTATCTTTAGTAAGTCGCGCGTGTCAGGAGAACAACATACCTTAGAGCGTTGAAGAAGACAGGGGGTGGGCAGCGCGTACTGACCTCTCTGTTGCTTCTCTTCCCTCTATAGTTCCTTCCCGGGAGGTTCCCTGCTGAGACACAGAATCCCTCCTAGACGCAGGATCAGAAGATATCGCAGCAACATTTTATTATTTTATCCACTTCCCTTTTCCCCGGGGGGCTTTCCCGCGCAGCAGTGTAGTTATTGCTCTGTGAGGGTCTGCGCCTCAGGGTCGAGGGGGGATAAACCACACTCCATCGCTCCCGAAGGCTGCTTTCCGAGGTTAGTGGCAAACTCGTGTTCTGTAACCACTGACTCCACGACAGATTGGCAAGCCCAAGGAACGAGCCTGCCTGAGCGATGGACACGGCCACAGTCATGTCCTCACTGCTGGATAGCCTCAACGCTCTCCAGCAAGAAGTACAGACATCCCGTAGGTAGACTCAAGAGCTTAGGAGCGAAATGGGAACACTACGTAGAGAAGTGGCGGGGCTCTCCAGAACTAGCACCCCCGCAACTACAGGGAGAGGTTCCTATATTAAAGATTGGACATTACCCCCGCCCATTTCCTCCCAAGGGGAGGGGCCCAAGGGAACAGGCATGTTTACTTCACCAGCAGCCTCTCCAGCCAGTATTAGCCCCATCCCAACAGTCCATGTGATTCAAAACCCTGGAATCCCCCTAGCCGCACCAGAACGTTTCTATGGGGATCCTAAAAAGTTCGAAACTTTCATACATCAATGCCGACTTCATTTTTTGTGTAAACCAGTGGTGTTTCAAGAAGACACCTCCAAAACGTCGTTTATGATGTCCTATATGGGAGGGAACGCCTCAAACTGGACAATACCTTTAATGGAACGGAACGATCCTGTGCTTCACAATTTCCAGGATTTCTGTGGTGAATTGAGAAAATTGTTTGATCGAAAAACTCATATGCTTTCCTTAGATCACGAACTCATGACACTACGACAGGGGTCACAGGATCTCCTTACTTATATAACTACCTTTAATCGGCTCTTGGTGGAAACAACATGGCCCCAAGAAAAGCGTACCTCGTTGTTCTATCAGGGACTTCGGGGAGAATTAAAGGACGTCCTATCTCAGGTGGTCCAGCTGCCGCCAACGTGTGAAGAGCTAATCGAACTAACAGTACAACTGGACCATAGGCTGCAAGAGAGAAAAGGGGATAAAAGTAGAGGAGAATCTCGTGTGGTTTTACCTCGACTTAGGCCGTCAGCAGAAGAACGTCCCAAAGGCACAGACGGGTCAGAACCCATGCAAATTGGAGGACTCCGGGGTCCGTTGACCCCAGAAGAAAGAGAAAAACGAAGACAACAAAAATTATGCTTGTATTGTGGAAAGGGAGGACACTTTATAAGAGAGTGTAGGGCCCGAACCAAGGGTCCGGAGAGAGGTCCTGCTTTCAAGTCGCAAGCCTCCATCCAACAAGAAGCGGAAAACTCCTAAACCCAAGTCAGGAGGGGATCTCCGTCTTGGGTTCTAAAAAGAGTACAATCCCTTTTGTTTTGGCTAACACCATCCAGCCATCTGTTGCCCACATAAACGTGGACGTCACGCTGTGGGTAACGTCTGAGTCGCCCCTACGAGTACCTGCTCTGCTTGATTCAGGAGCTACTGGGAATTTCATGGATCTGCAATATGCAAGAAATATAGGAGTCCCCTACGTTCAGAAAAAGACTCCTACCTTGGTAAGAGCGGTAGATGGGAAGGCGTTGACTTCGGGGCCTGTCCGTTATCAGACCATTCCCTTGGAGATGAAGATCACCGAAGAACATTACGAAACCATATGCTTCGATCTCATCGACGCCCCTCATTTTCGATTGATCTTGGGCCTGCCATGGCTAACGCTGCACGATCCTGTTATACGATGGGCTCATCGTACTATTTCCTTGTCCTCTGAATTCTGCAGAAATCATTGCACGAAACCTACTACGTCTGGTGAGACTATTCTACATACTCAAGCCGAGTACCTAGCGTCGGGGGTGGAAACTGTGGCCCCGTGTTACTCAGCCCCACTTCCAGAGGAGTACCTGGCGTTTCAAACGGTCTTTGACAAACAAAGGGCCACCCGACTGCCACCTCATCGGCCGTACGATTGCCGCATAGATTTATTGCCAGGAGCTGACATTCCCTGTAGTCGAGTCTACGCCCTTACCGAACCCTGAAAATTTGTATCTCAAAAAAAATACCTGGATGATAACCTAGCGTCAGGATTCATATGACACTCTTCATCCCCTGCCTCGTCCCCACTCTTTTTTATAACTAAAAAGGATTGTGACGAGTTGAGAACATGCATCGATTATAGAGCCCTCAACAAAATCACCGTAAAAAATAGGTATCCGTTACCGTTGATACCAGTGTTACTCGATCAATTGAAGGGGGCTCAAGTCTATACCAAACTGGATCTTCGAGGGGCATATCACTTGGTACGTGTCAGAACAGGAGACGAATGGAAAACCGCTTTTCGGACCAAGTATGGGTTGTTTGAGTACCAAGTGATGCCCTTCGGACTGTGCAACGCCCCAGCAGCATTCCAGTTTTTCATGGACGAGGTTTTGCGTGGCTTACTGGATTCCATATGCATCGTCTATATCGATGATATTCTCATCTATTCCTCAAACCTCTCGGAACACGTCATGCATGTGAGAACTGTGCTGGAACGCCTTCAACAACACTCTCTCTACGCCAAGTTAGAGAAATGTATTTTTCATGTGCCCGAAGTGGCTTTTTTGGGGTACATCATTAACGCCCGGGGCTTCCAGATGGATATGGCAAAGGTCTCAGCAATAACCCAATGGAAGGCACCTCTCAATGTGAAATCTGTGCAGAGCTTCCTTGGTTTTGCAAATTACTACAGACGGTTCATTAAAGACTTCTCCAAAGTAATCCACCCCATAACCCGTCTTTTGCGGAAGAATACTCCCTTCTTGTGGAACGAAGAAGCAGACCAAGCTTTTGAGGATTTGAAACAAAGGTTCACACATGCACCCATCCTGCGTCATCCGGATTCCCGATTGCCCTTCATTCTTGAAACGGATGCCTCACAACATGCCTTGGGTGGGGTACTGTCGCAGCGTCATCCGACAACAGGACAACTTCACCCAGTGGCCTTCTATTCGAAAAAGCTCACCCCTAGTGAGGTAAACTACTCAATCACGGACAAGGAACTCCTAGCCATCAAGAGGGCCTGCGAAGAGTGGAGGCATTATCTTCTAGGAGCTCACCACACTGTAGAAATGTATACGGATCACATAAACCTGTTATTCCTCAAAACAGCCAAAGCCTTAACGCCCCGACAACTTCGATGGTCTCTTTTCTTTTCTGATTACGACTTTGTCATAAAATTCAAGCCCGGTCTTCAAAACGGTAAGGCGGATGCTTTATCTCGACAAGACGAAACAGCAGAGGGGCCAACAGAAGTAACGGAACCCCCTTCCATTTTACCCCACCAGGCCTTTTCGGAGATGCTAGGTGCCACTGTCTTGTTGCAGACCTTTCTTGAAGAAATCAAGACAGCCTTGACCAACGTGAATCTTCAACAATGGATTGACGAAGACCCCGAAAATCGGCTACTCCACGAGCATCTGGCATATCACAAACATGCCTTGTATGTTCCCTTGGTCACCCTTCAAAACCAAGCATTGGCTTGGGTTCATGATTCCACCCTCGGAGGGCATCTGGGAGAACAGAAGACGATAGCGACATTGAAAAGATCCTTTTGGTGGCCCTCACTGCATAAAGACACGCAAGAATACATACGTACTTGTTCAGTTTGTGCTCAAAGCAAAGCGGGTCACTCGAAACCCGCAGGCCTTTTGCGACCCATTCCTATTCCTCCTCTTCCGTGGCACACGGTCTCTATGGACTTTATTGTAGAAATGCCTCCCTGCGAAGGGTATACCGTCATTCTTGTAATCATAGACCACCTGACTAAGATGGGTCACTTCATTCCGCAGAAGAAACTTCCAACGTCCTCTGAACTGGCGGTCACTTTCTTACAACATGTTGTCCGTGCCCATGGAATTCCCAGAGTTCTCATCACTGACCGGGGTACTCAGTTTACTTCGCGTTTCTGGAATGCACTTTGCTCCACCATGAAGATAGATGCGCGGTTATCCACCAGTTACCACCCACAAACCGACGGCAAAACAGAACGATTAAATCAATCTTTGGAGCAATACCGGCGGTGTTTTACCTTACAAAACACATTAGACTGGTACCCCCTGATTTGGACAGCGGAGTTCACATACAACAACGCTGAACACGCCACCCTGGGTTGTTCACCCTTCTTCTGTCTGTCAGGGTTTCATCCAAACATGCTTCCATTCGATTGGCCTGTGGTTTCCAAACATCCTACCATTCAAGAACATCATGCTCATCTTCGAACAGTGCTGACAGAAGCAAAGAACCAACTACAGAAAGCTCAAGATGCCCACAAGCGCTTCGCAGACAAGAACAGAAGTCCTGAGCCACTTTATCAAGTAGGAGACTGGGTTTGGTTATCTACAAAGAACCTACATCTGAAGGGAGGGGGAAAGCTTTCACCCAAATACATAGGGCCGTACGAAGTGGAGGAAATCATTAACCCAGTCGCTCTAAGACTGGCACTTCCCCGTACCTGGCATTTACACCCGGTATTTCACGTCTCCTTACTGAAACCATGTCCTAGCACTATAAGAATTCCCTCTCACCCGGCCCCTATTGAAGTAGATGGTCAGGAAGAATACGAAGTGAGAGCCATACTGGACTCTCGCTTAGTCAGAGGGCGGGTGCAGTACCTGATCGACTGGGTAGGTTACGGGGTGGAAGATCGAACCTGGGAACCTGCTAGTAACCTACATTGCCCTCTGTTAGTGACACGATTCCATGCTCACAATCCCGGGAAGCCAGGCCGACCGCCGCGACGGCAGTCCTCGAGAGGGGGCTCTGTCGCGATTGCTGCAGGGAAAGGCCAGGGCGAGGCGCGCACCACGCATTTGTCCCTCAGCGCGTCCAGAGTCCAGCGCGCGTTTCGCTATGCAGGATGCGTAAGGGGTAGTGGTGGCATGCAACAGCACCGAACACTACAACTCCGAGCATGCCCACAGACAAGGACCGGAAGTAGTACCCGGCGGCGTAGTCGGAATCCGATAAAGCACTTCCCTTTCCCAGGGTTCAGTGCTTGCCAATGAATTCCCAACTGTCTCGTAGCGGATGGTATTCCCCGCTGGATCTTGCCCGACGACAAAGCTCAGTACCTGTGGACCGGTGACACCTTGCCAAGTCGAAGATTCCACGTCGCGTTTCCAAGGTCGTTACCTTTCCGTTATCCGATAGCTCGCTCGGCGCCAAGGAGTGTTCGAGGCGCCTACCGTATGAAAGCCGTACTGTGAGTAGCGTGAGTACAAGGATTCTGGCTTGCTTCCCTCTGTTTTCCTTGACCCGCAAGAAAACTCAGTTTCTGCTTCATTTCATGCCGTCTTGTTGCACTCGTTTGTTTGGTGACCTGCACATGAACATTCGTTTATGCCCAGAAGCCTGTTGCCTTTCAGAATTGAACTGAACAGTGATCTTGGAAGCTGTATTGCAATTCCTTACAACTGTGACGTAACAGTTTGGGGGAAAGAACTATACCACTGCACAGTCTTGAGAGTTTAGTTACCGCTCAACCTTTTGGTCTGCAGTAAATTCCCTTTGTAATTGACTTCCTTATCGCTGCTGCTGCTGCTATCTTTAGTAAGTCGCGCGTGTCAGGAGAACAACATACCTTAGAGCGTTGAAGAAGACAGGGGGTGGGCAGCGCGTACTGACCTCTCTGTTGCTTCTCTTCCCTCTATAGTTCCTTCCCGGGAGGTTCCCTGCTGAGACACAGAATCCCTCCTAGACGCAGGATCAGAAGATATCGCAGCAACATTTTCTTATTTTATCCACTTCCCTTTTCCCCGGGGGGCTTTCCCGCGCAGCAGTGTAGTTATTGCTCTGTGAGGGTCTGCGCCTCAGGGTCGAGGGGGGATAAACCACACTCCATCGCTCCCGAAGGCTGCTTTCCGAGGTTAGTGGCACCCTCGTGTTCTGTAACCACTGACTCCACGACACTCTCTTATTGAAGGGAAGCCTTTTTGTGGAGTGACTCAGTGTCTAGTTACCTTGGACATTGAGTCTCTCTATACGAACATTCCACAGAGCGATACGGTTGATGTAATTCGAGAGATTCTGGTGGACCGTGACCTTGGGGGAGCTAATGCCGATTTTATTGTCAGTTGTGTTAACCTGATTCTGAAAAAACAATATTTTTTTGTTTAAAGATGAATACTTCAAACAGTTGAAAGGGACCAGCATGGGGCTACCTGTGCTCCAAGTCTGGCCTGTTTATACGTTGGCCAATTTGAAACCAAGCATATTTACAACGAGGTGGCCCCCTTCTTCGAAAATGTAGCAGGCTGGTACCGCTACATTGACGCTATTTTTTTTTATTTGGGAAGGCACCACTGACAACTTGGAATTGTTTTTGGATTGGTTGAATCTTGGAGACACCAATCTAAGATTTACATCGCACTATAGCAAGACCAAGGTTGATTTTTTGGACATCACGATAAAAGATGCGAATGGAGTATTGGAAGTGGAGTTGTTTACAAAGCCTATGGCCAAAACACTCTACTCCATTTTTCAAGTTTTCATCCCAAATCCCAAAGGGATAGTATCCCGTTCAGCCAGTTCCTCCGTCTTCGGAGGAACTGTTCGGATTTACAAGACTTTTATAAGCATGCTGATGTCCTAAAATGCAAGTTTAAAGATAGGGGCTATCCAAAGAAACTCCTGACTCATTCCCTCAAACGTGCGAGGTTCTATGACCGAGCCGCCTTGGTTAATAAACCGGTAGCTAAAAAGGAGTCACTTAATAAAGTGGTGTTTGTCAGTAAATTCTGCAATTTGAGTAATCAAATTAGGAACATTGTTAACAGAAACTGGCACATTCTTAATCATGAAGAAGAGGTCAAACTGGAAAGACCACTGTATGCATTTAAGAAAAATAACAACTTAAGAGATATGTTGGTGCATACTTATCGCGAAGAAAGGTGTGAGAGCCAGAGAACAATTGGAAACTACCCAGCTACTGGTAACAATAGATATGGAACTTGTAACATATGCCTACAAACTAAAGAGATCACACACAATGGTTGCATTATGAGAGCTAGTACTCTTAACAATTGCAGGAGTAAAAATGTGATTTATTTTCTCCGATGCCCCTGTGGTTTAGGCTATGTGGGGGAAACAGGGAGGGAACTACGAGTCAGGCTACAAGAACATAGATCAGCAATCAAAACAAAAAAATTGACCGCCCCACTTGTTTCACATTTTCTTGAGTCTGGACATGGAGAGAATGACTTCATGTGGTTTATTTTGGAAAAGGTCAGAGTAGATAGGAGAGGTGGCAATATCACCAATAAACGTAAAACACGTGAACAATGGTATATTTCCCATCTTAATACTGTATATAAGGGGCTGAATTCGAGAGAAGAATGGGAAAATTTGTTAGTAGCAATATGATGAGTATTAATATATTTTCTTCTGTGCTGTGTTGTGGTACATATATTCACACCTGTCTTTTACGGTAGTTTTTGCGGCTTGACATTAATAATTGTGATGCTAACGTCTGCCGCTATTAGACACACTTAGATTTTGTACCGCATTAGGTGTGACTGTACTTTTTGTACCCTTCCAAGATGGCGCGCAGATTCAGCGAGTGCCTGTATGCGATCTATTTCCAGTGGATATTTCCTCGTAAGAGGTGTGTCTATCTCCTATGGCTGACAAAATTATGGTGATTTTTTCGGTTGGACATCAATAGCAGTTATGCTGATGTCTGCCGTGATTAGGCATACTCAGATTTTGCACCACATGAGTTGTAATTGTACTCTTCGTACCCTTCCAAGATGGCGCGCCGACTCTGTAGGTGTCGGTATGTGATTTATATCCAGCCGCCATCACTTCGAAAGAGGTATGTGTTCTTCCTTTTGCCGATAGAATTATGATGTGTTTTTTTCGGTTTAGTCTTAACGAATTTGTCACAGAAGCAAACTGGGCATCATTTTAATAGCCTTGATGTGAACTGTTGTTATTAGGCACACTCAGATTCCGCACTGTCCCTCTCAAAGATGGCGCATCATCGTGCGGGCGTCTGTATAGGTTTAACAGTCAGTGGTCATTACCCCGGAAGAGGTGTGTTCACTTCCTATTGCCGATGCAATTAAGGGCTTGGTATTTAAATCCTCCGTCCTTCGTATACTAAACTTACCCGATGAAGAAGACCGTACCGTGCATACCGTAACAAGCCTAAATTGAGGTAGGTTTTGACCACAGGTGGCTATGGGCTGGTGGGGTACTCCGCTATTTGTAAAGCAAAAATGGTTGATTTAAATATTTCTCCCACAGTGCTTTACTTGGCACCATTTCCTGGTATGGGATATCTGTTTACCCACACCCCATGAAGGCACGGTAATCTACTACTGAGACAGTATCTAAGGTATTTTGTCTAATCATGTACTCGGCTTTCTTCTTATGTTAGTCATTCGGATAGACTGTTAGTGACCGTTAGGAGGGGTCGTGACTAAATGTAACATATGTTGCACGCTATTATTCAGTTTTATGTTGGTAAAATGATCAATGGTACTGAGTGGTAGACATATGCGTCTTAATAGTCTTCTTATATCGGACCAGATACCTAGGTCCGTTTGAGTTTATTAGAAATACCCTGGGCTCTCAACGAATAAATAGTAGTCCGTATGCGTTGGAAAAGTTGTTAGTGAGACACATTATGATATATAAGAAGGGTGTGTCTATTAGGTATACAATATTGCCCTTCTAACTGGGGTTTCTGACTAACTGCAGGACGGTTTGATCATACCACCATGCACGAGCTTGATGAAGGCACTGACAGCCTTATTGTGAGGCGGGTACTAACGTATGAGCAGCTGAATGGTCAGCTATCGTTAGTGGCCTTTAATATCTGTTGTTCTTGCAATGTATCCTGTCTCAACTTTTTTTAGTGAGGGTGTTTATAACTTCGGTATCCAAGAGTGATTTAACAAATACAATCATCTCCTACGTGATCACTGAGAAAATATCTTAATCGTACTCACTTTTGTTTATAGGTCTCTTGAAATCCTTTATGGAATAAAGACTGTATCCAGCTAGAAGAAGCATTGTCCTGAGGTCCATTTAGACCCAGATTCAATCTATACAAGGTACATGGAATAGTATCTATCCTCTAGACAGAATAAATGAGTCATCACTCCTAGTTTAGCACAAAATTAAGGAGTCTGGTATTTCATTCTTTATTTAAATAGGGAGTGTATCGCCGAAGAATTTTTCAGGAAAACATACAAAAGCCAAACAAACAGAACCGCTGGCAGGATCCATATGGACATTGCCTTCTAAAGGATAAATGTAAGTTCTATATCAGGTTGCCTTTTGAAAAAGAAATAATACAAATAGGACAGCATTTGGTTTCGCAGTAATATGAGGGAATCTTTGCCCCATAGGGGGAATGCAGAGACTATAGCATTGCATTCCTAATAATCGTAGCGAGATCCTCTCACTACTACCTTCTTGGTATAGCCTCATTACTGGCCAATTGGATATACCAGAATGATTGATGATTTAAAACTTCTTTATTAAAGTGGTCTTCCACCAATATATCTTATTGGTGTCACAATAATGAAGCCTGATTGGTGTGGATATATGGTTGTTAGATTATTAATTGCAGAAGGATGGTTGTGGACAGTATTCATGTGTCATGAAGAGAGAAGAAATAAATCTGAGAATTAACTAAAATGATGTTATATGTTTTTTAGGATTATTTTTATTGGGACTTTATTGTGCTTTTCCTGAAGAAGGTGTTGGCTGTGAATCTTGGCCCACCGAAACGCGTCGATGCTTTTAAAAGAGGAAACCACCCAAAATCTATGATTACTGGTTTGTGTGACACATATCTGAAAGTGACATAATTCTGGTCACAATTGATAAATTCTTTGATTTGGTGATTTCCTTAAGTCAATAGGATTATTTTTTCCTTTTTATGTTGTTCCCAATTTTATGTCTTGTGGTGTATATTATTGTGTAGGTCTCTCTTGTCTTTGACTAAAGATTAGACTGACTGTTTTTAAACAATTGTCTATGATTATATGTATACTGATATGATGACATTGTCTTTGCTTCATTATTAGCTATTTGACTCTGTACTTTTTTTGTATCTGTACATTATGAATTGTTCAATAGATTTGCCTGATTTATTTCTTCTTATTGGTTTTTATGCTCATGCTGTCCATCCTCATCCCCTTGGTGTGAAAGGTGTGTTGATCTGAGTGTTTTTGGTGACAAGGAGGTTCTATTCTTTTGACTAAGGTCATATTTGGTGCCCCTCTCCTTTGTCATAGGGGTCCCTCTCTCTTTTTTGAAAAAAAATATTTATAAGACAGTAAAGTGATAAACATTTCAAAAAGGAATCGGTTTACAAAGATCATGCAAACACCATACGACCGTGATTAATCTTTAACAGAGTGCATTAATCACGCATATTTGACCCAATAAATACAATGCTTGTTTGGTAATGTTGGTCTATGCAAACAATGTATCTTTACCCAACTTATTACAGACATCAGCAGACACAAAACACTGATGGAAGGTGTACTGATTCACAGAAAATGTCTGATGCAAAGATTCAAGCTAATGCAAAACAGAGATTTCCGCCGTTTTGTTTATTAGCAACAAGCACTGGCAAAGCCAATCGATCTCGCATTTGGGGCATATTAGCTTTACTAATAGCTATTAGGCTTGCTGCACAACATCCCTGATGCTGTGCAGCTTGGATAAAGAACCTAAAAAAGACTTTGATGTGGCTTACTATGTAATTTTATGTGCGCAGACCACATAAGTGTATGCCTACAAAATTACGCAGCTGCCTTTTTTAGGTCTCGGCTCGAAGGCTGCGCTTGCGCAGTCTCGCTCCGAGATTTAATGACTTGGAGAAGAGGGGCTTGAACCCGCCCCTCTTCTCTCCTCTTCTCCATTGGCTGGCCTCTTAAATGCTGGCCAGCCATTGGAGAAGAGATTTGTCCGCAAAAAAAGCCCCGTCCTTTTCGGATTCGGGGGGTTTTTTTTCGATACTTTTCGCTGGGCGTGTTTTTCTCTCCTCCAGCCAATGGCAAGAGGAGAGAAAAAGAAAAACGCCCCCGAATCCGAAAATGCCACTGCATTTCTCCGAGGCATTTCTGCTTCACCTCGGAGAAAGGCAGTGGTGTGCTTGTTTTTTAAAGCGGTAGCCAATCTCTAAAAACATGCTTTCACCCAATTCGAGACTGCGCTGTTCCCCAGGGGCGGGTTAAAGAACAGCGGCGGTGCCTGTAAGCTCCGGTTGTGCTCGTGCTCAGTCGTCTGTCTCCCCGAGGTTCGCCATGGACTTGGTGGGCAGCATTCTTGTTTTTTAAAGCGGTAGCCAATCTCTAAAAACATGCTTTCACCCAATTCGAGAATGCGCTGTTCCCCAGGGGCGGGTTAAAGAACAGCGGCGGTGCCTGTAAGCTCCGGTTGTGCTCGTGCTGAGTCGTCTGTCTCCCCGAGGTTCGCCGTGGACTTGGTGGGCAGCATTCTTGTGCAGGGCAGGACGCGAGAGTAATGCTGTCATTCCCCTAGTGTGAGTTTCTAGCTGCTTGCGGTCAGTTTTCCCCCATCTTCTGCTACTATTGTCAGGCTGCCAGATAAGCAAAGCTGCGCTGGGATTTTCCTTCTGCCGTAGAGACCACGTGTTCCATTGCACACTGCTCTTTTGTTTTTCAGTTTTCGATAAGGCGTGTGAAACCAGAACATAGTAACAGTGGCATTTCTGTTCTTGGTTAGTCAGGCGACGAGCATTTGAAAAGATGGGGCTAATGGGGTGGTGGCGTTATGGTGAGCCAATAGATTTTTATTTTTTGCTTTATTTGAAAGTAGGTTTGCTGGTGAGGGTTGTTGAGCACGCGTGTTGCAATATGTTAAACTATGTGGAAACTTCTTTAAGATTCCTAAATTTAAGATTGACTTTGCAGTACCACTAATTGGGAGTGCTTCTGAAGATGTAACATTCATTTTCCGTCTTCTCCATTAACTTGCAGCACCTCCATGTTTTACTTTTGTTTTTTTTGTTGGTTGTTGTATTTTTTATATATCGCGAACTCGACCCGAAGGTATCAGATAACTTTCCTGCTTATTGGTCCATCCCCCTTATCTGTGTGGATGTGCAGTTCATACCTTTTGGGGGTTGCTCTGAACATGCTTGCGAGTTGGGGTGTGCTGGCGGCCTTCGCGGGGTTGGACTTTCAACACGTGTTTTGTTGAAGGCGGGGCACATTTCGCAGAGATTTGAACCAGGTAAGATTGTGCTCTGCTCTCGAGAAAAGCGTGTGCAATATATATTCAGAATTCTTTCTCTTCAAGCGCACTCGGCATACTCCTGCAAATCACGGGATGTTTGTGAGATGCAGCTAGAGTGCTATTTAGGCTGCTACCCAAGTCCTAAGTATGCTTGAATCGGTTAATATTGTCACTGACTCATTTCTGGACCCCCGCTTTATTCCCAAGATGGCTACCTTGTAGACCAACGAACGAAATCTTCAGCTTGTCGTCCGTTGTCTATTTCCACTCGATCTCCGCTCTCAAACCACTAGATCTCTATGCTCTTTTGTTTTCATTTCGTGTCACACGAGGCCAGACTAGAACGCTCCCGGGGAAGGGGGGAGGGAGAGAGAGAGGGCAGTCGGGGAGGAGCGTCACCGCAACCTGTGCTGCTTTTGCTGCCTCTTTCGGTGCATTGTGGGATTGCGGCGGGCTTCTCTGGAGGCTCGAGCCTGGTCGCCCCCCTCCTTCCCCAGCAGGTCCATGATGGCGGCCGCGGAGGCAGCGGCGGAGACGCCGGCGCCCGTGGAAGAAGACACCTGCCCGGGCTCCTTGCCGGATTTCGCGGTGGTCTTACCTTCCCGCAGCTAGAGCGAGTGTTGCGGGATACCGGCCCAGGCGAGCGGTATTTAGTCTTTCACGTCTTTAGTCCCTGATTTCCCCAACAGCCACTCTAAGATCTGTGTGTGTGTGTGGTAGGCTCTGTGTGTGTGTGTGTGTGTGTGTGTATGTGTGTGCCTCTGTGTGGGTGGCTTTTTTTGTAGGTGGCTCTATGCGTGGGTGGCTCTGTCTGTGTGTGGGTAACTCTGTGTGTGTGTAGGTGGCTCTGTGTGGGTGGCTCTATTTGTGTGCAGGTGGCTCTATGTGAATAGCTCTGTGTAGGTGGCTCTGTGTGGGTGGCTCTGTGTGTGTGGGTGGCTTTGTGTGTGTGGCTCTGTGTGTGGGTGCAAATGCAATAGGTCTCGCATTTGAGAGAGATTAAGCTATTGACATTGTAAATAACAATGCCGTTTCTTTAAATGTTTTAAAAACAAAAACATAAACAAAAATAATGTCATGAGCAATGCCAATAGCTCTAACTTTAACAATGCCGAGACCATTGCATTGTAAATGCTTGTTCTTTGCAGTTACCAATAAGAGTTGGATCAAAAAAACATGATTCCAAAACACTTTTTTGAAGTGGGTGGGAGGGAAGCAACATGGAGGTCCGGGTGGAGGTAAAACAGCACAGGGTATTCGTGTGGGCAGAAGCAACATGCAGGCCAGTGTTAGTGGAAACAAGGTGGAGGGTGTGGGCAAGGAGAAGCAAATGATAGAGCAGAGCGTGGAGCAAACTCATGAAGGAGAGCAATGTGGAATGGGTGCAGGACAGTGCTTAATTTGAAGCTGTGGTTTGCGGTGCTCTGCACCGGCACCTTTTTGTCAGCACCGGGGCTATGACAGTCTACCACATGGTGGCGCTGTCATGCTAATTTAGTTATGAGCATAACAGCGGTTTATTTTTTCAATTTACATAAACAATGACTAATACTTGCCTACCAAACCATTCTTCTGGCTTTGTGGGCCTGGAATAGTCTGACTCGTCACACTTGTAGGAGTGTGAAGGTTCGTAGGTGTGTATGTAGTGTCATCGACAGCTGTCATGGGTTACGTGAGGTGCAAGCTGGAGTGGCCTCTCAACCAGAGCACCGGCACTTATCCTTTTACAAATTAAGCACTGGCGCAGGACAAGCGCACAGGTAAGAAAGCAAACAGCGGAAAGTACACAAGAGTGAGCGCAACATTTAAGGGAGCAGGGATAAGCACACAGGACAAATTCATGCGACATGAAGTGCAGGTGGAGAGAAGTACGAGGAGACAGCACACAGGACAATTCATGCGACATGAAGTGCAGGTGGAGAGAAGCACGAGGAGGCAGCACACAGGACAAATGCATGCCACATCAAGTGCAGGTGGAGAGAAGTACGAGGAGACAGCACACAGGACAAATTCATGCAACATCAAGTGCAGGTGGAGAGAAGTACGAGGAGACAGCACACAGGACAAATTCATGCAACATCAAGTGCAAGTGGAGAGAAGTACGAGGAGACAGCTGGAAAACACATGCACTCCCATAAAGTGCTTACACCAAAAGTAGTGCATGTAAAGCAAGCAGTGGAAGCCAAAAAGCCAGCCAATCAAAAGATGATATTCCATTCTTTCAATGCATAAACCACACTTATGTGCAGAAATTGTTTTGTTAATCCTGTCTTGGGAGACCTCTGTGGTCATGGAGGACCGGGACAATGCAATTCTTCAAGTATGTTTTTGCAGACTCAAAGTCGTGGTCAAACGTGGACACAAAATTCCAATACATCTTCATAAAGGTCATGCTTCCACATCTGCATATCTGTTACACTGGCATAAGCAATGTATATTCTATAAACCACATGAATGCTACCAGATTGTCTTGGAAATTCACAATGTTATTTTGCTAGGCAAGCAGATTGTGATGGCTCACTCGGCTGCCAGACATCTTTACCACTCCGATACCTTAAACTTTAAAGGTAATTTAAAGGTTAAAGTATGGGCAAGTGTAATGGATCATGGAGACCGTGTGTCTTTTGGAATGAAGTCTTGCTATGGTGGTGTTTGCTGACTTTATTGCATTTTCTGGAGTAGCCCTGAATTCTATATGTCTTTGAGCTGAGGTCCAAGGAGAGGAACACTGTGACTGCTGAACCGGCAATGGCATCTGGTGGCCGTTGGGAGTTGTGACACACCAGCGCAGGAATCACAGCATGAACTCCAATCAAATATGGCGGTCATAGATCTTAATGCTCAGTTTTGCCTCTCTGCATCCCAATCCAAGATGGCAGCCACAATCAGCGCCAATGAGAAAACTCTTTCCGAGACCTGCGCGACGGAGACAGTATAAGGGCCGGGTTCCATGCCAAAGATCTTTGTCTAGCACACAGAGAGTTTGTGGGATTTCTTTTGGTCCCTTGAGTCGTCATCCACTCTCTTTTCACCATTTTTTCAAGATTTCCACTTGCACATAATGTACTCTGTTGCTACTCTGTTGCTATTTTCAAGCCCTAAGCACAACTCTTGCACCACACTTCTATAACGGATGCAAACAACCCCTCCATTGAAACCAGCAGTTACAGGATCCATACCGAAATTAGGATGACAAATTAAAAAAACAGGTAACTCAATCCAGCAAATTATAGACCACTCACAGCTTTCACTTTCAATCCAATCGCCCCTCCAGGCTATGGAATCCCTTCTTATGAAAAGAAGCATTGGCAAAACCAATAGGTCTCGCCTTTCAATAGCTTTAACTGACCTTTTCGCTTGCCAGTGAGTTCCGCTGATGCTGTTTTATATCGGTAGAAAGTAAAAAAAAAAAAACATGCTTGTTTGCAGATGCTGAAGAGCATCACTAAACAAAAACGGGACACTGCAGTATGATGAAATTTAGTTTGCATGCATAACCTATAAGGCTCATGTATGCACTGGTTTTTTGTCAATTTTTTAGCTTTTAATTTACTATTTTACGTTACAGAGGCCAGCCTGGTGTGGTAGAGTAACAAACATAATAACGAGATAGTGAGAGGTGGGAGAATTTACAGTGTAGTTAGGAGAGTGAGGGCAAGAAGTCAACACCGGAGTGGCAGTAGGGCACACATTTTAAAAATAAAAGCTGGATTAGGATGGGTAAGCAACGCACAAGTCGGGTGGGGGAAAGGTTGGAAGCAACACAGTAAGTGCAGGTGTGTGGGAGGAGCAGCAAATGAGGGAGAGAGTAAGAAAAACAGGCCCTAGAGAACTAAAATAATAAATAAAAAGTTGTTCTCTGAACATAAACAGTGGAAGGAAACAACTCATCCAATCAAAAGGAGGTTAAAGAAGCTATGCTCCAGAGGAGAGGCAAACACAAGCACAAGAATGAAGGTCATCGAATAAGAAGGAAGCAAATGAGAGTGACAAGCTATGCTCCAGAGGAGAGGCAAACACAAGCAGAGAATGAAGGTCATCGATTAAGAAGGAAGCAAATGAGAGTGACAACCTATGCTCCAGAGGAGAGGCAAACAAAAGCAGAAGAATGAAGGTCATCGAATGAGAAGGAAGCAAATGAGAGTGACAAGAAAGTCAACCAATGGCGAGCACTGGCCTGACCCATAACAACTGTAAGTATGGGAACTGGCCACAACAGGCTTTAAAAAAACGCAGCTAAAAGCTGCCTGTGGTGAAAACCTAATGGGGGGCAATATCAACAGTACTTTACAGTAACCACAAGGCAACGTCGATGTAGCAAACAGTTTTGCATCCATGTTGTGCTTCAGTGGTGGTGATTTTGTTTGAAGGTGCTCATTCATGCAGCCAGAGGAAGTGGGGGTTGCTGAGCTTAGCGTGTTTTTTTTGTTACAGGATATACTTCATGGTATTCATTCATAAAGAGTTTTTACTGTGACCAAATGTATTCGTGCATGGCAGCTTCAGAGGGCAGGCACATGTTTTAGAGGATGCTGTACATTGATATATCTAGGTAAGGCATACACAGGATCATGTAGCCCTTGGCAAGGGGACTCCTCAACCAGTGCATTGGTGTCCCCCCGCTGTGCCGTGGTCTCCACCTACTGTGCGGTGGTCTTCACCCGCTGTGCAGTGGTCTCCACCCGCTGTGCGGTGGTCTTCACCCGCTGTGCAGTGGTCTCCACCCGCTGTGCGGCAAACTGTCCATTGCATTCAGTGAACTCCATCATCATGTTAGGTATTTTAGAGATCGTGTCTGCTAACACGATGAAAGCTCTTTCAGTTAAAATGCCAATGCCGGGGAGGATGCCATATCATGGCGCCCGCAAAGCATGTTTTTCAGAAACAAATTACCAACTGTTTTTAAAAAACAAGAAGAAATGACCTGACATGCTGGGACTTTTTTTCTTAGAAAGTGTGGGACATGTTCTTATTTTTCCAGTTTGTGACCACCATGCTCTCCAGGGTGGATGAGAACAAGAAAATCAGAGTTGGAAGGCCATCCCACGGTAGTGCTGGCATTTTGAGGCTGAGATGGCAGCGGTCGTATAGCAAATCAGGCCCTCCCGAAGTAGACCCATGCTGAAAGATGAAGCGCAGAGTCTCTGAAGCAGGCGCTGCGCTGATCAAGAGAAACACACTAACACTTGTGTTAAAAAATAGGTCCTAGGGCAGTAACTAAAATACAAAAAGTGGAAGGATACCATTTTTGGTGCCTGCTCCATGGGAGGGAACAAACAACGAAAAGGAGGGACAAATGGGAACAAATTCCCAATTGGAAGCAAGGACTGTTAAAGGGCACTGAAACAAATGAATGAAAATCAGTGTGCGGGCTGTAATTCCATACGTTCTTTGACCCTAAATGTGGCTGGGGAATGGCAAGTGTGGCAGAACAGGACATCCACTGATTGACAGCTGAGGTCCCGCTCCTCCACACTCTATCTGACCCAAGTGGTGTCTTGTGTGGTGTTAGTAGAGTCCCAAATACTAGGTTCAGAGTTTTCCTTTTAGCAACTGAAAATTACCAGAGGAGCTGGAGAAAAACTCTGTTTGTGACAGGTTAAGGGTGGTAACCATTGGCTGCCCAGGCCATTTGTGTTTTCTTCAGATAAAACAAATTTCCACTTTAGTTTCTCTGGAGAAAAAAGTTTGCAGAGTGAGCGCTCTAAACATGGTGCCCGCTGGGAAAATCTTCTGTGTTGTAAAGGGAGCTGGGACGGTGGCAGCTCACAGTACCGCAACCTCTGCCCCCCTGGCGGACCAGGGGACCATCAGCTAGAGCCTAAATAGGGCCCTTTTTTCTTTTATTAAACTGAGTCGCTCAATAATAAAGGAAAATATTTTCTTTGCTTAAAACACAAAGGCACAGTATTTCTTTTAAATGCAATGTTATGAACACCGTCCCATTTTGATCAGGAATTAGCTCGTTGCCCCAAGGTTGAAGCTGGAAGTGCTTATGTTATGTTAATGGAATTGTAGATTGGTTTGCCTGTCCCCATACTGCAACATCGGTATGTTGTTTAGCAAATTAATTAAAATGGTAGGTTTGTTTTGCATGGTTGCATAGTGAATAACCTTCTCACTATTGACAAATCTCTGAATATGAATAATTTAGCCGGTCGAGAGTATAATCAGTTAGGGTAAGACGTAACTGATCCTGCCTGAGCCCTGTAGGACATCAAAAGGCGCTTTCCTGCAACTGACCCGGGTATTTTTTAATTCACATTCTGTTTGTATCTCTATTCCTTCTGCTGGAAGTTGTTCGAGGCATTCTAGCCCTTTGTAAGAAACATACATCCTTGAATATTGTTTAAGCGTTTGCTTCTTGCATTGGTTGCCTGCTGAATTACAGAATTTTAAAAACTGAGGGTTGTAAATAAACTACTTGTAAAAAGACCTATCCACAAAATTTTAGGCCAGGTAAAAAAAAATCCTAAACCCACAGTCAAAGCAACTTCCAATTTATTGTTGGCCTAACGGCTAGGGTGGTCGACCTTGAATCTGGGGAACTGGGTTCAAGTCTTGGCAAGGACGCCCAACATCCTGTGATTCTGGGCAAATCACTTAGGTGCCGATTCCGATCCGTTAAAAATATTCCCCGTACGAATCGTATCCGGATTTTTTTACGTACGAATCGTACAAGTCCCGTACAAACTGGCAAGTATGATTCGTATTTTAAAAAATCCATACGAATCGCATTGGGACAATTCCCAGGCCATTTGTGTTTTCTTCAGATAAAACAAATTTCCACTTTAGTTTCTCTGGAGAAAAAAGTTTGCAGAGTGAGCGCTCTAAACATGGTGCCCGCTGGGAAAATCTTCTGTGTTGTAAAGGGAGCTGGGACGGTGGCGGCTCACAGTACCGCAACCTCTGCCCCCCTGGCGGACCAGGGGACCATCAGCTAGAGCCTAAATAGGGCCCTTTTTTCTTTTATTAAACTGAGTCGCTCAATAATAAAGGAAAATATTTTCTTTGCTTAAAACACAAAGGCACAGTATTTCTTTTAAATGCAATGTTATGAACACCGTCCCATTTTGATCAGGAATTAGCTCGTTGCCCCAAGGTTGAAGCAGGAAGTGCTTATGTTATGTTAATGGAATTGTAGATTGGTTTGCCTGTCCCCATACTGCAACATCGGTATGTTGTTTAGCAAATTAATTAAAATGGTAGGTTTGTTTTGCATGGTTGCATAGTGAATAACCTTCTCACTATTGACAAATCTCTGAATATGAATAATTTAGCCGGTCGAGAGTATAATCAGTTAGGGTAAGACGTAACTGATCCTGCCTGAGCCCTGTAGGACATCAAAAGGCGCTTTCCTGCAACTGACCCGGGTATTTTTTAATTCACATTCTGTTTGTATCTCTATTCCTTCTGCTGGAAGTTGTTCGAGGCATTCTAGCCCTTTGTAAGAAACATACATCCTTGAATATTGTTTAAGCGTTTGCTTCTTGCATTGGTTGCCTGCTGAATTACAGAATTTTAAAAACTGAGGGTTGTAAATAAACTACTTGTAAAAAGACCTATCCACAAAATTTTAGGCCAGGTAAAAAAAAATCCTAAACCCACAGTCAAAGCAACTTCCAATTTATTGTTGGCCTAACGGCTAGGGTGGTCGACCTTGAATCTGGGGAACTGGGTTCAAGTCTTGGCAAGGACGCCCAACATCCTGTGATTCTGGGCAAATCACTTAGGTGCCGATTCCGATCCGTTAAAAATATTCCCCGTACGAATCGTATCCGGACTTTTTTACGTACGAATCGTACAAGTCTCGTACAAACTGGCAAGTATGATTCGTATTTTAAAAAATCCATACGAATCGCATTGGGACAATTCCCCGACACGTCCTCGGGTCGGAAAAAGTGTCCGACACGTCCCCGGACAGTTTTACATATGAATCGGGAAACTGAAGTCCGAGCGCGCAAGTACGATCCATCCCGTCCGTCCGAATGCACAACCGTATGGAAAAAACACCGTACGGAGCGAACTCCCATAGCAACCATGGAGACGTCCAAACATGTGCCCGCATACGCGCCGAACACCCCCGCCAGCCCACCCCCCCAAGTACGCGCCGTACCCCCAGCCCCCCCATGTACGCTCCGTACCCCCACCCCACCCCCGTAGGCACGGAGCATACCCCCACCCCGTAGGTACGGAGCGTACCCCCACCCCGTGTAGGTACAGAGCGTACCCCCACCCCCGTAGGTACGGAGCATACCCCCACCCCACCCCGTATGTACGGAGCGTACCCCCACCCCCGTAGGTACGGAGCATACCCCCACCCCATAGGTATGGAGCGTACCCCCACCCCCCGTATGTACGGTGCGTACCCCTCGTATGTACGGAGTGTACCCCCACCCCCGTATGTACGGTGCGTACCCCCAGCGCATAGCGCTGGGGGTACGCACCATACATATGGGGGGTGGGGGTACGCACCGTACATACGTAGGTATGGAGCGTACCCCCACCCCCCGTATGTACGGTGCGTACCCCTCGTATGTACGGAGTGTACCCCCACCCCCGTATGTACGGTGCGTACCCCCAGCGTGTAGCGCTGGGGGTACGCACCATACATACGGGGGGTGGGGGTACGCACCGTACATACGTTGGTTGGGGGTACGCTCCGTACATACGGGGGTGGGGGTACGCACCATACATACGGGGGGTGGGGGTACGCACCATACATACGAGGGGTACGCACCGTACATACGGGGGGTGGGGGTATGGTGCGGACCTGTAGGGATGGGGGTACGGTGCGTACCGGGCCCCCTTTTCGCCGTGCATCGTGGCGTACTTAGCTTTTCCAGCACTTTTTGGGTCCCGTAAAAATATTGCCGTGCGAAGTGCTGTGGGTACGAATCGTACTTGCTGGTCCGTAAAACGCTGCCTGACTCCGTGCGAATGTCGCGTACGCGGTGTCCCGGATCGGAATTGTGGGTATATTTTAGCCGGTCAGAGTTTTTTACGATTCGTACGGAAATGGTGTTTCTGTACGAATCGTACTTGCGGTTTATAAGGTGGTTTTCCCGGGTACGAGTCGGATGGAGAAAACGCTCCGTCCGACGATTCGTACCCGGTTTTTCCAGGATCGGAATCGGCCCCTTAATCTCCCAGTGCCTAACAAAAATGAATGTGCGTCCTCATGTAACATAACTGGTGCTATGTAAAGCGCTCTGATACCCGATTCGGGTCAAGTTCGCACTATATAAACTTTGCACAAAAAAACCAACAAAAAATAAATTGTATATAAAATATATAAAATGTAATTCTAACCCCTGTTCAGATATGCATGTGGACAAGAAATGGGGAGGAGGTTGACATTTTGTGAGAAAATATTTTTGAGTGTTAAATATTTTCGCACTCTCCATTTTTTAATCTTTAGTTTTTAAACTTTATATTTCTGTCATTTAAACTTGCACTTGCCACCCAAGGAATCATAATCGCTGAGCACTATCATCAAAAGCAATTCCGCTCTCCCCTCTGATTGTTGCTTGGAAATCGTGTAACATTCATGATTTAACCAATCTAATTTAGGAAGTTTTGAACGTGCATCACACTTTTTTGCTTTTTTAGTTGGCTGCTACTTTCAGTCCTCAATCACTGTTGATCACCAAGCTGAGGGCTGGAGTTTACAATAGGCATGGCATAGATTAATGCACAATGTCCTGTCATCAGGGTCACCAAATGGTATTATGATGTCATTAATTTCCCTATGGCGTGTGACGCCAGGTCGCCTGTCCCCAAGTCTTTGCTCCATTATGCTATTTGTTGCTCTTAGCAAAAAAGTCTGTGCTATTTTATGGTCTCTGCTCCCTCCTTCCATCCATATGAACACACTTATATTCTTGAATATTTGTGGACAGGCCTATCCATTGGCATGTTGACTCTTTGCAAAACTCTGAGCTAAATCATAGGTGCTTTGAAGCAGCTTGCACCCTTGTTTGGAAGTTCAACTCTGAGTAGTCGCTAATCTGTCCTCATCCTTCCCAATAGTGAGCCCACAGAAACGGGCAAAGTGGTTAAAAAAATCGTGCGGGTGGCCTTGTGGAGCAGAGAGATGTTGAAGGGACCACTGTAGTCTCCTCTCGGTTTCATTTATTCCAACTTAACAATACCAGCTTATGTTCCTTTAAGGGAGACGGGATACTTTAAAAAGTATGTTCACTTGGAATGACTGCAATCCCAAGGTTGGAGGTTGTCAATCCCTCACAGGTCTCTGTCCCTAGATCTGCATTTGCAATGCAATAGGTCTCGCATTTACGCGAGTTTAAGCTATTGGTAGAGACAATTTAAAAATGAAAACATAAATAAAAGGCATTGTTATTTGCAATGTCATTAGCTCAAACTCGCGTAAATGCGAGACCTATTGCATTGTACATGCTTGTTAAATAACCCATGTATGTGAAAATCGTCAGCCGTCTGGGTGGCCTGTTATTGAAAGATCCGATTTCCATTTAGGCCAGTTGGTGTTCAGCAAAGGCTGAAGAAACTGAGCATAGGCATGCGAAAATCAAGGTTTTTTATGCAAAGTACAGAGGAAACCCCCGCTAGCTGTGAGCTCACCTGCTGGGTGCTGTGGTAGCCATGCCTACCATTTATAAGTCAATGTGCCCGTCTCAATAATGACTCACTCCTAGTAAAATAGCACGTCGCATTGTGAGGCGCGAGTCTCCATCGAAAGCGGTAACACCTACATCGCAGGATAAGAATAGCTCCACACACATGCAGAGGTAATGTGAGGTTTCATGCAAGCACTCCACGTCCACGGGCTAGTGGGAAGACTGAGAAGGCACACAGGAGCTAAAACAACAGAGGGAGGAACATTAGTATAAAACAAAACCTCCTCTCCAATGCCTGACCTTTAGGAAACGGTAGGCCTGGACATCAGTTCACCAAAATGCCATGGAAAGTGGATGTGACATCATACAACCTTTGACCCCAGAAGACATGGCTGCATGGACCCTTTTCCCATCCTTAGCCTATGAACAGCTGCTAGGAGTCCTGCAAATGGTGGGGAATGGAAACATAAAAATTTAAACAAGGATCTTGGACTCATGATCGCTTTTGGTTCCTGCCACTAAATTCCTGTCCCCTAAGACCAGGGGTATCATGGGCCAGACGGTGACAGCAGTTACTACTCCTAGCTGATGTCTCAGTGGGCTGCATGTCAATGCCTAGGGTCTCAGAAAAATCCCTTTGAAGTTCTTAACAAACACTCAACCCGATACCTTTGTCCAGCATTATGGGGAAGCAAATTTCTCTCGGACTGGAGGATAATGCAAATTTATTTTTTAGATGACTCATATGGGGTGCGTTATGAGGCCTGCACTTCAGAGAAAACCCACAGCTAGATAGATCGGTGGCATAAATGTGATATGATATGTTCTGATTAGTTGTCCAGGAGCCAGTCAGAACGACCAAAACACCAGTGTCATAACATTAGGCCCCGATGTGCAGGGTGGGGGGGCTGAGATCTGGGTGGCCCTTCCGGCACTGTTCACGGAGAGTGGGCCCTTGGCCTGAAAGCTCCAGACTGGGTTCGAAGGTGGGAGAGGGAGGGCCATGTACTTTGCAGGGGGAGGCTCCCTCAAGTTTTGTTACGTCACTGCTAAACACATAGAACCAATTCTGAACGACCGAACAATGAGCTGCTGAAACCATGTGATGCTTTCACCTTTTGGAATGGTCACATTTTAACCAATCAGAAGGGGCCCCTCTTTGCAGAATATCTTATTAACTCCTTGGCACCTGCTCAGATGGTTGGAGCTTTTCATGAGGTCCAGGAAGGGGTGTGTTATCCAAAGAAAGAGGGGTGGGACTGTTGACTATTGAGCCTCGAGCCCGAGTTGGGGTCAAGGTGCATATATTTTGTAATAGCATGGGTGAGCTAACAAAAAGAAGGGAATGCTTGCCAGAGAAGTTATCAGAGAGCAAATTGAATCAAAATGTGAGCCTTTCCTTTGCTCGCATTTTCACTGCCTAGCTGAACCTGTGGCCATCAGATTGCCCAGACGTACCCGTCTCTTCACTGGGCGCATCGCCTAGGGAGCGAATTGACTGGCAATCAGTGCAAACCAGGTGGGTCTTGTAACCAGGAAACATTGCTTGCCCATCATGTTCCCAACCAGTAAATAACGTTTCACAGTGCATTTCATGATATTGTACTTAAAAAGCAACTTAATTTAAATGCTGAAAAAATGAATACCCGCACTTGCAGAGAACTGATCAATGTCATTCTATGCATGCAGGGGCTGAGTTGATGTTGGAAATTGAAAATCTTCAGAAAATATTGCGACCCTGAACTATTTATCTTCAGGCTGCATACAAAAACAAGCATTGGTATCTGTGGCTGCGGTGATCAGCGTACACATCGTAATTGTGACACGCGCTGTAACAGGAGGTACCATGCATACTGCAATACTATCAGCACGAGCATCGCGGCTTGGCATGAGACTAGACAACGGTCTGCATAGGTTCTGTCTCTTCATGCTTTGAAATCTTCTGTGAGTGCTTCTGGGACCATGGCGAGGAGGCGTCTCCCCGACCGAGCCGCCCTGGTGCCATCCACTGCTGCACAATCCTCGTGAGAGTGCAAGTGCACCTCTTCTAGGCTGTGCAAGAGGCAATGTGCCAGCCAGAGGAGGGCCAAAGCTATACCGTAACAGTCACACGAATGCACTGGGTGGGTGGGTGGCAGAGAAAGTTTAAGGCATGGGCAAAGTGGGCAATTGCCCAGGTCAGTGGCATAGGAAGGGGGGTGCGGTGGGTGCAGGCAGCCCCAGGTGTCATCACTGAGGTGGGGTGACAAAATGGCAAAAATAAGTGTTTTAAACACATAGTTTTGCCATTTCGTCAAGCCGGGGGTGACAAGAACAGCACCGGGTACCACCTGACCTTGCTACGCCACTGGCCCAGGGCCCTCACTTTCAAACCCCCCTCGGAAAAGTTAATTTTTGCTCTCGTGCATATTTCTGTATCTCTACCTTCACTGTATAATTCAGTTTTGTTTGGTAACATAGAGCTTGAATTACCAAAAATAGGTAATAAAATTGAAAGTTGTTCCAAACGTGGACCCCCAAAAATATTTCTTGTCCGGGGCCTGCAATATCCCATATATGATACTGGTGGGTGGGACGGGGCGTGGCACTCTAAGACCACATCAAACATGTCGGCAGTAGGAGAGGGGGGGGGGGGTTCCCCCGAATATCAAGCTCTGGGGAATCGAACGGAGGGGGAAACATTAAATGTCATCAGTTACTTATATTATGTAGCAAAGATGATCAACATTATGGGTCACACGTCAAAATATTATTGCCTTACACAAATATCACGCCCCAAAAATCATTAAAAAAGATATATCTTGGGCATGGATTTTCTACTAATAATTCCAGTGGGGCAATTTTATTTTGTTGTTGATTATATTTATGACACAGTACTTTTGTCAATTGATATTCTGATGATGAGAATAATATTCGGGTACCACACTAATATCGCGTGGCACTGATGATCAATTTTACGTACTCTAATGGGTTTTTTTCCGTGGCACTAAAAGGCAACATTCTGTGACAATTATTGGAATTATTCTTTGCTGCTCGCGGCTTCCTTTGTGTGACGCCTGTAACATGGTGTCTGTAGCAATAATGGACAATACGCCCTGCGATGCATCTGCCTTCTTATGTGGCATAAATAATGCCATGTTTGCCACAGGCGCACAAACATAGGTCAATGTCATGCTTGTTATGTAACTATTTCCTGTTGATGTAAGGTGTATTTATTAGTAATATTTAGTGGGACTGTATACTTGTTGTAGGATTGTTGCACACGGATTTGGGGCCATTTCTTGAGTGTCAGTAGTGCTAGTTCATTGCACTTTGTAAACAGCCCGTGCTATTTCATTTCAATTTTAATTTCTCTGCTGCGATAAAAATGGTCTAAGAAGGTGCCATTTTGCTTCTATTTTCTAATAACAAATTAGAGGAGAACTTCCCACAATCATATCTTCGGAATTAAACAAAAAAAGGATGCTATGAGTTATAGTGCCTTCAAAACTTGTATTGCTTTATTATTTTTAGAACGAATTCTTTAGGTGAAAATCTCCGAGCTACGATTTAATAATGATCCTAATTGGAACTGGGGAAATAAAGGGCATTAAAACCGCAGTATTTCCCAGTTTTCATAAAAATACTTCATGAGAGAGCCCCGATCCCCTTTAGGAACTATATATTTTATATGAAGTTTTCCATTAAGTGAAATAGGTCATAAACGTTCAAAAACAAAAGGTAGCACTTTCCTTTGCTGTTACCAAGAGTCTCTGAGAATAATCGATAAATGCTGTTTTATACTCTAAGCCCGACCCTGCAGGTGCCAAATGTAAGCCCAGAGAAGGCCAGGTTTTCAGCATATCTATAATGAAACAGTGAAAGATTTTCAGCATTAGCACTGACAATGTCACATAGGGGCTAATTACGAAGGCGGTGAAAATGCCACCATGAGGCCATTTCCCACCCGCCATACTATTTCCGAGGTGGGCGAAAATCCGACTGCCACGCATCCAACGGGCTCCTTGAGCCTGCCGGTGCGGCGGAGGCCTTCCCATCCCCAAAATGGTGGCTGTGCCTACCAGGCACCGCCATAGGGGTTAGGATGTGCCTCCCTGCCAGCCTTTCCATGGCGGTTCTCCCGCCATGGAAAGGCTGGCGGGGATGGAATTTGGGGGCCAGCAGCACCCGCCAAAATGGAAAACATGGCACTTGCGGCTGCCGTGGTAGCGGCCGCATTGTAATGCCATATGTGGGACTGCCACCATATAGGCGGGCGGTCCCCATCCCCAGGGCGATGACAGACAGAAGTCCGTCCGCCATCGTAATCAGGCCCGTAGTTCTCTTAGATTCAGTGTATGTAAATTTATTCAGATGGATCTCCTAAAAGTCCTGCATGGATACAGTCCTCTTAGATCGAACTTAGACACTTCTGCTTGCGTACTCAGAGGAACATTGGTAGGCACAATTTTGCACAAAGGGCCCCAAATTGTTCTTGTTTATTTCACATGTTTATTTATTGGTTAGTCGGTGTGATTTTGCATCCATCTAATACTTAGACTTTTTCCCTATCTTGAAGTATAAAGAACTTGCTTCTATATTGAAGCAAAACGCTTTATTTTTTCTTCTTTGATACCGATATTAAAAGTTTCTATACTTTTACTAATCAGCGACTGATATAGTCCCAAACATGGCAAATGGTCTGTAAACTACTTTGCTTTCACAAGGTCTAAAAACACAGTATATCTAATCAATAAAATGCACACTGTTTATCAAATACTCTTCTGAGCATTGAATTGCAAGGATAGACTTCAGAAGTGATCAATATCTAGTTTGAGTATGGGAACGCGCAATGCCACTGGAGTCAGTCAATAAATGTGCATATGTTTATATTGCTTCACATTACCGCTATCAGATTTTCACAAAGTCTCCAATGTAGCAAATTTGAAATGCTTCTGAGTGTGTTAGTAATTACTCTCTGGACTGGTAAGGACAATTCACCGACAGGAAGCTTGCACTTTGCACCTTTTCTAACAGGCTCAGTTCTACAGTACATGCTGCTGATTAAGGGTGCGTGAACTGCATCATTTTTTAAGCAATATTTGGAAATGCTGCATGCGATATGTGAATTACGTTTGGGCAGCTGTCTTGAAGTCCTGAAGGATACCTGCTCATTGCACTGGGCTATGGCCTTCAAGAAAATCTTACGGAAATCCTGCCCTCTGGTAAAAACTGATGCTAGATACAGGATCTCTGTAGTAGGTAATCTTTTGCATGACATTTGATATGCTACCCAGTCATCTAGGTAAACAAATTACATTCAGTATAAATAAACGAACTGTTTGAAGCACAAAAAAGTAGGAGTGGGCGGGACACTTTTACTCTACAGAATTCCGTGGAGTTACATAAAAACTCTGCAAGATCCAGTGGAGTTCCGCCAACCGGTGGAAAATATGCACGTCGCGCTGCCCGTGCTGTAATTTAGCACTGGTATTGCGTACAGCGCTGAAAGATCTACATGAACGGCACCATGTGGTGCGTAGGAGCGCTCGACCATTTGAGTTGATTTTGCTGCCACTTGAGTAGGAAATCTACTCAAATGGCAGCTAATCTATGCGGGAAGCAGCCATCTGATTGTGACTGATTATGACCGCCCGTGTTATAAAATCATGCCAGGGGACGCCATTTCTGGACCTTGCGGGGGTTACAAGAGTAATGCGACGTTGCCAAATTAGCCAATTCCACTAGCGGAATGAAACATTCCATCAACCCCTACACAAAACTCAATAATCTGCATTTATGTGCCCATGTACAAAACATTTCACTCACATTCTTCTGATCACATGCATCATATGCACACATTGCTCTATAGGAAGGGCCACTGGAATTATACAGCGGGGAGGACTACATTATTAGGCGGGAATGGCTAAATTATGCAGCTAGAAAAGTCAAATTATGCAGCATAATGCACCATATTTTGTGATAGTATTAGCTCATCATTTTGTCATTTTTACACATGCTAACTCTGTCTGGGCGAAGGTTTCACCTTATTAGTACCAGTTTGACACCCGAAAAGAGCAATAAGGAACAGAAAAGTGACCAGCAAACTATGCGAAAGGCTTTCTATTGCGTGCCAGCACGTTTTTCGAAACCTTTGATCCGTTTAAGCTAGAAACAACATTTTTTGCTCAAATCTGCAGGTTAGGCAGCAGGATTATGTGGCAAATGGGGCCAATCAATAATTATTCAACAAACGCTGCAGCCGCAGAATGGCATAATTCCACTGGCCCTGCTTAGATGTGATTAGTTGAATCACATAGCAAGAGGAACAAATCATTTGTATCAATCAGTTTTGAAGCTAATTTTTTTGAGAAACAATTAGAATGAATAAATAAGATGTTTTTCAACTGAAATAGGGAGTCAAATAGTGCTATTAAAAGATTTCGAAATCCTAGTACGATCTGAGCTAGAGGTGGTTAAGAGCCAAATTGAGAAGATTACATCGCCGGTTGATATATGGGGTAGTAAAATAGTTAGTATTTCTAACATCTTGGATAACTTTAAAATTTCTGACCAGGCTCCCACACATCAAAGTAATCACGCGATTGTATCTGCATCCACTGCCCTCCCAGCTTCTAAAAGCTTAATGGAACCTAGGCCCCCTACTCAACAAACTGTAGATCCAGTTGTGTTACATCATGGGGTATCTAAGGAGGGGGACCTTGCCCGTGGCCCTATGACCGTGCCAACAATCTTAGGACCTCAAATGGAACAAAACCCTTCCAGTAATTTTAGAAGTGATCCTGGGAATAATTGGCAATCTAATAGTAGTTTAATAAAACCCAGTCAGACATGCATCGATCTACCCCCGGCCTCGACCCCCTACACTGTTATTCTATCTGGAGTACCAGAGTTAGAAAAAGGCAGAGGGGAGACTCATTCAGAATTAAAAAATAAAGTTACTTTTTGGCTAAATAAACATAGACCGCTCCCACCCCTAATACAGTGTGAAATGTTATTCGTTAGGCGGGTTAGTTGGCTGGGACAGAGGCGGAAAGATATTTCAGGGGATTGTGTCCTGATTAATTTTAGGGACACTAGGCTGGTTCAATATATTTTGAATTGGGGTCAATCCGGGGAGATTAGCGGCATTCAGACCCTCTCTCTGGGTTATTTTTATCCCCCCAGTCCCCTGATTGAAAGAATGGGAGGAGTTTACAAAAAATTGGAAATGAGAGCCCAGACTGGTAACCTGCCAAATATGGGCCGAGATTCTGAAATAATCCCGTTCTTTAATATTCCAGTCAGTAACAGATACAGCAGTTTAGATCTAGTCGACTGACTGGATCCTTCAGCTTTAATAATTGAAGATATAGATACCCAGCCAGTTGTGCCCCAAAAATTCTGATCGCTCTGAGGTTGGGGACCACCCTCTAAGGAATACTCTTGACTTTGACTTTGTAGTGGCTCCTGGAAGCTCGGCTGCTCCGCTAAAAAGACCTGGGGAGGCTATGGGAAAAGAACAGGAAAGGGAGAGGATCCTGTGCCAGGTGCTACCCCCACTCATACAGATTGATAAAATAAAAGACCCGCAGAATACAAGGGTCCTATCTTGGAATATGGCAGGTCTTACTTCCAAGCTGGAACTCCCTGATTGGGGGGAATACATTGATACCCATGAGCTTTGTCTCTTCCAAGAGACGTGGTCTATTGAACCACTGTATAGGATAGGATATGCCGCATATTGTATTCCAGCCTTGCAGGGGCCTAGAGGGAGACCCTCGGGGGGCCTTTGCATTTGGATGGCCACTCATTTGGGTTGTACAATTTAAGTTCTAGATAAGGAATCTCTGGACATCCAGTGCATTCTCCTTTCTTTTGATGATATATTTAAGTTGGCTGTTATCAATGTATATTCTCGCCCAGTGAGGTTGGGGCAAACTTCACAGACCATTGATACATTGGCCTCTTTTCTTCTTACCCTACCAGAATCTGTCCATACAATAGTTGGGGGGGATTTCAATTGTCACTTCGAACCTCTTAGTGGTTTAAATGTCAATATTACAAGTGAAGAAGACTCTGTGTGGTCAATTCCGGACTGCAATATCTACCCAACAAGGGGGTGGACCCCGCTTGTTCTTCAAGTGACTTCACTTACCCTTACTTATTCGCTAAGGGCCTGTAATGGTAGATTTCCCTCAGACAGTCCGGGAAACCCAACTTTTAATAAATTGGGGCAGGCTTCCATAATTGATTATATTTTGGTAGATGTTGAGAATTGGTCTAGAACCAAGGATTTTGTGGTCTATCCACGATGTGAAAGTGACCACAATCCACTGGTACTTGTGATAGCCTACCCCGAACTCATGAGAGATCAGGGTCTGTCAATTCAACCTCCCCCAAACCTAATTGCAATAGAAGGGGGTAGAAGAGTACGTTGGGGGAGTTTTGCTACATCTAATGAAAAAATGGCCTCTTTGTACACACAATCTATTCCTTATTTAGAAACTGCTTTTTGTGTGTCCGAAAATCATCAAGGCCAGGAATCCTTGTTGATGATAAATATGAATCATCGGGATATGTTTTTAAAGTTAGCAGCGTTTTTTATAATCATGGAAATAATAACAATTACGATCCTAAACCTAAACACCCTTGGTTTAATAAAGCGTGTAGGGAAGCAAAACGTACATTAGTACTTGGGGTTAAGAATAAGGACCCTATACATACCAGAATTGACAGGTCGCACTATAAAAATACCATTGCTGAAGCAAAAGCAGCTTGGGAGAAAGGAAAATGGGAAGCAATTAAGATAGCTATGGACACTAGAGATATGAGAGGCTTTTGGAATTTGGTTAAAACTGGCCACTCCGAAGGCAACTCAGCTATTAAACCAAACTTGGCGGAAGAAGTGTGGAGATCACATTTTAAAGTTTTATATTCTATGCCTCTAGATGAAGCTGCAGCACATGGGTCAGTAGACATAGATCAAATTCCCCCAAATATCGACCCACCACTTTGTACAATTTTGGAAGTTAATATGGCGCCGGGTTTGGACAGAGTTGCTGGTGACCTGTTCAGAAATGAACAGGTGGTGTGGGCTCCTTATCTACAGATATTATTCAACGCCATCATTCAGGGTATGGCACTCCCTTCGACTTGGGCTGGTGCGGAAATTATCCCAATTTTAAAAAAAGGCTCCCCACTAAACCCAGCAAACTATCGGCCAATAAGCCTTATTGATGTTTCACAAAAGATATTTGCTTGTGTTCTCCTGGGGTGATTGCAATCTTGGATGGACGAGATGAATGTTTTAACCCCGCTATAAGCGGGATTTAGGTCTAAAACCTCGACCATCGATCAGATTTTTAGATTGCAATTAATCCACTGGAAAAAAGTAATTCTGGATGGGGGTAGCCTTCATTTAACCTTCGTGGACCTTAAGTCCGCCTTTGATATGGTTCGGCGTGACCAGTTATGGGGTCTTCTCTATGATATGGGTGCACCGGTCTACCTTTGCCAATTATTGAAGCGCCTACATGAAGGCACGTATGCGAGGGTAAGATACGGTAAGAAAGGAGATCTGACTGCTCCTTTTCCTGTGGAGAAGGGGGTAAGGCAGGGATGCGTGTTAGCGCCAACCCTTTTTTTCCCTCTTTTTACATGGCTTAATTGAAACCCTCTTGGCAGTATAGGATATAGACTCACCAAGGCTAGCTAATCGTAAAATACCGGCCTTAATGTTTGCTGATGACACGCTGCTCTTGTCTAAATCATCAATGGGTATGCAACGTGTATTGGATGAGTTTAGTGAATTCTGCAGGAATAGGAATTTGGAGATAAATGTTCAGAAAACTAAATATATGGTTTTCCACGCCAAAACTATTAATTATCCGCATCCCCAAATGGAGGGTAGGTCCCTAGAGAGAGTATCCATATTTGAGTACCTGGGTATTACACTTAATGACAAGATGGATTGGGGGACTCAAATTAAGAAGATCAATCTGAAATTAACACAGTCAATGGGTGGTATATTGAAAGTTTACAAAAACTGCACCCAGAAAGTGGTTGGTCCCCCGGCAGAAATCTATAAAATCCAAGCGAGGGGAGCCTCTTTATATGGAGCTGAACTCTGGGGACATAGCCCATCTTATACTCTGTCGGTTACAGAGAATAGTTTTATTAGGCAGTTGCTGGGACTACCAAGAAGTACGCCCCTAATCCCATTGAGGATGGACTTGGGTATTGGCCCTATTGCTAATTTAATTGCCCTGCGTCCTCTCCTTTTTTGGCGTCGCATGTGGAGCACGCCTGAGTTGGTCAGCTATAGGGAGGAATTGAGGGATGTTATGTCCATACTGGGAGCAGCCAACTTACCATGGCTGTCTTACGTTAGGAACCTATGCCACTCTATGGGGTGGGCAACTATGTGGCTTACTCCGGAAGAGACATGTCTCAGTATCCTGGAAAAGTCCCTAGTCCTTGCTTTTAAAGAACACAGATTGGCCTTGTTGACCCAGAGTACGAATTCATGCTGTCTGACATCAAGGTTTTTGGATCTTAAGCAGCAGTACAAACTAGAATTGGCCCGGGACAGCATCCAACCGTTCATGGCTAAAAAATTGTATTTACAATTTAGGCACGGCACGTTACCGCTCCATGCATTCACGAATAGATGGAAGGGTGCAGCCAAGGCTGATTGCCCTGGCTGCTCTGACTCCGAAGAAACTGAACTCCATGTAATGCTCGTTAGTCCTGCTTATATTAGGCCCAGATCGAAGTTGATCCTCCAACTTTGTAGGAACCTTGGGTTTAGAAACTATATCAAGGTCTTTAGGCGACTTAAATATGAAACACTTCCTCTATTTGTAGTCGCTACCTCTAAAATGTTTTTTGCGATGTGGTGCATACGTGGAGGTATCTTAAAGGGGAAAGAGCTGGGGCGAATCTAGATACTGCTTATTTGCTAATAAAGTAACTGTCCTATGTTCCATATAGCCCCATCTAGAGAATTGTAATAAAATATTTATTTAGGTAAAACAATTTTAATGTTTTTCTTTTAATTTATTTAAAAAAAAACAAAAAAAACCTGGTTTTAATACTTTTATAATTCCCACAAAGGTGACCTGAAATATTCTGATAATTATGTATGCCATTCCTGGGGGGTCGGGTAGATTAGGTGGCGATAGCCAATATTATAATAAGAATGTTTTATACGATCCTTTATTATGTTATGTTATGTTACGACTATTTATTGTGCGCACAGATACTCCAGCCAAGGAGCGTCCCGGCGCAGAGACAAGGTAGCACGTAACACAACCACAGGCTAAAAACAGATGCTAAGAGCCAGCTAAAACAAAAAGGTTTTTATGGCCCTCCGAAAAGTCAGAAGGTCCTCCAGCAAGCGGATTTCAACAGGCAAGGAGTTCCATGCTGACGCAGCCATTACCCTAAACGAGCGTCCTCCCATGCGGCTAAGCCTGAATCTGGGAACCACCGCAAGGGCCAGACCCTGAGAGCGAAGGCTACGGGCAGGGACATAGAAAGACAGACAACTCGACAGGATTTCCGGGCCTGTACCACGCAAGATTTTAAAAGCAAGGCACAATACCTTGAAGAGGATGCGCTTCCTAACCGGAAGCCAGTGTAGGGAGCGAAGGACACCTGTAACTGAGCAAAATCTAGGCAAGCCAACGATCGCCCTCGCCGCAGCATTCTGAACCCGTTGTAAGCGGGTTAGTTCAGCCTGGTTAGCCCCAGCCAGGAGAGAGCTGGCATAATCCAGGCGGGAGATGATAGTAGCCTGGATCACCAGCTGCCTGGTCGGGGCGTCAAAGAACTTGAGAACAGGTCTCAAGCCCCTCAGGAGACCGAAACAACAGGCCGCGGTTCTTTTAGTATGGCCTACAAAGGAGAGGCCCGCATCCAGCCATACCCCCAGATTTTTCACTTCCGATACCGGGATCGGAGTAGGTCCCAACTCTGAGGGCCACCAGTGGTCACCCCACAGCTCCACTCCCTTCCCGACGACCATCACCTCTGTTTTAGTGGCGTTTAGCTGAAGGCAGTTGCCTGTCAGCCAACTAGCCACCGCCTTCAGTCCGGACTGAAACCTGGGGGCCTCAATCTCCGCATCCCCGCTGAGAGTAACCGCCAGCTGAGTGTCGTCAGCATATGAGACCAAAGTAAGGCCCCACTGCCTAGCGACATCCGCCAGCGGTCTCACGTAAAGATTAAACAACGTGGGACTCAGCGAGGACCCTTGCGGAACCCCCATGGCCAGTGGTTGGTAGTTGGACTTGAAGGGAGGGATGGCAACACAGAAGGAGCGGTCATCTAAAAAGGAGCGGAACCATTGCAACACCTGACCGCCAATGCCAGTCTCCTCGAGCCGACGCAGGAGGATGCTGTGGTCTACCGTATCAAAGGCGGCGCTAAGATCTAACAAAATAAGCGCCGCCGTTTGACCAGCATCCAACCTTGCCCGGAGGTGTTCCACCATCACAAGTAGCGCAGTTTCCGTACTGTGCCCAGCACGGAATCCGTTTTGTGTGGGGTCGAGGGCATTGGTCCGAGTCAGATGTTCAGACAGGGCCAGGTTAACGTGGGCCTCCGTGATTTTGGCTGGCCAGGGTAACAACGAGATGGGGCGATAGCTCTCAGGCTTGGAAGGGTCCAGGGTGGGCTTTTTAATGATCGGGGACACCACAGCTTGTTTCCACTAAGATGGAACGGTTCCCGTTTCCAAGGAGAGGTTGACAAGGGAGCATACGGCTGTACGCCCCATAAAAGCCTGATCTCGGAAGAGAGCAGGCCTTACTGGATCGGATGGGGACCCAGATTTGACTTGCAGCGCAAGTTTGTCAAAACCATCCAAGGTAAGGGGGGGGAAAACAAGCAGTGTAGCCTGATGATGGACCCCATTTATACTTTCCTCAGTGAACCCTATGCTAGGGAATGTCCTATATATAGCTTGGACCTTCCCCAAGAAGTAAGATGCAAGGGATTCACAATGGGAAAGAGAGCTCACGGTCGTAGAGGTAGTCCGCTTCGCTGTGAGATCTTTTACGGCCTTAAAGATAGCTTTTGACGGATTCGGACTGTTAGGAATTCGATGGCATAAAAAGCCGCACGGGCTCGGCAGATAGCTCGATGGTAAAGCTTAACGGACTTGGCGTATGCAGCTTTTAGATCAGCCCCATAGGTTTTCCTCCAAGCCCTCTCTGCTCGTCTACAGGCACCCTTTAGGGCCCGAAGAGTGCCATCGTACCAGGGACTCGACTCTCTGGAATTGATTTTAGTTGAAACGATGGGTATCAGAGAGTCCAAGGCCCTAGTTATCCATGAACAGAAGAGGTCATACCCCCTTTCCACATCCGTCAAAGGACCCAGCGGCTCCTCTAATAGAAGACGATGAAAGTCCTCTAGCCGAAGCTTTTTCCAAGCCCTCTTCTGGACCCTTCTAGCCGTAGAGATGGAAGGAGTGGCCGAGACCGGGCAGAGGATGGACACCAAAAAGTGGTCTGTCCATTCCACCGGAGAGATGTGGAATCCATAATCCATTGATGTTTGAATATTTCTACTCGACTTCATCACTTTTGTAAGAATAATCAATTATATTTTACGGATTGTAATATGTATTGTGCTTTTATGGCTGTACAGCTGAAATAAAGGTTTTTTTTACTTGACTTGACTTGGCTATTAAAAGTGCGTAAGCTGCACAGACGGGGGAGCTTTCAGTTCAGGACTCCCGCAAAGTACCTATGGATGTCTGGACAGGTGGGCAGTGCTCCGCAGGACACTTACCAGCCTCTGCATCAGACCTCTAGTCCCCTCAGACTCCCACCCTGTGCATACACCCACCCTATGCAATCTCTGTCTCAGACCACACGGAGGTCCCTATACATCATTTGATGTTCTATGGAACATTCCCACAGAACTCAGCGTCCAAGGCCCTCCCTGCATCCCGCACGATGTCAGAAAAAGAGGGACATGGATTCACTCGGGGGGAGCCCTACCAGTCCAGCAGAGGGCCACACTTCGCCAACCCTGACGTCATCTTGTCAAAGTGACGTCAGTCCGGAGGGTGGGGCAGCCTTTTTATTAAACTGTACACTAGCAGCGTCCTTTTCAGATCACCCCTACAGCAACAACAACAAAAAATTATAATCCAAGGAAAAAAGAAATCTCTTTATAGAGATCATAAAAAGGAAATATTTTTGCTTTCTGAATTTATATTTTAAATATGACAAAGGTGCCTATTTAAGAAGCTATACTAGTGTCTTGACTATGTGAACCCTGACGTGGAACAGAGCCACGAGAAGGGCTCCCTGGCTTGTAAGCCTCGTCTTCACACACACTCACCAGATGTGTTGTGTAAGCGGTGCTGCTGCTCTCCTCCCCCACTCCCAGCTGCCCCCGCGCCCGACCTCCCGGCACCAGCCTCTCGAGAGAAGCATCCTTCCAGCCTGCCTGATGCCTGCATCTTCGGGGAGAGGGGTCGCCTCCCCCTTCAGGAGAAGCCTGTTAATTATGCAAATGACGCCCAGTTTCCAAGCTCTGATTTGCCGGGATTTTGCCATGTTAATTCCTCTCGGGGCTTCAAGATGGATGAAGCCCTGGCTCTGAGGTTAAAGGTCAAGGAGTGCTTCCGTGTGGGCTGCAGACTGCGGCCTCTTATTGTCTGGCTTCCCAGCACGTCGTGGGCACTCCATCAGCTGCAGGAAGGGAGGCTTGCAGGGCACATTGTTTATGTTTAGAGTTTATCTGTTTGTATTTTTTATGTAATTCATGTACTCTGAAGTCCTTATGTAATGTGAATGGTTCTATTGTGAAGTGACTGCTGACACCTTCGGGTAAAGTTCACGCTGTATAAAAACGCATAAATAAATATGCATCGAGGCGCTATACCTAAGGGGCACTGAAGGACATTGCAGAGAGTATCTTCATAGCTAAGAACAGAGCTTTAAGTGAGCAGAGTCCCCTCCAGATCTCAGCAGGCCCTATACTCATGTCCTTAACTCTACAGGCAAATAACACTGATCGCTTTCTGAACAATGAATATTAAACATGTTAAGGTAACCCATGTCAGCGATTTATTCCTAGTCATGTTTTCCATGTTTTACTGAATCTTGCACCAAAATACCAGCACTATGATCACAAACATTTAGTTTACATGTTAAGCCACGCCCTTAATTACATATGCCACGCCCCTTTCAGACAACCTTCCTCTGTCACTTAAAGCTCTGACTGAGAAGTATTGTGAACAGACTGTGCGTGGGGTCTGCTTGAAACAGGATTGTGGAAACAACGATGGAAAAAATTGAACAATTCTAATGCCTAAAAAAAATAAATTATATGGAAAGAAAATGTTTGGGTGCTGGGATACCAGCCAGCATCAGAGATTCTGCCCACTACCTACCCTTTCCTCCCTTGCTGTATCCCTATGTGAACAAAGAGAGATGCATACCTGCCAACTTACAACTTGATGTGACCGTGTGGGGAGGGGCAGGGCCTCATGCAAAGAGCTACCTAAGAGGCACTCTGCCCCTCATCGAGCCCCCCTCCTGCGCCTCTCCCCGCAAAAATAAAAACAAGCATTGGCATAGCCAATAGGTCTCGCCTTTGGGACCTTATAAGTGTTTAGCCATGCAACAATACTTATAAGGTCCCAAAAGCGAGACCTATTGGCTATGCCAAGCGGTCGTGCGGCCGCGAAAGTTAAAGTGATCGCGGTAAAGCACGGCACGCGCTCCCGCACACACGCGCTGTAGCTCTAGGCTGGCCTGGTAGCACTTTTTGGAACCCTCTCAATAAGTCTCGCCAGAGCAGCGCATGCGCTGGGTCAGGCGAGACCTAACAAAGGGTCTTTGAGGCAGCTGCTGAGTGCTGGGGTGGTTTCACACCTCCATTGGACATTGGTTGCTAACTGCCTCTGAAAAAGAGCTGAAAATTCACTGTTTCCAGAGGTTTATCCTCTCGTTTTCCCTGCCACTGGGTGAGTTCAACTCCTCATCGGGTGATCGTGTGAAGGGAGCCGAAATCGATGCCACGGTGTGAGTTGGCAGGTATGGAGATGCGCAAGGAGACCCTAAGATAACAATGCTGATTTCTGGATGTGCCCTTGTGCATGTAATATTGAAACACAAGTGTCAGAACCAACGGCTTGAAAAGGTGATTTTCTGAAGAGTCTCAGCAACCTGGCTGCCTTATTTGTACTCTTTTTTTTTCCCCCTTTGACTAACTAATGCCGGTCTGTAATGGAGCTCCCGCAGAGACATCCGCAACATCGCGGCCATTGCCCGAGAAATTCATCATGATCTCAGTGCTCTTACAGTGAATTTTAAATGAATTCTCAGTGGCTGGACACGCAGAGCGCTCCCTGAATGCTAATCTTACTGCTTCCGTAATAGAACATGGGCCGCGAGGAGTTACTTTGCAGGAGACTTTGGTATGATGGATATTAGTCTCTGCAGCTCACCTCTCTGGGCAGGCAGCTCTTTTTATTGTTTCCATCCAAAATAATGGAAATATCAGAAAGGCAAACTCTTGTTTTTGTTTGCAGTGAAGAGATTTGTTGTGGGTTGTTGACAATATCTCAAAAGGTGGTGCCTCCTGTGCAATGGTTCTAATAAACGTCATAACAATAGAAAAATTATAGTAAAATAATAGAAAAAGCTGAAAGTGCCAGGGCCTGAGCTGATTCTCAGGAGGTCACTGTCTCTGCCAGTACTGCCAAAGGGCTGTACCAAGTAATACGCTTGGGGATCACTCCGGGTAAGCATCTTTCCACGACTTCCCAGGCACGGAAGGTTGCAGCCAACTGCTTCAGCCTCCTTAGAGCTTTAAGGAAGACTCTGAAATGGCTCCCTATGGAGGCCCGAAGGACAGTCATTCAAGGAATAATTATTTGCCACCTTGATTATGGCAACTCACTTTATCTGGGTAGCCCAATGTTTGTCATTACAAAACTTCAGATTATCCAGATTGCTGCAGCAAGAATACTGCTGGTTATTCCTAAAACCCAGTCAGCACACGAGGCACTCATCACCCATCACTGGCTGACAATAAACAGTAGAATACAATTCAAGCCACTATGCATCACACACCGGGCAAAACATGAAGTGTGTCCGCACATTCTTCATCAGCTTGTCAATCCAAATGGGACCATTAGAGATCTCAGGTTGAATCATGTATGCCTTCTTGTTGTCCCCAGAGTTAAGAGTGCTGGAGGCAGAGGTAGTTTGTTCGCCTATGTCGCTCCAAAACTCTGGAACTCATTACCTTCCAGTCTGAGATTACATGACAACTTAATGAGCTTCAGAACACAATTGAAAACCTATCTTTATGCCTAAACATCTTTCACTCCAGCTAGGACCGAAAGCGCTGAGAAGCCTGTGTCCGGTAGCCATGCACTCTACCAGACATGTGAATTGAACTGAACGCTACCTATTAACCATCATCCTCATACATATGTGACAATCTGGACTATTAAAGGTCACGCAAAGCTGTAAAATGGACCTGGGGACTCTAGTATTACAATTTTTTTTTAAAGTACACTTAAGCATTTTTAAACACTCAACTGATGTGTTCAGTTGGATAAAAGACAGACAGCACCACCATGTGGTGGACTGTAATAATTACGTTCCGGTGCTAAGAAATACGTGCTGGTGCTGAGCACCAGCAAACACCGGCACAAATTAAGCACTGGAAAGATGTAACCCCATTGAAATGGAAGTATTGGCTCAGAGGTCCCCATCTTGACACACACTGGTTTTTGGCTCATAAATCAGGTTACTTGTGAAGATGCTTCTGTGTAAGTACATGTTGCCTTGTATTTGGGGCGTGTGCATTCCGTGGAGGGAAAGGAATGTCCTGAAAGACTTTAACCAGTGACAGATGGACATTTAAACCAATAAACACATTTGTGAGTATTCACAAACCATTTCTTGATCCTTTCCCACGCCGGTAGTGGTTAGAGACTTTCTCCTGTCAATGACACTTGTTCTTTTATTTCTTGCCACCTGAGAAAGGAGGAAATATGGCTAGGGGCTTAGAAGAAGGATGAGGCCAGGCTTTGCTGGACTACTAAGAGTGTAGTGCTTTCTCTTCATTCAAATTCCAACCCTCTTCTTTCTCACAGCCGTAACACTTTAAGGGTGAGTTATGTTGGGGGTGGATGGAAGCCATTGTGCTGTGATTTAAATGTAGCAAAAAATTGTATACTGCTTTGTATGCTAGGCTGGATGCTGCTGTGGGTACAGCGCTGGATGCTGCTTTGTATGCTGTGCTGGATGCTGCTGTGGATGCAGTGCTGTATGCTGCTGTGGATGCTATGTGTGATACTGCTCTGGATGCTATGTGGGATAATACTGTGAATGCTATGTGGGATGCAGCTCTGGATGGTATGTGGGATGCTGCTCTGGATGGTATGTGGGTATGTGGGATGCTGCTCTGGATGGTATGTGGGATGCCGCTCTGGATGCTTCTGTGGATGCTATGTGGGATACTGCTATGGATGCTATTTGGGACGCTGCTGTGGATACTCTGTGGGTTGCTGCTCGGGATGCTGCCATGGATGCTGTTTGGGATGCTGCTCTTGATGCTATGCTGGATGCTTCTCTGGATGCTATGCGGGATACTGCTTTGGATGTTGCTCTGGATGCTATGTGGCATAATACTGTGAATGCTATGCGGGATGCAGCTCTGGATGGTATGTGGGATGCTGCTCTGGATGGTATGTGGGATGCTGCTCTAGATGGTATGTGGGATGCTGCTCTGGATGCTTCTGTGGATGTGCTGGAGCAGAGTTTTCATTTAGAAAATTCAGGGCTTTTGAAGCTCTAGTATGTCTATGTGTTTTATTAATTATTAATAAATAACAATTAATTATTTGTCTTGTGTAAGTGTGTTTTTTATTAATCAATCCGTTTGTCTTAACATAAGAGAAAGTTACACGAGGGTTAGCATACGTGTGCTGTTTCTGTTTTCTAAAAAATAACGTGCAAGTTTTCATGTTTAAACGTTGCTGTGTGCTGTTTATTTTGAGCACAAAATGCTGTCTGAATTAATGCTTTTTATGTCGCGAGAGCTGGATAAATGCATACACATAAGGGTATTAGTGGGGTTAACACTGTTTAATCATTATGCTGTAGTAACGTTGTTTTTATTTCTTTTAATTGAGATGGTCTATTGTGGCCTATGGAGGCCTAGTCCATGATGGCTGATTTTGTGAGCCTGGCCTCGAGTGAATATGTGAAAACTGAGACGAGGGAGACCCCTGCTGGAAATGGTCTTGAAGCTAACTGACCATGGTCCATGTTGAGAAACTTTCCATGAGGACAGCAGCAGTTTTTGGGAGTTCTCCAAGAGAAGTGAAAGTGTCCTTGGCAATCTTGAAAAACAAAGGAGCCTTAGAGGGAAACTCTGAACTGTGGCTCGATAGCCGAGGAGAAGCCGGATTAATGTGATACATGTTTTATTTTCTTGGTTCCTGTTCCGTAGTTTCCGTCTTGTGACTTTTCCTGAGCGGAGATTTTCAGATGTGGCAATGTTACATTTCTTCCTTCTCGCTCTGCTCAGTGATTCAATGTATTTTGCAAACTTTATGTGTGTTTCCATTGTAATTTTTACTATAAAAAATGTTAGCTTAGGGAGGGATTTGCCACTTGCCATTTTGCCTTTGCCGCGTGAATCTGCGTTGCTGAGGATCGATGCTGAGGGACTTCGTCTTGAGAGACTTTACCGAGAGACTTGTCCTGACCCGTTCTGACACTTAGTTAGAATAGGTAACTATGAGAAATGATTTATTCTGATTGATTTACTTTGACTAATTTTAGATAAAGCAATATAATTTTAAACATGGTGTTGAATTTTCTTTCTTGTCAATTATTGGGTTTATATTTCTGATTATTATTGTATATATTGTGTAGATTATGTTATTGATTAAGACAGTCACAAAACCAGATCTGATCGACCTGATATTGATGCAGGGTGTTTAGGTGTTTTCTTTCCACAGGTTTATTGCTGGTAGAGTATTTGAACGTGTGTTAGTGTAATGGGCCCTAGCGTATGATGAATGTATGTGCGTGTAACTGTGTGATTACTCTATCCGTGGTAGTGGGCATATTTTAGATACCCTGATCTCTATCAATTTCCTGGTAGCAGAGGATGGTTGGTTTTGATGGTTGTCTTGATCTGATAAGATTGCTTGTACATTAGCTTATTGATTATTGATTTTATTTCATTGATATTGGTATATGTACTAATACTATATGTTTGTCGCAGTCCAACGTCCTCAGGGTCGCACGATGCTGTAAGGGGTCCACCTCCCGATAGCCCCTTGGTCTGGTATGTATATGACAGACACAAAAGGGTGATCAGGCGAGGGAAGGAAAGGAAGGGGACTGCGGGGAGGGAGATCTGAAAGAAAGAGCACAAGGCAATATGGTTAGGACAACCCCTAAATTCCCGTACTCAATGTTTCCCCTATTTTCCCCTGCTGTACCTGTAAAGGAAAGAAAGCACTCCTGACTGGGAGACCTGGAGAGCCGAGGAACAAAGCAGTTCGTGACCTATAGAAAGGACATGGTTTAGCCACAAGATACCCCTACTTGCTTTTCCCCTCCTTCTCCTTTATCCCCAGAACAAACGGACCTACCACAATTCCTGAACCTCGGGTATAACAGGGGGTGGGGAAGGACGCATGTCAGAAGTCCTCTCCGCCCCTGTTGGATACAAATAAACAATTGAGGTGCAGCGAAGCTTAAGCCCTGTTCGGTGCATGCAGCTCCTTCACCGACTTCTGTACAAACTTAGAACGCTACTCCCATACTCCTGGGACAGCGTGAACTAAAGAGAACTCCAGCGGGTGGGCCTACTCTCGTTCTCCGAGAAGGTTTCCCTCTGACAGGAGGAAAGATAGGAAAGGCTCCAATCCTTGGAGTTGCTGGTATGCAAGTACCAAAAACACAGTACAATGTCTCACCGCTCGGGCGATCCCGCAATGCCTTGGAAAGGCGTCCAACGGAACCGCAGCGGTTCTATTTCACCCTCGGAATTTTAGCACGGACCACACGCACCATAGTGCGCGACAAAGGCAGCGGGAAGTCAAGGCTGGTGCGAAGCACCCCTACCAGAACGCCACTTATCGTCCGCTCTCGATCTCGTCCGCACTCGAACCTGGAAATCCAAAATAACCGGCACCCGCTTGATGCCGGAAGTTCCTTTTCATCGTCTTCGCGCCGTGCGTGATGACGTCGGAGCGTCATCTCGCAAAGCGCGCTGGGATATGTAGTTCCTTACGCCCGTCTCCTACGGGCGTGTCGCCCTCGGGCTGTCAGTGCTCTACGGTGAGCCACAACAGTACATCCCTCCCCCGAAGAGCACTGACATAAGCACGCTTTCGTGGGATGTTTCTTGTGGAACAGGGCAACGAGTTTAGGAGCGTGGACCTGGGAGGCAGGTTCCCAAGAATTTTCCTCCTCCCCGTAACCTTCCCACGCAAGGAGGTACCACAACCTGTTGCGGTAAATCTTGGAGTCCAACACACCCCTCACCTCGTACTCTGCCTCGCTTTGTACCACCACTGGTGCAGGCTTTCGATCGGGACCTACCCGTGCGGGCTTCACTAGGGATACATGAAATGCAGGATGGATGCGTAACGAGGAAGGTAGGGATAGCTTCACTACCACAGGGTTTACCAATTGAAGCACCCGATAAGGACCGATGAATTTGGGATTGAAAATGCTGAAGCGTTTAAAACGTATGTGTCTTGTGGACAACCACACGTAGTCACCTACTTTATAGACAGGCCCTGACCTTCTGTGCTTGTCCGCGGATGCCTTGTAGTTGCGCTTCGCAGCCCTTAGATTGCTTTTTGCTACGAGTAAGTTTGCCTGTATGCGTTCTACCCTACTCTGCGCCTCGGGGATCTTGGTAACCTGCGCTGGATTCAGGAAAGGGGAAAACCAAGGATGGAACCCATAAGAGCAATAAAAAGGTGTAAGTTTGGTGGACGTGTGCGTAGCGCTGTTATATGCTACCTCCGCCAACCATAGGAAATCCACCCACTCGTTATCAGAAGCGTTGGAGTAACACCGAAGGTATTGCTTAAGGGTTTGGTTAACCCGCTCTGTCTGCCCATCCGTCTGGGGGTGGAAGCTGGTGGATATGTTGGATTCGATTCCCAAGGCTGAACACCAGGCCTTCCAGAAATGAGCAGTGAACTGGCCGCCTCTATCGGAAATAATCTTTCTAGGCAATCCGTGTAAGCGTACCACGTTCTCCAAGAGCAAGTGCGCCAACTGGCCTGACGAGGGCAGAGCTTTACAGGCGACGAAGTGCGCCATCTTCGTTAAATAATCCACCACCACCGGTATCACTGTGCATCCCTTATTACGCGGCATACCCACAATAAAGTCTACCGAGATGTTTTCCCAAGGGAGGTCGGGTGTGGGAAGAGGTTGCAATAAACCTGCTTGTTTGGTATGGGAAGCCTTCATTTGATTGCAAACCCCGCAGTCCTGGACCCATGTGATCACATCCTTCCGAACCGACGGCCACCAGAACTGTCTCAGGGTTCTGTCAAGTGTTTTTTCCCTGCCGTTGTGACCTGCGCAGGGCAGTTGATGGCACCATTTGAACGCTTGTAGCCGTAAGGATCTGATGGGCAGGAGCAGTTGTTTTCCTCTTATCGGTAGCCCCTGTACTAGTTTCCAATCAGGATTGTCTTTCAGCCAGTTCTTCCACTTTGGTGTCCGCACGTTCTGTGATACGCTCTTTAAGAATGGATCCGTGCAAGTCGCCCCAATTACGTGTTCTGGGCTGATTATGGCTCCTGTATTAGCAGCTGAGGTGATGTCTTGGGATGCTTGCCGGGATAAAGCGTCTGCTTTCTTGTTATCCTTTCCGGGTCTGTAAGTGACAAGAAAGTTGTACCCTGCGAAAAAGAGTGTCCACCTCATTTGACGGGGTGTGAGGTGTCTGGCTGCAGTCATAAACTGTAAATTTCTATGGTCCGTGTAGACCGTAACTACATGTCGGGCGCCCATCAAGTGATGCCTCCATTCACTGAAGGCATTCTTGATGGCTAGCAGCTCCTTTTCTGCAATATTGTAGTTGCATTCAGCGGGGTTCAGTTTTCTGGACATGTAGGCCACCGGATGTAAACGTCCTGTCTCGCAATGTCTTTGTGACAAGACTGCTCCCACCGCGGTGTCGGAAGCGTCCGCTTCCACAATGAAGGGGTATTCCGGGTGTGCATGAGCCAATACCGGGGCTGTCGAAAAGGCTTCCTTTAGCTCTTCGAATCCTTTTTGGGCTTTTTCAGTCCACTGAAACGTCGACTGTTTACGCAGCAGTTGCGTGAGAGGGCTGGCCACTTCCGAAAAGCGGTCGATGAAACGACGATAAAAATTTGCAAACCCCAGGAAACACTGCACATCCCTAAGGTTACGTGGGGTTGGCCATGCTTTTACGGCCATTACCTTTCTTTCCGACATTTCCTGACCCCAAGGGGTGAGGTTTACTCCTAGGAATTCTACCGATGATACCCCAAATTCACATTTACTGATTTTGCAGAAGAGGTGATGTCGTCGTAGGGTTTGCAGAATGGTCTTGACATGTTGTGGATGATCTTTGGTGTCCGTAGAGTAGATCAGGATGTCGTCTATATAGACGACGACGAAGCGGTCAAGGTGTTCACGAAGGACATCATTTAAGAAGAACTGAAACGCCGCTGGGGCGTTACACAGCCCAAACGGCATAACCAAATATTCGTAGAGACCGAAGCGCGTTTTAAATGCGGTCTTCCACTCGTCTCCTCTCCTCATACGGACCAGATGGTATGCCCCCTTTAGGTCAAGACGCGTGTATATCACTGCCTCTTTGACCTGCTCCAGCAAGACGTTGATTAATGGAAGGGGATACCGGTTCTTCACCGTAACGGCGTTCAAGGCCCTGAAATCCACACACGCGCGCAGCTCGCCGTTCGCCTTAGGGATAAAAAAGAGAGGCGATGCAGCGGGAGATTTCGACACTCGTATAAAGCCCAAGCTCAAGTATTTATCCAAATACTCCCTGAGGTGTTTATTTTCGGGCTCCGTTAGGGCATATACGCGTCCAGCTGGAATGACCGCTCCGGGGATCAGGTCGATTTGACAGTCGTACGACCGATGCGGTGGTAAGACTTCTGCCTTGTCCTCATTAAAGACGTCCTCGTATTCCTTGTATGCGTCTGGTAAGGTGACTGCGTGTTCTACTGCAGTCGCTACTTGATAGCAGATAGCCAATGATGAGGCTGGGTTCTTGGGTGAGCCATTGCAATTAGCCAAGCAGTAGCCTGAGGTATAAAATATGGTCTTCTCCTGCCAATTGATGAGAGGGTTGTGGAGACGCAGCCACGGCAACCCCAGGATTAATCCATAATGGGGTGCCGGTATGACATTGAAGGAAAGAAGTTCCTGATGTTCAGTCCCCTGTCTCATCGTTAATGGCTCTGTATGATATCTCACCGGACCGGACTCCAACATCTTCCCATCTACGGCGAACACCATTTCAGGCTTGTCTTTCTCTTGCAAGGTGATCCCTAGCCTTACCACCTGGGCTTGATCCATAAAACACCCCGTGGCCCCCGAATCCACCAATGCACTAACCGGAATCCACTCCTCATCCACCAGGATGTGTACTTCGACATAGAAGTGGTTTTTGTTGTGGAGGGGTAAATCCTCCAAAGAAGGGATGTACATAGCGCTCAAAGGACTCCCTTCCTCCTCCTTTAAGCAGAGTCGTTTCCCGCAGTAGAGCTGTTTGTGCGAGTTACCGCGGCCTTTTGTTCTGGACGGGGGACCTTCGGCCTTAGGCTGCATTCTCGTATAAAATGACCCTTTCGACCACAGTACAGGCACAGCCCTCGCTTCCTCCGGTAGTCTCTTTCTTCCGCCGATAGCGGGGAACGAACAGCGCCTATTTCCATGGGCTCTGTCTTGTTCTGTACCCCGGAGTTCGTAGATCGAGAGTGTTCCACGCTTGGCACGGGTTTCTCCCTCTTTCGGTGCTCCCCTTTACGTTCGCTCATGCGATGGTCCAGCCTTAGGACCAAACTAATGAGATCTTCACAGGAGGAGGGTTGCGGGTCGATCTGAGCCAGCACATCTTTCATGTCTTCACTCAGCCCCTGGTGGAAGATAGCCGCATGTTTCCCTTCAGGCCACTCAGTTTCCGTAATCAGTCTCCTAAAATCGTTGAGATAGGAGATGACGTCCCGATTGCCCTGACGCAACTCCAGGAGATCTCTGTCGGCTGAGAGCGTGGCCGCTCGTCGATTAAAGGTCTTCTCAAATTCGATCAAAAAGGCGTTCCAATCATACAAGATATGATCGTCTCTTCTCACCAATGGAACGGCCCATTGTGCAGCGTCCCCGGATAAATAGGAGAGCAAGAAGGCGACTTTCGAATGGTTGGTGTTAAATGCCCGGGCCTTACAGGTGAAGTGTAGCATTACCTGTGTGAGAAAGACCTGTAATTTCCCGCTATCCCCGTTATATCTTTCGGGAGTGGCTAACGGAACAGGCGTGGGGATTTCTACCACCACAGGAGCAGCTGGGATAGCGCGGGGGGTGCCAGCGTCAAAGGGGTTACGCTCCAAGCGGTCTACCTGCGCCTGTAGTGTGGCAGTCTCTGTTCTAGAGGTGACTACCTCGGCCTGTAACAGGGCCAAAGCAGCCAATACGTCCTCTAAGGTGGCCATCCCACCGTGCGACTGGGAGGACTGCTATTCGTGGGCCGGTTATTTTGTCGCAGTCCAACGTCCTCAGGGTCGCACGATGCTGTTAGGGGTCCACCTCCCGATAGCCCCTTGGTCTGGTATGTATATGACAGACACAAAAGGGTGATCAGGCGAGGGAAGGAAAGGAAGGGGACTGCGGGGAGGGAGATCTGAAAGAAAGAGCACAAGGCAATATGGTTAGGACAACCCCTAAATTCCCGTACTCAATGTTTTCCCTATTTTCCCCTGCTGTACCTGTAAAGGAAAGAAAGCACTCCTGACTGGGAGACCTGGAGAGCCGAGGAACAAAGCAGTTCGTGACCTATAGAAAGGACATGGTTTAGCCACAAGATACCCCTACTTGCTTTTCCCCTCCTTCTCCTTTATCCCCAGAACAAACGGACCTACCACAATTCCTGAACCTCGGGTATAACAGGGGGTGGGGAAGGACGCATGTCAGAAGTCCTCTCCGCCCCTGTTGGATACAAATAAACAATTGAGGTGCAGCGAAGCTTAAGCCCTGTTCGGTGCATGCAGCTCCTTCACCGACTTCTGTACAAACTTAGAACGCTACTCCCATACTCCTGGGACAGCGTGAACTAAAGAGAACCCCAGCGGGTGGGCCTACTCTCGTTCTCCGAGAAGGTTTCCCTCTGACAGGAGGAAAGATAGGAAAGGCTCCAATCCTTGGAGTTGCTGGTATGCAAGTACCAAAAACACAGTACAATGTCTCACCGCTCGGGCGATCCCGCAATGCCTTGGAAAGGCGTCCAACGGAACCGCAGCGGTTCTATTTCACCCTCGGAATTTTAGCACGGACCACACGCACCATAATGCGCGACAAAGGCAGCGGGAAGTCAAGGCTGGTGCGAAGCACCCCTACCAGAACGCCACTTATCGTCCGCTCTCGATCTCGTCCGCACTCGAACCTGGAAATCCAAAATAACCGGCACCCGCTTGATGCCGGAAGTTCCTTTTCATCGTCTTCGCGCCGTGCGTGATGACGTCGGAGCGTCATCTCGCAAAGCGCGCTGGGATATGTAGTTCCTTACGCCCGTCTCCTACGGGCGTGTCGCCCTCGGGCTGTCAGTGCTCTACGGTGAGCCACAACAATGTTGAAGTCGTCATGTTGAGTTATATGTAGTGCTTCTGGAACTTGGAAGCTGTGGTAGCAGTTCCGTAGTAGGGCAGAGGAAGGTATATGCTGCTCTCGGGAAAGACGGGATTGTAAGGAATAACGTGTGACAATTGAAGTTGCGCGTTCACATTGTCTGGGTTCGGAATCAGTGACATTGTTGTATGTTACTATTAGAATATATTTCTGGTATATAAGGAGTGTGTATCGTAGTGAAGGTTATCTTTGAAACTCTGGTCTTAAGTCCCAGGGATCCGTAAAGGATTTTCGTTAAAGCTTATCGCGGGAGGAGTAATAGGTATTCTCTGAGCTTGTTTGAGGAACTGGGCGAAGTTGCTTAGTTAATGTATGTTATAATTCTGTAGTGGAGCAGATTGTCTGTTCTCGGGAAGCAGGATTCTGTGTGCATGTACTATATTTTTCTTGCATGAATGTGCGTGAATGTATATACATTTATTGATTGTAAGACTCTTTGGATAAGTCCTAGAGGAAACAGTTATGAGATGTATGAAAGTTTGTTGACTCTTGAAAAATAGACTCTCTTTTACTATTCTGTGGTTAGCGAAGCAGACAATGGAGATGTTTTTATGTTGTAACTAATAGATTTTGTAGAAATCTTGACACGAAGTCTACTGAGAGATTTTGTAAAGGAGGGGTAGACGAGTGACAGAAGACAGAGCAGAAGCTGCAGTCAGCGACTGTTGACGTCAGAAAGTCCGCGCTCTGATTGGATAGTGGATCAGAATAGGGTTCGCGCTAGGATTGGTGCGTTAGTGTGAGTCGCGCAGGGATTGGAAGAGCTGTTTAGTGACGTAGACGCTCCAGGATTGGTGCGTTAGTGTGAGTCGCGCTGCTATTGGTTGAAAAGCTCGTATTGTATATTTATAATACGGAGAGAGTAGAGAGTTTTGGTAAGCGCTAAAATGTATTACCAAGAGGAAAAAAAGAAAAAAACATTCTTTGGGAAAGTTAAAAGGTGGTTTAGCAAGGATAAAGAGGTTAAAACGAGAGAGGGTGAGTTGCTACCTCCAGCGAAAACACCTGCATCCTTCATGGTTGCGAAATATGGATTACATACCTGTATATGGTTGCAGAATTGGGTTAGGTATACTAAAGAAGATGGTGTTCTAGCATTTCCAGAACATGGTTCATTTAATTTGGCCGTGTTGAGAAATTTACGGGAAAAGATGGTACGTCTGGACCCGAAGCCAAGACCTACTCAGTTCGAGGCTTTAGTGGAATGGGAAGAGGAAGTTCATGAGCGAGAAAAGCAAAGATCTGGAGGGTATTACAGGAATATGTTTGGGAGGAGACATGATCGAGAAACACATCATGATCGGATGAAAAGGTGGCGAGATGTTAATATGTCAGAGGGATTATATCCTATGAGAACAATTGAAGAAGGAGCAGTTGGAGTTAATGAGTATGATGATGAGGTCTTAAATGACATGATTTACAAGAGACCACCTCCATATAGACCAGAACCAGATGAGAGTACACCAGTTGTTTCTCCGATAAGAGATACAGTCTGTATTATTGAAAAAGAAAAAGTGACACCTGAATCAAGAAGTAGTAGTTCTTTCAGGGAGAGAGAGAATAGAAGTAGTGAGGAAAATACCAGAAAATTAGCAAAAACGACAACAGAACTGACTGAGAAAATTAGGGAGTTAACGAAAAATCTGGAAGCTGTTACGGTGCCTGTAACAATAGGTCCAGTTATGCCTGTGTTTGACAAACAGAGAGCAGGTGAGAATGGACTGGTGATTCCATATGTTGGGAATAATCTGACAAATTCAGTTGGTCCTTCAGGAGATTCAGATAAAAGAGCAGAAAGAAGTGACCCGAGACAAACAAGACATGACACATGTAGTGAACTATTGGATGCTAGTGAACCTAGTTGTTCAGGGATGCCAATTTTAGAACCGCAGAAAAGAGTGGTTCCAGTGAGAAAAACTGCTGAAATAACAGTTGATGATTTGAATGATTGGATGAAGGTTCTTCAGAAAAAGGATAAGGATTCACAAGTTATTGATGTGGCTAGGTTACGTATAGAATTAGAAGAGCTTGTGACAGGAACAGTTCCAACAGAAATCCTGAAGAGTCATCATGATGGTGAGCTGTTGTTTATGTGTAAAAGTATTACCTGGAGAGCAAGGAATACTCATGACAGGCTAAGAACAATAGCAAATGAGCAGGGAGTTGACATTGATAAAGTGAAAGCTTTACAGAGAACTTACAGGATGGATTTTACAGAGAAGGATATTGAAAATTTGAATGCTACTGGTAGAACAGGACAGATTAAAGAAATGGTGGCATTATTGCGAAGATGGGGTGATGTAGAAAAGTGGAAGGATAGGTGGTATAAGAAAAGAGAGGAATCTGAAGATAGAACAACTTATTCGGCATTTCCAGTGAGAGAAAAAGAGAAACCAGTGGATAATTATCCTATGAGAGAAATACCTGGAGGAGGATATGTACATGTTCCATGGACCAGACAGGATATTTTATCATTTACGAATGATTTCCCTCGATTGAGAGAAAAGCCCGTCGAGTGGTATAGGCAGGTAGATAGGTTTGTGAAATTGTCAAAAGTGCTGTGGGTTGACCTGAATAGTCTGTTTGATATAATTGTTCCAGCAGACTTGTGGACTGAGTGTAAAATAGTTGTGAGTTGGCCTACTGAGGAATATCCAAGAGATTCAAGAACAGGGGCACCAGATCCAGAAGTGATGAGAAAATATGATCAGGTGATGGTATACCTGAAGAGTAAAGTTCCTCCAAAAGAGACAGACTGGGTTAAGATAGATCGAACACAACAGGAAGCAAAAGAATCAGTTCATGCTTTTTACGAGAGGCTGATACTGGCTTTTAAACAATTCAGTGGAGATGAACACCTGGGTGACAAAGATTTGAGTCACTTTGTATACAGATTTGTATATGGTTTGAGACCTGAAATTGGTGAGAGAATTCGTGAACACACAGTGGATTGGCAGAGTAAGAAAGTAGATGAGATCCTGAGACATGCAAAATACTTTAGTGATGAAATTGAAGCAAAACAAAGAAAGCTGAAAGAGAAAGCAATGTGGGCACAAGTGAAAGTTGCAGAAAGACAGGAAGCACAGTTAGTGGAACAGGCGAATAATCCAGGAAATAATGCAGGAAATAGACCCAGATATGCAGGAAAAGGAAAAGGAAGTCTTGAGGAAGCGAAGAAAAAGTTTCCTTGTCACAACTGTGGCCAACTGGGACATTGGAGATCTGAATGTCCTAATCCACCATTAGTGAGTAATGAGAGTAAACCTTTAAATCAACAGGTGCAGAACCAGAATGAAGGAAATAATCAACAGCAACAACAACAGAAAGTTGTGAGACAGCAGAGTCAAGAGCCAAAACCGCCCTTGCCGCAGAATAGAGGGGTACAAAAGTATAATCAGGATTCAGGATTCTACAATGATGAGCAGGTAAATAAACCAAGACGTTCTAACAAAGTACAGCAGTACTTGTTAAAGAGTGAAGGGAGTGAGTCTGAGGGTGATTATTGACGGTGCCGAAGAGAGGAGGAAGAGTGCATACTTGGTGCAACTCTAGAAATAGACCAGGCAGGACCATTTGTGGATGGGAAAATAAATGAGGAGAGTGTTACTTTTTTGGTAGACACAGGTGCGACAAGATCAACTGTCAGGTCAACAGATGTTAGAAATCTTCCTCTCTCGGATGAAGCAATCCAAGTAGTTGGTGTAGCCAATACACAAATCAGAACACGTCTTACTGAACCTGTAAGAGTACAGATAGGGAAATTTCAGACATGCACAGATTTATTGTCTGTGACACGAGTCCAGTGAACCTATTAGGTAGGGACTTATTGTGTAAGATGAACTGCACAATTTTTTGTACACCAGATGGAATAGCTTTTGAGACACCAGATGATGATGTTTTCTACCGAATGACTCTAGAAAATAGAGAAAGTGAGTTAATTGGTGCATTTGCTGTGTTTAATCCGGAGGATTTGCCTCAAGAGCTGAGAGACACAGTGAAAAGAGCAGTTTGGGATTTTACAGGAGAGGATGTGGGATTGATGAATAATGTAGATCCAGTGAAAATTGCAGTGAAAGAAGGAATTACATATCCTAACATTCCTCAGTACAAAATGACACCAGAAATAATTGAAGGAATAACTCCTATAATTGAGAAAATGATTCAGCAAGGAGTTTTGAGAGAACTATTGAGTAGTCCGTGTAATTCACCGATAATGGGACTGAAAAAGCCCAATGGGAAATTTAGGATTGTACAGGATTTGAGAAAAGTTAATCAAATTGTGGTGGCATGTTGTCCTATTGTGCCAAATCCATCAGTGATTCTGTATCAAATTCCACATGATGCTGAGTGGTATACAGTGATTGATTTGTGTCATGCGTTCTTTTCAATTCCATTGCATCATGACAGCCAGCCGATTTTTGCATTTAGGTTTGGCCAGCGTATTTTAGCATGGTGTCGTATCCCACAGGGGTATACGGAGAGTCCTTCGATATTCAATCAGTTATTGAAAAGATCGTTGGAAAGTCTGATCATGCCTGAGAGTTCAGTGCTAGTACAATATATTGATGACCTATTGGTGGCATCAAAGACACGTGAAGCTTGTGAAGTGGATACCATAGCTTTACTGAATCATCTGGCAGATGGAGGGTTAAAGGTATCTCCAGCCAAATTGCAATTTTGCAAGAAAGAGGTTCATTATCTTGGACACAATATTGAAAAAGGTCTGAGAAAAGTGACTTCTGACAGGATCAGAATAATCAGAGAAATGAGAGCTCCAAAGACCCAGAGAGAAGTGAGAATGTTCCTGGGCATGGTGGGTTATTGTCGTCAGTGGATAATTAATTTTTCCCTGATAGCAAAGCCACTGATTAAACTGACAAAAAGTGAAATGACGGATCCATTGGATCTAGATGCAGAACAAATGGCAGCATTTGAAGAGCTTAAAAGTAAAATGTGTGAGGCTCCAGCTTTGGGTATGCCTGATTATGAGAAAGAATTCGAGCTGTACTGCAGTGAGAGAAATGGATGTGCACTTTCAGTGTTAATCCAGAAACATGGACAATTGAGAAGGCCTATTGCGTACTTCTCATCAACACTTGACCCTGTAGCTGTGGGTTTACCAGGTTGTCTGAAATCTGTGGCTGCAACATGCAGGAGTCTGGAACAGAGTGAGGGAATCATAATGGGATATCCTGTAAGGGTATTCGTACCTCACAATGTGGCAATTCTTTTGACAAGAAGCAGAACTCAGTACATGTCACATAGTCGGTTGACTAAGTATGAAAAGGTGATTCTGGGAGCATCAAATGTGACTCTTGAGAGATGTGTGAATGTGAATCCAGCGACACTCTTGCCGGATATTGAAAATGTGGGTATAAAGATGGAAGATGATCATGATTGTTTGGATGTGCTTGAGTACTGTACAAAACCAAGACCAGACATAAGGGATATTCCCTTACCTGAGAATGACCATGTGTTGTTTGTGGATGGATCATGCTTGAGGAATGATGATGGTGTGCTATGTGCAGCATATGCGGTGTGTAAAGTTTCAGAGGTCATGGAAGCATCACCATTGAAAGGAGTGAAATCTGCGCAAGTTGCTGAATTAATAGCATTGACAAAAGCTTGTGAGATTGGGAAAGATTTGAGGACGACTGTGTTGACTGATAGTCAGTATGGATTTGGAGTTGTGCATGATTTTGGCCAACTTTGGCTACAAAGAGGTTTCTTGACATCGAGTGGAACTCCAATAAAGAATGCTGAAATGATTGGAAAATTGCTTGAGGCGATACAGCTGCCTAAGGAGTTAGCAGTTGTAAAGTGTGCTGCCCATGGTCAGGGGGAGGATTTCATAACGATTGGAAACAGGTACGCCAATGATGTTGCGCAGTACTGTGCCAAGACAAATCAGTCCATTAATAGGGACAGAGAAGGGGAAATGTCTTTTCTTTCTGTGATGTTTACTAATGTCCTAGAGACCTGGGATGAAGTGAAGCAGTTACAAGATGAGGCAGGAGAAGAAGAGAAACAAGATTGGATTAAGGCAGGATGTGCTCCAAGAGAAACAGACCATGTTTGGGTCTACAGAGATGGCAGACCAGTGATGCCTAACTCAATCTTGTCGTCAATGGCAAGGATGTATCATGGCCAGGGACATTTGGGGAGAGACGCGATGGTTAGGTCGTTTAAACAAACCTGGTACAATGCAAAGTTCAGGACAATTGCAGAAAGCATCTGTCAGAGGTGTTTAGTTTGTCAGCAATTTAACACTGGGAAAAAGACAGTGGTGAGTCTGGGAACAATAGGCAGAGAAGGAGGTCCTTTTACAAGAATGCAGATTGATTTCATTGAGATGCCCCAAGTGAACAGACTGAGGTATGTTCTAGTGGTAGTCTGTTTGTTTTCAAGGTGGGTGGAAGCTTACCCGACTAGAAGAAATGATGGATTAACAGTGGCAAAATTACTGTTGAGGGAGTTGATTCCTAGGTACGGGTTTCCAGTTACAGTTGAGTCTGATAGAGGTAGACACTTTCAAAATGAGCTCATGGGTTTGATTTGTGAAGCATTGAAAATACAGCAGAAGCTACATTGTGCATACCGACCAGAGGCTTCTGGTGTGGTTGAGCAGATTAATGGCACGATCAAGAATAGGATTGGAAAGATGTGCTTAGCCACTGGCATGAAATGGCCAGATGTTTTGCCTCTAGTTCTGATGACAATGAGATCTACTCCAGATAGAACTACTGGTTTGAGCCCGCATGAGATAATCATGGGACGTGCTATGCGCCATGCATTCGTGCCTGTCAATAAGTTGGTGACAATAACTGATGACATGATTTTGGATTACTGTAAAGGCCTGGCTGACGCAGTTCATTCTGTGTTTCACCAGGTTGGAGAAGAAGCTACCACACTTGAGAAGAAGCAAGCCCATGATCTGAGTCCAGGAGACTGGGTGAGGATTAAGGTGCACAGAAGAAGAAATTGCTTGATTCCAAGGTGGGGAAGGCCGAGACAAGTTATTCTGACTACGACGACTGCAGTAAAGTGTGCTGGAGTGAAGCACTGGGTACATGCAAGTCATACTCTGAGAGTTCCAAACCCAAAAGAAGGGACTGGTAAAGAGTATTTTGAAGAGTCAGATTCCAGTGATGGTGAAGATACTGAAGATACGGAATCAGTGAGAAAAGAAGCAGAGAGAGCTTCAAGAGAATCACTGCGAGTATCAGAAAGAAGATCAGATTCTGTAAGAGAGCCTGAAGTTTCAAACAGCAGTGAAGGAAAAAGAAAAGAAAAAAGAAATCACACAGAGACTACTCCTGAATCAGAAGAGGAGGAGATTGAAGAACCACTTGAGATTATACTTGAAGAAACAGGGTCAGAAGAAGATAGAGAGGGACAGATTGCGGAAGACCCCCGAGGAGGTGTAGGGAACATTCATGAGGAGCTAGGTGAAGGGACAAGTAGACAGCAAGAAGATTGCGTGTCGGAGACCCGAGGAGGGACAGGAGTAGGGAAGTCTCAAACAGTGGTGAAAAAATCTGTGGAGAAGAAGAAAGCTGCTGGAAAACGGAAACAAGAGGCACTTGAAACAGATGATGAGGATGAACAAACAGAGGGTCGAGTTCTGAGAAAGAGAACTTGGATTGGAGAAAGGAGTAATAAAGAAATAAAGCCGAAAAAGGTGTTAAGAGGAGACCGTTGGCCTAACAACAGAGTTAAGAGGCTGAGATACAGAGTAATAAGAGCAAATTCATCGAAAGCTGAACAAGTGAATGAAGTTTCGAGTCAAAGTTCAAAAGCTGAAGGAAAAGAATCAAAGGAGTCAAATGAACCAGTGGAAATAAAAAGAGTAAGAAGACCCAACCGAAAGTACAGATCACCGGAATGGTCTTATGTGGCACTGTCTGAAGGAAGAAAAGAAGAAGCAGTGACTCGAGATAATCCGGAAGTGGTCTTGAGAGAAGTGGTTGAGGAAGATACTGGTGAAATTCTGAAAGTACTCTTGACTGACATTGGAGAAGAGTCGAGTACTGAGGATCTTGACGTTGGAGATCTGATACAATTTGATGTTGAAGAAATTGAAGTAAAGGATGACAAGTATCCAAACTGAGTGAAAGAAGGATTCACTTGGATCAAGTGAACGAAGAGATCATTTGGATAAACTGAAAAGCTGAAGAATTGCTGAAGAATTGAAGAAGTTCAAACAGTAGTGGAGTTGTAGAGCTTAAACTAAAATGGCTAACATAGAGGATAATAGAAATAGATGTGCCTTCTTTAAGAGGTGGTGTAGAATGTGCTGCTGTTGTACTGGATTATTAATGCTTCTATGGGGTGTCTTAGTTTTATTAGTTACTTTTAGAGTAGAGTTTGGAATGCATATAGAGAATGTGACAAATGTAGAGAAGAATTCACAAAAGTAGTTCCAATTAGAAGTAGTAGTTACATACACAAAGATAGGTCAATTAATAATTTTTCTAGTAATGTTTTTTCGAAACTGTTATATGAATATGTGAAGACAATGGAAGTGAGGGATTGCTACGTCTGTATGCAATTACCTGCATCCGTTTCAGAGGGTGTTACTTATCACCATTTACCAGCTACATATGGTATTTCTTGTAGTATTTTGAGTAGTGTTTTTTATTTGTTAGGGAAAATAGATTATAAGATGTCTAACAGAGATAGTATTTTTGGGCACTTGCCAATGAACAAAGAGCTGAATCCAGCTAAAGAAGCTAACACTTTTGGTGAGATTTTTATTGAAGAAAAAGGATTAACATTAGATTACATTTTTAAGAATAATTTAACTTGCAGTTTGAAAGAAGAGGAGAAAGCTTTCCTGGATATGGTAGAGGAAAGGAGAGTGAACATGCATGAGAAAGGGGGAAAATATGAAGTGAGTGAGACAATTTGGGACATTGAGATGGGAAAAGAGTTGAGAAATGGGGCTAGTCCAACTTTAGCTCTAGATGCACCACAGAAGGGTAAACTTTGCATTACAAGAAAGAAATCCCAATATGATACATACTTTGTGGGAACTAGTGAGTGCCATGATACATACTTCATTGCGACAGGTTGGGGTTTTAGAGGTGGAGAAGATACAATTTTTCCAGGAGTGTACTATGTTTGTGGGAACAAGGCTTATTACAAGTTGCCTGACCATTGGTATGGCACATGTTATGTGGGCCTGGTTTTTCCTAAGATTTTTCATACAGATAAAATAAGAGATGTAGAAGATATTAACTTATTAACACGTTTTAAGAGAGAAACTTGGTCTGAAATTGTGGGTGATATTTTTGGGGTTTTGATTCCAGCAGTGGGAATTTCTTTAAATGCTTATGGAAATCGGAAACTGTCCACAGTGGTTGATCGCTTATCGACAAATACCGCAGGAGGGTTTCTTTTGGTGAATACGGAATTAAGCGCAGTACGTGCCATGTCTATGCAAAATCGACTTGCCCTTGATATTCTATTGGCCAAGGAGGGTGGAGTTTGTGGAATATTGAAAGTTCAACATTGTTGCACTTACATTCCTGACGAAAGTAAAGACCTGAAGGTCTATATTAGAAATATTACTGATTTGCATGAAGAATTAGTACCACTTGAAGCTGGGAGTTTGTGGACTAAAATAGCTAATAAAATGATAGCTGTTAAAGATTTTATTGCAAAGATAGGTAGTACTATTATAGGTAGAATATTGTTTCCCTTGTCTTGTATAATTGTGGCTTTATTAATAATAAGATTGGTGTGTGTGTGTTGTAAAAACAGGGGAGGGAGAAAGAAATTGAATAAGGAAAAGAAAAACAAAAGGTCGAAAAGAGAACCTCAAGAAATTGAACTAGAAGAATTGAGGGACAGTGTTTACTTAGAGACAAAGAGGGATGATGAAAGAGTGACTGGTGTTTAATGTTGTGTAAGGGGAAAAGACATTTCTGATTTCTCCTAAAATGGGACTAAATTTTCACTAATTTTTTTTTGGGTTTATTTGGTGATAAAATCACCAAAGGGGGGATTGCTGGAGCAGAGTTTTCATTTAGAAAATTCAGGGCTTTTGAAGCTCTAGTATGTCTATGTGTTTTATTAATTATTAATAAATAACAATTAATTATTTGTCTTGTGTAAGTGTGTTTTTTATTAATCAATCCGTTTGTCTTAACATAAGAGAAAGTTACACGAGGGTTAGCATACGTGTGCTGTTTCTGTTTTCTAAAAAATAACGTGCAAGTTTTCATGTTTAAACGTTGCTGTGTGCTGTTTATTTTGAGCACAAAATGCTGTCTGAATTAATGCTTTTTATGTCGCGAGAGCTGGATAAATGCATACACATAAGGGTATTAGTGGGGTTAACACTGTTTAATCATTATGCTGTAGTAACGTTGTTTTTATTTCTTTTAATTGAGATGGTCTATTGTGGCCTATGGAGGCCTAGTCCATGATGGCTGATTTTGTGAGCCTGGCCTCGAGTGAATATGTGAAAACTGAGACGAGGGAGACCCCTGCTGGAAATGGTCTTGAAGCTAACTGACCATGGTCCATGTTGAGAAACTTTCCATGAGGACAGCAGCAGTTTTTGGGAGTTCTCCAAGAGAAGTGAAAGTGTCCTTGGCAATCTTGAAAAACAAAGGAGCCTTAGAGGGAAACTCTGAACTGTGGCTCGATAGCCGAGGAGAAGCCGGATTAATGTGATACATGTTTTATTTTCTTGGTTCCTGTTCCGTAGTTTCCGTCTTGTGACTTTTCCTGAGCGGAGATTTTCAGATGTGGCAATGTTACATTTCTTCCTTCTCGCTCTGCTCAGTGATTCAATGTATTTTGCAAACTTTATGTGTGTTTCCATTGTAATTTTTACTATAAAAAATGTTAGCTTAGGGAGGGATTTGCCACTTGTCATTTTGCCTTTGCCGCGTGAATCTGCGTTGCTGAGGATCGATGCTGAGGGACTTCGTCTTGAGAGACTTTACCGAGAGACTTGTCCTGACCCGTTCTGACACTTAGTTAGAATAGGTAACTATGAGAAATGATTTATTCTGATTGATTTACTTTGACTAATTTTAGATAAAGCAATATAATTTTAAACATGGTGTTGAATTTTCTTTCTTGTCAATTATTGGGTTTATATTTCTGATTATTATTGTATATATTGTGTAGATTATGTTATTGATTAAGACAGTCACAAAACCAGATCTGATCGACCTGATATTGATGCAGGGTGTTTAGGTGTTTTCTTTCCACAGGTTTATTGCTGGTAGAGTATTTGAACGTGTGTTAGTGTAATGGGCCCTAGCGTATGATGAATGTATGTGCGTGTAACTGTGTGATTACTCTATCCGTGGTAGTGGGCATATTTTAGATACCCTGATCTCTATCAGATGCTATGTGGGATATTGCTATGGATGCTATTTGGGACGCTGCTGTGGATGCTCTGTGGGATGCTGCTCGGGATGCTGCCGTGGATGCTGTGTGGGATGCTGCCCTTGATGCTATGCTGGATGCTTCTCTGGATGCTGTTGTTGAAGTTATGTGGGATGCTGGTCTGGATGCTATGCGGGATGCTGATCTGGAAGATGAATGAATGGATGAATGAAAACGCATTTGTTATAGCGCAAAAACAGCTACTCAGAAGAGTGTCCAGATGCTGACAGAAGCGATGAGGGGAGAAGCAATGGTATGCTGCTTAGTTTTAAAAAGCCACGTTTTCAGGTGTTTCTTGAAAACTGAGATATCTGAAATGGAACGTAGGGTGTCTGGGAGTGTATTCCAAGCATGGCCCCCAAAAATCCATAAGATCTCCCACCCATCCGAGCCAGGCGTACTTTGGGAGTACGAGCAAGGTCGGAGAGGAGGATCTTAGAGGTGGAGCCGGGATGTATCGATTGACTCGTTTGCTAAGGTAGCCATCTCCTTTCCCTTGGAGGGCCTTAAAAAAGACAACAAGAGCTTTGAATTTAATCCTTTCTTTCAGTCTGAACCAATGAAGTGACTTAAGGAGGGAGATATCGGAGATCTTGGTTTAGGTTGGAGGATCGCCCTAGCTGCGGCGTTTTGTACTATTTCCAACTAATTGGATGTTATGTGGGATGCTAGTGGATGCTACATGGGCTGCTGCTGTGGATGCTATGTGGGATGCTGTCTTGGATGGTATGTTTGATGCTGCTGTGGATGCTATGTGGGATGCTGCCTTGGATGATATGTGTGATGCTGCTGTGGATGCTACGTGTGATGCTGCCTTGGATGGTATGTGTGATGCTGCTGTGGATGCTATGTGGGATGCTGCCTTGGATGATATGTGTGATGCTGCTGTGGATGCTACATGGGCTGCTGCTGTGGATACTCTGTGGGATGCTGCTGTGGATACTCTGTGGGATGCTGCTCTTGATGCTATGCTGGATGCTTCTCTGGATGCTGTTGAAGCTATGTGGGATGCTGCTCTGGATGCTGAATTGGATGTTATGCAGGATGCTGCTCTGGTTGCTACCATGGATGCTATGAGGAATGCTGCTCAGGATGCTATGCTAGATGTTGCTACTGATGCTGTGGTGGCTCCCTAACAACCACAGATGCCATGAAAGGGCTCTGATAGTGGGGCCTGTCTCCGACGTCTATGATGATTGTACTATTGAGTAATGAGGATATGAATAGTGTGATACAAGAATATTGTAGCCAAAATATAGAGGGACAAAATATTGAAAGGTAAGTGCACACAGAGGAAATATAGATTAACTTTTCCCAACTCCACATATATGTACTTTGACCATATATATATATATATATATATATAAATAGGAGGAAGGCATTAAGTCCAAGAAGCGTTGGAAATTCATAAGGGACCGCAACGATTATGCCCAGGGTCGTATATTAACCTTTGGCCGGAAATATGACTCAGCAAGGAGGGACTTTGCACAATCTGAGACAGTACGTACTGTGGAGCCTGAAACCTCAGAATCCAGCTCAGATGCTCCATCGGATCTGGACGAGGAACTAAGTACATCTGCACCAACAAGAGGCCCCTTCCCTTCACTCACTGAATACCGTTTTTTACGGGAAAGCCTGGGTGCAAGAAAGAAACCACCCCGGGGAAGAGGAAAAGGTGGAAACAACGCACAAGAAAAACACAAACCAGGAGAGGAGGCGAAGGCCAGAGACAACAAGACGCTCTATGGGAAAGGACAACGGCGATCCAAGCGCAACAAATAATGGGTGAGCAATCTAACACTAATAATCTTTCCATTATTAACATTTCCTCTCATAACATCACTAATGAGGAACGTGCAGTGTTAGAACTTGGTTTGTCCTTTTGCCCCACTCTTAATTTTAACTTCCCAAGAGCCCGCATTGACATTTTTCTGTTTATAAGGAAACTGAAACTTCTTAAAGTCCACACTTTGAAACAAGGTGGGGTTGTCCCTGCATTGACACCACTACCCAGTACTCCGAGTGGTTCACATGACCGTCTGACTATATGTGATATTGGGATGCTCGCAGCGGCCAGGGAGATTGAGCAGGGCAGTAAAGACTGGGACACGGATCGGGAACTATTGATTAGCATGGGAGTTACTACCAATCACAAATCCAGGAATGACTTTAAACCTAAATTCAGGTTTAATACGGTTACCCTACATGACGGAATCGATACTTACCACGAGTCGATTCATTCAGAGTTAATGGGGCTCTGGGAGAAACAAAACATCTCCTTTGGCAGTAACCTTACATCTGCACAGAAGGTGGGTTTACAATCCCTCCAAAATGCCGATTCTTTTATCATCAAGCCCTCTGATAAAGGGGGCAATGTTGTGCTCTGGGATATCAGTAAATACAAGGCTGAAGCTATACGGCAGCTGGAGTTCTCAGGTAGCTACTTGAGATCAAGCCAAGCTGAATACAGCAATACCATTGTCCGATAACTCCAACTTCTAGAGACATGGCATCGGCAAGGGACCCTGAGACGCAGCAAATTCCTCTTTCTGATGGTGAAGAAGCTAGCTACCCCAGTGTTTTACATGCTCCCCAAGGTGCACAAAAGCCTTACTGAGCCACCTGGGAGACCCATTATTGCAGCAAACCAAAGCTTACTAGAGTACTCCTCCATATATCTTGACTTTTTCCTCAGTGATTATGTTTTTAATTTACCATCTTATTGTAGGGACACTATGGACTTTATTTCCAAAATACAAGTTATTCCATGGAAAGCCTCATATGTACTTGCAACTATAGATGTGGTGTCGCTGTACACCTGCATCGAACATGATTTAGGCATGTAAATATTTCCTTCGTGACAGACCTATCTCTATGTTTGACCACACTGTGCTACTGTTGGACATGCTACACTTTTGCCTGCATAGCAACTGTTTTCTGTTTGGGAACACATGGTACAAGCAATACACAGGTACCGCAATGGGGAGTTGCTTCGCCCCCTGTTATGCCTGTATTTTCATGGGATGGTGGGAGGCGGAGCATCTCTGGCATCAAGGCAATGAGTGCTATTCGGCAGCGGCGTCACTATGGCGTCACTATGGGGGTGCGGGGGTGCGGACCGCACCGGGTGACACCCTTACATGGGGTGACACCAACAGGGCTGGTGTGCGCATAGCAACCAAACCATTCAGGAGGAGGAGGTGCCTGTGCGCAGCGCGCACTGTCTCCTCTCCTTTCTTTTATTTGCTTCCCTGTGAAATGGATCCAAAAAAGAAAATCACTTTTGCCGGAAATCAATGTCGTATTTTTCTGACATTTAACTCCAAAGTGCAGCATCTGGAATGAAAGTTAAAAAATATGAAAAATAAATAACTAAATAAAGTAAGACAGAGTGGTAGCAAACTGGCCAGATTGATTTTATTCACACCCAAACACATTAGCGCCACTTTTACAGAGTTTGCCAGTGAAGCGCTATTTTTGTTGTCTTGGCTTCGTTTTCCCTGGGCTTGGAACTAGTGCACCAATCCTGGAGGTACTGCAATGTGAGGATTGAAAAACAAAATTTGTACTGCTGCTCTGTATCTAGGGATGTTGTCTTTTTTTTTTACCATACTGCTTACGTTTTGTAAGGATATAAGCAATGGCCATTGAAATGGGTCCATTCAGGGCCCTGTTGTCATGTCCTTAACTTTTCAGGCAAAAGTACTCACTGATTTCTGAACAGTGAGTGTAAAAGCGTTAAGGTAACCATGTTGCTCCTGCTTACATTTCACATGGTTTGCAAAATTTTGCATTCCCTATGATTGTTTTTTTTTTCAGGATGCTGTCACTTTTTTTTGTAGGCCACATATTGCTCTTGCCCAGTGCATAATTTAAATTGAGCCGCATCCAGGTGTTTATAGCCAGCAACAATTGGGTTGTAGTTGAAGGCAGTCTGAGTTTTTCTCAGTGGGGCAGTATGGTGTTCAGTGGGGGAGAGGGTGTGGCCAGAGCTGCTGAATTTGGAACTGGGGAACCAGTTTCAGCCTTAATAACCAGTCCGCCAGACCACTCTCCTGAGAGATCACTTTCTCATGCTAGACCTTAGAAGGCTTCGCAAGACATTAGAAGCCCCGGTGTCGTAGCACCAGCAGGTGGACCCTAGCATGACAAGTGTAGGTTAACCTTCGAGGCTTGTCCACCACTATTCATACTGAAGTTCACCTCCAGTCTTGCGGGCAGGCCTATGAAGCAGTACACCTTAGAGCAACAGTGACCCTGTCACTGAGATCACATGGCCCTTGAGAAGGGCCAGCTCTAGGGCGGTGCAACCAGTGTGACCGCACCAGGTGCTGACTTTAGGTGGAGGCATCATTTTTGCAAGTATATTATGGTTTTAAAAGCACTTGCTGCCTCCTTCCTGGCCTCCAGTAATTTTCGGTAACAATAAAAATGTCATGATGACTCTGATGATTAATGTTCTTCCTAGAGAGAGATCAGAATTTTGTCTAATGGAAGATTTGACTCATGGAAAGGTAGCTCAGAGGGTTAATGTACCTGCTGCAAAGAATATGTACCATGCAGATCACAAAGTGCACATAATGTAAATAGGCCAGTGGGCTACTGCTTTTGTCAGAGAGATCCTTTTGTTACTTGCAGTTTATAAGTTCAAATCCTAACATAGAACAGTGAGCTATTAACTGTCATCTACTCCGCAGCAACACAAGTCACATTTTTTATTAACTTTTGATACGTTTGAGCTACAAACAATTTATTAGTTTAAATGGTCAGATCATGCTGCAGATCTTGCATTATGAGTCAAATATGGTAGAGCCATTATTATTTAGAAAACATTTGCAAACTAGGATTTTTAGCCATTCATGTTTGAATTGCTGTTTTGGAAAAGGGAGAAGTGCTGATGACAGAAACTCCATGGCTCGGAGACGAATGGCTTGTGCTTCCACATTTTATCGTATTTGGGGACATTCTGTGATTAGAAGCATATCCCACTTTGTGAACATATTTTACTGTCAATAACTCATTATAACCTTAAATAATCATGTGTATCCATTGGTTGATAAAACTGGGCACTGAAACCGAACAAATACAAAAAATTGGGATGTTTGCGCATTCTGGCCACGCCTCTGGCTCTGCCCACTGATCCAATCCTTGGGTTATTCCCGCCCTCTGATTCTCCGCCCACAGTTCCCCTACTTTTTGTCCCCCACTTCGACCACTGATATATCGTGTTGCTGGATAGTGGGAACACCACACCAGTAAAAAGTACCATACCTATGATATTATAAATTCAAATAAACTGTTGACTAGCAGGTAGCCCTCTGTACAACCTGATTAATGAGTCATTATCACACTGTTGTTAACAGGCACATTTTGTAAATATCGGACCTACATTTACAAACGTTACTAAAGATTCTGTATGGTCCCGTTATTTGCCAACTGTGTCCACTGGTGGACTCGGAGCGGAGGAGGTTGTGAGGAAGTACCCGACTGCACCAGACCCTTACGGCCCCCTCCTGGCATGAACCCCCTCCAACGTTCTCCCTTCCGGTCTATGCCATACGGAACCATGTCTGCAGCGTCCGTGACAACGGCGACCCCGCCCCTCTCTCTGTTTCAGGAACCTATCCAGAGAAACAGCAGACCGGAAGGACTACCCCTCGACCCCGGCAGTCCCTCCTCCCTGCCGGAAACCCGATTGATAAAAGACGGAAGAGGAGAACCAGCAGTCGTCGGAACATCGTGGCAGGAGGTATCGACTCGAGACGTGGAGAAGGAAGAAGAAGAAGGCGGCGAACCCGAAGAGTGGTCCGAAGATTGGTGGAGCCCTACGGAGGTGGCTGAAGAGCGGCCGTAACTCGGAGGAGAGTTACGGCGGAGCGTGTGAGTACCTGTTTCCCTCCTTTCAGCCCGCTAGGCGTTCTGTGCAAATACGTCCACACCAGTGTAAATACTCCCTCTACTCGAGACACCCCCTATTCACCGAATAACCTGTGTAGATAGTATACAGTACTGCACCCTGTAAATACAGCCTTCACGACCCCCATTCCGAACACCTCTGTGCCTTTTCCAACCCACCTCCGACCCTTCTCTTCCCTTCACCCTCACGGTCGTTTTCTCTCCTATCTCACCCCTGGTTGTGGTTACGGCATAGAAAAGCGAGTCTCAGCAGGACTAACGGCTCCCTTTTCCTTTCTCTTATTGCCCTCCGAGGAGATACCTGTGGGTTGCCGAGCCTGTGCTTCCCCCGCCGACGTGACGTTCCCGAAGTGTCAACACCGACGACCAAGGAGGAAGATTGCGAACCAACGCATTGCCATTTTTCCTGCTGGAGGCATTTTCTGTTGTTGTGAACTCTTCGTCCCCCCTCCTTCCAACAGCTTTGTGTGCAATAAAAGCTCAGCATTGCCCACTATATCCGTCCTCCTTGCCTGCTTTTCCAGCCCGCCGACCGCCCACGATCACATTTGGTGTCAGAAGTGGGATTCCCTGGAGGTATGGAGGCCGTAATGAAGAGGATGGCGGACTCCCAAGAGCAGTTAGGACAGCTAATGGAGCGATTCTTGAAAACCGCCGAAACCGACCGAGGTCAACTCCACGACGTCTTGAAAGGACAGGGGGACACACCGCAAACAAGCTATGGGGAAACTTACAACCGCTCTGGAACACCAAAGACCAACCACCTCCCTCCCCTCTGTGGTTCTCCAAAAATATGTGCCGGGAGACGACCCCGATTTTTTCTTTACAAATTTCGAACGCCTAGCACAAACAGCTTCGTGGCCGAACGACCGCTGAGGCCATTACCTGGGTCCCTTGTTGACTGGTGAATTACAGGCCGCGTATCAACAAGCCAACATACAGGGTACCACGCCGTATCCTGATATCAAGAAATGCATTCTCGAACGATTGGGCATCGACGACGAAACTTATCGTATAAAATTAAGGCAGATCAAGGAAGGACCACAGGAATCCCCCAGAGCCCTGTCGTTTCGAATTAAAGACTTAACCCATCGGTGGCTGAGACCAGACACCGCCACCAAAGAAGAAATCCTTGAGAAAATATGTCTTGAACAGTTTCTAATCTCGCTGCATCCCGGTACGCAAAGGTGGGTAAGACAACATGTCCGCCTTACCCTGGAAACAGCTGTGGAAATAGCGAGTGCCTACAGCCGTGCTCAGGAGCTACAAAGAGGCAAGGAGGAACATCCCCCTAAACTGCACCCTTCGACCGGATCCCGAGCTCACCGTCCGCCTCTTCCACGAAGAACAGAGCCAGTACCTCAGTTTCCTGTCCCCCTGATGCCGCGACCCATCAACCCTGGACCCCAATGTTACAGTTGTGGGGGTTTTGGACATATCGCCCGAGTCTGCCCACACAAAGAAGAGCCGATGGAGGTTGGCCTTGCCCGAAACTATGTGTGTTCAATTCCGGATAGTAAACTGCCTCCGTTCCATTGTCCAGTGACTATTGACGGACGACAGCTCATGGCTCTAGCAGACACTGGGTGTCGACAAAGCGTTCTTAAGCCCCAGGTTTTGCCTCATCCTGTTACGTCCCCATCGGGTACAGTCGCCATTCAATGCGTGCACGGCGACACGAAAATGTATCCCACCACCCAAGTGAAAGTTCAACACCCAAACGATTCCGGCACCACCCTCACAGTGGGTCTGATACCAGCCCTTCCGGAACAGGCCATCTTAGGGAGCGACTATTCGGGCCTACCAGGACTTCTACGGGACACTACTGATTCATTGTCCCAATGGTGGGAAGAAGCCCCTTTTCTCCAGGGGCCGTCCTCCCCTAGGTTGACACCCAAAACCCCGAAAACCAAAACCCAAAAGAAAAAGGAGAAAAGAGAGCACGCTGGGGTTTTTCCTGTAGTCTCGGAGGAACACCCCTGGCAGACCGACAGGGAATTCAGGGCCGCACAGCTAGAAGACCCTAACCTCCAGGAAGCCTGGACAAAAGCGTTGGACCACGAGGATCTCCTTATCGTAGGTCCTTACTTCTATAAGAAGCATGGGTTGTTGTACCGTAAGGGGGGAACCCAACAAAAGCCCCAACTCCTAATCCCTGGCCCTTTCCAAAGTAAGGTCCTGTTTTTGGCACATAGCCACCTCCTGGGCGGTCATTTTGGTGAGGAAAAAACCAGCCAAGCCATCCTAGAACGATTCTATTGGCCGGGGGTACACCAACACATAAAACGATACTGTAGAGAGTGCCCGATATGCCAAAAAAATAGCCGGTATCGGCCACCTAGGGTACCCCTACGCCCTCTTCCTGTTATCGACGTCCCCTTCAGTAGAGTAGGGATGGACATTATAGGACCCCTGTTACCCTCCCGAAGTGGCTGTAGGTACGCGCTAGTGATCGTGGACTACGCAACGCGGTTTCCTGAAGCCCTACCTCTGCGTCAACCTACAACCCAAAACGTTGCCAAAGCACTCATCACGGTATTTTCGAGGGTGGGATTCCCTCGGGAAATCTTAACGGATCAGGGCACCCCTTTTGTTTCGAGACTTCTGAAACAAGTCTGCTCCCAACTAGGGATCAAACAGATCCGGACCTCAGCGTACCATCCCCAAACAGACGGGCTCGTGGAGAGATACAACGCCACGCTAAAGCAAACACTAAAGAAATTGCTGGGACTAGAGGCTAAGCGTTGGGAGGATTTGTTATCCCTTGCCTTGTTCGCTATTCGCTGTAAGACCCAGAGCAGTACCGGTTATTCCCCCTATGAATTACTGTATGGTCGACCCCCTCGTACCCTGCTTGATATGGCCCAAGAAGCTTGGGAAGCAGAACCCGACCGTAATAGACCCCTCCCTGAATACATGGAAAACCTTAAAACCCACTTGTCTATGATGAGGGACATCGTACACAGCAATCTGGAGAACGCACAAATAAAACAGAAGGAACAGTACGATAAGAGTACAAAACCCCGGGTCTTCTCAGTGGGAGATCAGGTTCTCTTAATGATGCCATCCTCTGATCAAAAACTCCTAGGACAGTGGCAGGACCCATATACTGTCCTTCGCCAGGAAACCCCCGTCACCTATGAGTTGGACCTCGATCCCACACGCGGTACCACTCAGATATATCATGTAAACCTTCTAAAAAAATGGGAAGGCCCTCGTCCCGTCCTCTCCACTACAGTGGCTCACGCTCCCCTCTCCTTTTTCCCCTGCATAGACCCTGGACTAACACCACAGCAGAGTCACGAGCTTACGACTAGCCTATACCCCTTACGCATGGTGTTTTCATCTTCGCCCGGACATACCACCGTTACAGAACACAGTATACGAACGATACCGGGAAAGGTAATACGGCAACGACCGTACCGAGTCCCCGAAGCCCGGAGGGCGGTTATACAGAGAGAGATAGAACAAATGTTGGAAATGGGCATCATAGAACCCTCGGTGAGTGACTGGAACTCCCCGATAGTCCTGGTACCCAAACCGGATGGGTCTGTCCGATTCTGTATCGACTTCCGTGAAGTCAACAAAATATCCTCCTTTGATACATATCCATTGCCTCGCGTCGATGAGATGGTCGAACGCATAGGGAAGGCCCAGTATATTTCCACGTTAGATCTCTGTAAGGGGTACTGGCAGATACCCCTCAGAGAAGAAGACAGAAAGAAAACAGCGTTTTCTACCCCTGAAGGGCTGTACCAATTTCTCGTTCTTCCGTTTGGCCTTCATGGGGCACCAGCCACGTTTCAACGAGCCATGAACCATGTATTGCGGCCCCACACTTTGTATGCGGGCGCCTATCTCGACAATATCGTCATTTTTAGTGATAGCTGGACACAACACCTAGAACACCTACACAAGGTCATCACTTCCCTGGGCTCTTACGGTTTCACCATCAACCCTGCCAAAACCACCTTAGCAGCACAAACAGTGAAGTATTTAGGATACCTCCTAGGTGAGGGCCTGATACGACCACAAGAAAGCAAAACCGACGCCATCCACTCCCTCCCCTTTCTTCAAACTAGAAAAGACCTGCGTGCGTTCCTGGGCCTTCTGGGATACTATCGTAGGTTTGTACCTAACTTTTCCCAAAGAGCAGCCCCGCTCACGGACCTGTTAAAGAAATCCGTAAAAACCGAAACTCTCTTACAGAATCCGACCCCCGCTTTGTGGCAGGCCTATACTGACCTGAAAAACGCCCTGACCTCCAGTCCAGTATTAGTCAGTCCTGATTATTCACAACCGTTTCTTCTCCAGACTGACGCATCAGAACAGGGACTAGGGGCGGTGTTGTCACAAAAAGACCCCTTTGGGAATGAGAAACCCGTCCTCTATCTCAGCCGAAAATTATTTCCCCGAGAGAAGAACTATGCGGTAGTCGAAAAAGAGGCTCTAGCCATTAAATGGGCCGTAGAAAGCCTCCGCTACTACCTAGAAGGGCGGGATTTTACCATTTTCACTGACCATGCCCCACTGGAATGGATGGCTCGGAACAAAGGACACAACGACAGGGTCCTCCGCTGGTTCCTGGCGCTCCAACCCTATCACTTCACCACAGTACACCGAAAAGGAGCAAACCAGGGTAACGCAGACTACCTCTCCCGCTACCCAATGTCCCCCCCCCATACAGGAAAGACAGCTAGGGAAAGGGAATGTGAGGAAGTACCCGACTGCACCAGACCCTTACGGCCCCCTCCTGGCATGAACCCCCTCCAACGTTCTCCCTTCCGATCTATGCCATACGGAACTGTGTCTGCAGCGTCCGTGACAACGGCGACCCCGCCCCTCTCTCTGTTTCAGGAACCTATCCAGAGAAACAGCAGACCGGAAGGACTACCCCTCGACCCCGGCAGTCCCTCCTCCCTGCCGGAAACCCGATTGATAAAAGACGGAAGAGGAGAACCAGCAGTCGTCGGAACATCGTGGCAGGAGGTATCGACTCGAGACGTGGAGAAGGAAGAAGAAGAAGGCGGCGAACCCGAAGAGTGGTCGAAAGATTGGTGGAGCCCTACGGAGGTGGCTGAAGAGCGGCCGTAACTCGGAGGAGAGTTACGGCGGAGCGCGTGAGTACCTGTTTCCCTCCTTTCAGCCCGCTAGGCGTTCTGTGTAAATACGTCCACACCAGTGTAAATACTCCCTCTACTCGAGACACCCCCTATTCACCGAATAACCTGTGTAGATAGTATACAGCACTGCACCCTGTAAATACAGCCTTCACGACCCCCATTCCGAACACCTCTGTGCCTTTTCCAACCCACCTCCGACCCTTCTCTTCCCTTCACCCTCACGGTCGTTTTCTCTCCTATCTCACCCCTGGTTGTGGTTACGGCATAGAAAAGCGAGTCTCAGCAGGACTAACGGCTCCCTTTTCCTTTCTCTTATTGCCCTCCGAGGAGATACCTGTGGGTTGCCGAGCCTGTGCTTCCCCCGCCGACGTGACGTTCCCGAAGTGTCAACACCGACGACCAAGGAGGAAGATTGCGAACCAACGCATTGCCATTTTTCCTGCTGGAGGCATTTTCTGTTGTTGTGAACTCTTCGTCCCCCCTCCCCCTTCCAACAGCTTTGTGTGCAATAAAAGCTCAACATTGCCCACTATATCCGGCCTCCTTGCCTGCTTTTCCAGCCCGCCGACCGCCCACGATCACAGAGGTCCATGCGGTAAGTCGTGAGGGGGTGACACCATGAGTTACCCGCACCGGGTGACACCAACCCTAGTGACGCCACTGCTATTCGGACAGTTTGATCCCGTGGACCCGCTACATTGACGATATCTTTCTGAATTGGGATGGTCCACAGGATTCACTATATGATTTAATTGCTGGACTTTCCACCAATAACCTTAATCTCAGGTTCACTAGCAAGATTAACACTACCACTATTGAATTTCTGGATGTTCTAGTGGAGGTTCGTGACAACACAATACACACCAGTCTGTTCAGAAAGGCTACCGCCGGGAACAGCATGTTACATGCACGGAGCCACCACCCAGAAGGTCTGAAGAGGAGCATTCCATATGGAGAGCTCCTTAGGGCTAGACGCAAATGCAGTACACCACAGGCATTGTCCAGGGAACAAGTGAATAAGGTTGACCGTTTTAAAGCACAAGGCTACTCAGGAAAAACCATCAGAACATCCATTGAAAGTTCTCTACTAGTGAGCGGGACAGTTTCCTGATCCCGAGGACATGTGATAAGGGTAAGCAGGAAGTTAGACTCATTACCACCTTTTCCAATGCATCCCAGGCGCTTCATAAAATTGTTAGCAAACATTGGTACCTGGTCAGGCAGGATGTAGTCATAGGCAAGCTGGTCAGCCCCAAACCACACATCCCATACCGTAGATGCATATCCTTACAGGACACGCTGGTACAAAGTCATCTCACACAACAAGCTAGAAGAACAGGCACATGGTTAAAGGAACTCCCCGGCTTTCACAAATGCGGCCGGTGCAAGGCCTGTGCTAACAGTCGCAATGTCAAAAGTTATCCGTTACCTTTTGGAAGGAATGAGAGAATACTTCCATTTATCATTTGAAACACTGAATTCGTTGTTTATGTCTTGACTTGTATCTGTGGCTTGCGCTATGTTGGCATCTCCGCGCTATCAGAAATAAGGACTTAACATACACTGTTGTCACACACTGCGCGCTGGAGCATGGGGAGGTCTCTGATGTCAGCTCTAAGATCTCTTATTTTGGAATTGACAGGGTTGCAGTGCATCCTCGCGGAGGTGACCGAGAACACCGCCTGCGACGCTTGGAATCTGAGTACATCATTCGCCTGCAGAGCAAGGCTCCCGGAGGCCTCAACTGTGAGGAAGACCTTCATGTTCACCTAGGATAGAGGAGATATCATATACTCATGGTGTCCCAACATCTTGGACACTGTATATATATACTCTGGTCACCGTGGGTTGAGTCCCTGTTCCTGCAGGCAGTTTATCCTGCCATTCCACCTCCTCCTTTATCTCCTTTATGAAAGTCCATGTTCTTTTCTGCAAACACTTTGGGCTGTAACTCTTTCCAAGCAGCTGCTTAGATAGGTAGTATACATTGCCACCACGTTCTCACTATATAGCACTGGGGGTGGGGTTTTCCCAGCATTGTCCAAGCCATTCTATACCTTTTCTTTTCTTACATTGACTGTGTAATTTTCCTATTCACTTTGTTTATTCCCATTAACCAGCTATGCCATCTAGCGCTTACTCCCGGGCAGTTGATACCCATAGAGTACTGTTTATTTTATAACCTACCACTTTTAGGTAGTGCTATCTACTCCTAAAGGGGTCCATTACCTACAAGTTCCACTCTGCCATTATCCACAATGCTACTTGGCATTTTCACTGCCTGTGGATGAGAACCACTTGATCTTGGTACACATTCTTTGTGAGCGTCCTCTTATATACAGCGATTCACGCCTGCGCTAGATAGATGGCTCGCGCTTTATTCTTGTCTGTTTAATTTAATTTATTTATCTTATTTTTTACTTTCCACGCTATGCATATATATTAATGCATTATGTTCATTTTTTATAAATAGTATTTGACAAATGCAGGTTTAACGTGGAATGAGTCTGTATTCATGCATACTAATGACTCTTTCTTTTATGTCTATTTCAAATTTTGCTTGGTCATGCTTGGTTGTAAATGCATTTATAAGTAGCCACTTCCTGTCTTTGAAGTGACTTTGACAAAGACCGTGAGGTTGAAATGCATCAGTCAATAAATCTCTCTCTTACATTCAATCCTGAGCGCAGCTCTACCTTTTTGTTGTGACGCAAAAGGGATTTGCACACACGTATATATATATATATATATATATATATATATATATATATATATATATATATATATATATATATATATATATATATATTCACTGAAAAAACCATAGGTTTCACACATGTTATAGTTAGTGGAAATTTTACTGATAAAAAAACAGTGAAATTGCCCCGTTATAGTTAGTGCTGGCAACTATAACTCACGCGACCGCAATCCTCTGCTGATGCTAATAGTTTATTTAGACACTTATTTGCCCATGTCTTCTTCCATACATTTTTAGCTATACATATATTACAAATATTTTTTTTTCATAAAGACACATATGTCATCAGCAGAAGATTGCGGTCGCGTGAGTTATAGTTGCCAGCACTAACTATAACGGGGCAATTTCACTGGTTTTTTATCAGTAAAATTTCCACTAACTATAACATGTGTGAAACCTATGGTTTTTTCAGTGAATTTGCAAGGTTTTTTAAATGCTAATTCCTAACTATAACGTGTGTGAAACCTATGGTTTTTTCAGTGAATTTGCAAGGTTTTTTAAATGCTAATTCCTAACTATAATATGTTTGATACCTATGGTTTTTCCAGTGTCTTTGCAAGATTTTTAAAATGGTAATTTCTAACTATAATGTGTCTGATTCCCAAATTCATTTAATTTGTATGGTTTTTTAAATGCAAATTTTTTTTATGTCATTTTTTGTAAGCCTTTTTATATAATAATTTATGTACTATATCCTGCATTATGGAAAGGTTTTTTTTTTTAATGCATTTTATTCCGTGCGCGTACGGTAAGCTAACGCTACGCGCTTGTAGGATACGCGTACGGTAAGCTGACGCTACGCGCTCTGGACGTCATTAGTGCAGCGCGCCTACGTGATACGTGCGTGCCGTACGCGTATACCCGGAAGCAACGTCGCGGTTACGCAGGGGCGTGTAATGCGCATGCGCGAAAGTGACGTAAGCGCTGCGTAAGTGCACCGTAAGCGTCACGTGCGCGCACGGCAGGTCATGTGACTTACAAAGATCACTTTTTATTGGTTGAAATTACTTTCACTTCCAGAAACTTCCCACACCACACCCATTCCCCTCATTACTGCTTGAAAGAACACTTTTCATTGGTTGAAATTACTTTCAGTTCCAGATTCTTCCCACACCACACCCATTCCCCTCATTTCTGCTTGTGATTCTCTAGGAGCAGGAGCTGGATTGACATTGGGATACAATGGCAGAACAGCACACCTCTTCTGAGAGTGAGGCCAGCAGCACCACCATGATCCAGAGAAGGAGGAAACAAAAGACTTCTTTTGTATGGGAGTATTTCACTTTTCCAGAGGGGGAGAAAAAGGTGAATGCTCAATTGGTCACTTGCATACTTTGTGATCGTGTTTTATCAAGAGGAAATCCAAGGAAGAAATATTCCTTTGGAAATCACTCTATGAAGAGACACCTTCAGGACAGACACCCAAGGACCTTTGCTCGACATACTGGAGAAAACTCTTCAGTAAGTCACCAGAGCCCAGCCTCAGATGCTCAGCCGAGTACATCATCGGCAGCTCAGCTGAGCCCTTCCTCTGTTGTTGGAGCATCACCTTCTTCTTTTCCTTTGGACATCAACCCTCGATTTGGGAGTGTTGAAATGAGGTGTACAAAATGTGGTGGTCTTATTGTTTTTGGGGAGGTCAGTCTTACCCTTATTAACAATAAGATAGACCAGCATGTTTGTAGACGCTCATAATATTCCCATTCTTTCTTTCCTCTATCCCTGTATGAACCCAACGGCTCTTATAAGAGCCAACCTTACCTCACAATTTTTTTTATTTTTTTTTAAGCTTTCCTTTTTGCAAATTTTTTTTTGCCGTGCGCGCACGGTACGCGTAATTCCGCGAATTTCGCGGAATTTCGCAGATTACACCGTGCGCGTACGCTACGCGCATACGGCGATTTTTCGAAAAAAATATAAATTTCATTTTTGCCCTTGAGGGTCCTTCTGGGACCCCCTGACCAAGGCTAGGGGGTCAGGAACTGTCGAGCCTGCCCCCTTTTCACATTATCCACCTTTTTTATTCACCCCCCTGACAGTGCGAGTGAGAAAATGGCGGCCGCCGCTTCCTGGTTTCGACCGATTCGAATGTTTACTATGATCTAAGAGCCAATCAGAATCGCGCTCGCGCACGGCACCGTACGCGTACGGTAAGCTTACCGTAAGCGCACCGTAAGCGCACGGTAAGCTGCCACAGATATATATATTGATTTAAATGCAATTTTCTCAGAATCTACTGAACAGATTTACACCAAACCTACAAAAGGCACTTCCTTGACCTGAGGACTACCTCTCTGCCAAATTTCAAGTAATTCTGTTCAGCCGTTCGGGCTGTAGCTGTGTCTAAAGGTCCTATGGAAAAATGCATGGGAAAAACGCGTTTTGGGACCCCCCTTTTATCTCAGCCCCCGCTTGACGAATCCCCCCGAGACTTTCAAGGTAGGAGCGGAGCGTAGCGCCCCACCTATTTTGAAAAATTCGCGAGGATTCGTCGACCGGCGCCAAAGTTATTCAAAATAGAATGTTGAGGTTTTCCTATGGAAAAGGGGTCCTAACTATAACTACCTACTGGCGACTGCCAGTAGGTAATATATAATATATATATATATATATATATATATATATATATATATATATATATATATATATATATATATTCACAGAAAAAACCTTAGGTTTCACACATGTTATAGTTAGCTGGACATTTCACTCGTAAAAAACCAATGAAATTCCCCCGTTATAGTTAGTTCAGCTAACTATAACTCGCGCGCCCGCAATCCACTGCTGATGACATCACATATTACATCACTCATGACATGGTCAGTGACATCACTCATGACATCACTGATGACATCTCAAATGACATCACTGATGACATCATCCATTGAGTATGTGTTTCTTAACAATTTTAATATGTTTAATATATATAGGGAAAGGCCTGTTGAAGAATGAGTGGGTGTACACGTGTGTAAATGGATGATTTTCTGTGGTGCGTAACTAACTCTATAAGTGAGTCATTAAATGTATCTTACTGCAGACTAGTGACTAAACTGTGTAAATGTCTGTATGTTTCTGTATGTTGGTGTATAAGTGGCTGCATGGTTTTGTGAATACCTATATGAGTGTCTATATGAGTTATTGATTGCTTGACTGAGTATCTGTATGGATTCCTGAGTGTTTGTGTGGGTAGGGTGTGTGTAACTCTGTGCATAGATGTGTGAGTGGGTGATTCTATGGGTGCATGGTTTTAAGAGTGCATCTGTGATGACTGTATGGTTGAGTGAGTGTATGTATGGGTGTGTTAGGGATTGAATGTATATCTCAGTGGTACATTTGTGACTAACTACATATGTGAAAGGCAGTATATGTGCGTGTAAGAGTATATAAGTGGGTAGATGTGAGAGTGTGTGATTGTGAGAGTGACTGTATGGATGAGTGTGTGCTTTCATCAATGATTCTATAAGAGTGTAAGAATGTGATACTATTTTTATGAGTAAGTGAACTTGAGTGTGTATAACCACATAGGTGAGTAAATGGGAGTGTGATTATTTGCATGACTGAGTAGGTGTGAGAGTACCTCTATGGATGATTGGTGGTGTGTGAGTGTCTATATAGGTGTATAAATGCATATGATAGTTTTGTATGTTGTGACTGCAAGTATGAGTGACTGTACAGGTGAATGAGTGGAGGTGTATGTAGACCTAAGAGCTAATAAGTGGCTATGTAGTTATTGGTATTGCAGTATGTATGGTTTTGAGAATGGAACTCTTAAATTTTGAGTCGGTGTACCAAAGGTTATGTTAGGGTGTGAGAAGATGTGGTAATTTATCACATGGATGACGTCATCAGTGATGTCATTTGAGATGTCATCAGTGATGTCATGAGTGATGTCACTGACCATGTCATGAGTGATGTAATATGTGACGTCATCAGCAGTGGATTGCGGGCGCACGAGTTATAGTTAGTTGAACTAATTATAACGGGGGAATTTCATTTGTTTTTTACGAGTGAAATGTCCAGCTAACTATAACATGTGTGAAACCTATGTTTTTTTCAGTGAATTTGCAAGGTTTTTTAAATGCTAATTCCTAACTATAACGTGTGTGAAACCTATGGTTTTTTAAGTGAATTTGCAAGGTTTTTTAAATGCTAATTTATGAATGTATTTTTATATTTTTTAAATATTTATTTTACAATAAGCTACCTATATATATAGTTATAGATTAACTTTATCCTGTAATATGGAATGGCTCAGTTTTTTTTTTAATTTGGATAGAGTTGAACAGCATAGTTAATATCTTCTATAAACTTATAAACACTTAAACATTTTTTTTTCCCAAGGGTTTTTGTCCGTGCACGCACGGTGCGCGCATGCGTATGTACTCTGTGTGCGCATGCATACGTGCTCCACATTCGCATGCGTACGTCGTGCGTGCTCCGTACGCGCGTGCTCCGTACGCGCATGCGTGCGTGCTCCTTGCGCATACGCGCATGCTCCGTGCGCGTACCCGCATGCGCGCATGCTCCGTACGCGCACGGCAAGTCATGTGATTTAGAAACAACACTTTTCATTGGTTTATAGTAGTTTCAGTTCCAGAAACTTCCAACACCACACCCACTCCCCTCATTATTACTTTTGATTCCCTGGGAGAAGGAGCTGAGCAGCTTTTCCAGTACTCCAGTACTTGAGAATGGCAGAGCAGCAGTCATCTTCTGGAAGTGAGCAGGAGACCCTTGTGAGACAGAGACAGAGGAAACAGAAAGACTCTTTTATATGGCAATTTTTTACATTTCCACAGGGGCAGAAGAAGGTGAATGCTCCAAAAGTCACCTGCACTCTTTGTGATCGTGTCTTATCAAGAGGAGATCCTAAAAAGAAATACTCTTTTAGTATCTTCACTATGATCAGGCACGTTAGAGATGTACATCATCTCTCGAGCACATCATCGGCAGCTCAGCCGAGCACTTCATCTGCGGCGGCAGCTTCACCTTCTTCGGTTCCTCTGGATATACACCCTCTGTTTAAGAGGGTGCATATACGGTGCAATGCGTGCAATGCTCTTCTCTCTTATGCGGACACCAGCATTCCACTAATAGAGAGCAAGATACAGCAGCACACGTGCGGCACCCTATAATTTTTGCCATGTCTTTTTTTTCCTCTGTCCCTCAATTAACACAACGGCACCCCGCGATTTAAAAAAAAAAAAAAACTTTTTTCACCCTTCATGGTCCTTCAGGGACCCACTGACAAAAGCTAGGGGGTCAGGAACTCTGTACCCTGCCCCCTTTTCACGTTCTCCACCTTTCTTTTTCACTATCACACACAAAATGGCGGTCGACACTTCCTGATTTCGACCGATTCGAATGTTGACTGACATGAATCCACCAATCAGAATTACGCTCGCACACGGCATCGTGCGCGTACCGTGCGCGCACGGTGCGCGCACGGTGCGCGGCTATAGATATTTATGTGCATTTAACGGCAATTTTCTCAGGAACTACTGAACAGATTGACACCATATATGCAAAAGGCACATGCCTGACCTGAGGACTACCTCTTTGCCAAATTTCAAGTAATTCTGTTCAGCCGTTCGGGCTGTACCTTCGACTAAAGGTCCTATGGTAAAATGCATGGGGAAAATGTGTTTTGGGACCCCCCTTTTTTCTCAGCCCCCGCTTGACAAATCACCCCGAGACTTTCAGGGTAGGAGCTGAGCGGAGCGCCCCATTAGTTTTGAAAATTTCGCGAGGATTCGTCAACCGACGCCAAAGTTATTCCAAATAGAATTTTCAGATTTCCTATGGAAACACGGTCCTAACGATAACTATCTACTGGCGACCGCCAGTAGATAATATATAGTGTTATATATTATAGTGGATTTGCTTCTCACCGTAGTGTGTAATCTTTTTAGTCCATGGGTGTCTAACATATGTCAGACAGGCGGCATCCATGACGCATTTTCAAAACAATCACTATACAAATCTGTTCCATTTAAATGTACCTGGCTTATTTCAAAAGCGTTTTTGCACATCGAAATTCCTCTTGGGTGTGCAAACACAGCATTTTGCGAGAGTAAATACTACATCAGACTAATGGACTGAGGAATGTCGGATTTTACTCTTGCAAAGTTCATTATGGTTGTGGAAAGTCACCCGTGTGATGAGAGTGCTGCATTGACTAGTGTAGGGTTAGGGGTGGAATTGGGGGCACTCTCTTCATTAAAGAAGAGGTTGATGGTTTGCACTTGTCAGTGTAATGTGGGATAGGAGTGTCTGTCAGGGAGTGATACACTGACTGATCGTTTATGGTTTCGGTGGCAAGAAGAGACCAAGGTCCTGATTTAGATCTTGGTGGGTAGGTTACCCAGTCACAAAAGTGACGGATATCCCGTCCGCTGAAATATAAATCCCATAGGATATAATGGGATTTATACTTCGGCGGACAGGATATCCATCACCGTCGTGATAGAGTAACCCGTCCGCCGAGATCTAAACCCGGTCCTAAGTGGCCAGCCTGTGGTACCTTCTAGTAGTATTATAGCTTTATTTTATAATTTTAGCACATATTAATAATGTAAGGGCAAACGTTTCATCTCATTAATACCTGATTAACTCATAAATACACCAACTGAAATGCAACCACCAGTTAACCACTGTAAACGGTCTGCCACCGTGCCAGGTGCGGCAAATTTGTTTTGGAACTTTTGAAGTAGAAACAAAATTCTTTTGTTGAAATATACAAATTAATCAGCAGATGATGGATTATGTGGGAGAAGGGTAAAACCTTAATTATGCTTTAAATGCTTAATCACATAATTCCATTGGCCCTGCTCATACCTTTCTAGGTTCACCTCCAAACTTCCATCCCTACCGCCCTCTCCCCTTGGTAGGATTGTCACACGCATGCACACAGCGGGACATGAAACAGGGCATGTGGAGAAAATTCAAGATGCAGCAAAATAGATAATCTAGGGACCATCCATGTTGCACTACCCCTTCTTTCATGCACATTACCTAAAAATAACAAGAGACGTTTTCAGATCGTCTTTATGGTAATTTTGGAAAACACTGCAAAATTAGGGACAACTGCATCTCTTGTGCAAAGAGAATCATGGCTAATTTGCCACGTTTTCATTTATCAGAGAGTTTAAATATACATTAAAAGTCTCAAGACTGCCCACCCCAGCACCTCCACCAACCTTTTGGAGCATAAATGCTGGCTGTCTAGGTCAATGATTAGCAAGCCATTACAGTGCAGGTTTTATGTGCTTATTTATAGAACCATTTGAAGAGCTAATACAACCTGAACTGAAAAAGCAAAGGTCACTGAGTTTGGAAGAGACATTATGTGGACAGTACTGGAAACAATAAACTGTTGTTTTAGGCATCTCATGCCCAGTCAAGCATTGCTTTCTGATAAAAACAGAGGTGAAGGCTGCCAAAATGGATGGGGGCAAAAAACAATTAATCGATGTGAACGAGAGTGATAACAATCCCACAGATCTAACTGAAGCGGATGCTGGTATGATCACTTCTTCTCTTTATCAGGTCATTCAAATACCAGTAGTACACATCAGGATGGGGAGGGGCCGGGAATTTGAATCGTGATAGCTGACACAGGCACTGTACGGAAAAAAGTATTTGCATCCGTACCTTGAGAACAGGGGGATCCACCTGCTGTGCCAGCATGGGAGTACTCTGTGGCATCTAACTTGGGGACAGCCCCTGGGTATATGGCGAGACAAGGGTTCTGCGATCCATTGACTCCTTTGGAAGATATTTCTTAGGCTGTTATCTACAAGTCCATTATGATGCATAGAGATGAAACCCGCGCTGAGAGCCAAAAAACACAAAGCGCCTGCTGCAAGCTTCAAAATTTACTGCGCAATGTGGCTAAGTCCTGTTCGGAATTTGCCGAGAGGATATTTGAAGCAGAGAACAGGATCTATACACTTGAGGATGAGATGATCACCCAGAAAGCCGCCATAGAAACTCTGGCATTTCAGAAGAATGACATTGCTTGGATGCTTGAGGACATGGAAAACCACCTCCGGCGTAACAATTTAAGAGTTCTTGGCGTACCGGAAGGTTGGAAGGCTCAGAGCCTCAGAAGTTTATTGCGGAACCTTTTACTGAAGCGTTCCCAGATTTGACACAGTAGACATGGGACATAGTGGTGCAACAGGCTAGCTGGTTCCCTTTTTGACAGACTCTTCATTCAGGGTCCAGCCAAGCATTGCTTTCTGATAAAAACAGAAGCTCTGTGCTGGTAAATGATTTTTTGTTTCCCAAGTCTTACATTTCTAGGTGTGGGGTTAACCAAGACCTTTTGATTTTCATAAAATTATATTTATATATACTTTTTTTTACAGAGGTTTTCAGTCAGCTCTCATCATCCATTCGTCTTTTATTGTTCATTCACATTTTTCTTTCACTTGCTACAGCATACAGGATGGGGCAGTGGGTCAGCCCACTTCGGCTACTGGCTAACTTCACTGTGAGTGACTACCTTCTTTTCTTACACAAGAAGCACATCCACATGCAAAGTAGTTCCCTTCAGTGTGAGACACTACTATGGCAATGTGTGCTTTTCAGAGATAAACAAAAATGTTTATGCTTTTCACCAATGCGGTTTTTAGATTGATGAGGGCCCTAAAGCTTCCCCAGCAATAACGTTTTGCAAAAACCATAACAAAATAAAATAAGCATTGACAAAACCAAGAGGCTGATGGCCCATTCCAGAACTATTAGATTTGCCAATGCTAGTTTTTATTCCTAACTTTAATCTGGTATTTCAATTTCTGAAAGTCTTCTGTACTGTATGGGTTTTGAATTCATGTTGGTGCCACATATCAAGCTGTGTCACTTCTCTGGCACTCTGGGTAGCATCTTCATGCAGGTTGGGATTGCGTAGGTATGAATGAAGTTAATGGATAGGAACAGTCTTACAATGATTAATGGAAGTTCTGCCTCCTTCCCTCACTGGACAGTTGCTTCTGGCTGTCAGGATTCATCCATCCAGTGAGGGAGGAGGTAATGGGGGCTTGGGAAGGGACTTACCCAGACTAAGGGATTAGGCATAACACGCCGTTTTTCCAAGTAAACGGACCATTGGTTCCTGTGTCCCTTACCTAAAAATGCACAGTGTGCATATAAAGGAGGGTGACACGCTTAGAAGCCATGCTTCACTTCTCACACATACGTAGTGAGTACCTCAAAGTGAGTAACCAAGCTGATGGCGTGTTTATAGTTCAGCCACTGGTTACAAGTAGTACGCTGTAAGAAGAGCTGGGGCTGTGCCTTCTAAAGCCCAGCTCGTTGTTTGGGAAGGGTCTTCTTGGAAAGAAAAAATGTTTCATCTAATGCAAAAATGTTACATGTGCAAATGTAAATGTCTGCATCATTTGCATATGGGCAATTTTCCACCTACTGGAAATTCCACAGATGTATATTTTGCACATTGGTGTACTCTTGGAAATCTAAAATTAATATAGGTAGCTGAATAGGTGAGTGGTTCTTCGTAAATCTCATAAGAACAAAAATCTACAACTACAGCAGCACAGGTCTCATTTTTTTCACCAAGGGCTTTGTTAATCGCGCCATTGTGTGCAATGGGCCTACCCCTATTGGAGCTGCTTTGGACACCTGCATTGTAGATATTGATACATTTAATTTGAAGACAAAATGTATGTCAAAGTGGGATGAACCGGTAAACACCATCTCGGACCTTGCAGGAAAATGTGTCCCACCTGACTCATTCTAATGGATGGGAAACCTTTCAACTGAACAAATCACCTCTAGAAGTGTGTGTATTTCACTGTAAGGGTCTGATTACAAGTGGGTCGGCTAATTCTGACCCATGCGTAAATCCCTGTTTAAGCACTTTAAGAACTTCAACTTTAAAGGTATTTAACGCATCTCATAATGATTGGATTCATTGGATAAGTCACCCTTCATTAAATTTCAGCAGGTCAGACCTGCCAAAATCTATCAGGGGAAAAGTGTACGGTAGTTACCGTTTAATCCGGATGTTGGTGAGTTAAACCCCAAAATCCATGTATTCTTCCCCACAGACTCGTAATAGGTGTTTTTTCTTGCACCCAATAAATAACTTACCCCGTGGTATCGTTATTTATCAACAGCACTTAAACTCCTAATCAGGGCCTTAGTGTGTCCAGGTGACAAAGATAATCCACGTCTGTTCACATAGTATTGCCTTTCTGCTACTATAACCTTCCTCCTCAGTGACATAGACTGACAGATGAAGCGCCGCCTATGGATAACGCACTGTTGACCGGCAGGATAGCTCAGTGAGTTAAGTGCTCCTTGGGGATATCTGCTGTGGATTGCAACTCTCAAATTCAAATCCCGGTGCAGGGATAGCCATGTCTTTCAACCTTCTGGGCTTGATAAAACGAGCAGTTTTAAATTGGGTAATCATAACAAGTTATTTGTAATAAGCAAAAAGTGTGCTATGAAGCTTCATGAAAAAATGGTTGCCTTCTTTGTCAGATAAAGGAGATCTCTATATATAATCAAAATAATTATTTTAGGCAGTAACAGGGGTAGGAGAGCCAATAATTAACCTGGGGAGCCGATCCCAGGGACTGCTCTGGCACCAAGAGCTTGTGCATGAGCCGAGCCCTGAAAATATTTGGCATGCAAATAATGCAACAAACATCATGTAAGAGCATCATATGGTGTATTCAAAATTTTGAAAAATGTATTTCTTTCAATGCAGACGTGTTTCATCTTAGTACAACAGATTATATATCTGCAATGAGAAGTATTTATTTAAAGTGAGAGTTTTTAAACATGCACTGTGAAACGTTCCCGCTGCTGCTCTGACGGCAATGCTATTAGTGAATTAAGAGGCAAACCAGCCGTCATGATTATTCTATGGCCTAGGTTCTTGTCGTGGATCGGGTAAAATAGGCCATTAAACCAAAAACAAGAAGGGGTTTTTGTACAGTGCACATCCTGAACTCACTCACCGCTCTCATATGTAATAATGAACAAAAAAGGAGGCCTGGTGAAATGTGTTGGTCTAGGATCACAAGTGTTGGTCTAGGATCACACAATTTGATCAAGCTGGGAAGCCGGGATTCAACACAGGTTTCCAGTTTCACCGTTCAATTCAGCCCCCGGATGGGTATCTCTTTTTGATGCAGCTTGTGAATGGAGTTAGAAGGAAGTAGCATTATCCCACAAATGATCAACTTTGATATGTTATTACAAGGATTCATTTATTCCACTTACACTTCATGTATTTTACTAATAGGCAACCCTTTGATTTTAAACAATGGGAAGTAACCATTGCCTCCCAATTTGGATGTATATGTTCAGGAACAGAAAAAAAGACGCCTGAAAGGGAAAACTGACTCTATACCAGCTGTCACTTCCTTTGTGTCCTGGTCTCTAATTAATATAATGTTCATAGCTCACTTATGCTCTGAATGAGCAAATTAGGTCGACATGCCTCGAGTAAAGCGTGGCTGTGACCTGGTATTTTCATGGTACAGTATTTCTCACTTTTTCGTCGTCCGGGGGAAGCCAAGTGAAGGAATAGGTTTGGGAACACTGACCTAGATAGCCACATGCCAGCTGATTAGCATAACCTCGCGTGCTCACGCTTGATCATGACATGTGCTCCTGTCAAGGAGGGGTGGGGGAGATGCAAGAGGTGACGAGCAAGGGTCGGGGAAGGGGGAGGGTCAGGAGAGTCAGACATGGCTGACTGATCACCAAGGCAACTGTAATGGTCCAATGAAAAAACAGCTACGTGGATTATTTCTTTGTGTGTGTGTATATATATATATATATATATATATATATATATATATATATATATATATATATATATATATATATATATATATATATATATATATATATATATTCACTTAAAAAACCATAGGTTTCACACATGTTATAGTTAGCTGGACATTTCCCTCGTAAAAAAACAATGAAATTCCCCCGTTATAGTTAGTGCAGGCAACTATAACTCACGCGACCGCAATCCTCTGCTGATGACGTCAGATATTACATCACTGATTAAATATGTGTCTTTCTGAAAAATAAATATTTGTAATATATGTATAGCTAAAGATTAATGGAAGAAGACATGGGTAAATAGGTGTCTAAATACAGTGATGTAATATCTGACGTCATCAGCAGAGGATTGCGGTCGCGTGAGTTATAGTTGCCTGCACTAACTATAACGGGGGAATTTCATTGGTTTTTTACGAGGGAAATGTCCAGCTAACTATAACATGTGTGAAACCTATGGTTTTTTAAGTGAATTTGCAAGGTGTTTTAAATGCTAATTCCTAACTATAACGTGTGTGAAACCTATGGTTTTTTAAGTGAATTTGTACGGTTTTTTAAATGCTAAGTTATGTATTTATTAATATTTTTTTTTTTCAGGTTCTTCACCGTGCGCTACGCGCAGCGATCGCGCGCTGTGGGCGCTCGCACCAACGATGCATTGTGCGTGCCGTGCGCGCTCAGTGCGCGCACCCCGCGCTTTTTCGAAAAAAAAACAAAACATTTTTTCATCCTTGGGGGTCCTTCAGTGACCCCCTGACAAAAGCTAGGGGGTCAGGAACTGTCCACCCTGCCCCCTTTTCACATTCTCCACCTTTGTTTTTCACTGCCTCAGACTACGAGAGACAAAATGTCGGCCGACACTTCCTGATTTCGACCGACTGTAATGTTTACTGTCATGTAACCACCAATCAGAATTACGCTCGCGCATGTCAGCGTGCGCGTACGGTATGCTTACTGTACGCGCACGGTGCGCGCCTATAGATATATATGTACTTTTAACTGAAATTTTCTCAGGAACTACTGAACAGATTGACTCCAGATATTCAAAAGGCACATCCCTGACCTGAGGACTTTCTCTTTGCCAAATTTCAAATAATTCTGTTCAGCCGTTCGGGCTGTACCTTGGACTAAAGGTCCCTATGGAAAAATGCATGGGGAAAACGCGTTTTTGGACCCCCCTTTTTTCTCGGCCCCCGCTTGACTAATCACCCCGAGAATTTCAAGGTAGGAGCGGAGCGCCCCACCTATTTTGAAAAATTCGCGAGGATTCGTAAACCGGCGCCAAAGTTATTCAAAATAGAATTTTCAGATTTCCTATGGAAACACGGTCCTAACTATAACTATCTACTGGCGACCGCCAGTAGATAATATATATATATATATATATATATATATATATATATATATACATGTGTGTGAGAAAACCCTCTTGCTTCACAACAACAAGGTAAAAGGTGCACTCGTAGTTGCAGGAAGAGAAACATTTATTGACCGTCGCGTTTCAACCTCACGGTCTTTGTCAAAGTCACTTCAAAGGCAGGAAGTGGCTACTAATATATGCATTTACAACCAGGTATGACCAAGCAAGTTTGAAAATAGGCATAGAAAAAAGAGTCATTAGTATACAAGAGAACAGACTCCATCCACATTAAAGCCAGCATTTGTTGAAAGTTATATTCATGTAAAAATACATTTTCATGCCCTACTTATAATTGCTTAATGTGGAAAGTAAAATAAAACACAATAACAAAGAAAAGCACAGTTCATCACACTAGCGCCAACTTCAACTGCTATGTGTAGAGGAATGTCCCCATCAAATGTGTACCATGATAAAAAATGGTGCACATCCAGTATTCGTAACACTGCCAAGTGGCATTGCAGAAACAAACAAATTATCGTTGGTAGAAATTAAACACCAAAACAACAACAATTGAAGTATTGTAAATAGTACCTAACAAGTGGTGGGTCCTATTGATATGAATGTTCTGCAAAAAACAATTACCCAGGGTGAGCGCTAAATGGCTATGCTAAGGATATAGAAAATAAAATAAAAACATGAATGGGAAAATTATAAAAATCACACAATCAGTGTGTCAAAGGAAAAAATGTCTAAGAAAAAGCTTGGATCTTACTGGGAAAAACCCACCCCCCGTGAATTAAAAAATCAGTACATGGTGGCTATGCATACCAATCAACCAAGCAGCCGCTTGGAAGAAGTTGCGGCCAAGGAGTATAAGGAAGAGAAAATGGACTTAAACTATTCTGCGCAGGATCTATGTTGCGATGGAGGGCCAGGAGAAGGAAGAGGGGAAGAGGGAAAAATTACAGGTGGGCCAAAAGGGACCAGAGTATATATATATATACAGTGTCCAAGATGTTGGGGCACCACAGGTATATGATAACTCCTCATCCTAAATGAACATGAAGGTCTTCCTCTTGATTGAGGCCTCCAGGAGCCTTACTCTGTAGGCGAATGATGTATTCAGATTCCAAACGTCGAAGGCGGCGTTCACGATCACCTCCACGTGGATGCACTGCCACCCTGTCAATTTCAAAAAATGAGATCTTAGAGCTGACATCAGTTATTTCTCCATGCTCTAGCGCGCAATGCTTGGCAATAGTATAGGTAAGATCCCTATTTCTGATGGCGCGAAGATGCTCCAGTATATGCTTCTTAACAGGAAACACAGTGCTGCCAACATAGCGTAAACCACAAATGCATGTCACAACATAAACAACATATTCAGTATTACAATTGATAAAAGAAAGTATTTTCTCATTCCTTCCAATTGGTAACCGGTAGCTTTTCACTGGCTTACCATTGCAACTGACGATCGGTTCGCGTGGTGTTATATACGCACAGGGAGCCGGCTTATCAAGGCGTGGCTTACCCGACTAAATAACTACTTTGACGATCGGTTCGCGTGTTGCTACAAACGCACAGGGAGCCGGCTTATCAAGGCGTGTTTTCCCCTACTTAATAATTACTCGCATGGGCTTGTCAGACAGGATCCACAGAGACACAGTTACTCTTTACCACCCAGTTTATATTTGACATCTGATTCACAAGGGTCCTGTTGCCCTGTAGTTGCTGATACTCGCAGCGATCACCATAGATTTTTAAGTGTGTCCAAGAGATTGCTATATGGTTCTCGTCTATTAAGCTTCTATTTTTGATTTTGACGCGCTCTGAAAACTTGATCACACTAGAACTACTGCGCTTGTCTATTACCGATGCTATTGCCTTAATAAAGCCTGCATACCTATTGTGGTACAGACAAAACACGTGTTGGCCTGGTTTTCATGTATTTGCTGCTGGAAATCTTCGCATACAAGAATAATAAAAAGAAGACTTATGTACATCATTTATGGACATTCCTTTATGAACATTAGGACTTTTTGCTGCTCAACTTGAGGCAGACATTGCCATTTGTAACTGTGTCAGGGAAGTTCTACTACTGAATATTTTTCAGCTTTTCACATTGTGGCTGCTGGCGCAAGCCTTGCACCGGCCATATTTGTGAAAGCCGGGGAGTTCCTTCAGCCACGTGCCTGTTGCTTTGGCTTGCTGCGTGAGGTGACTATGAACCAGTGTGTCCTGTAAGGATTTACACCTACAGTATGTATTGTGTAGTTTGGGGCTGACCAACTTGCCTATGACTGAATCCTGCATGACCAGGTACCAGGGTTTACTCACAATATATATATAGAGGCAAGGGTAGAAACTATGCATGGCGAGGGTGCGAGTTATAGTTACTTTAGGGCATGAGTTATAGTTACTTGAGATACCAATAACTGGTACATTTCTGTGGTTCTGTTAATTTATAACAGTATGTTGTATCTGAGATGTTCACCTAACTATAACATCCCTTTAACCTTTTGTTGTTTACAGTGAATTTCTATCACTTTTTAAACGTAAAAGAAGATGTTCATCACTATGCATGGCCTAGGTTGGGCACTCAGCCCTGTGGGTGCACTACCCCCTTTTGATTTTTTTTTGGGGAGGTTCTGTGGATCCGTGAATCCACCGCGACACTCATAGCAACACCCCTGGGGATTCTCTTTGGATCTATGGGTCCACTGGGAAGCCATAGGTGTTGTGCTGAGTGGTGCGTGGATCCACAAAACCCCCCAAATACTTTTTTTGTTTAAATATGACCCCAGGGTGGGTCCCTCTGGATGCACCCACAAAGCCCAGGGGGTCAGGGTGCCCTTACCCTGTCCCCTTATAACTTATTTTATTTTAGGACTCAGGGATCAGGTCCCTAAGTCCTAACATGACAGCCGCAACTTTTCCTTCAGGTTGCAACCAGCCAATTACACACATGGTTGAACGCGAGGATCTGTGGATCTGTCGCTGATCTGTCGCAGATGCTCTGCTGGATGAAAAATACAACTTTTTTGACCCTTCACGTCTCTAAAACTACTGAACGGATTCACACTGAATCACAAAAAGCAAGCTTTCTGAATCAAGATTTAGCTTCCTGTCAAATTTGGAGTAATTACGTTCAACAGTTTTTGTGGTATCGCTATTCAATTTTTCTATGGTGAAATGAATGAGGAAAAAGTGTTTCTGCAACCTCGTTTTTCTCGGCTATCGCTTAACAGGTTACCCCAACAATTCCCAGGAAGGAGCTGGGATGGATGCTAATGTTTTTTGGAAAGTTTTGTCAAGAATCATCAAATGGCACCAAAGTTATAGGAAAACCAATGATTGTTTTCCTATAAAAAAAATCCTAATAAATATATATATATAAATATATATATATTTATTAGGATTGTTTTTCAATAGCAAAACCAAAGTTATAAGAAAAAAACCGATGACTGTTTTCCTATCGAAAAACAATCCTAGTAAGTATATATATATATGTATATTAGGATTGTTTTTCGATAGGCGCTGGTTAGGTCAGCTGGGCTGAGTGCCCAAAGATGCTCCTTGCGGTCAGGGTCAAACAGCTGGCAGGGGCCAAATTAAGGCAGTTGGGCCACTCACAAAGTGGGTCTCAATGATGTTGGTGTTCCTCGACGGCTGCTTGGTCCTGGTGCAGTGGAAATCCAGGTTGGACTCTCACTATTGTTATTTGGTGCAGAGTTTTCAGTACACTAGGGGTTTGTGCTGCACACCTCAGATTGATCCTGGTGTCTTCACACTCAGAGGGGAGACAGACCTGACCTTCCAGAGCATGAGTAGATTCCTCTAGTCATCTGCAGCATCGGTTGGGCCAGGGAGCTGCAAGGTTTGTAGACTGGAATCTGCTTGTCTGTGCCTGCAGACTGCAGGGGCGTAGCTCCTCTTCTCCAAGGGAGACTGTAGGTGATTTTCCAAGTGCCGCTGACTACCCAAGACTTAGTAGTTCTTCAGCTCGCAGGATGAGTCACTCTGTCATGATTGTCGAGACAGGGCTGAGGAAGGGCAGGGTTTCATGCCAAAAATTCACTGTTCTGCTGCAGTTCTCGCCAGGCAGTGACACTTCTTCATCCTTCTTCTCTTTATCCATCAAATCTGATTTCTTGGCTTTAGGGGTGCCATCTAAATACTCAATTTAGGGGTGTTTGAGGGAAGTGTCAGGTAGTAGCCCATGCGCTACCTACCTTAAGGATGTTGACACTCTCTATATGACCACTTTCTGTGGGAAGTGGGCATAGCCCTGACCCTAGAATGTTAATCCTGTCCAAAACAAAATGGAGGAATCTGAAAAGTGGGCTTCACATCAACTGGCCCACCCTAGGAGTGGTGCTGGCTGAATGTGGGCACACCTCCTAATCTTACTAATTTTTCCGCCTGTCTTGCTGCCAAAAGTGGGAGAAGAACAGGGTGGTGGGCATCTCTACTATCTGGAGAAGACTGGGTTGCATAACAAAGGTGGCAGTGTCTTTGAAGCTTCCAGCCCTGGAGTGCACATTCTGCGTGGAGGAGGTGAGAACACCTCTGCCCAAAGCAGGCTTTGTTACCGGCCTCCAAGAGCGAAGGCTCTCACCTCAGGTCAGAAATCTGTCTATGGTGGCTGGCCGGTCTAGACCACACACTAGTCAACACACTAGTAGTTGGTAGGTTTTCAGGGGGCATCTCTAAGGTGCCCACTGGCTGCCTTCCTTATTAAATCAGCCACTGGCATCAGTGTGGGTTTATCAAGATAAGTTGTTTGGCAACAAAGCCATTATGTAGCTGGTGAACTCGTAACCATGAGTGTCCAGCCCATGCACCTGTCATGGCTTTCCTGTGCACTTGTAATATCTAAGGTTCTGCTTAGACCTCAAAAGGACACATCTACTCATACAGATATGCCCACACATGGGGTATAGTGCACCCTGCCTTAGGGCTGTAAGTTGTAAGGCCTGCTGTAGACCTACCTCTACCACATGCAGGGCTTTGCTGGCATGGCAAACAGTTGAGTGTGCCATGTCGACTCTCCATTTTTCTCTGAACCAAGACAAGCAGGCTGCAATGGCAGTTTGCATGAGCTTGGTGAGGGGCCTCTTTAGGGTGGGACAATTCGTGCTGCAGCCCTTAGGCACCCTCTTTAGTTCCAAGGCCCTAGGAACCAGATGTACCACTTACTAGGGACTTACAGGGATCCTAAAGAGGTGCCAATTGTAGAACAATGGAACAGTGTAAGGAAAGAACACTGGTACTGGGGGCCTGGTTAGCAGTACACTTTCAGTCAAAGTTGCACCAGATACCAGGCAAAAAGTGGGAGGATAGTTTCCTACACCACTGTACTGTGAATTTATGATTTAATAAATCTATGTTACTCACACATTGCTGGAGTGCACACTAGCCTGTCTCAGGAAAGTGTGCATGTGGACCTGAGAAGTGCTTGCATATAGTGACGGACAGTCTCACCTGTGCGTGCACCACTGCCGCAAGGAGTCATTGGGGCATCAAGACCTTGGATACTCAGGATATCTATCTATCTATTTATCTCTCTCTCTCTCTCTCTCTCTCTCTATAGATATATATATATATATATATATATACACACACACATTTATGTGTATATATATATATACACATGTGTGTGTATATATATATATATACTTTCGTAAAAAAAAGTTTAAAGTGGCGTTATAGTAAGGTAATAAGATTTTAACTTATGTTAAAAAAAGCATGGAAATGCACTGAAAAAACACGATATCATTTTACAACAAAAGAAAATGAAATTTGCCAGTTATATGTAACTAACTTAAGTATATCTTGCACAGACGTAGATTTCATATATTATTGATGTAGTATGTAAAGTCATAAGCAGTGCAACATAGCAGTGCAAGTGAAAATCGATTGTCCAACACATTATTGTGGTGCTTTATTATAATTTTATATTGTGTGATTGCATTTACAAAGCAAATGAATCAGTGAGGTACTGTGAATTATTTAATGTGGTCGATTTTGTCTCCTGTCATACACCATATTATTGCATTAATGCAATGAACTATTATATTGTGATATTACACTGGACACCACATTAAATGCATTGTTGCAACAAAATATTGTATTGTGACACTCCGTTGTACACATTATTGAACAGTTTCAATAACATATTTTGTATAATTGCATTATAAAATATATTACTGAATTTAAATATGACAGCATACTGTGAGCTCGCATTGAGCACCATTCATTTTTAAATAATGTATGTTAAATATTGTTGTGTGAAAAGGCATTGCACAACAATTTGTCTATGATAACTATGTGATGCATGATTAAAGAGTGAACTGTGCCACAGCATATGGCAAACTGTCTTGATAAAATATTGTTTTGTGTGCCTATTTTTCAAGACTGTGAGAATGAGTGAGGAATTTTGAGTACCGTAGATATTAATTATTCCCACTCAAAGGTTACAACATAAGACTGTGCCATATCTATTCACTATTATAGGGATCAATTACATCAAAAAACAAACTTTTTGTATGGTTTCAATACAATAATTTATTGTGTAATCTGGCTTTAAAATTGGGTGTATCATTGTACAACAACATTTTTATTTAAATAAATTATATTTTGTAGTTACAGTGACTTTGTGAGGGTATCTGCACAGTACAAAACTGAGGAGTGAACTATTTCAAGATGCACAATAAATTACTGAATCTACAAAACAGAATGTATAAGCAATCATATTATAAGCTTGGAACGACGTTGATCTGCACCTCAAGACCGCCCCGTTGCTCCGGCAATTCAGGAAAGGACTCAAGACCTTGCTGTTCGAATGAACAGATCACCATGAAGCAGTAAGCAACTCCAGCGCTCTGAGACCGTCACAGGTGATTTTCCACGCTTTATAAATCCCCGGTTGATTGAAATCCCTGATTGACTGATTATATAATAGAAGGTATTGTGAGCCACACAGTTTTGCACTGTTGGCACCCCAGTAAACGGAGATTTGTATCTAGATCTGCCTTCCTATAAATTCCCTGCTCAACTTGGCACACATTTTGGTGCCGATCACGATCCGTTAAAAAAATTCCCCGTACGACTTGTATCCGGTCTTTTTACCGTACGAATCGTACAAGTGCCGTACAAACTGGCAATCACGATTCGCATGGTAAAAAGTCCATACGAACCGCCTTGGGAATTATTCCCCACACGTCCTCGGGTCGGAAAATGTGTCCAACACGTCCTCGGACGATTAACCGTACAAATGTGAAAAGTGAAGTCCGACCGAGGAATCACGATCCAACCCGTGCGTCCGATCTTACAACCGTATGGTAAAAACACCGTCCGCACCGAACTCCCATTGCAACCATGGAGACATGTGCCCGCATACGCGCCCAACACTCCCCCCAGCACCCATACGTACTCCCCGTGAATGTACACCCCCCCCTATATGTACACCTGTGTACGTGTCGAACCCCCACCCGTGTATGTACACCCGTGTACGTTCGAGTCGTACCCCCACCCGTGTACGTGCCGTACCACCGTGTATGTACACCCCTGTACGTTCGAGTCGTACCCCCACCCCTGTACGTGTCGTACCACCGTGTATGTACACCCCTGTACGTTCGAGTCGTACCCCCACCCGTGTACGTGTCGTACCACCGTGTATGTACACCCCAGTACGTTCGAGTAGTACCCCCACCCGTGTACGTGTCGTACCACCGTGTATGTACACCCCTGTACGTTCGAGTCGTACCCCCACCCGTGTATGTGTCGTACCACCATGTATGTACACCCCTGTACGTTCGAGTCGTACCCCCACCCCTGTACGTGTCGTACCACCGTGTATGTACACCCCTGTACGTTCGAGTCGTACCCCCACCCGTGTACGTGTCGTACCACCGTGTATGTACACCCCTGTACGTTCGAGTCGTACCCCCACCCCTGTACGTGTCGTACCACCGTGTATGTACACCCCTGTACGTTCGAGTCGTACCCCCACCCCTGTACGTGTCTTACCACCGTGTATGTACACCCCTGTACGTTCGAGTCGTACCCCCACCCGTGTACGTGTCGTACCACCGTGCATGTACACCCCAGTACGTTCGAGTCGTACCCCCACCCCTGTACGTGTCGTACCACCGTGTATGTACACCCCTGTACGTTCGAGCCGTACCCCCACCCGTGTATCTGTCGTACCACCGTGTATGTACACCCCTGTACGTTCGAGTCGTACCCCCACCCCTGTACGTGTCGTACCACCGTGTATGTACACCCCTGTACGTTCGAGTCGTACCCCCACCCGTGTACGTGTCGTACCACCGTGTATGTACACCCCTGTACGTTCGAGTCGTACCCCCACCCCTGTACGTGTCGTACCACCGTGTATGTACACCCCTGTACGTTCGAGTCGTACCCCCACCCCTGTACGTGTCGTACCACCGTGTATGTACACCCCTGTACGTTCAAGTCGTACCCCCACCCGTGTACGTGTCGTACCACCGTGTATGTACACCCCTGTACGTGTCGTACCACCGTGTATGTACACCCCTGTACGTGTCGTACCACCGTGTATGTACACCCCAGTACGTTCGAGTCCTACCCCCACCCGTGTACGTGTCGTACCACTGTGTATGTACACCCCTGTACGTGTCGTGCCACCGTGTATGTACACCCCTGTACGTGTCGTACCCCCTCGTGTATGTACACCCCTGTACGTGTCGAAGCCCCACCCGTGTATGTACACCCCTGTACATGTCGTACCCCCGTCTACCTACACCCGTGTACGTCAGAGTCGTACCCCCACCCGCGTATGCATGGAGCGTACCCCCACCACAACATCCTAAGGACGGAGCGCACCCCAGGCCCCAACATCACAACCAAATGTACGACTCGTACCAAGCCACACACAAGGACAGCACTGTACAACAAAATGGGCCATGTACACACCGTATACACGCCAAAAAACGCACGTACACAACCAGGACACACCAAAACGACACAAGAATACACCATTCGAATGGCACAAAGCCACAAAACATGTCCAACAACTACCAAAACAACACATTCACTGACCTGCAACTGCCAAAACGAAACAGAGGCCCAAAACACCACCACTCCTTATAACACACCCACCCAAACTTCAAACACAGCCACACCCACCAATGGACCAATAAAAAGGGCCCACACACACAAACCATGAGCCTTTGCAACAGACTCACTGCTGCCAGACCCCACAGACAACCTACAGCACCAAACTAGAAGCTTCACCACACATTACACTTGCACACCTTCACACAACCACCTTCACAAACACCCCCTCATCACATTCACACACACACCTGCACAACCACACCCACACACCCACAACCATCCACACACTCCCCCCCCACCATCCACACCCACACCCCTCACCATGCCCACTAACAAGAATCCAAAGTTCAGTAACCGAGAGTTGGAGCTCCTTGTCGATGAAATCCTCAGAGTCGAGCCACAGCTCTTTGGAACATTGGTCAGACAGACCAGCATTGCAGAAAAAACAGCCATGTGGCAGACCATCGTCGATGCTGTGAATGCTGTTGCGGACACCAGAAGGAACAAGCAGGAATGCCAAGCCAGGTGGTACGATCTGCGGAGGAGGGTCCGAGCCAGATGACGGATGAACACAACCAGGCCAACGTCACTGGAGGAGGGCCGTCCCGCAGACCCGTACACTACCATCCCTGGCAGGAGAGGGTGATGGCCATGCTGCCGGTGGAGGCAGTCGCAGGATTAGGAGGACTCCGAGACCCGGGTGAGTACACAAACAACGCACCTCACATGGGGGGAACGTCATCCACAACCAAACTCACAAACAGGCATGCAACCACCCCAAGCTATCGCATGACTCAACCACACTCCATGAACACGCACATGCCACTGGCGCCACCATGCCCCATGCACCCAGCTGGACAATGTCAAGTCACAGGCCACAGAAGACACCAACACATGACACGGTAACCCGGATGGCGGGAGGGTGGGCCCCAAAATTCACATAGTGCAACTCAGAAGCAGACAACAATGCCCTCTGCCCATATGGCCTAGGTCACAGCCAGACAAACAGTGTGTCCCCACACAGGAAAGACTCGCCAGCAAATGGCGGACGCCTTGCATTAACACATGGGGGTGAAGGCACTGTTTTGCACATGACAGCAGCTAATGAACAGCCAACATTGTGAAAGAGTGGCAGCACACACCACCACAGCAGCAGCGCAGAGACACACACTACACCCAATGGGTGCCTGGAGATCAGAAACAAACTCACATCAACAAGCCAAGGGCCATTCAAAGATCTGCTAACAGTGTGTGCCCAGGAAGCTGGGCTGAGGTGACAGAGGGTGACACACAGAGGGAGGGAGAAGGGGACAGAGAGGGAGGGAGAGGGGGACAGAGAGGGAGGGAGACACAAGGAGACGGACAGAGGGAGGAGGCTGACACACAGAGTGAGGGAGAGGGGGACAGAGAGGGAGGGAGACACAGGGACACGGACAGAGGGAGGAGGCTGACACACGGAGGGAGGGAGAGGGGGACAGAGAGGGAGGGAGACACAGGGACACGGACAGAGGGAGGAGGCTGACACACGGAGGGAGGGAGAGGGGGACAGAGAGGGAGGGAGACACAGGGACACGGACCGAGGGAGGAGGCTGACACACGGAGGGAGGGAGAGGGGGACAGAGAGGGAGGGAGACACAGGGACACGGACAGAGGGAGGAGGCTGACACAAAGAGGGAGGGAGAGGGGGACAGAGAGGGAGGGAGACACAGGGAGAGCAAATCAGCCATGTGGTGTGTGGGAATGTCTGCTCGTCAGCAGGTGGACTGCGTGCATGTAGACAAGGGTGGCCAGTGCCAGCACCCCCCCTCTCCTCCATGGCAAAACACAGGGCCATGTCACAACCTGTGCACGAGCACAACGACAGCTACCTGCATCATTGAAGTGTGTGTAACTACTTCATGTGCCCACGTACAGTGCAACACGGAAGGCGCCAATGCACGGCTCGCCACACCTGCCCACTCCACTGCTGACTGCAGTCACACTTGACGCAGCAAGTAAGACTATGCCACACATAGTTAAAGGCGCCAAAGCTGTGCCCAAGGGACACACCCATGCACAAGTGCACTGTGAGTGGAATGCAAGACAGATCCAAATTCCCAGAGGAAATGTTCCAACTTTGAAACTGATGAAACATGGATGTTGCATGGACCAAAATTAACATTGTCTCTCTCACACACAGGTCAACCTCGTGGTTCACCCCCCAACACTGGGGGGGAAGACTCACAGGACTCGGCTCTGCGGGAGGCCGATACCACCGGCAGCGACGACTCTCACCACTCTGTGGACGACCCCGACCAACCTGGCCCCTCTGGTGTCCAACCACCTGCAGCACCTGCGTCAGGTACAACGGGGCCAACCACCACCCCCACTCCTGCCACATCCCAGGAGACACCCAGGATCCCTGCCCCACCACCACAAAGCAGCCAGGCTGGCCAGGAGGGACACGGTGTCCCGGGCACCCAGGAGGAGGCAGGCGACAACGCCAATACAACCCCTCAGGGGTCCCGGAGACCCGATTTGCCCACAAGGGCAGGCCAGGTGCAAGTGGGCAGGGGTGGTGGGAGTGGAGGACGGCGGAGGCGCCAGCCTGACCAGTTGGCTGGGGAACCGGTATATTCCCATGTCCGAAACATCCTGGACACATACCGGCAGGACACCACGGGCATGGCCCAGGTTGTGTCCACCCTCAATGAGATGAAGGGGACCCTCGATGAGATCAAGACCCAGCAGGCCCAGCAACATGCCTGTCTACTGCAACACCAACGGAGGATGGAGGACAGACAGGCTGAGCTCGTGACGGTGTTCACGGGAATTCACAATACACTCCGTCGGATGGCCGACAACATGGGCAACCCTCCCTGTGCCAGAAGGCGTAGAACATCACCACCCACAGGGAGGGATCAGGAGGAGGAGGAAACATCCGATGGAGCATCCCAAACATCGTCACGGCCTGCTTCTGAGGGTCCCCGCAGGAGGCCGGGCCGTCCACGGAAAGGACCGTGAGGGTCGGCGCTACAGCACCATCTCCCAGGACACCTGGCCTGGCACCTGGCCCACTGGAGCAACAGCAGCACAGCATCAAAAGACATTCTCTGCCACATGGCCTTGCTGGTCACTGTCTGACCAATGTTGACAAAGACTGTGGCATGGACTCTGAGGATTTCAAATGGCAAGGACACCAACTCCCCTACTGAACTTTGGATTCCAAACACCCGGAAAGCCCCTCATGTCATACCCCCCCCCCCCCCACTAAAATAAAAAAACACACCATGAAGATAAGATGCCTGCTGGTTGCATTATTACCTTACATATGTCTTATAAAGTCTAACCATGCCTGAGTTCTCTTTTGACTTCAACCATCCACACCCTGGGGCATGAGTCTGGCACAGGACACACGGGTCACAGTGTATTAGGCAAGACAGACATGGAGCACCATACACACCTGTGATGGGCCCAACCAGCTGAGGGGGTGGCCGCACAACTGTGCTGACAGACATATTGAGTACAGCAACAGTCATGCGCAGAGGTCAGGGATCATGTCCAGTGTCCTGGGGGGCACCCAGGTATGTGTAGACAGGTGGCAGAACCATGTCCTGCAAGCTTGAGTCCGGTGGATGCACATAATGGGGGCCTGGCCAACGTTGGATGCATGGGGATGGCACATGTCACAATACCCAAACAGTCATGGACATCATGCACAATACACAGTCTCATCCCACACACACAGCTTGCATCTTGCTACTCGACACATAGACACATAGCCACTATCAGGGAAAACCATGCCAGACATGCTGGATGCACCGTGGCAACACACCAGCATTGACTGAGAAGAGGCACCTTGGAGGCATAGGGACACCTTTATTAGTCATGTTTTCGGGATTGCAGAGGCAACTTGAAGTACACATGAACACTTCATGTGGAGTAACATGTGGGTCCAACACTGGCACCCCCCTTCTGCAGCACAAATGCGTGATAGCCATGGAACTGGCACACAAGCGTCGGCTAACAGCTAAACACCCACAGCTGCTCACGGAGAGCCTGCCATACACCATTGATCCACTGATGTGGAAGTCCTACAGCATGTCAAGCCAATGCAAACCGTATGTGTCCGAGGGCAGTGTTACACACATTGATGCCATCATCACAATCCACTATCCCATCACTGATGACTGTCAACACGTCTGACCATCTATTCAGGTGTACCCAGCTGCATGTCATGTGTACCATAGTGATGCAACATAGCTGCAGAGGAACCAAACATCGACAGGGGCAGTGTGCATACATCGTGAACAACTGCCACACCCAATACACCCCTGATGCATCCCTTACCCTAAGGAGACTTCCAAACGTGTCCGTGCCTGTAACGCTGAGTCAGCACACGATGACGTGTCCATAAGGAATAGCAGTGCCACAACAATGCAAGCAGCAGACGGCATGCACAAGTACCTGGGGAAGAGAGACACACAAGAAGTCAGCCACAAAAAGCACAGCCACTTGCATGTGCATTTACTCGACCCATGTATGGATGACAACATGCTAGGTCACAATTATGACTGGGGAAATACAACCATCACTGGCACCATCACTCCAGTGACACACCCACACACACCTCTGACTCACGTGCCATACATGCAGGTGGAGACACACATCACAACACATGCCACACGGGGACCAATGCATGCACACTCAGACACTGGTACTCACCACTAAGCAAAGAAGTCGCGTATGAGCCGAGTCCGGATGTCCTCTTGCAGCTCCACATCCTCCACATCACTAGCCCCATTGCCAAGCCCTTCGTCCTCCATGGGTGGATGGTCCTCGTCATCTTTGTCCAGGATGAGTGGCACAGCTTTCTCAACTGCCATGTTGTGCAGCATGCAGCAGACCATGAAGATTTTGCAGACCTTCGCCGGGGCATATGGGAGTGCGCCGCCGGTCTTGTGTAGGCACCTGAATCGGCTCTTCAGCAGCCCAAACGTCCTCTCTATCACTCGCCATGTCCGGCCATGGGCGGTGTTGTAGCGGAGCTGGGCCGGCGTGATGGGGTTGCGGAGAGGTGTGATCAGCCATGGCATGTTGGGATAGCCAGCGTCCCCTACATGGGAAGCACATGGACATCGTTAGAACAGGAGAAGCGGTCGTGCTGGAAGTCTACGCAAAATACAGGACAGACAGACTGTACCCACCAACAACACATGCTCGTTCGTTGCGCAGCTGCGTCATCATTTCAGGCATCCTGCTATGCCTCATGATGTAGGCATCGTGTGCTGATCCTGGGAAACGAGCACAGACATGTGAAATCACCATGTTGGACAGACACACCACAAGGGCATTGATGGAGTGGTAGTGCTTGCGATTGCGGTACGCTACCTCCTGTGCGTGTGGTGGTACCAAAGCAACATGTGTCCCATCTATGGACCCAATGACATGGGGCATCCCTCCCAGGGCATAGAATCCACGCTTGACCCCAGTCAACATTTCAGGGGTAGGAAAATGTATGAAGTCATCCAGGTGAATCAACATGGCCTCTAAGAAATCATGCAGCACACGGCAGAACATGCTCTGGGACATGCCACCAACATGAGCTATGGTATTTTGAAAGGTACCCGTGGCTAGAAAATGTAGGGCTGCCATTACCTTCAGCTTGGGTGTCAGTGCCGTAGGATACCTGTGCAGCGGTTGCAGGTGTGGTGCCAGTCTCGCCGTCAAATCCAGAATCAACCGTTGGGGGAAGCGGTAGCACCGGATACAATAATTCTCCCGCATGGCAGCCAAGTCCGGAATTGGTCGGGGAAGAGGCGGCGCTCTGCAGTAATTTGGAAGTGACAAGGAAGAGTGAGTGCACCACAACAACAAATAATTTGTCCTGAGCACATGTTAATCTGTCTATACACATATGCGACATACGGAGTCAGGTATGTGCCACATGCCCTGGACACGTATGGCTGGCAGGTGACACTCCTACCAAGACCCAGCTACACACGCAGATTGAGAACCTCCACATGCCATGGCATGGGATTAGCTGTGTCCCAGTGCAAGTGAACAGCCAGACGCAAGACAGGAGTGATATACACCCACACATCAGCAGAAGTAGGATGTCGATTGCAGAGACTGGTAGCGGAACACTAGAGCCACAGGTCACATGACATTACACTAGGACAGCCCACACACCTTGCCATGAAGGTGCACATGTCATGACTCACCACACATTCATAGAGAGGATGCAGACATGTCCTTGTTACGCTACTCCGTGTCCCATGCATACATACGCACCTCACATCCGATACCACATGTGGCAAGGTGTGCGGAACAGTGTGCCATGGCCATCTACACACAGACACATGTTGGTTGCTGCAATGGCTGCAGCTTTTGAGGGAGCTCAAACATCTACCTAATGTGAACCCCCCACACATACATGACATAGTCACATCGTGCACCGTGGGTAGTGACATGTCAGGTGTGGTAACCCCTGTACCGGGCCTCAGGGGACACTTGCGTGTGTTGGTGTCCGTGCCATGCCAGTGACGCTCATGCCAAGTGTGCAGTACGACATGCACACATGTCAAAGGAGTCAAGGGCATGCCTGGCACACATTGCACCGTCACACATTACATATGTACACATCTCATCATACATCTGGTGCCTTCTCCACTCAGGAGTATTGTGCCACATCACAGCCTTTCACACCTGTGCCCCACACATGTAGTACTGCCCAGACAATGCCTTGATGTCCATCCATGGACAAGTATGTCAGCCCTATCCCTTCCTGTGTGCTGCCTGTCACCACTGTGATGTGTGAAAAACACCGTACTTCTGCTAAGAGGGCCTGTGTACCTTCCCGTATCACTATGGGAGTGCTGCCGTATGTGTACCCATCGTGATGGTGAGCGTACAGGCGTGTGTACGGTCCGTACCACTACGAGTATGCATACGCAAGAACACTCATAGTGGTACGGCCCGTACACGCGTGCCTACGTTCACTTTCACAATGGGTGTCCTCGCGTATGCGTACTCGTAGTGGTACGGCCCGTACACACGCCTGTACGCTCCCTATCACTATGGGTGTCCTCGCGTATGCGTACTCGTAGTGGTACGGCCCGTACACACGCCTGTACGCTCCCTATCACTATGGGTGTCCTCGCGTATGCGTACTCGTAGTGGTACGGCCCGTACACACGCCTGTACGCTCACTATCACTACGAGTACGCATACGCGAGGACACCCATAGTGATAGGGAGCGTACAGGCGTGTGTACGGGCCGTACCACTACGAGTACGCATACGCGAGGACACCCATTGTGAAAGTGAACGTAGGCACGCGTGTACGGGCCGTACCACTATGAGTGTTCTTGCGTATGCGTACTCGTAGTGGTACGGCCCGTACACACGCCTGTACGCTCCCTATCACTATGGGTGTCCTTGCGTATGCGTACTCGTAGTGGTACGGCCCGTACACACGCCTGTATGCTCCCTATCACTATGGGTGTCCTTGCGTATGCGTACTCGTAGTGATAGTGAGCGTACAGGCGTGTGTACGGGCCGTACCACTACGAGTACGCATACGCAAGAACACTCATAGTGGTACGGCCCGTACACGCGTGCCTACGTTCACTTTCACAATGGGTGTCCTCGCGTATGCCTACTCGTAGTGATACGGCCCGTACACACGCCTGTACGCTCCCTATCACTATGGGTGTCCTCGCGTATGCATACTCGTAGTGATAGTGACCGTACAGGCGTGTGTACGGGCCGTACCACTACGAGTACGCATACGCAAGAACACTCATAGTGGTACGGCCCGTACACGCGTGCCTACGTTCACTTTCACAATGGGTGTCCTCGCGTATGCGTACTCGTAGTGGTACGGCCCGTACACACGCCTGTACGCTCCCTATCACTATGGGTGTCCTCGCGTATGCGTACTCGTAGTGGTACGGCCCGTACACACGCCTGTACGCTCCCTATCACTATGGGTGTCCTCGCGTATGCGTACTCGTAGTGGTACGGCCCGTACACACGCCTGTACGCTCACTATCACTACGAGTACGCATACGCGAGGACACCCATAGTGATAGGGAGCGTACAGGCGTGTGTACGGGCCGTACCACTACGAGTACGCATACGCGAGGACACCCATTGTGAAAGTGAACGTAGGCACGCGTGTACGGGCCGTACCACTATGAGTGTTCTTGCGTATGCGTACTCGTAGTGGTACGGCCCGTACACACGCCTGTACGCTCCCTATCACTATGGGTGTCCTTGCGTATGCGTACTCGTAGTGGTACGGCCCGTACACACGCCTGTATGCTCCCTATCACTATGGGTGTCCTTGCGTATGCGTACTCGTAGTGATAGTGAGCGTACAGGCGTGTGTACGGGCCGTACCACTACGAGTACGCATACGCAAGAACACTCATAGTGGTACGGCCCGTACACGCGTGCCTACGTTCACTTTCACAATGGGTGTCCTCGCGTATGCCTACTCGTAGTGATACGGCCCGTACACACGCCTGTACGCTCCCTATCACTATGGGTGTCCTCGCGTATGCATACTCGTAGTGATAGTGACCGTACAGGCGTGTGTACGGGCCGTACCACTACGAGTACGCATACGCGAGGACACCCATAGTGATAGGGAGCGTACAGGCGTGTGTACGGGCCGTTGCTATGCATTTGGGGTGCCCTATGGCCCCGGAACGCACCGTACCTGTGTGTGAAGCTCCAAATTACATAGGGGACACATGAGGGACAAGTATTAAGGCCTACATGCATGCTGGTTGTCATGGAGACCAAGTTTCAACTTTGATTTTGTTCTGGAAGGTGCACAGCAGAAGTCAGTTGGAATGAATCTACTTTGTTGCAATGTGTTTGTGGGGTTGACATCATGCTGAAGAAAAAAACAGAATAAGAACCCACTGACTGCTAGGTTTGAAGGGATTGGAGGAAACATAGGATGCAAATGTGAGTGACCAATCACTCTGCACTCCTGTGCATGAAATGGGCCAGCAAGGCAGATATAAGGCAGCCAGGTCCCATGAGGAAGCACTTGCCTGCACATCTCTGTATTCCACGACCCAGCTGCTGCTACTGATTCCCTGGAACCATGTCAAGGGCTGTGGAGAGGTCACAGCCATTCACCCTGGAGGAGAACATGGCTTTGGTGGATGTGATCCTCCCACAGTACCCCATGCTGTATGGGCGACCAGGTTATCAGGTGAGTGCAGTGTCCACTGGCACAGACTGTGTCCCTTTTTTGTGACTGTGACTTCTGCCATTGTGTCCAGGTGTGACACACATGCTATGTACTGTAGGGGGGGTCCCAGGGGGGGGGGGGGGGAATGCCTGATGTCTCCCAGCAGTGCCCAGAGACAGGAGGGGTGTGTGCAGAGTCCCCCCAGCAGTGCCCAGAGACAGGAGGGGTGGGTGCCTATCACTCCCAGCAGTGCCCAGGGACAGGAGGGGTGGGTGCCTATCACTCCCAGCAGTGCCCAGAGACAGGAGGGGTGGGTGCCTATCACTCCCAGCAGTGCCCAGAGACAGGAGGGGTGTGTGCAGAGTCCCCCCAGCAGTGCCCAGAGACAGGAGGGGTGGGTGCCTATCACTCCCAGCAGTGCCCAGGGACAGGAGGGGTGGGTGCCTATCACTCCCAGCAGTGCCCAGAGACAGGAGGGGTGGGTGCCTATCACTCCCAGCAGTGCCCAGAGACAGGAGGGGTGTGTGCAGAGTCCCCCCAGCAGTGCCCAGAGACAGGAGGGGTGGGTGCCTATCACTCCCAGCAGTGCCCAGGGACAGGAGGGGTGGGTGCCTATCACTCCCAGCAGTGCCCAGAGACAGGAGGGGTGGGTGTGATGCACAGTGTGAGCCTGGATCATTGATTGTGTAGTTGCCCTCATTCCACCTGTGTCCTTTCAATGGCACATACTGCTTTTGCCCTTCCCCAGAGGATCATGTCCCTATGACAAAGGTGCAATGCGTTGGATGCATACTATGCCTTGTTGTAAACAGCAAATGTGTTCTAATATGTGTCTCTGTGACATGTGCCAGGTGTATTGATGTAGTGTCACTTGTTCATCCTCACAGGTAGACGCCTCTGCCAAGGAGCACATATGGCTGACCGCCGTCAGCGCCGTGAGGAGTGCGGATGGTCGGAAGCGGCGCCTGTCCCAGGTGAGGAAACGCTGGCAGGATATCCGGTGCTGGACGCGGAGGATCGCACGGGTCCTGCTGGGGGACTCACCTGAGAGCCATAAGAACCGCGGGCGCCGCCGTCTCTCCCACATCCACAAGCGTGTGCTGACGGTGGTCTTTCCAGACTTGGACAGGCGCCTACAGGAGATGCAGCAGCAGGAAGGGGGTAGGTACATGTGTGTTTGTTGTGTTTCACCAGCATTTGTACGTGCACTGTTCCATGGATACACTGCCAGGGTTTTATGGTGCTGTGCAGATCCTGTTACCCACAGTATTGCAGTGCTCTCCTGCCTCCCTTCCCCTCCTTGTAATGTGTTCCCTGGTCTGTGTGTAGTCACTCCGTCACAATGTAGCCTGGCACCTTCTCCAAGTGTACTATGCCTGCAGCATCATGTGTGGGGGTGGTGTGTAACAGGTTTTGGGACCTTGCCTGTGCCCTGTCCAGTTCTGGACTTGTGGGTTCCATGTCAGTTGGCACTAATGCTGAGTCCAGACATGGGAGTTAATCTCTCAAGTGCGAGGCCTTCCAACACGCATGTCCTATGTGGTGGCCTGTGACATGATGTGCATGAGTGTGCGGTACGCATAGTGCAGGGATGTTAGCGTGTGTTGCAGTCATTCCCATTCAGGAGCATGGAGTTGTGTGGCCACTACTGTCCCCAGGGGCATCTTTACCTAGGTATCATGTGTGTAATCCGAAAATGTCGAATATCTCTGTGTCTACAGCATAGGTTGTGCTCTGTGCCATTGTCCCCTGGCACCATGTATATTGACGTGAAATGTAGTACAAGTGTCCACTGTCCAGCCTGACCTGATTTTCCCAGTACATACTCACGGTGGCCATTGCCTGTGTGTCTTGTTACAATCATCTGATGATGTCCATTTGTACATGATTATTTGGACAGGCGCACCTTGGGTATTTTGTGTGCAATATTGAATTTTTGCATCCCATGTGTATTTCACCCAGACTAAGAGATGTACGTGCTTCCTGTGTCTCCAAAGAATTGTCTCATGTAGGGGGTGGGTGGTGCGGGCATGGCCTACATGTCAAGACCTGAAATTTCCTTGCTAGGACTGGCCAGTGTGTGATGTTTGCCTGGACATACACTCAAGGTGCAGTGTGCCAGTCAGGGTGGGCATGTTATCAGTATTACCTATGCTGCATGTGCCTCTAGTTCCTGGCTATGGTCCCTGCTCATCCCTATTTCCTGCCACGCTGTGTGGTGCAGATGCAGTGCTGGATTGTCCCCAGGGCCTTGCTCCTCAGTCAAAATTCCATGTCATCTCATTTGCTATTGTGTCATGCTCTCCATAGTTTATCCGTGGCATGGTGGGTCAAACAACTGTGTCTTGCAGGGCCTACATATGTACCTTGTTTTGTAGTTGTAACTCTTTTGTTTCAGGCTATGCACTGTAACCTAAGTAGATTGGACTCATGTGACAAATGTATACAGGTGTATGATTAATTTCTGTCTCTTCACCCTGCCCACAGCATCGTCGGGGGACACGGAGGGAGACATGGACACAGACGGCGCAGAGGGACCGAGCACCAGTGCCAGCGGTGACATCGTGGCTGGCACATTGAGTGGGACTGAGGCGGAGGAGAGTGAAGCCGGGGACCTGTCGACTGGCACAACAGAGTATGAAGCTGACGGGTCCGAGGATGATCTCTCCGAGTGGGCGGTTGCTGCACCACCATCTGACAGCAGCCCTACATCTCGCACCGCCCCCTCCATTGGCATCAGCCGCCTCCCACGTGCTCGTGTTCCTTCCCAGCGTGCCCAGTCACCGCATGTCTCCTTCCTGCCAGGCACCGCACCCCCTGCCCCTGTCTCCACTGCTGCCGCCAATGCCGAGTCTGTGGACATCCAGCGGCAGTTGCAGGTTGGTCAGACTGCGATGCTTAATGTCCTCCATGCCCACAGCCAGGTCCTCAACAACATGGAGGCATACTTGGAGGGCATTCATTCATCGCAGGCTGACCAACGCAACTTGCTGAGGTCCATAGACTCGACACTGACTGCAGCAGTGGGTCTCCTGCAGCGCTACGTCCCACCCCCTACCCCTGCCCCTTCCACACTTCCCACTCCCATACCTGTCCCACATACACCCAGACGTCAGCATGCACCCACCACAACAGACACAGGCACCACACCAGCAGGGAAGGTCCGCAGCACACCTCCTGACACGCACACACAGGGTGTAGTAGGCACACCCACTGGGTCGGGGGGCAAACGTGTGACACGCAGCCAGAGTGGGAGTCCGCATTCCACCCAATCCACTCCCTCCAAATCCCCTCCCCTCAGCTCTCCTGGCAACATCTCCCCCAAAGACTCCTTCATGGCCGCTCTGTCCCTGAGCCCCACAGTGACACCACCCCGCAAGCGGTCAAGGAAGTCCACGGTCAGGGTGCTTGAGTCCCCCCCCCATCCACACCCTCCCCCAGTGGCACTGCGACCCATCCCTCTGACCCCCCCCCTCCTTGGGGCCTGTGGTTCCTTCGGGTGCAGGGGAGTCCCTGGAGGACCTTGCCAAGGTGTGCAGCGCGCTCCTAGAATCCACCTTTGGCCCTGCCCCACCCCCTGTGGTGGAGTCCTGCATCCCTGCACCCACGACGCCTACCCTTCGCCCTCCTGTCCCTGCGGTGCCTGTTCCTTCCCCCCCACATGATGCCCTCACCCCTGTGGAAGACGACAGCTTGTAACTGTGCAGGCAAGCTAGGGGACACGCATCCCACTGTGTCCCCCATCCAGCTGTGACTCATGGACTGCCCTATGGGCTTTGTAAATATTGAACTTTCTACTAACACACTATTTAAGATCATGCTGATTAAAGCCATTTTTGTTTCCTTTGAACACTACTGCTTTTCTGATGTTGCTGTTGGTGGGGCTGCGACCTGATTTTGGGTGGTAATCATGTGTTGGGTGTGTGGGAAATGTAGTAGTGTGCTGCTCATAGGGGGGACCCTGGTATCTGTGTGCCATCACACGGTGTTAGCTAGGTTTCTCTGTCCATGTACGCAGTTGCTGCATGGTGGAATTGTACCAAGGTGTATTCCTTCCTCTGTGTACCCTGACATCTTCCCTGCAGGGTGTTCCCAATATGTGGTGCTGAGCTGTGTCTACATCAGCTGGGTGTGTGACGGACTCCTTCAACTTTGCACATGCATGCTGAGCGATGTCTCCACCTGCATCATTCGTGGCATCCTTGGTAGTCATAGTACTTGTGTGTGTGGACTATTGACATGACTTCATGTGGTCATGTTTTCTTTTCGGCGCTATGCATGCGTATACTCCCAGCCTCGCACACATGTGGTACATGTACTGCAGGGTGTTTGTGCACCTGACTGACATTTGTGGGCATGGTATCTGTGGCTACTCCACCCTTTGCGTTGCATGGGCACTGCTGGGAGTGTTAGGCACCCACCCCTCCTGTCTCTGGGCACTGCTGGGGGGACTCTGCACACACCCCTCCTGTCTCTGGGCACTGCTGGGAGGACTCTGCACACACCCCTCCTGTCTCTGGGCACTGCTGGGAGTGATAGGCACCCACCCCTCCTGTCTCTGGGCACTGCTGGGAGTGATAGGCACCCACCCCTCCTGTCTCTGGGCACTGCTGGGGGGACTCTGCACACACCCCTCCTAATTCACAATATGTACGCATCGAACATACACGGGTGTGGGTTCGCTCCATGCATACGCGGGTGAGGGTACGTGTCGTACTTACACTGTTGGGGTGGGGGGTTCGCTCCATGCATACGCGGGTGAGGGTACGTGTCGTACTTACACTGTTGGGGTGGGGGTTCGCTCCATGCATACGTGGGTGAGGGTACCTGTCGTACTTACACTGTTGGGGTGGGGGTTCGCTCCATGCATACGCGGGTGAGGGTACGTGTCGTACTTACACTGTTGGGGTGGGGGGTTCGCTCCATGCATACGCGGGTGGGGGTACGTGTCGTACTTACACTGTTGGGGTGGGGGGTATGCTCCGTACGTACGCGGGTGGGGGTACGTGTCGTACTTACACTGTTGGGGTGGGGGGTACGCTCCATACGTACGTGGGTGGGGGTACGTGTCGTACTTACACTGTTGGGGTGGGGGGTACGCTCCGTACGTACGCGGGTGGGGGTACGTGTCGTACTTACACTGTTGGGGTGGGGGGTACGCTCCATACGTACGCGGGTGGGGGTACGTGTCGTACTTACACTGTTGGGGTGGGGGTACGCTCCATACGTACGCGGGTGGGGGTACGTGTTGTACTTACACTGTTGGGGTGGGGGGTACGCTCCATACGTACGCGGGTGGGGGTACGTATCGTACTTACACTGTTGGGGTGGGGGGTACGCTCCATACGTACGCGGGTGGGGGTACGTGTCGTACTTACACTGTTGGGGTGGGGGGTACGCTCCGTACGTACGCGGGTGGGGGTACGTGTCGTACTTACACTGTTGGGGTGGGGGGTACGCTCCATACATACGCGGGTGGGGGTACGTGTCGTACTTACACTGTTTTGGGGTGGGGGGTACGCTCCATACGTACGCGGGTGGGGGTACGTGTCGTACTTACACTGCTGGGGTGGGGGGGTGCGCTCCGTACGTACGCGGGTGGGGTTACGTGTCGTACTTACACTGTTGGGGTGGGGGGTACGCTCCATACGTACGCGGGTGGGGGTACGTGTCGTACTTACACTGTTGGGGAGGGGGGTACGCTCCATACGTACGCGGGTGGGGGTACGTGTCGTACTTACACTGTTGGGGTGGGGGGTACGCTCCATGCATACGCGGGTGGGGGTACGGTCCGTACATTGCCGTACCCACGCTGTGGAATGCTTGTGCGGGCCGTCCCCAGGCCTTTGCCACGTGGGTACGTGCCGTCCCGCAATTGTTGGGGTGACGTAGGTGTGGGCGTGGTATGACTCGTACCCACGCTCTTAAGGCGTGGGTACGGGACGTACCTGTATGGTTGTGTTGCCGGTTCGCGTCGTGAAGAACTTCCATTGTGGCGGTCGCTGGCTTGGCTGGACACGCCCCCACCCCCTCGTAGTGACCAGGGCCTGAGGGTCAGGTATGTCCAGGGCATGTGTGCTGTGTGACTTGGGAGGGGGTTATGTGTCCCGCCCCTGCCCCCCCCCCCTTTGCCCATGGGTGTTGTTCTGACCTTCTGCGGCGTCTGCGTCGTAACCTGTAGAGGAGGTCGACTGCTATGAGGGCCGGGATGACACGTAGGTTCGGGTCCATGTCTGTCCGTCGCGTACAGGTCCTCCTTGTTCGCGTCGTCCTGATTTCCCGGCAGTTTTTGGCAGCCGGAAAATATTGTCCGTGCGGGATGACGTCGGTGCGAATCGTGATTCCTGGTTCGTGAATGGCAGGCTGCGTGCGTCCCGACGTCACGTCGGCGCTTTCCCGGATCGCATTTGTACGTTTATTTTGTTCGGTCGGGGTTTTGTACGATTCGTACGGGAAAGGTGTTTCCGTGCGAATCGTAATTCCATGTTTGTATATTTTGACGACCGGGTACGCGTCGGACGGGGAATGTGCTCCGTCCGACTGTTCGTACCCGGTTTTTACAGGATCGTGATCGGCACCTTTGTTTCTCATTTTCTGTCTTGTTTCAAGCAGTCAATGTCTCATATACAGCAACACTGGAGCCATCAACATAGCGGCAGAATACTAGTCAAAGTAAAAAATCAGCAGGACGGAGGGAGTTCCATTCAGGTGTTGCAAGAATTCTGCGGAGTCACAGAACTATGATTGGGATCATTGAAACTTAGTAGGCAGTGACTGAGTCATCCTACCTCCTAAGCACCCATGAGCCCGGAACCGACTAGCTATAGTGTCTCACTTGCCCACCCCCTACTCACTCACAGAGGCACAAGTGATTAGACACCCCAGAACACAACACTCCCGACCCTCTCACGAATCACGGTTTCAGTACACACCCTTTCGCTCTCGTACTAGTCCACAATATGTTCTGACAGAGACACGAGAAAAGTTGATTTTTTTTATTTTAACTATCGTGCTCTAATATGCATCATACGTGCCATAATAAGTAATAACATGCCTAATACAAATACGGTCAGCATAGTAAGTATTCCATAAATCATAAAAGGATCTGTCATTGTATAGGACAGCCTAAGGATAGCCAAACCTCCCTTCCCTTCCACAGAAGCAAAATGATTATATAGCAGAAGATCTCTGGGAGTTGGCAGCAGACCCCGTACCTTAGCTTGCACAGATGAAAGATCTACACCTCAGGTGCTGTCACAATCTCTTTCCTGTAAAGATCCCTCTCCAAGTGTGTGTTGTTACCTATTCATGCATACCTATATGACAAAAGTATATGTTCCAAAACAACAGCTGCATCTGCGTGTTTTGTCTAGGTGCTAGGTCCTGACCAGAACAGAATAACAAGGGGCATTGTTGTTTGACCTTTTCTACAGTGCTCATACTAAATCCCAGGAAAAAATAGAACGCAAAAAGAACAGCAAGTTCTGTGTGAAAGTACAGTGTAGCACAAAGCAAAATATGTTTGTATAGTAACGTGGGCAAAGCAGGGGTCAGTCTGCAACGTGCTCATACTAACATAGGGAAAACGACAACAGGCCTGCATGGGACATATGACACCCTCCACTTGGTCAGGATGTTAGCACCAAGATGACAACAGTATTCAGGCGGTAAGCAAAACCAGAGCATTCAGAATAGCTTGAAGTTAGTGTCTCTTAGAGGGCCTGCAGCCAAATTGTGAAAACATGGTTTTCAGTGAAAAATATATCCAATTACAGTGTATCGCCAGGACCCAGGATGTATGATGCCAGGTGAAAGGACAATGACTCCAGTAAGAAATCTAAAGCTGCCAGATTAGAAATGTCAGCCATCCAGTTGAGCAGGTCAAAGTAACAAATGTGCTCCTCGTATCCAGTAGTCGACAAGACCATAAAAGGGCAACTTGTGTTGATTTAGATGAAACTGAGATCCCGTAGATACTGGGTAGTTGCACAGGGATCACCTCCGGCCACAATGACGAGTTGTACACATGCTGCATACCCAAAGAACAGTCCTGGTTATGTGCCACTAAAAGACCCATTAACAGTTTGAAATCTAGGGCAGCTTGAGGTGGTGTAGCCAGGCAGATGTCCGGTGCTCCTTGAAAGGGGCACCGGATGAAATGGAACACAAGTTGCACACAGGTGAGGTAAGCAAAAGCGGATGGTTAGACAAAATTCGGAATCCATAGCATCTAAGGGCAACATTCAAAAAAGTTGTAGCATTCGCTCACAGTACAGTTGCAGCAATGCCCGTCAAAGCAGAACCACAAACGGAGCAGCCATTGCGGAATAGAAGGAACAGCACGATGATGCAGCAAATTCAGACGAGTATCAGCGAGAGCCCACCAAATATGCTGGAAAAAATAGAATGTATAAAAACTGGGATCACACCAAATACAGTCTGAAATTATGTCACAAGGCTGGAGCTCACAGGTTTATAAAAGTGTGCCAGGCCCGTAGTATCAGATGCATTAACAGGACGTTGTTGCAACAAGTAACTAACTGGGAAACAAATGGGATTCCTGCCCGCAGACCGCAACAGTCCTGATTATTAAGGACGAGATAACTGCCATTTGAAAGCAGTGTGAGAATGTGAATGATTGCAGGAACAGGTGTTCCTTTCAAATAACAAGCCAGGTTAGGGGCAGAAACATTACAGGTGCCTCACATTTTTACTTGTCACCACACAAGGGAATGACTGGCAGTGGAGTCGTACCCTTCCCCTTTAAGAAAAACTTCTCTCTCAGCTCGTTGATAATGATATGTAAAGGGCAGGGACCGTAACTCATCTATGTAGCTGCTCCCAAGGTGTTCAAATTTACCTACTGGGAAGTGTGTCATGCAGGCAGTGAACTGAAATATCAAGATGGGTAACAAGATAACCCTGTTTATTAACTATATCGCAGAATGAGTTCCAGTGAAGGGCAGTTGTTCAAGTTTCTCGATCTGTAACACGGTATAACTAGCATCTTTCATAGCCATTGATTGTTGTTTACATGTCAAATTAAATGGTAAGAATAATGCGCTACAATTTAGGTAATGCCAAGGAACGCGCCAATGTTTAAGAGTTTGCAGTGTCCAGCAAAATTGCATAACAGATCTAAATTGGTTCTGACCATGATACAAAGTAGACACTTCAGTTTGTACAATGTCAATTACAGATGATACAATATTACATAAAGTATAAATACGAGATGAGAATGTATTAATACTTTTGTCGACAACAGCAAGCACTTTATTTAAATTATTTTGATCAATTTGGCGTAAACGTACTGCAGCTTCTAGTTCAACATTTTCAAAAATTCATTATACGCAGCATAAACAAATTGTTTAGAACATGGGGATTTTGGACCCAAAAGGAAATCAGATACGTTTATATCTTCAGATAGGAGAGAAAGATGTTGTTTCACGGCAGACAATGTGGAGTTCTAACCAACCATTGTTGACATAATTTACCTACGGAATAAGTAGTAACAGTGTTGGAATGCGATGTTTGTGGATGACGTGGATCAGGTCTATTTAATTTGACCCTAGAAGTAGTGTTTACGAAACGAGAATGATAAACATTCGTGTTCAAAGGCCATAATGACCACCCAGTCGGAGCTATCATGGAAGAATTAAAAATACTATTTTGTATCATACTATTTAGTTGTTCTTCAGTATAATTTGTACGAGATTGCCAATTACCACAGAGGGCTAAGGATGGAATAGTGGGAGTGTTCAGTTCTTCAATCCTAGCCAATTCTAGACAAGAAGTCTGTTGGACCGTATCATTAAGAAAGATAATCTGCCTAGGTATCAGACATGCATAGAATAGAGATTCTGTACAGTGGCGGCTCCTACATAGGGGCGTGGGGGCGTTGCCCCACTGCTTTCTCACAGTGCGAGATGCAGAAACATAAAATGGTAAAACTGCCATTTTATGTTTCTGCTTCTCGAACTGTGAGAAAGTTGAAGTGCCTGGTTGTGGGCGGGCGGGCGGTCTTGCACGAGGGCAGGGGGGAGTGGCTTGCCCACTGTTGTGGGCCCTGACTGCTTTGGTCGGCCTGGGGCCGACCAAAGCAGTCATACACACTCTCCCTTTTCTCTATGTAGGCTGCATGCAGCCTGCATAGAGAAAAGGGCCTCCCATTAGGCGCCTGGCTGGGGCGCTGTGTGCCTGCACCGCACCAAATAAAACGCTGCATTGCAGTGTTGTGATTGGCGCAGGGGAGGGAGGCTGCCTGTGGGTGGCAGCTTCCAGAGGAGAGCTGCAGAAGCAGGAAAACGCGGGACCCGGGGGAAGGTAAGTTTTATTTTATTTTTTAATTAAACCCTTCCCGCCTCCCACCTCCCCCCTACACCCACCATGCGCACCTCCCCACGCGATCCCCCCACCCACCCATCATGCCGCCCACGAGTGATAAACGCTCACTCCAATTGATACTGAAGGCAGTAGAAAACGTTTGCACACAGCACCAGACACGTAAAAGTATTATCAAGGTTGAGGGCGAGCAGTTTGATTCTCGGTCAGTGTTCTAACACTCAGGTAGGCAGGTGACCTGTTTGCTAATTAAGGAGTATCATTTGCACACTGTTATGGTTCTTCCTCAGTCATAGAGTAATAACCCCTGACCGCCGTTTCTCACAGCTCTATATATTAGCTCAACATACTTCACGTGCTTTAGACAGACACATGGCACACTTCGGTACAGTTTGTTGGGTGTAGTGCAAGTGCAGTGACATCTGGTATGCTCTTGTTGTGTTTCGATTTAGATTCCCGTATATAGGTTTCCCTGAATCATGTCCTCATATAGGCACAATTTGCTTTGCCCTTATTTAGGCATAGAATCCCAGTCCTTATTTAGGCATTAGCCATGCTAACCAAATACAGGCATGGTCACCTACATCCGCCATCCCACGTCACAACGAGTTCTTAGAAACCAGACCCTTAAGCCGAACAGGACTTTCCCTAGCTAGGATTATTGATTTCTCCAAGAACTCATCTATTATGCATGAATTGCTATTCCTTAGGGGTTCATCCATGACGTCTTCCTCTGCCCGACTTTACTTCAATGCTAGCATTCCTAAATACCTTCCAGGTATAAATATACCTTCCCTTACCATGGCAAACCATGGCATGGCACGGCGGTTACACCGCATGACTTGACTGCACGGTTCGCCACGGCAAGTTCGGAAGAGACCAGATCCCAGCCTGACGCACTAACCAGACGCTGTCATCCTTGCTCGCAGAGAATCCAGCTTCCAGTGTTCTGACTCCCTTCGCAGGGTGTTAGAGTTCGAGATCCGGCTAGAGATTCCTACCTCGCTCATTCTAAAGGTATGGAGTAGGGGTGGGCGGAATTTGCGGAATTAACCTCCGCAAATTATCGCGAGATTGCAGAAAATCTCCGCAAACACGCCGGAAATATCGCGAAGATGCGGAAGTGTTTTTGCCGCCTGTTCGCGGTATTTTTTGCGTGTTCGCGGGTCGCCAACTTACCCATGCGGTCGCTCATGGGCGCGGCCATCTTGTTTTCACTTGTCCCGCCCTCTGGCGTTGTTTACTTCCTGTTCCGGGTCGCGCAATGCATGTTCGCGGTCGATATTTCCTGTTCGCGATCGCTTTTACTTGATCGCGTTGCTTTTTGCTTGCTCAGGGAGAAAATATCGCGCGAACTTGCCCACGTGGTCGCAACGGGCGCGGCCATCTTGTTTTCCACTCTATTGCATGGTTCTGGGGCCTGATTTTCAATCCTCCCTAAATCTTTTCAATCCTTTGTTTATAGCCACTTTTTTCGGATCTTTATTACTTATTATTTCTCTAACTATTTTCCTGCCTCTATATTTTTGGTTTTTGTGTACCTTTTTTTTTGTTTTTTAGCTACTTTTTCTCTTTGTATTGCCTGCTATTTATTTCCTTTACTCCTTTATTTATTTTACCTTTTCTTTCCCGCCCCGTCCCCAGAACCATGTCCAAGGGCAGGGCTGTTCGCCGGCGCAGCCAGAGCCGCGACCGCCTTCCTTGCGGAAGGCGGCGCCCACAAGGGGTGCATGCACGGGCCTTATTTGGGGAGGCGGAGTTGGCTGCACTAATTTTCTTTGTGCAGCGCCACCTCCCCTCAACCCTGGCAGCAGGTGGCAGGCCTGGGTCCGGGTACGGCCTCCGGGAGCGTCGGCAGCGGTGGGGGAAGGTGCGCCGGGCAGTGTCTCGCATCTCTGGGGTCCGGCGCACCCAGGCACAGCTGACGCACCGGTGGTCCGACATCCTGGACCGTGAGCAGGACCTGCTGGACCTGCTAGGAGTGGAGGTCCCGGGGCTTGGTGAGTACCTATTTAATTATTACAACTTTGTGTCTGTTCTTCTGCTCTATGTTATATATTGCGAATATCTTTTTTTCCTTCCAACCAGATAGAATGTTGCTGCTTGCAATACATTCCAGGTTAATAATGTTTAAAAGTCTTCTGTGATTATGACACAGGTGCTCTTCTGCGCTACTACTAATCTTACTTGTTTGCAGCTTTGCGTTTGCGCTTGCTTAGCGTGATTCTTTACGAGTTTATTTTAGAGAAATTAAGTTACGTAATGCTACAGTGACTCATGTCCACTCCTTACTTTGTCCTGTCACTAATAGATAGGGGCGGATTGATACATAGGTTTAGGTACTTTGTATGAGCTTCTAATTGGTTAGTGGTATGCGTGATGCCCCCTCACTCAGTTACGTGACGTGCTGCTAGTACGCCAGTCTTTAGAACCTTTCTAGTTTGTTCAATGAGTGGAGGTAGGCTTTGCAGTTACTTAGCAGTAGCAGATGAGCATCAATCAAACCAAAATTGTGTATATACAAAAAATGTAGTCATGTTAATGTGTCCTCCATGATTGGATCATACACATTGTTGAGGAATACAGTCGAAATGCATACTTAATGTACAATTGGCATGCCTGGAATAGGTGGGCTAGGTTGGGTGGTAGGTTGTACTAATACTTAGGCTTACTTGTAACTTAGTTTTCTGGAATCAGAATGGAAGAATGGATTACTGTTGATAAATAGTAACTTAAGTAGTCGAACTGCGAATCCCCCGATATTACATGTTGACCAGATGAGATCGGTCAATGTAGTTATTGCAATTGTTTAGATAAGTGTTTTTTGACCGTTGTTGAAAAAAATTGTATTTGCTTAAGTTGACACCATCCATCAATGTTTGTCTTTCTTATATCTTTCCTGTTCATCAGCACCCAGGGGCAGACGGGCAGGGACTGGGCAGTCGGCGGGACAGGAACACCACGAGGAGGACACCGCTGAGGGCTCCTCTGCTGGCCCCAGTAAGTCTTCTTGTTTTTAATAATATTTCTTATTCCATAACTTTTACTGCCCCATTTCTCCCGAACTATAGTGTGTTTCCAAATGCTATTTTTTTACCACCAATTATCCTTCGATCTGTACGGTTTCAAAAAGCTTATCCCTGCCTCCGCTACGATGACTGAGTACTACTACATACTATCAGTCTGTCTGTCTGTACTGTAGTAGCTAGTCTTGCCCAGTGGCACTCTTTGTGAAAGGTTGTAATATAAAACTCATATTCACCAGTAGCTCGTACAATCCGTTGGGTCGTTGTCTTGTACTACTTTTTACTCTTGTTGATGTTTAGGCTTTGAAAATTCACAGCAACAGCCCTACCAGATTTCTTAATATTTTGATATGATACCCTATAGGACATACAACTGTTGTAGGGATCTTGCACATACATTTGCACCAGAAAATAGGATGTTGGTGATGGTAGGTTGGACCTTCCTTGCACACCTCAATCAGAAATTCCGCACCCACCACAATTCCACTGCTTGACTATAGTACTGTCTTGTCATACCTATTAGGTCTCGGAACCCTCCCCCCAAGACAACCAACAAGTAGACAACCCAGAACATTAACACACCCAACCTCTGTCGTGGAAGCAATTCACATGCACACCCTTACTTTAATTTGCTCAATCGTGTAAGTTAGTCCACTCCACACCAAATACCACGAAGTCTATGTAAGTTTAAAATTTTTATTTCAATTTGAGAAGGTCTGTACACTGTTATCTTAGCAGCACCAACCGGCAAATCAATAACATTAAAACAAAATACATTGTTACACTAATACAGTTGGGAATTAAATCATGATAACTGAAGTGGTGGAAGGCAGCACCACCATCCCATAGCAATTTAGTTTATATACATTTATAAATGAAGATGTGAGTGAAGGGACCCCTCACCTCAGAAGAACCTAGTACTGGTAGTTGGTGCATCGTTCAGAAGCTCTGGTTCGTAGAAGCGAATCTTGCGTCTGTAATGCGAAAAAAGAAATGGTGTGCGTTAGTATATTGCAACTTGCAAGCATTTCTCAGCCGTGCCAAAAAGTGTAGCATCTATGGATAAGCAATATGGACTAACAGTAACAGTAGTACACCAGTTCTTCCTAAAAAAGTGGCTGGTTAATGTTTGTTGACCGCCTGTACGCAGCGCGTAGACTAGACAGTAGCAGTGTGAGGCAGGTCATGTGGGCTCAAAGGTGTCTTAAGAAGCTGCAAGGTAAAGGTAACGTCACATGTGCATGGCTAGGGCTAATCAAGCAAATGCTACAATGATCATATAACTTAGTGTCTACTCTACTACTACCTGATTTGTACTAGTGATTTATGTTAGTATTAACTCATTTTTCAACCTTGCTACTGATCAATAGGGGGGAGGTGTATATGTTGCCTAATAAATGTGTAATGTTTTCTAGGCGCACTACCGACCACCATTGCTGGGGCCAGCGAAGGCGACGCCGAGGGCGAGGATGCGGCAGTTGCAGATAGCAACGGAGGGGGAGTGGCAGCACCAGTGGCAGGCGGTGGTAAGTTAGATTCATAATCTTTAACTATTGTTGAACTTGACAGCACACTCACTGCAAAGGTGTACTGTATGTCTATGTATACTGTAAAGTTGTGAATTAGGGCCCCATTAGGATGGTGGGCGTATTGCCCCCGCCGGGCTGGCTGGAATTCACTGCCGTCACAGCAGGGGCAAACCTCCCGCCATCCCTGTAGAAAATATTCAGACATGTCTAGGCGGAAAAGGGTTCAATATGGCGGTGGTGTCTCTCTCACCACACCGGCAGCCATATAATCTGCATTTTGGAATGCCTTTGCGTGGCGGCATTACCGTCCGCCACGGAAAGGCATGCACACATTGCAGAGTATGCTTGGGGGCCCCCATGGAGGGTACCTACCGATGCTATGGTACCCCCCGACTTTCAAAGCAAAACGTGACAGGCTCCGTGCGAGGCCCGTCATGTTGTGCTTGGAAAAGCAGCACAACATTTTAGCATTGCTTTCAGCAAAGCCAACCAGAATTTAAAATTAAAATAACAGGGTGCGCCCGCCACTGTGCCGGGCGCATCATCCTAATTAATTGTCCCCACGGGACCCCCACCCTTTTTAGCAGTCGGATGGCGGGCGGACAAAGTCCGCCCGCTATCCGATGTCGTAAGTAAGTATGAGTTCTTGGGGACGTTTGAAGAGTGAACTAGAAGACTAGAATTCCCTTTAATTGGTATAGGACTAGGAGCCAGAGTATTGAGTAACCAATGGCCTCATCTATCTGATTTCAACTCCGCTTTGAAAGTTTTATGGAGAAGAGCACCTGGTGCACTGTTCAACTAAAAAGTGTAAGACAGGTGGAAGGAAGAAGGACGGGCGACATTTAAAATGTTATGTACTACTGTGCTTTATTTTATAGTGCTACTCTACCATGCCACTATGTGTATAAATAATTACCTTGTCCTACTGTTTTATTAAGACTATATTTTACAATTGTCGTGTTTTTTTCTTTTTGATACACAGCTACTCCGAAAATCAACCGCAAGGAGTTGGCCGCCAAGGCACGGCGCCGGAAGCTGGAGGCAATCCAGCAGGAATACCGGCGGCTGGTGGTCCTAGCCGAGGAGGAGGAGGAGAGTGCAGCAGCAATTGAAGCCTCCTCCAGTGCCCCGGGCCCCAGCCACCGCCCTCCAGCGGTACGGCGCCACCGTCTGGCGGCTGCCCGCCGCCACCGTGCCATCTCCGGTGCCCCCCCCCACTGTGGTTGCAACTGCCGCGGCCTTAGACGCCGCGTCGCCCATTTAGAGGACCAGATTCGTGTCCTCCTCCAGTCCCGCCCCACCAGTTAGTCCCTGTCACTGCCCCTTTTTTAATTCCTGTTTGTTTCCTCACTCGTTTGGGCGTTCTCTATTTCTATGGACAGTCGTTGGGGTTAGGGAGGGGGGTGGGTCAGCTTTTGTGGGTTTAGTTTATTTGTTAGGGTCAATTAAATATATTTTTCTATGTTACATGCAATGTTGTTAATGTTTTGTAGGTGGGGTAACTGTTTTACATCACACTGTTTCTTTGCTGGTGCATGGCCGCCCATAGCGTGTGTTTGATTTCAATAATTTGCTGACTGTATAAGACACAAACAGATAGATGCGACACACCTCACTCATTGACTGGTCCTACTATGCATTCTTTGGAGTGGTGTTTGAAACTGACATCATTGACATGTCCATTATTGATTCTGCCTCCCCCAAACTTCTCTCTTACCGGTGCTTGATGTTTATGTCCAACTGTGGCACAGCACTGGCTGCATGGTGAAGATGGTTTCCTTTTTCATACATGCCATGATTGGGGTGGTGGTGGTAGTATAGTAGTAGTATACACTGGCAGGGTAGCAGCATTTCCAAAAAAAGAAAAGGAGATAGTCAATCGCCTTTGAGAGACTGTTAGAGGAGTAGTTGAATGAAGTACATCACAGAATTTACCGAGCAACAATTATATGTTCAAATATTTGACAAAAAAAATGAATGCTGGATATTATGAGGATAGCCTACTAGACAGAGTTACAAACTATAGTTTTGTCGACTTGGCTATGCCTACAGTCTAACAGTTAGTGCTGTATATGAGGAATGACAACAAACAAATCAAATCAATGCCGGCAATTCATGCTGAGGTATATGTTCCTTTGTTAAATAAAATAACCTGTGAAATATCCTACTCATGGGTGGGCAAGCAGAAGAAGATCATCGCTCTGCATTGAAATTGAAGTAGTGTTGCTTTCACCACATCCGCCCCAGCAAGTGTGTGATTAAGTATTGGTGTACTTTTAATTTAGTTACACCTCGACAATAAGTCACACAGCCCGGGGGAAGAGGGTTAGGGTCCGTTGATTGGATGGGAAGGGGGATTTTGGGAAAGGTTTGACATAGAAAAACAGTATGCATACATAGACAAACAAACGACAATCATTGAAGACTACCATACCATATCCATTCCATATGTTAAGGTATAAAAAAGGAAATGCATGCATGATGAGACCCGGATTACATACACTTCTATTTCTTGTTCTGTTCCGGCCTTAAAACTTTAACAGATAGCAAATAGAAATTTTAAATATTGGTAGTGAAGAATCGTAAACACAGAGAAAACGTAATGATGATTGATAATAACAACTCCAAGAACACACTGTTGTAAAGAATGTATACAAGATATTAATCAAATTTTTTAAAAGAAGTGAAAAGTGGATACTGTTACTGTCTTATCCTGGTCAAAAATGTGGACTGGTTTTTTGCATCTCGGCATTCCTCTTGCTCCTCTCGTCCATCAATCTAGGGTGTGTCGCCTCACCACTCGCCACTGCCCGGCTGGAATAAAAAGGTGATTGATTGGTAAGGTAATTAATATGCATTGTAATGTTTTACAAAGTTTTGGACAAGGCCCGGCCTGTAATTTTAGATTGAAAACCAAAGGGGATATTCAGAAAGAAAGTGAAAACAAATGCACAAGTGATGGTGTAGTGCAACAAGAACACTTTCCGAGGTGGCATGTATGCATATGCATCATCTCTACTGTAGTCTGTTTCCAGCATAGACCTTCAACAGTAACAGGAGAGATCAGGCCCACAGTGCTTACCATTAGCACATCCTACGTTACCACTTTAGAGTCCTTTTTTTTTTCTCTCAAAGAGTTGGACAAACGCAAAGCACATTATCCATTCCAGACATAGCATTTTACAGTTAAAGTTAGTAAAATCAATGCACTGCAGTCATCCCACCGCTACACTCTATTCAACTTCTACACAGACATTTGGGTGTGCTGTGGTTGTGGTTCACGTGTTTACCTTTAGGCTTTTCCGTTTTATGCCACTCATGAAACATCCTCCTGACTTCATCATCAGCTCTGATACTTCTACTGACTGAAGATCGGCCTGCAGTACAAGTGTAATTTTTAGAACACAACAAGAGTAGAAATATAAATATTACTGACTTGAGTCATTCTTTATTGTGTACAGAAAGATAGATTAACACTAGTACACTTTGACATCATTCACTTTGTGCACAACAAACAACGCCAACACAAAGATCAATAGCTCAGAGTCAGGTGTCCAATGCATGCCATTAATTATCATCATTTATTACCTGTTACTTCTCATCTTAAGTTAACGGGCCGTCTCTTTCGCCATCATCATGACGGACGGTGCTGTTTAAGTCACAGTCATTTGCATTGCGCAGCAGATTGAGTGAGTGCCCTTCCTGTATTGAATTAAAAGCAATGTATCACCAAGATGCAGGAGAGAAGTACACATTTCTTGTTTGCCAGAAGAGGAAAATTAGTAATTACTAGTGTGTTCTGTAGAAAGTTGATTAGTGGCAGTGCACAATTACATCAATTCATGCGAAACACACCACAAAATCTACATCATTCAGTCTGCTATTCTGCGGCCAATGCATGGCATCAATCATTACCTGTTGCATCTCATCTCGTTAACGCTGCAGGCCGTCTCTTTCGCCATCATCATGATGGACGGTGCTGTTAAGTCACAGTCATTTGCATTGCGCAGCAGATTGAGTGAGTGCCCTTCCTGTATTGAATTAAAAGCAATGTATCACCAAGATGCAGGAGAGAAGTACACATTTCTTGTTTGCCAGAAGAGGAAAATTAGTAATTACTAGTGTGTTCTGTAGAAAGTTGATTAGTGGCAGTGCACAATTACATCAATTCATTCATGCGCAACACACACAACAAAATCTACATCACTCAGTCTGCTTTTCTGCGGACAATGCATGGCATCAATCATTACCTGTTGCATCTTATTTTCAGTTAATGGCCAGTCTCTCTCGGCTCTGAAGGAGGATAGCTATAGAAGTCATCAGATTCATGGTCCACTTGTTTTGGAAGGACGAGGAAAGTTTGAATTTGTTGTTACCATCATCCAATCATCATTCATGAGGGAAATGGAATTGACCAGGAGATGCAGTATGATCGAGCGGAGGAGCTGGATTCTGAGGACTGTAGTGTCAAATGGCAGACACCTGAAACTTGTATCTTAAATTAGAAGATTAGAAGACGGTGATAATGCATTGGTTGCGATTCACAAGTTTATAACCGGAACAACAGACACAAACAAAGGGGGAAAAAAGGGAGGAAGACAGTAAGTGCGAGCCTAATTGTCAGGGAAGTATAGCTCGTCCTCAAACTCTGGGGGATCTTCCAGTAGTAGGTAATCATCTGACACAATACTACCGTCACCTGAGCCGCTGTCCTCATCTTCCTCTGTTGATTCATGCATTGTGTAATTCGGTGGTATGAAGTGCTGATTCATTTTGATCATTGTTAACCTCTCCACGTTTTTGGGAGATAGACTGGTCCTTCTCAAGGTTACAATGGAACCAGCAGCACTGAAAACACGTTCGGAAGAGACACTTGCGACAGGGCAAGCCAGATAGCTTATCGCCAGCCTGCTGAGCTGTGGCCATTCAGACCTTTTCCTATACCAATACTGCACTGGGTTTTGATCAACGTACACCTCTGTTGGATCGTCCAGATAGGCCTGGACCATCCGCTCAATGTTCAGGGTTGCTGCTGGTAAGCTTTTGTGCTGTTTTTTCTGTGCATCAGCACTGTGCTTACGGCCCATCTTTACATACCAATCTGATAATGATTGTACTCGGCCGAATGATCCAGTTATTGTTTTTGTAGTCGATGGTGATGGTGAGTGTTGCGATTGTGAGCCAACCGCACTGCCCTCAGCCGACGAAGTTGCACTTGATTCTGCATGGCCTGCTTCAGTATCAGTACTTGTTGTGGGTTGATGTGGCGGGCTTTTAATTAGCAGCCCTTCGTTTTCAAACTTGATGGCTGCTTCAGCTATACAACTTTTGTAGCGGGCAACATCAGTGTCGGAAAAAGAACGGAATAGTCCTAATTTTGCACGTGGATCCAGAATTGTGGCACAAATGTAATGGTCTTGTGACAAAATTTTATTTTGTATCCTTACATTTTCTGATAAGCGCCTGGATAAGCTCTCCACCAAGTCATGGGCTTGCCTTCTGTCCTCTACACCTTTGTAGGATTCAGACACATTATTCAGCTCATGCTCTAGCATTTGCAACAATGGGATCGCTTGGCCCATTGTACAGTCCTCCTTGCTGACTTCACGTGTGAAGACCTCAAAAGGAGACAGCATCTCAGTCAGGCATTGAATTAGGGTCCATTGCTCCCTCTGAAGGGTCATGCCTTTAACACTAGCATCACTGCCTTTGTACCAGACATAATCATTGAGTGACCTGTGCTGTTCGTACAGACGATCAAGCATGTAATACGTTGAGTTCCAACGTGTTGCCACCTCCTGGATGAGTGCCTTGACTGGCACCCTACGCTCACGTTGGAAGATCCTCAGCTGCTTCCGAGCTTTAAAAGAATGGCTGAAATGAGTGCATATTCTTCGGCAGATGGACAGTAAATTGCTTACTATGGGTTCTTTTTTCAGAAAGTCTTGCACTATAATGTTTATGCAGTGTGCCAAACACGGAACCCTGAAATAGGAACCAAGTTCCATGGCCTTAAGTACATTACTGCCATTGTCTGTGGCAACAAAACCAATACCAAGCCCTCTGGGCTGCAGCCATTCCAAAACCTTGGTGCGAAACTCTTCTAAAATGTTTTCAGCCGTATGAGATTTCTCCATGGCGAACATGGCTACAGTTGCATGTTTCCGAGTACCTTCAAAAATCGCAGCTGTGTCAACAACACCTCGTGCAGATAGTAGATCTTTAACCCCCACAAAAGAGATCCAGTGTGCAGTGATACACATGTAATCTGTGGCTTGGCAACTGGTCCACATGTCTGTTGTCAGGTGGATATTGTGCACAGCACTCTTCTGCAAAGCTTGTCCAACCAATTCCAGCACATCATGATGTAGTGCCGGAACAGCAATTCTTGCGAAATAGGACCGGCTTGGAACTTTCCATTTCGGGCAGATGGCAGACACAAATTCAAGGAAACCCACCCCTTCCACAAATGAAAAAGGAAGAAGGTCCAGCGCTAACATTTTAGCCAGCTTCGCATTGTACAATCGTGCCGTTGGGTGGTTGCGTTGGAACTGCCCCTCCAACCTAAACATGCTGTCAATGGTAGGCTGGCTTACTTTCCTTAGTGGTGCCATTAACCCACTAAGGCTCAACGACACAGATTGTCTCATTGAGGTACTCGCCGCCGGTCGCCTTGGTGTCTCACCCACACTCTGAGTATGGCTCTTACTGCGGTGCCACTCTGATGTTACTGAGGAGGATGTGGGCGTTACCACTGCAGTGACTGCACTACTGGAGACAGGGCTAGAAATGCCTCCCTGTTCTTCACCTGCCACCACAATAATATCGCTCCCTGATTCCTGACCAACTTCAAAGGGTTTAGTTTTCCTACTTTCTTTTAACTTAAGTAGGTGATCCTCCCACACAATAGTGTGGTGTGTTCTGAGATGACTTGCTTGTCCTCCGGTACCATAGTTTGTACCAAGCTTACCACGCCGAACACCTTGCCGACAAATTGCGCATATAGCAACGTTCTCCTCCTTGGCGCTAACAGAAAAGAAGTCCCAAACTGGGGAGGAGAACTTTCTGGCACTGCTGGATGTGCCACTTTCAACACCAGATGAACTTGAGGGGGTCCTTGAAAATATGTGACCCTGTCCACCTACACTGTGACTTTTACTACCACTTCCTACTGAGGTGGTTGAGCTGGATGTAGGTCCCTGCCGGGCCTTGGAAAATATGGCAGCTGGAGGTAGTGGTGGTGTAACCTGTGTTGGTGAGATCCGTGCTGCATCCCGCTCAGTAGCAGCCTTTCTGGATAGGGTTAGAATGTCGGTCTCCAATCCCTTTGGGGCGGGAGTAATGTGCGTGATGACTGGCTCGTCTTCATCAACATCATCACCCCCCTCTTCTACATCTACCTCCATAACTCTAAGTTTTTCTGGGACCTTCCTTTTCAGAAGCAATGTCTTGTGGCGTACTTCACTCTCAGACCGAGCTGGTGGGACCCAAGTGTCATCACGATCATCAGAAGCGGGGCTTGAAGAAGAAGATGATGGACTAAGCCTCCTTTTCCTTGCTGGTGGTCTGGAAGACAATAGATGTTCTGGAACAGTGGTTTGACTTCGCTCCGCTTTGTCTGCAGGAAGCTCGATTTCCTGAAATGCCCCTACGTCAGGAGCAACAACTACTATGGTGGGCTGTTGTGGCGGCTGCTGCTGTTCTGGTTGCGGCGGCTGCTGCTGCTGGTCTGGTTGCGGCGGCTGCTGCTGCTGGTCTGGTTGCGGCGGCTGCTGCTGCTGGTCTGGTTGCGGCGGCTGCTGCTGCTGTTCTGGTTGCGGCGGCTGCTGCTGCTGTTCTGGTTGCGCCGGCTGCTGCTGCTGTTCTGGTTGCGCCGGCTGCTGCTGCTGTTCTGGTTGCGCCGGCTGCTGCTGCTGTTCTGGTTGCGCCGGCTGCACACTGATCTGCTGAGTTTGCGCCTGCGTTGAACTTGATTGTGTACTACTTTGCGGTAATGACATTTCTTCAACACCGCTGCCCGTTAGTAGACTGGCTACCTCTGCGACAGTAAAGCCCTTGGGCCTAGGTTGGTGGGGTTGCTGGACCGCTGTGCTGCTCCCAGCTTGGTTCCCGGACAACGCTTTGGTGCCAAAAAAAACCTTGGCCGGCACACCACCAGTCGTGGTTAATGGCACTTCCTTTTTCTGTTCCTTCTTCTCACCAGCAACTTTCTTGGTACTGGACCTGGTACCTTTCTTTGGGGCCATCTTATTCCGACGTCAGGCAGGAGGCAGATGCACAACAAGTTCTGGTCACACGTGGGCGTGATGCGCAGCAGGACTTCTGTCTGGCTGGCAGTACAACGGGTAGCCAGGTGATGCCGATGACACCTCCTACTCTGTCTTTTGTGCACCTAAAAGCAAAGAAGACAGGAGAAGAACATCAGTGAAATGTTGCATTTGTTTTTGTGGTTCAGTTACTTAGTACTGTACTAGTGCAAACAAAAGATAGTCTAGCCATTTATGAATTTTTTTTAACTAGAGCTATGTTATACTACTAGTACTGTGTACAGCCACACTACACTCTCAGGAAGGTGATGTCTAAAAATTCAACAGATCACATAGAAAACACTTGATCAATAAAGCTGTGGCTACCTGCTCTGGTAGCAGTGGATGAAAGCAGGCCTGCTGGCAGACAAGGCCAGGCAAGCTTGCAGGCCTAGGCCTCAAAATGGCCACCAGCCACATGTCCAGGCCCAACAACATCAGCAAGGCCACCCCAAAAAACACACTTCCCCAACTCAATCCAATGCCATCCATGCCCAAAATGATGTCTAAAATCAACAGAACACACAGAAAACAGTAGATTACTAAAGCTGTGGCTACCTGCTCTGGTAGCAGTGGATGAAAGCAGGCCTGTTGGCAGACAAGGCCAGGCAAGCTTGCAGGCCTAGGCCTCAAAATGGCCACCAGCCACATGGCGAGCCCCAACAGCATCAGCAAGGCCACCCCAAAAAACACACTTCCCCAACTCAATCCAATGCCATCCATGCCCAAAATGATGTCTAAAATCAACAGAACACACAGAAAACAGTAGATTACTAAAGCTGTGGCTACCTGCTCTGGTAGCAGTGGATGAAAGCAGGCCTGCTGGCAGACAAGGCCAGGCAAGCTTGCAGGCCTAGGCCTCAAAATGGCCACCAGCCACATGTCCAGGCCCAACAACATCAGCAAGGCCACCCCAAAAAACACACTTCCCCAACTCAATCCAATGCCATCCATGCCCAAAATGATGTCTAAAATCAACAGAACACACAGAAAACAGTAGATTACTAAAGCTGTGGCTACCTGCTCTGGTAGCAGTGGATGAAAGCAGGCCTGTTGGCAGACAAGGCCAGGCAAGCTTGCAGGCCTAGGCCTCAAAATGGCCACCAGCCACATGGCGAGCCCCAACAGCATCAGCAAGGCCACCCCAAAAAACACACTTCCCCAACTCAATCCAATGCCATCCATGCCCAAAATGATGTCTAAAATCAACAGAACACACAGAAAACAGTAGATTACTAAAGCTGTGGCTACCTGCTCTGGTAGCAGTGGATGAAAGCAGGCCTGTTGGCAGACAAGGCCAGGCAAGCTTGCAGGCCTAGGCCTCAAAATGGCCACCAGCCACATGGAGAGCCCCAACAGCATCAGCAAGGCCACCCCAAAATACACACTTCCCCAACTCAATCCAATGCCATCCATGCCCAAAATGATGTCTAAAATCAACAGAACACACAGAAAACAGTAGATTACTAAAGCTGTGGCTACCTGCTCTGGTAGTAGTGGATGAAAGCAGGCCTGCTGGCAGACAAGGCCAGGCAAGCTTGCAGGCCTAGGCCTCAAAATGGCCACCAGCCACATGTCCAGGCCCAACAACATCAGCAAGGCCACCCCAAAAAACACACTTCCCCAACTCAATCCAATGCCATCCATGCCCAAAATGATGTCTAAAATCAACAGAACACACAGAAAACAGTAGATTACTAAAGCTGTGGCTACCTGCTCTGGTAGCAGTGGATGAAAGCAGGCCTGTTGGCAGACAAGGCCAGGCAAGCTTGCAGGCCTAGGCCTCAAAATGGCCACCAGCCACATGGCGAGCCCCAACAGCATCAGCAAGGCCACCCCAAAAAACACACTTCCCCAACTCAATCCAATGCCATCCATGCCCAAAATGATGTCTAAAATCAACAGAACACACAGAAAACAGTAGATTACTAAAGCTGTGGCTACCTGCTCTGGTAGCAGTGGATGAAAGCAGGCCTGTTGGCAGACAAGGCCAGGCAAGCTTGCAGGCCTAGGCCTCAAAATGGCCACCAGCCACATGGAGAGCCCCAACAGCATCAGCAAGGCCACCCCAAAATACACACTTCCCCAACTCAATCCAATGCCATCCATGCCCAAAATGATGTCTAAAATCAACAGAACACACAGAAAACAGTAGATTACTAAAGCTGTGGCTACCTGCTCTGGTAGTAGTGGATGAAAGCAGGCCTGCTGGCAGACAAGGCCAGGCAAGCTTGCAGGCCTAGGCCTCAAAATGGCCACCAGCCACATGGCGAGCCCCAACAGCATCAGCAAGGCCACCCCAAAATACACACTTCCCCAACTCAATCCAATGGCATCCATGCCCAAAATGATGTCTAAAATCAACAGAACACACAGAAAACAGTAGATTACTAAAGCTGTGGCTACCTGCTCTGGTAGCAGTGGATGAAAGCAGGCCTGCTGGCAGACAAGGGCAGGCAAGCTTGCAGGCCTAGGCCTCAAAATGGCCACCAGCCACATGGAGAGCCCCAACAACATCAGCAAGGCCACCCCAAAATACACACTTCCCCAACTCAATCCAATGGCATCCATGCCCAAAATGATGTCTAAAATCAACAGAACACACAGAAAACAGTAGATTACTAAAGCTGTGGCTACCTGCTCTGGTAGCAGTGGATGAAAGCAGGCCTGCTGGCAGACAAGGCCAGGCAAGCTTGCAGGCCTAGGCCTCAAAATGGCCACCAGCCACATGGCGAGCCCCAACAACATCAGCAAGGCCACCCCAAAATACACACTTCCCCAACTCAATCCAATGCCATCCATGCCCAAAATGATGTCTAAAATCAACAGAACACACAGAAAACAGTAGATTACTAAAGCTGTGGCTACCTGCTCTGGTAGCAGTGGATGAAAGCAGGCCTGCTGGCAGACAAGGCCAGGCAAGCTTGCAGGCCTAGGCCTCAAAATGGCCACCAGCCACATGGCGAGCCCCAACAACATCAGCAAGGCCACCCCAAAATACACACTTCCCCAACTCAATCCAATGGCATCCATGCCCAAAATGATGTCTAAAATCAACAGAACACACAGAAAACAGTAGATTACTAAAGCTGTGGCTACCTGCTCTGGTAGCAGTGGATGAAAGCAGGCCTGCTGGCAGACAAGGCCAGGCAAGCTTGCAGGCCTAGGCCTCAAAATGGCCACCAGCCACATGGCGAGCCCCAACAACATCAGCAAGGCCACCCCAAAATACACACTTCCCCAACTCAATCCAATGCCATCCATGCCCAAAATGATGTCTAAAATCAACAGAACACACAGAAAACAGTAGATTACTAAAGCTGTGGCTACCTGCTCTGGTAGCAGTGGATGAAAGCAGGCCTGCTGGCAGACAAGGCCAGGCAAGCTTGCAGGCCTAGGCCTCAAAATGGCCACCAGCCACATGGAGAGCCCCAACAACATCAGCAAGGCCACCCCAAAATACACACTTCCCCAACTCAATCCAATGCCATCCATGCCCTAAATGTGATTGAAAATGAAATATATTCAAAAAACAAAAGGAACAGTTGCTTCATCATGCACACACACACCCATGAGGCCATGCCCATGGCTAGCTCGGGCCTACTACTACAACCCACAAAATTAAAATAAATTAAAAAAAAAAAAAAGGAATGATGATAATTAATTATCAAAAATAAATTGTAGTTACACAACAACTGCAATGCCCACAATCAAACACAACAACCACTTACTTGTAAAATATCCTATTCCAAAAATCCTGAAATCCAATTGCAATGATGCAGCAGACAAAAAGAGAGATCTTTCCAGCTCCAAATCCAAAGGCAGAATGAGCAGGAGATGGACAAAGCACTGGGAGGAGCCTGCTGGACAGGAACAGGAAGTTGGAGAATCTGTGTCACTTCCTCCCTCTCTCCACTTTGTAAAAAAAAAATGAATCCTGGAGTCCTTGCACAAAAAAGGAAAGCCAAATGTGAATGTAAGGAGTTCTTTTCATCCAAAATCAGTATTTGCAGATGGTTTCATGCTGCTAGAGCCGATATTCCTCTCCAAATTGTAAATTTTACATTGTTGAGTTCTCCAGCTTCACATTACTTCCGCCGGCGTGTCGAAAACGATATGATCGCGTTCTCTTCTTTGTCCCTGTCGCGTTGGATATGACGTGTTCGCGGTCTCTTTCTCCTGTTCGCGTTCGATTTCATGTGCCCGCGTCCTCATTCTCTGGCTCGCGATGTAGAATGACATGTTCGAGATCTCAATCTTCTCATACTCGCGCGGTGCATGATCGCGAGAAGAAATACCTGATCGCGCGACAAATGACGTGATCGCGTGAAAAATGACTTGAATGCGGCCGCGAACTCTCGCGAGACAGCGCAAAATGGCTACCAAAATCCAACATCTCGTGGAGAACGCGACCGGGTCAAGAAAACTTGTCGGAGAACGCAGGGATTCAGGTAAGGCGATCGCGCGCGCGCGAGAATGTATTGTTTTACAGCGCGAGCAAGAAAAAAATTATCGCTAAGCTGCGGAATGCGGAAATTTTGACATTTTCGCGCTTTCCGCGGAACGCGAGAATGCCAAAATATCGCAACTTCCGCGAACGGAACGGAATTTTGGCCCAGGCCTAGTATGGAGCCGACTAGATCCTAGAGGGACTCTTGGCATACTAAACTTAGTATATACCATACTATAGAAAACAGCACCTACTTTTACCTCGCACCACACTTAGGTTAGGTACACCGGGGTAGGACTATTTAGAAGCATCAGGCGAGTATGCACATTTTAGCCTATGTTATTTATGTATGTATATATGAATATATATCATAGCTAAAAGACAATGCTATTGCAGTATTATTTCTTCCTACTGCTTACGCTGTGCGTATTATATTTTGCCTTCTGTTTAATCATCGTAACAGATCATATCTCTTACACGAGAAACAAGACTGTTCAATAAATCCTTTTATTGAAACGCCCGTCTTTCTATTTCTGTGTAACTCTGGAGAAACTAAATATGCACAACTGACTGAGTGAAACTGCTATCTATTGTTTCCACGATTCTGAGACGCGTTCCGAATTCAAGAGAAACAAAGTTGTCATGTTTATGAGGTTGTCAGAAACGAATCCCTTCTTGTTCATTCGAGAAGTTTCTAGTGACCTCTGAGTTAGCTGGCACACACAAGTAATTAAGTTTAATGTACTCGATAGGAGCATACTGACCTTAGTCCTATGCAAAAACTATAGAGTATATTATTCCAATGCGCAGAGCCTATAAGGGAAATAGGAACTACACTACATGGCGCCCAACAGTTTGGTAAGGCACTAATTTAATGCTAGATACTGAAGTAACTCAGTCGTGCTTTTCTCAGAGACCCCTACTCATAATACTCCATAAGACGTCTGGAGTGGGTAGGGATAATATCCGCCATAGCTGAGTAGGACGAGGATCCTATGTACTAGCTGTTTGGTTTGTTCAACGTTGAAGGATACAGTGTTCCAAAATATTGTGCACCATATCTTTGTTCCCTTGAAACTTGTTCTACATTTTTCATTAAACAATGTCCCATAACGGGGATACAGAGGCTCCGGCTGACCAAGTCGTAGCAGCTTTTAATACTACAGGTTTCAATGAAACCGATGAGGGTGTTATACACATCCATCCACATTTAAGGAGAGCCATCACTCTAAAACGTATAAAACATGGTCTGACACCAAGAGGTGGTAGAGCAGTTTTTGTGATAGAGGCACATGAATCCTTTCAGACAGAGGTATTCTATTTGTGGATTACATTCCCAGAATCAAATCCAGTGTTTCAAAGTAGATGATCCACCTGAGGAATACATTTCCTTCGAGGATGTTGAAATACCACTCACATACCAGGAGCATCAGCTCTGGTTTAAAGGCGCCCTAAACATTACAATCACATTACCAGGCTCGGTCGACTAGGTAGACCAGGAGCAACATGGCCGATTTTAGCCGACTACACACCTCATCCTGACATCGTAGGGATGTCAGATGATAAATTACGCACTCAACTAAGAGAGTTGATAAAAATTTACAGACAATTAGTCCAATATGTGATGCGGACTTTCACAGTCCAACCACCAATAACCATTTTAAATCAGACCCCTCATCAGGGGAATACACTAAAAATTACTCCACAGACTTTTCACGCACTCATGGGTAAAATGCCCTCAAAACGTGAACAAAGTCCATTCTGGATAGCTCAAAAAATTACTCAAATCGAAGCAGTATTTCCTAATACTAGTCCTTATGAGAAACACAGAATACTAACAATCTGTCTACCTATGGGGATCACACCACATCTGGACGACTGCACCACTTGGGGCATAGTCTTTGCTGCCATCTATACCAAAACACATGGTGTACCGTCTATTGCGGTCATACCTGATATCCTGAAACAAATTCAAAATGAATACGGCGCAGAGCCTGCTCTGAACTTAGCTATGAAATTACTGAAAAACTTCGACCAGGTCTCAACAATAATATTATCTAATTTTACAGGGAAGGCAGCATCAGTGGCGATCCACCAAAAATTAAGGGAATTTGATGTAGCAGAACATCAACATGAACTACCCAGAATAATAGAAAAATCCTATGAAGAGTTAGGAAGAGACAGTTTAGATGGAAAACCAGTAAAACCACAACTGTCTGAAGGTCCTGAAAAAGACTCAATTAAAAACAATCCTACATCTTCTAAAAAGAAGTGGGAAAACAAAAAACAATTTTCAAAAGAGAAACATTCTCAATTCCGTGGTAGGTCTCCCCAAAAGGAGCACTCTGATAGGAATAGGGATAATTTGAAAAAACCTGACAGGTATCAAGATACTGATACACGTTCCTCTCGTACCTTTCAGACATCTTCACAGACATCCAAAAGAGGAGGACGGTCAGATCACAAAGAAGAACGCATGAAGTCCAGAGACGATCAACACGTTCAGAAAAACAAACCAAAACCTCAATTCACTAAGAAAAAGATAGCAGGTCTGAAGATCAGACTTGCTGAAAATCCTGAGAACCCAACTCAAGAACGGAGAATGGGCTCAGATAATGCTGGACAGTGCAGCAGAAGTAACAATAGCTCGCCAGAACCGGAAGGAACTTCTGGAGACAGTGGACTTGAATGAATATATAACAGTTGAAACTGTTATATATTCATTCAGTTGAAACTGTAGACACCAGGATTAGTTCTCCACAAAAGTTATATGAAATAACACTCCGGATGGAGGGAGACATACCAAGAAAAGTGAAAAGTGAAAGCACTCTTTTGAGAAAAACTTTCAAGGGGTTATGATATACTTCTAGAAGAAAAAGACTGGCCACCAGATTTGTCAGGGAGTGCCCACATGGCGAAGACATCATTATGCCAGCCTTCTCCAACCATGTTACTATACATTTAAAATATACTTATGCCAGGAAATGTGCAGTAACCCAAGCCCCAGCATTATACAAAAATCATGTAGGGTGGGATGAGGACTCACCTCACCATAAAATCCAATTAAAAAGTCAACCTGCTGCACAAAGGCAGTACCAAATTAAGCAAGAAGCTAAAATACAGGTCAGGGAGACCTTAGATCAACTTGAATACCAAGGGGTGATTGAAACATGCACCTCATCAATGAACAATCCTTTGTTTCCTGTCTCCAAACCAGACAACACATATCGTCTAGTTTTGGATTACAGACACCTGAACACTTGTTCTAAAACATTTGCAGTGCAAAATGCACACAGAACAGCATTGATGAATAAAATTGTGCGTAAAAAATATAAAACCACATTGGATATTTCAAATGGTTTCTTTTGTCAAACCATAGCACCTGAAAGTAGGTACTTGACACCTGTCTCAATAATGGGGACTCAGCGTCACTTTTGTCAACTCCCACAAGGGTTCAAGAACAGCCCGGGGTTATTCTCAGCAAGAGTAACAGAGTTACTACAAATTTATGATGACGAGGCATTGTCATATGTCGATGATATCTATCTGACAGACGATGACCGGGATAAGCACTTGAACAGGGTGAACACCATTATACTGGGCTTCGCCTCTGAGGGCTATAAATTTAATTTAAAAAAATCAAGAATTGCTCATCTCTATGTCCTTTTCCTAGGATATGAACTATCAAGGGTAGGCAAAAACCTGGAAGCAAACTTTTTTTTAAAATGTGCGCTGCTCCAACCTCCAAAAACGCTGAAAAACTTACAGTCGATTCTAGGTTTCCTGAATTTTGGAAGAACATACATTCTAAATTACACAGAAAGGGTTAAACCTCCCTACGAACTAATCAAACCTGATTTCAAAATCAAAGATTGGACACAGGAACACACAGAAATTCTGCGTTCACTACAAGCTGACTTGTTAGGAAGAAATTACTTACAAACACGCGTAGATACACGCAATTTAGTGATCCGAATCATTTCGGGTCAATGCGGATTCACCTACTTAACTTTTAATGAAGGTGAAAAAGTACCAATTGCATACAAATAACATTTGTATACACAAGCGGAAATGCGATTCACTTCGACAGAAAAAATTCTGACAGCAGTTCAAACCGCTGTAGCAAAAGAAAGAGCTCTAGCTCAGGGGAAACACATTATTGTTGTGACTCCAGTACCAGCCTTAGAGGCGGTAACAAAAGCGAGCATTCCGAGTGCAAAAGCTTTACATCCAAGATGGATACAATGAGTTAATTCTGTTGCTGCAACAGGTGTTGAATATGTTTTTGATCCTTTTTTAAAAACACAAGCATTTCTGCAATACGAACACGAATGTCCTCTGCCTATTGAGATTCTCCCTCTTGACCAGTATGAATACATAATTTATACTGACGGATCAGCACAACCCGCTACGAGGAGTAAGCAAGCTTACAGTGCAGCCTGCGCGATCGTTGAAGGTCGTATGCGCAATTGTAAATTCCGACCGATGGTCACTAAACACAATCTCTAGGAGATTGCACAGCTCAGCGAGCTGAACTACAAGCATTCAACTTGGCACTTGAAAATACAGATCGCGAATTCCCCACACTTATAGTGTGCGATTCTTTTTACTGTGTGTTCAATCATATAATGAATATTTGCAGAATTGGCTTCAAAATGGTTTCAAAGATGCAAAAGGTGGCACAATCATGCATAAAACGCTTTGGGAACAAGTAGTACAGTTGCGAAACGGACTACAAAACACTCACGTGATACACACGCTGAGTCATCAACGTGATGGCGATCACGTTGCAGGGAATTCATTGGCTGATGAAGCCGCGAATGGGCTGTGCAAACAGCTTCAGTAGCTGCGATCACTCGTTCAAAAACAAAAACAGACAGTGAGATATTGTTGGCTGTCAATGCTTCAAGCAAAGACAGTGGTGCAACATTATCTAAGAAATTTCCACTCAAATACTCGTATATAATTGATGCGAACAACGTTCTGTTTGCTCGAATCCCTGGAGTGGGGGATAGGGTAATTCCAAACATGGAATGTAGATTAGGACTGATCCTAGCAGCACATGAGTGGATAGCCTCTGCCCATGCAGGTGTTTCCGCCACAGTATCATTATTAAAACGGAGATATTGGTCGCCCGGCATTAGGAAACAGACCAAAAACTATCTTTTGGAATGTGAAATATGCCAAAAGATGAAAGTCTCTACTGTGAAACGTTCTGCGCAGACGCCCCTGTTAATTTCAGATAAACTATTAGCTTGTGTTTACTTGGATCACTGCGGTCCCTTGCAAAGGGATGGTAACTATAAATATATCATGGTCGCAGTAGATTCGTGCTTAAGGTTCCTATGGATGTGGCCTCAGCGCTCGGCTGAAGCTCAAACTGTTATAAAAGATTTGCGAGTCTTTATCGACACATACGCAATAGGCACACTACACTCTGACCAGGGCCCTGCGTTTAGCTCTCGGACTTACAAAGAAGCCATGGCCAGTTTGGCCGTTGCATTGCGGTACTCTTCTCCATTCCATCCTGAGGGAAATTTGGTTGGGGAAACAAAAAACGGGACATAAAGCGGTCTATAACAGCTAGGGTATTAGGTTCCAGTGATGGGTGGGTCAAACATCCTTATGGGGTCCAACGCTCATTAAACAATTTGCCAAGAAGTTCTCTAGGGGGGGTCACTCCATATGAGGTCCTATTTCGGACAAGAATGTGAGTTCCTGATCTCGAATGTAAAGGCACAGTGGTGGAAAATAAACCATTTGATATCAAAGATCGTTTGGCTGTTTTACAGGACTTAAATGAACTAAGATCGAAACAAAGCAACGTGTTCCTGAAGCCAACCACCACTGGGGATAATCCAGCCGTCCCAGCAAGGCCTGTCTGGTTCCCAAAGCTTGGGGATCAAGTCAGAGAAAAGATCGCAGACAAGAAGGAATTTGGGCCTTCTAACAGACAACCAGTACCTGTCCTAGCAATCCACGGATCAAGACAGTACTTCTGACGCCCCTTGCTGGTAAAAAGGAGAAAAGATTGGTGTCCATCGACCTCATCAAACCACACTTTATGGCCAATACTGAACAGTAGGCCAAGTGGACTTCGACCAAGTAGCAGATTTACTCCTCTAGCTACTATCCAAGAGGTTCAAACTGAAAGACTCATCACCATTGAGAATCCAACAGTAGGAAATGAAGGACTAAGCAACAATGATATGGAACTCATTCCTCGTGAAACCCAAATAACAGTTCGTCCTGATACACCGGTATACACCAATGTAGCAAGTGATCAACTGGTTCCAGCGATTTCAACGAATCCTGATGCAATTTCAACCATTGACAGAACTGCTTCTGGCTACTTCATTAACTTTGATACGTTTTCTGAGGATCCCAGCGAGCCTGAAACGACGCCAGCTAAAATAACTTTCAAAGCACAAGCACAAGACTTTTTTCAACACGTGAGAAAGACTTATCTGGTTTCACCATGGAATGAACTATGAATTATTTCTGGAATATTTTTCTTTCTGCTTTGGCTAGCTTTAGTAATGATAAATAGAAGGTATATTCATTTGGACACAGGAAGTAAAAATGTGAACTTACTTTTGAAACCACACAAATCATCCCATTGTGAAGCAAGAGACTTGTCAGCAGTGAACATCACAGCCGTTCCTATACAAGATTGTATAGTTTGGGACAAAACGGATTGTGATATATTCGGTCCGTCGGAACTTTTGAAGATTCCACACTTATTCAAGATATCATTAAGTGACTTTATTACCTCTAGTACCTATTCTGATGATTGGGACTTTGAGACTGTTAATAACAAGATGTCTGATCTAGAAAGGTCTGCTGCATTCTCTAACTATGAATACCTAGAGGGTTCAACAGACTATGAACACTATGGTCATCATTTCTTGCATAAATCTGCAACACCTAGAAATGTATTTATGTATAACCAGTGGGAACATTGTCCTACACCACCAAGGGGTAGCTCAAAAACGTTTGAAATGAAGTTTCCATATTTTTCAGGGTACAATACATCCAATCCAGAAACGTTTTACTTTAAAAATGTGAACAAAACAGGAACGAAAAATAAGTTAACAAATACCAAACAAATTTATTCTGCAGCCTTTATTGCCCAACTGTCAAGACAGGGTTTCGACTTTTGGAAAGCCACAATTGACACAAAATCTGTCTGGGGTACGAAAGATTGGCAAGTGCAGGGGATAGAAGCTTTGTTTAGAGCCTGCATAATCCCACAGCAGATAATATTTTTGAATGACTTTGTCCAACAAATGTCTTGCCTTGGGTTAGCCAAGATCAAAGACATGAACACACCGTCCATACCAACACTTGCAAGTAATAGCACCACACAGGGGGTGGTCGACGTACATACTATCTTACAAAACAACAGATCAGATTCAGAATGGAAAAAATGGTTGCTCTCGCCCACAGACACAAACATCTGTCAAGAAAGATTCCTGAACAAAACACAAGGTTTAACAATCAATAGGCCAGACCCACGCATTGTTCAAAGACAGCCTCCAGGGGTAGTAACAACATACAGTGTAGGAAAATTATGCCTTGATTGGCTACAGACATCTACACTAGAGGATGTGAAACAACACTTATCTTTACTTAAAGAAGACGCAAACCTTAGGAAATTCTTGCGAGGTCCAAGAAAACCGCGTCAAAAACGTTTCATATATGCCGGCATCTATGCTGCTTATAAGGAAATATGGAAGGTGACACAAGCAGACGCCGCAGAAAGAATATGAGAAATTGATCGTATTCATTTAGAGAAATCTCTCGCTGTGGTCGACAATGGGTTAACGACTTTGTCATCCAGGATATATTCATTGGGCAACATTGTATCCTCTGCTATAGACATTGTGGAACAAGATTTGGTCCTGCTGCGTCATGGCCAGTCTCAATTACGTTCTATTCTGTCATTAGGCTGCACGCTACAAAACTTGCGTGCAGGCTATGTGCCTTGGTGTTTTATCAACACGTCTTCTCTGTTTTCTGATTACAATCTCACGGATAAACAGATCGAACTGGCACAAAGGGGAGCGAAGTATACAGTGCTGAGCATTGAAAGACTGGAAAAATGGCCATTTACAGTAGCAGAAAAAACAGCTACAGAATGGATCATTCATGGCAAAATAACTCTACCTGTTACAACTTTCCATTTTCAGTATTGCCTTAAATACATGCCAGTAGACAAATATGAAAGGTTGGGTAAAGAATACATCAGGACATCCTGGGATTTACCTTACACACACAGATGTTGGATTGGGGGGCGTGAAGTGTTTATTAGCGGTACATACTGTGAAAATGCACTGAGTGGTTCACTCATATGTCGAGATATTAATTTACACGGGGCTTGTAGCGGTTCCACTACAAATTTATCCTGCCACCTGCAAGGTTCACCAGCTGCTGTGATTAATCCGTTTGGATAACTTTCAAATGGGAGTTACCTCATGTTGAATGATCAGAGCTGTTGTGGCATGTTGCCAGGTATCCCATATCTAGTAACGGTTACTTCCAGGGTCACTTGCTGTATGCAAGTCTTGTTCCCCCAAATAGACACGGTCAGGGGGTCGTCTTTATGGCTTTCACTGAACATCTCTCCTATACGAATTGATGATTTAAGCTGAATAAAAGCCATTCTTTTGCAACAAACCGTGCCTTTGACCTCGGCCAAAGAAACCTATGATCTACAAGTCGCAAGGACTGCGGCTGAGATACAGGCTCTGTTAAGGACAAAGTGCCCTACACATTTCACAGAAATGTTGGGACCTATCTTAAACATGTCTGATACGAGTGGTGTTGTGCATGTATTTAAGACCATATGTTCGGGACTGTTAACACCTTTTCAAGCAGTCCTAGGAATCATTCCAAACTTCATGCACTCGGTGTTTGGTGGTCTGCTGCTACTTCTAGCACTCGTTGCAGGAATCCTACTTTGATTCCTACTGCTAGGCTATGGCAAGCCAATCCACCAGCGTCACTGCCAGCACCTTGGAGAATGCTCTCCTGGAAAGGAAGTGTTGTGAGCGCATAGTACAACTATTGGGGTTACCTTGTCTACGAGAACTAAATACCACATGGTTTCTGTCGTTCAGACCAATCTGGCAAGATTGCATCTTACCTGTTCTACGCTGCCTGCTTTGCGGTGAAGAATGCGTGCTAGACATCTGTCTAACATTCCCATCAGTCATGCCAACGGATATAGATACTCTGCTGGATCCGATAACGGCCCATGCTCTGTGTTGTCCCTAGCGGCTACCAATCCTGATGACGGCATTCATTGAGATCTCACAGATGCAACATGCTACTGCTGAGGTACGAGATGGATCAACAGGCACACAGGTATCATCGAGCACTGCTACTGACGATGCATCACATCTATGTGCAGTTAGTCTTCTAAACGAGGTAATCGACCTATCACTGCCAACAATAGACGACTTTTTGTCTACAGGATTAGAGGATTTCATGTTTTCCCCAGCATCTTCAAATAACTTTTGATTTGGCTAACAGTGTACCATGTAATCTATGAATTTGGCCTTCATTTTTTTCAAAACAAAATACTACATTTGGAACTTTCCTAAAATCGCAGTTTTTTTTAATATTAACTTTTCTTTTATGGCTGAAAGCTCTGCTTACAGTAGAACTATTCATAGAGAACAGACTTCTTTGATACTCTTCCAGGGAAATGTTGTCACCTTTTTCAAATTTATGTAATCATGACATGAAATGGCTCCGAACTATTTTTTCCTTTCTGTAAAACTGGACCATTTCATTACATATGTGTATATACTTGTGTTCATTCTCTTAGCATTCACTGTAAATATATGCTTAGAATGAAACATTGCTTTAATATGTACAGCACCTGCATTTCATGTGTAGCGAACTTTAACAAAGACTTTTTAATATGCTTTTACAAATGTTTTTAGTGATCATTTGATACTCAATTTTATGTGTTTTGACATGTTTAGCATTTAGTAATATCGAACAGTAGTCATTGGAGTGGGTGTTGTGTTTCGATTTAGATACCCGTATATAGGTTTCCCTGAATCATGTCCTTATATAGGCACAATTCGCATTGCCCTTATTTAGGCATAGAATCCCAGTCCTTATTTAGGCATTAGCCATGCTAACCAAATAAAGGCATGGTCGCCTACATCCATCCATCCCACGCCACAACGAGTTCTTAGAAACCAGACCCTTAAGCCGAACGGGACTTTCCTTAGCTAGGATTATTGATTTCTCCAAGAACTCATCTATTATGCATGAACTACTATTCCTTAGGGGTTCATCCATGACCTCTTCCTCTGCCTGACTTTACGTCAATGCTAGTATTCCTAAATACCTTCCAGGTATAAATATACCTTCCCTTACCATGGCAAACCACGGCATGGCACGGCCGTTACACCGCACAACTTGACTGCACGGTTCACCACGACAAGTTCGGAAGAGACCAGATCCCGGCCTCCCGCACTGACCAGACGCTGTCATCCCTGCTCGCAGAGAATCCAGCTTGCAGTGTTCTGACTCCCTTCGCGGGGTGTTAGAGTTTGAGACCCGGATAGAGATTCCTACCTCGCTCATTCTAAAGGTATGGAGCCGACTAGAACCTAGAGGGACACTTGGCATACTAAACTTAGTATATACTATACTATAGAAAACAGCACCTACTTTTACCTCGCACCACACTTAGGTTAGGAACACCGGGGTAGGACTATTTATAAGCATCAGATGAGTATTCACATTTTAGCCTATGTTATTTATGTATGTATATATGAATATATATATCATAGCTAAATGACAATGCGATTGCAGTATTATTTCTTTCTACTGCTTACGCTGTGCGTATTATATTGTGACTTCTGTCTAATGATCGTAACAGCTCATATATATTACACGAGAAAAAAGACTGTTCAATAAACCCTTTTATTGAAACGCCCGTCTTTCTATTTCTGTGTAACTCTGGAGAAACTAAGCATGCACGATTGACTGAGTGAAACTGTTATCTATTGTTTCCACGATTCTGAGATGCATTCCGATTCTAAGGGACACAAAGTTGTCATGTTTATGCAGTTGTTAGAAACTAAGCCCTTCTTGTTTATTCGAGAATTTTCTAGTGACCTCTGAGTTAGCTGGCACACACAAGTAATTATGTTTAATGTACTCGATAGGAGCATACCGACCTTAGTCCCATGCAAAAACTTTAGTGTATATTATTCCAATGCCCAGGGCCTATGAGGGAAATAGGAACTACACTACACTCTCATGCTCACTTTATTGTGTTTGCAATATTTAAAAAAGGAATGGGGAATCTGCCAGTGCCAGCACAACTGTGGCACCGGTTGTGGTGCACTCATGCAGGAGATTAAGTAATTCTCTTTGCAACCGCTCTGTGTGCCTTTGGATGGTGGTGTTTGTCTTTGAGCGAGGGACCGTGCGGGGGAAGGGGCGGTTGAGGGTGTATATAAGACTGGAGTGGCACGTTAACCGGCACTCACTGCTCGGAGTGACTTCACCTGTATCTTCTTTGTGTGGACTGGGAAATAAAAGGCTCTTCCGTTCCTGTTGTGGCTGTGAATTTATTACATGCAGTTACAGATGTAGTGAATCCTCCTTCTTCACGCAGTTCCTCTGGACACAGAGGGTAATCGTGCCCCCATCCTTATGAATTCATAGTGGTTTCACTTTTCTGACAGAGAAGGTTGATTCCCAAATGCACCCTGTGATCAGTTCAATCAACGCAGACTGCTGTAGATGCATATCTCATTGAAAAGCATGCATCAAAACATTACTATGTGCTCAAAAACATGGTGGCTGTCCTGCAGTGCATTAAGTACAATGCTCGTCCCTTTATTTTTAAATGTATGTGCCAGCGGGGATGTACATACAGGAGCGCGTGGAATTAAAATATTTCTAATTTATGTTAAAATGTTAAGCGCGTTAGAATGGTTTTGTATTACTTGACAACGTCAGACCTCTGATTTGAATTTGGCTCAGCTGACCCTAATTTACTGACTCCCTGTCCAACAGCAGCTTCTATTTGTATCCCTTCAGAACACCTGAGTGTTGGGCTGATTTATATGCAAATTATGCTATATAATAAAATTATTGTCTCAGATTTTTTTCTAGCAGAGGGACCCACTGAATCCCTTTCAAGGACATGGGGCTCATTCACTTCACTTACTAACTGGGATCAAAGGCATTTTCTTTTGCCCCACCCCACATTCCAAGTCCACCAGCCACCACTGATTCTGTACCTTTGACTTGAGATGACTTAGTGCCCCATACTGATTTCAAATCAATATTGTCTTTCCAATAATCATATCCTTCAGGGCTAAGTTGTCAATAAAAAGGGATGCATATAATAACTTGGTCTGAGTAAGCATAAAGGTAAAATATGTATACTTCATCGTTTGTGTGTTGGAACTACCCTGAGATGAAACTGGGCCATGTTCCCATTGAATATAATTATTTTGGGGACGCTGTCCGTTAGCCCTATGTAAAAAAGTATGCCCATAATGTTGATAACAGAACAAATCGGCACAGTTAGCAGAATTTAAGTATAAATCCTCAGTGTCAAAGACAGTGTAATATTGCAACTTGGAAAACATAGAATTTATAGCTTCAATATCCCAGTCATCCAATTGCTACCCGGGCACTATTACATCACCCATGGACACACGGAATTCATATGGTATCTGCAGGGTCTCCGTTGGACCGAAGACATCGAATGGTACTTTATCTCATACAATTCCATCAGTGACTGGGACTGCCAAATATTAACAAGGGACTGGTCTTGTTTCATTTTATGCAAGGAGGAATGTGGGGACAATGTTCAGTGAGGTAATGGCCATTAATCAAAAGGAAACAAACTGTCACAAATCCAATCCACATGAACAGGAATACCATGGAAAACACGATCCAGACATATATCCAAGGTGGAACCAGATAAGTGTTTTTTAACCAGGAGATAAAAACACAAGGACAATGAAGAACTGTCTGAAGAAAAATTATCTTGATCGATATAGTAACCAGAAGCACTCAGCTGGAATAAAAGCGTTTGGGAATCTGGATGTAGACCTGAGGCTTGCACTCCTAAAGGGGCCTTGAGGTGTGAATGAGAATAAACGATTTCTATTGTAGAGTGTGAAGAAGGCAAAACAGGTACCAGGTCAACTGAAGACTCGACATCTCCCTCTGGCAGCCAGGGAGAATCACAAGCAATGGAGCTCACAGCCTGTAAAGGAATATTCCTTCCTGGAACACCCCAAGGCATACTATTAAGTATTGGCCAAATGGTGTAACTTGACATGTTCAATGGAAACAAAGTGATTGGCTTTGTATCCTGGTAGTGTAGGTAAAAATCACAGTTCGGGTACCCTGAAGACCAAGCCCTGAAACAGGAGCATGTTAGGAGGGACCAAATTATTTCTTGATCGCTACCTTTTCATGAACAAGATCTCCAACTTTAGGGAGAGGATTCAAAGCAGCTGCATACGATGGCTGAGTCGAATGCAAATGGGCCTTATCTGCAGCATCACAACACTTTTGTAGATTTTGTAATGCACCACAGTGGTTATCTACATCAAAGGTTGTGGCAGCCGGTGCAATGTCTAGACCATTAAGGTCTGGAACAAACATCTTGATGCCAAACAGCATTTTGTACAGGGTTGCCCACTCAGTGATCTTCTTGTGAGGTTATTAAGAGCATGTTGAACCCCATAAAGATGAGTTAACCAGCCACGGCCTGTAACTAATACCCTTGCTGTCAAAGATTGCTTTAAGTCAGGGTTCATCTGCTCCACAACAGAATTGTCCTCAGGCCTACATGGAGACGAGAAATGCACCTGCCCCCCCATCTACGTTATTGAATCACGGTATGCCTTACAGGCAAACGCCGGTCTCAGGTCTGAATGGAAAGTGCCACAGGCATAAGTCCTGACAAAGACATGTACATTTTTTATAACAGTACAAGCGTCAGCCGAGCACTGTGGCCAGACCCTGAGGAACCTTGTGCAAGAATCCACTGTAACCAAAATATATTTGAAAGCATTATCAGATATAAGAGGACTGCAATGATCAAGATAAATACAGCCAAATGGCTGATTGGGAGAAAAAAGATACTTTTGAGGCGGACGCGACACAGTAGAACTCCTAATTTGTTGACAAACATTGTAACAAAGGACATATCTGTGAGTCTGCTGGTATAAACCGGGCCACCTATAAGTGGCTGTAAAAGAGAAACAGTGGCGGCCACTCCTGCGTGTGCAGACGCAATACTTTCATGGGTTGCAACTATTGAAGAGTGCCTGCGGTCAAGGTTGCGGATGAGACTATCACCAACACTAGGAATGGTCCCAAAGGAAGAATTTTACTCAGTGAACTGATAAGAAAAGTGAGAAGTAAACCCTTGAGGAAAGAGAGTACAATCCTGGGTAGCGGCTAGGGTAGCCAACATTTAATTATCAATTTTAGTCACAGAAGGTGTAACTGCGGCTACTTTAACTGTGGCCACTGCAGAATTGGCTGCTTCATCAATCACTTAATTTCCAACAGCGTGGGCTCCCGCAAGTTGATGGCCCAATGTATGTACAACATGTGTAAGTGTCAAGCGTTCTTTAAGAGTGGTCACTCGAACCCAAAGCGTTTTATGCTTTATCGTGCTACCTTTAGGAATTCCGAAAAACATTTTGAATTCTAAACAAACTGTCATTGAAGGACTGACAACAATAGAAGGAGTCACACACAACAAGGGTGGGCAATTCAGGATCAGCATATTCGAGAGCTAGAAGGAGAGCCCTCAATTCGGCCAGCTGAGCCGTGCAGTCCCCAAGGCCTGCATATGAACCAAGGTAGATTGAAAAACTCCATCTTTCATGAAACCTATGATGATAGCGCAAACTGCGGAGTAAGCCTCTTTAGTACCAACAGCCGGTTAAGCCGAACCATCAGTGTAAATAATACATTTGTAGTGGTCAAGGGTAAGTACAGAAGAAGTCAGAGGGTGAACATGCGTATACTGAAGAAACTCTTGTGTTTGCAAGGAAGCATCAAACACAAAGTTGACATCAGCCGATGTCAAAGACGTTGCCCATTGAATCCAACGAGGATGCAGAGCTTGAGAATTAGGAACACTAGCCTTTGTGACCACCTCTAAGGCGGGTACACTAGAAACAACAAAAATGTGTTTAACTTGAGCAAGAGGGCGTTCTTTCAGAATAGCCATTTGGACACAGTCAAAACAAATTCAGTAGAAAAAAAACTTCATTCGGCAGGAGTATACAGATGTGATTTATAAGCAGTTGGAACCCTCATTAAATATCGTATAAGTGAATCCGATTGCACCAGGCAAAATCCGAATGACCAAATTGGTAGAATTCAAACTAGTCTGTAAGTATTGAGTAGCAAGCAAATCAGAATGTAAAGCACGCAACACAGCACTGTGTTCCGGAAGCTAGGAAGAAGAGAAAAGAATGGGTGTATCAAGACATAAAGAGATTTGATAGGCCGACCATAGTCAGGAATGTAAGTCCTGCTGAAATTTTAAAATCCAAGCAGAGAGTGCAATTTTTTAAGGGTAGATAGAGGTTGCAATTGAGCGCACTTCTCCAAGAAATGGGGTGTTAACCCACGACCTTCATTTGTTAATTCATAACCAAGAAAAAGAACATCCAGAAATGCACTATGCGATTTTGCAAAATTGAATTTGTAGCCCAGAGCAGTGAATCGCATTATGATGCAATCCACTCTCTCAAGATGGGGATTCAATTCATCATCAGTAAGGTATATGTCATCGACATAAGAGAAAGCATAATTGATCGATTTCAGGAAAAAGAGACACTTTACGTGCTGCAAAAACCCTGGGGCTATTCTTATACCCCATGTCTAGCGTATTGCCTCTGGGAGCTTAGGGCGCTGAATGCAGACAAATCCCAGCACTCAGAAGGCAGTTTATGTACCAGTGTAGTTTTTAACTTTTCACACACAATATTATTGATTAAAGATGCACTATGCATGTTTTGCACTGCAAAAGTACGAGAATGACTATTCAAATGACTATAATCCAAAACTATGGGATAAGAACCATCATGTTTCAAGATAGGAAAAAGAGGATTATTCATCGCAGAGACACAGGGTCCAATCACACCCTGATATTCTAATTGAGTGAGAATCTCTTTTGTACAGGCGCTTTAGCGTCTCTCTTAATCGGATATTGAGCCTGCAGCTGAGGATTAGAACGTATAGGAACAACATGCGAAGGAGAGTCCTTATCCCAACCAGCCTGGTTGCGGCATAATGCAGGGTCAAAGCAAAAGCCCACTCATAAGCATGCTTAGTCTCATCAGGGACGAATTGCAAAAAGGAAGGTTTAATCACATCCTCTCAAAGAGCAAATAGGAGAACAAACGGGGGAAGCCAATCGATCTCCGCCAGCAAATGTCATAAGAAGACGTCAAGTTGTCCCAAAAATAGCATTTATGGTGCGTCTAATGTCAACTTCACTCTGAATTTCTACTTGGTAAAGTCTATCAGATAGAGCTATGAGGGTGTCCGCGGTTTTAACAGTTACAAAGGTGTCAGTTGCTTGTGCCTCCAGAAACTGGTGGAGTGCCTGGTGCACTATGGTAACTTCCGCCGCGCTGTCCAGGAGAGTCACCGCCCAGCTCCTGTCCAGGAGAAGGGTTATCACGGTCTGGGGCACACTTCGCTGTTAAAGCGGCAACTTTCTTCTTCTGAAATGGGGCTCTATATGGAGGTGGTTCCTCTCTCTCAACTTTCACGTCAAAAGAATGCTGCGGGTCCCGCTTGGGTTGCCTGGACTCGCCTTGTCTGGGATCTTGCCATCCTCCTTGGCCGTACAGTTGATCAGATGATTCCTGAAAGGAACAAGGAGAACGAGGATCAGGAACTTGAAACCTCTCAGGAGTCTTAATTTTAGAGCAGTCACGTAAATCATATCTACACTCAGAAGCATCTGGAGGCTGTGACCCACCATGAGACCTAGGCTTCTGTTGCTGCTTAGATTTGTCCCATGTCTTTTGAGGAAAGACGGGACGGCGCTCCATCTGAGGAGGGGGCTTACCTTGAGACTGGGTAGATGGTCTGACCCCCAAGTTATTGCGATCTATGCATGTATAACCATCAGCAATAATAATTGGCAACTGACGTTCCCATCAGTGTCCGCTACAGCTGAGAGGTGCTGACGTACTATCAACAATGCAGCTTCATCTTTAACATTAGAAAGAATCATTTCGGAGACTATGGGAAAAATACCCATTAGCTTCATTCCCAAATCTAGGGCAGGACCTGCCCCATGTTTGTTTTGTACTTGTTTGAGAACTTTCGGAAGAACGCTCATTGAGGGGGTGCCATAGCAAAGCGTATACACTGAGGCAAACACCGTCCCCCAGTGGTAGCAGTCGGCCAAGGGTGGAATCAGACCACTAGGCAAGCAAATAGTAAGGATCCTATGTTTCCCCACTGGACCCTTAAGAGAAAAAACAACATCAAGCTGATCAATTTTCTGAGCAATCCAAAAGGGAAAGTCCTCACAATTCTGAGGACGTTAGCCCGTTAGCCCATGACTGACTTAATAATAACGGGGCTAATAACAAGACCCCCACCGTGCGCAGCCTGCACAGGGGGCGCTGCCCCAGGCGGAGCCGCGAGAAAGGCACGGGCAACACATTGGATCAGGTGTCTATAGGGGAGAACTACCTGAGCATACAACAAACGCACTTCCGCCAAATTGGCATTGAGATAATTTGGGTACCAAGTAAAAACGGCCATCACAGGCCAAGTGGCCCCGTCAATACTTAAGGGGTCCATTTGAACAGTTGCAACAGGATGGGATAGGACGTCATTAAACCAAAGGCTCCCAGGCCATAAGAGGAAATTCAACAACTGCATAAGAACGATAAGCTGTTGGTACAGCAGCAGCAGCATAAGCATGAAAAGAGTTATCATTTGCATCCACAGCGGGAAACATAACCTAGGAGGAAAAGAGTTCGAAACGGTATGCAGGATTCACCTTGACTACAAAAACTGGAGACCTTGCATTGGGGACTCCATGCGGCAACAAATGTTGAGTTACCGCCATGCAGCAATGAGCCAGAATCACAACCAGTTGTGCCATGAAGTAGAGCAAAGGGATTCAAGCGGTAACACTAAAACGGGTCAAAAACCTTTTAGAATTCAAGCTTGAAAAACCTACAGCGATAGGTGATCCCTACAAACTGAGGAGGCAAAGCCCTCCTACCATGGACGTCTCCAGGAAACGGTGCATGGGTATTGTGGACAAGCACAAGCGCTACTCAGGGGTCAAGTGAATAAGTACCAGACCAAACATTGGCGGCGCCATCTTGCAGGGATTCTGCGGAGTCACAGAACTATGTTTGGGGCCATAGAACCTTAGTAGGCCGGGACTGAGTCATCCTACCACCTGAGTACCTATGAGCCCGGGACCGACCAGCTATAGTGTCTCTCTTGCCCCCCTGCTCACTCGTAGAAGTACAAGTGATTAGAAACCCCAGAACACAACACTCCCGACCCTCTCAGGAATCACAATTGCAGAACACATCCTTTCGCTCTCGTACTAGTCCACAATGTGTTCTGACAGAGACACAAGAAAGGTTTAACATTTTTATTTTAACTCTCGTGCTCTAATATACATTACACGTGCCACAATAAGTAAGCAAATGCCTCATACAAATACGGTCAGCACAGTAAGTAATGCATAAATCATAAAAGGAGCTGTCATCATACAAGACAGGACAGCCTAACCTCCCTCCCAGTCTGCAGAAGCAAAATGATTATATATCAGAAGATCTCTGGATGTTGGCAGAAGACCCCGTACCTTAGATGCACAGATGAAAGTTACACATCGCAAGGTGCTGTCAGGATCTCTTCCCTGGAAAGATCCCTCTCCAAGTGTGTGTTGTTACCTATTTGTTCATACCTATACAACAAAAGTACACGCTCCCAAACAACAGCTGCATCTGTGTGTTTTTTCTAGGTGCTAGGTCATGACCAGAACAGAATAACAAGGGGCAGTGTTGTTTGGCCTTGTCTACAGTGTTCAGACTAAAAACCAGGAAAGATAGATTGCGAAAACAAGAGCACATTCTGTGTGAAAGTACAGCGTGGTGCAAAGTAATATATGTTTGGATAGTAACGTGCGCAAAGCAGAGGGCAGTCTGCAAAGTGCTCATGCTAACATAGGGAAAACGACAATAGGCCTGCACAGGACATATGACACAGGGAGGGAGGGCCAGGGAGCATCCAGCATGAAGGGTAATATTGTTTTGCTAAGGTGTACAAAAGCCTGAATGTCGGCGAATCAAGGAATTATGCTTTTAGCCACAGAAAACAATGGGCCGTGAAAGAATGTGATTTCCTCATTATCTTAAGAGTCCTCCATTGTCAAAAATGTGTATCAATATTTGAAATTCCACTTGCTTCTTCCAGCCTTCTGCCATATGTGACTTGATATCCTGCTCCTGTGAGCAATTTAGCCTGCGTTTTGTTTGGGTTCTAATTTTTTTGTTGCACTTAGAAAATTACACATAATTATAGCTTCTGTATGCTAATGCGTCCCATTCTTCAGACCCCCTGCATTTCTCATCTGTCGCTTGGCTGCCTAGGCATAGCTCCCTGACTAAAGATACAGGAAAAAAGAGCCTTCTTCCATCCTTCAAAACATGCTGCCTTAATGAGTCGGAGTACTGTGGCGGTGGAAGCAGGTGAACGACTGGTTATATAGGTTTTAAAATAGGGCCTGAAATACAAAAGCCCCGCATCGCTCAGCAGTCAGTTTTTCGCCCAGTGACTGGTTTCAGACCCAAGGTTTTTTGTTCTGCGACAGATGTATGAATTGTATTGCAACTTTTTGTGGGATTCATAGAATTGTGCCCCCCTGAAATTAATGGGGCAGGTCTTTTCTTGCAAATTCTACAGAATGAATCGGGACAAGTGACAGAAGACGTCGATGTTTGTCCTCAAAAGGGCTGATTCTCAAAAGCATTACCCACATAGCAATACTCTTTTACATACTATTGCACACCTTTGTGAATCTTCCCTGAACTATCGAACTCCTCAATTAGTAAAAGTTCCAAAATTGTGCAATTCCTTCTATTTATACTAACTGTATATGAATATTCCCTAAATATTCCCATTTTATTTCAATTTTAGATGCTTGGGGCCCCATCGTAAAGCAGTGTGAGAGTCCATAAAAGAGTTCACCTACAATACTACTTCCTGTAATCATACAAGTTTTTATTAATTGGCATAACATGTAAAAATCCCATTTTTTGCCGTCTCTGTGCCTTAAAGTGACATATTATTGTATGTATAAAGCATCATATTGTCAGATTGCATTGAACAACAATGTTTTTAAAGTTGGGACAGGAAACGGAAAAAATAATTGCCATGATGAGAATGGCATTGCTTGGGTGGTATGTTGCAGTCTAGTAGACTGATTTTGCTCCTCGAAGGCCCTCAATTTTAAGTTCGCAAAGAAGACGCTGTCCCTTCTATGTAAGCTCTACTTTCATTATCCCAGCCTGCATCCTCAAAGTTGTTTGATTTTTATGTAACAAGACTTAGAATGTGCATGGACAGAGATGGACAAGATATTGAAAAGTTGGACAAATCTTATAATCAAGGTTTGAGGAAGGTCCAGGCTGGATATATCAAATCACGAATATCGACGGGACAGAATAGTGTTACAACAATATCGAGAGACAAAATATTGAAAAGTAAGTTTCTGTGCATTTTCTATACATAACTCCACATATACATTACCATGGCGATATATATATATCGAAAAGGTACATAGAGGTGGAGTTAAAAATAGTAAATCTTTACCTCTCTCTGTGCACTTATCTTTCGATATTTCTTCTCTCGATTGTGTTGTAACGATATCCTGTCCTGTTGATATTGGGCATTCGATATTCCCTACTGCAATCTTTAGGAGTCAGACTGATGTCTCAGTTTAAACATATATTACATGCTTAGGCCACAGAGACAGATTACACTTAGATAACAGACTTTAGACATAGTTATATATGGCTATATATCACAATATAGGGGTCAATAAGATCGACCTGCATATATATCACCTCCACAATATTAACTAAAAACATATCAACAAGCCAAGCATATAGAGGGACATATGCTTACTTTTCCTAGCTCCCTATTTACTTCCCTAGACGATATGTTGCTTATACATATTGTGGAGTGCAGGTTGCCACTAAAACTTTGATCTTTTCGTAAAACATAGTCACATAATTTGCTAAGGTCATATAAAATCTGTCCCTATAGATCATGAAATGCCTCAAGCGGTAGCGAATACGATTTCCGAGGAGGTCCCCTACCCAAGGGGACATTGCATACTACACTGGTTCCCTCACACTGCCAGGACGAAGGTGACTAGCAGGTTTCAGGACTTAGCCTTCTTCCTAGCAAAACGAGAGATCACAAGACATCGGAAAGCCCCTAGAGGGCCCGGAATAACAGGGTGGCGAAAGGACATAGAATAATGGGCAGGATACGAAGGGGAAGTGTTTCTAAGGGAAGCTAAGAGAGGTATCCACTCCATGGACATAGCATGGGCTTGGGAGACATTGTTGCAGTCCTTGAGGAACCCAGATGTAGATACGAGAGACCAATCCCCTGAGGGCTCACCGTTGCCGACTCCCCGCTGATATTTCAGTTAAGGCTATTCTGTGCCCCAGGTATCGGTCGTATGCCACTCAGTGCCACCAATTCCCTCATTACAAGAGTCAATACCATTATCCGTGTTCCGTCCACATATGCTTGCATGACCATTATCAGTGGCTGTATATAAGCAGGCATGGTCGTCTTAAATCAAATCCCCAGCATCCGCCTTTTGTACCGCCCCCACTCTGACCTGCACAGCACAGGCCGCGCCTGTGTATAAGTATGTATATATTTTGACCATATGTGTTTCTTTGCAAGCTATCTGCGAATTTGTGCGGGTTGACTCTGTTTCTGTGTGTACCTTTGTATATGTGTGTTTTCTGGTGCACATTTATGTCCAAATGTGCCTATGTGTCTGTGAAAGTATTGATATCGAAGCACATGATCTTATGTGTCTATTGGATGGTGTACACACGTGACTGTATGCCTGTTGGCTTATTTCCAGAACTGCTAAAAATATGCAATTCTTTGGCTGTGGCGTTTTTGTATATTTTTGTATTTGTTGCATTTGCCACATAATCCATCATAAACTGCAGATTTCAACATATATACATTGTTTCTTGATTAAAAATTACTAAAAACATTGCAATAGGTGTTCCGCTCAGTAAAAGGGCCTTTGCAAAAGTTGATTCCTCATCTTTCAGTTGCTTATTGCTGTATTTGGTTGTTAAACTGGTATTAATGAGATGAAATCTTTGCCCAGATGTTGTTACCACGAGTAAAATGGCAAAATAATGAAGTAATACTATAACATGATGTGCCACATTACATTACGCAGCATAATTGTGCCCAAATGGGCCAAATCCGTGCCACCACCGAACTATAGAAACAAGTGTTTTCAAGTCAGGAACACCCAAAATATCCATACCACCCGAACCGCTGAAAGAGCTAAACTACCCGCAAACATTTAATTTTGATGGGGTTCGTGGCCCACCACAAAATTACCGCCCACTGTTTACCTTCTTTGGTCCACACAGTAGATGGACTCCATTCTAGCACAATTCATGAATAAAATTGACTGGCCCAGCCCAACAATCCTAACTCAACTAATGCACAAAGAAAAGAAAAACAATATTTACTCACTACTGCTAACCTCTAATCCTGGGTTCCAGAGTAGCTTGCTACTAGCCGCAAAGCAATTCAACGCCTTATCTGGGGTAGTAAGCACTATATAAATAAAACATTTAAATTAGAAATACAATTACATATCTCTTGAGATTGTGTGTTTATGTGTGCATTCAGATGTGTACATGGGATCCTGTTGGTGTGTAGTTAAATCCCCGTGTGTGTGTGTTCTGCCAGCACGTGAGCATGTGCTCGTGTGTCTGTAGTTTTATGTACAGGCATTATGAAAAAGTCAGGCCATAATGGCTGTGTCAACGCTTGCTTTCACACCCTGTAAAAAGTGTAAACTGACATTCTAACAAGATTGTGGGACAGGCATGGTTTGATTTCTCACAAGTTGAAAGGGAACATTCTTTGTTCAGATCCAAGCTGCCTGTCTATCAGAGGAAGGGTTCAGAGTTTCACCCTGAGTCATGCCTGAGTCACGCCAACAAGGTATTTGGAGAAGGTGCAGTCACAAGCCACAAGCCAGCTCCCCTCCTTTCACATTATTATTTCTTAATCTTCCCATCCAGCCGCTGTGGCCTCTCGCTCACCTTTAGCCATTCGATCTGCCTCAAGTAGCCCCAGTTCCAGTAATCCTTCTGAATTTGGCCAAAACGCCTAGCAAGTGGCTTTCAGTTTAAATACCAGGCTGGTGATCACAAAATCCTCACTGTGGCAAATGTGTGCCAGTTCTAACATGCCCCAGCTGGCAAACAAGTTCCATGTCTGAACTAGAGCCTGCGCCAAGTGTAACTTATTCCATTGTGTGTAGTAAATATAACTCCGCCCACCAACAACGTTCCATTGGCTTAGTTTGGTTTCTCTGACTTTGGAATTGTTTGAACCACTTTTCTAGCTCTTTCGGTTCTGGGGATATCAAGCTTTATACGCACAACTGGGACCTAACACTGAACCTCATGCCAGGTAACTTCAGGGATTGAGGGGTCTAGTGAGTGCTTTTGCACTTATGAGCACCTTGCCTCTTCAAGTTTTTGACCTTGGCCAGTCACTTTTGCTAGAGCGCCTAAAGGTCTTTCCGGTGCTAGAGCATCTCTGTTTGTGTATTTGGCCAATGGAGAAGCCATGGAGCAGTAACCTCGGTTGACAGAGACCACGGTCCCAGCAGGTCCCTTTGACTGGACACTGGAAAATGGACCAGTATTTTGACACCTCAAGGTGAGCTTTGTTTTTGTGTGTTGGAATCTCAGTTTACTTTTGGCCAGGGTTTTTGGGGGGTATTTAAAAACATGTTGGTCCACTGAAAGTCTTGGCATTGTCTCAAACTCACTGAGCTGACCCTCATGAACCTAGGTCAGTGGATACATCAGGACAAAGTACAGAGGTATGAAGCCTCCCTCACTGGACACACTGTGAAATTATTTCAGTCATCTGCAGGTCACTGACTAGCAGAGTCGAATTAGAAGAACTGATACACAAAGCTCTGAGATTAGCTGAGAAATACAAACCTGTTCCCAAAGGAGAATATTTTTTTTAGATGACCATGTGGTGTGTCCCCTAGAATATGCCTTTCGGTTTGTCTTGTTGCTCAACATTTTAACTGGCATGCATGTCAAAAAATATATGGATATATTTCTAAAATATACAGGTATTACTGGAAGTTAAGCTTATTACGTTTAATTATTTGCAGTTGTATATGACTTCAAAATGTAGTGCCTCCGGACGGAGTTAAACCTTGACTGGTGGGCCTAGCTATTTTGGGGGAGTGGAGTGAACAAATGGAAACAAAGTAGAGCCTGGTTTAAAGGCTGGCTGACATGGTACTCTACCACAAACGGTCCTGAACAGAACAAAATGACCCCAGTAGCCTCAGAGAAAACTCTGATGGCCGCATGATACATCACTTAGCAAAATGACACTGCCCTCAGAGGCGCGGCAGCCACGTGCCGGCCAGCAGTGATGTTTAAATACGGTAGGAGGTAATGGCCTATGCCCCCCGGAAGTGCTCCAATCAGATCATTAGTTATCCTATTGAAGATCAATAGTAGCTATAAATTGGAAGAAGACTGTCAAAAAATCCTAATTATCTCTAACGTGAATCATTTTTCCACTGCACCAGATTAAATCAGTCTCATCTGGTGCCAAATATGAACTTTTACTCAACTAGCAAACAATTCTTAATTGTAACAAATATCAATCAATTCCTAATTTTTCAATTGTGCCAAAGAAGCGTTAATTCGAATTGTTCCAAATAGTTTTAATGTGTGCAAAATGCGATTAATGGCGTATCTGCTTCAGATAAACCAATTTACACTTTTATTTCGTTGCTAGAATTAGTGCAAACCAGCTTCTAACACCAAAAAGTGTCTAGTGAGCTAGGTGAAGGGTATAAACCTGATATCCTACAAAAATATAAACGTTTCAATATTGACCTGCACTTATACCACCTCGGAATATCAACTACCGATATGTCATCAAGGTAACTCGATATGGAGTTAAGTATAGTGTATCACTCTTCCCTAGATTCGCTTACAATGACGTCATTAGTCAATATTCTGGAGTCGATATACATGCTGGTTGATAATATTGATACAATATTTTGAGATGTTCCTGTAAACCCGCAGGCAAGTGGTCCAACAACCCGAGTCCTCAAATGAACAGTGCTTTGAAGTAAGGGCCTCCTGTTGAAATGAACCTTCATCTTTAAACATTGGGCCACCATGCTGGAGTCGCTCGCTCCCTGGAAAGCCGCTAGCTTTCCGGCACACTCCACAGGAACGTGTTGTGAATTAACATGAAGGGAGCGGTAGCGAATTAGCCCGCTCGCCCTCCATGAAAATCACAAACTGGAAGATGAGATGTTATTTTTCTGCTTGCTTCATTTTAATAAAATCTCATCTCCAATGAAGCGTGGGCAGAGGCACCACCGGGGGCTTTTTTACTCTTCAAGGATTGATTAAGGAAATGTTCCTCCTTTTTCGCTCTGACAGCTTCTTGGCCCTGCCAGGCCCTCTTTCTTTGCTGCTTTGTGCAAAAGAAGTGGACAGGCCTTGAGGGGAAATTAGAATAATTCTAAATACTTCTGAAAGGCCAGGAGGGCTGAAGGGGAGTCAGTCACATGCCAGGCATTGCCTGACACATGACTTTCTCTAGCCTGACCTTAGATTGAGTAGTCTCGTTCCCACTGACTCTCCAAAGGCATTGGCCTGCCTGTAAATCTCCTCTTTTATATTTAGAGCAGTCAATTTCTGGCATTAGATTGGTTCACAGAAATGGAGAAGTAATAATTCAAATCGGATGTGTGAAATCGACAATTTTTTTATCTTGGAAATTTAGCAAAATTAAAATAGACTCATTGGAGCAGAAAATGTCTGTCAAGTGGGACATTTTGTGTGTGAAAATGTCACACTAGTATGGAAAGTTTTGAGGCGATCCGTCAAGCGGGAGCTGAGAAAAAGGGGGGTCAAAAAAAGGGTTTGAGTGAGTGAGTGTTTGGTTAAGTGAGTTGGTGTGTGAGTGGCTGTATGGAAGAGTGAGTGTCTGTGGGATTGGCTGTATAGGTGAGTGAGAGGCTGTGTGAGTGGTTGTATCGATTTGTGAATGGGTATGTAAGTTGTTGTGTAAGTGAGTGTGTGAGTAGTTGTATGGGTGAGGGGCTCTGTTGAGAGGCTGTATGGGTGAGTGAGTGGGTGTGTGAGTGGCTCTATGGATAAGTGAGTGGTTGTGTAAGTACTTGTATGGTTCTGGGAATGGTATGTGAGTGGTTGTGTGGGTGTGTTATTGGGCATATGAGAGGTTGTATGGGGGTGTAAGTGGGTGTGTGCGTGGGTCTGTGGATGGTGTCATCAGGGATGTCATTAGTGATGTCACTGACCATGTCATGAGTGATGTTATATGTGAGGTCATAACCAGTGCATTGCGGGGCTTAAGTTATAGTTAGCTCAGCTAACTATAACTGCTGAATTTCACTGATTTTGTATGAGTGAAATGTGAGCCTAACTATAACATCCCTGTAACCTTTGGTTATTCAGTGAATTTCTATGTTTTTTATTTTATTCTATTTCATAACTATAATGTCCCTGAAACCTCTGTTTTTTTAGTGACTTTCTACTTTTTTTCAATGTTGTTTCCTAACTAAAACGTCCCTGTAACTTTTATTTTTTAAGTGAATTTCTAAGGTTTTTTAAATTTTATTTTCTAACTTTAACCACTCACCTTTGACAGTTAGTATGTGATTGAGTGCATGAGTGTCTCAGAGGTTGTATGAGTGTCTGAGTATGTTTGTTAAGTAGATGTGAGAGAGCATGACTGGGGCTGTAAGTGGGTGTATGAATGTCTGAGTGGGTCTGTGAGTGGGTGCATGAGTGGGTCTGTGAGTGGGTGTATGAGTCTCTGAGTGGGTATATGACTGGGTTAATGAGTGTCTGAGTGGGTATGCGAGTGGGTGCTTGAGACTCTGAGTGGGTATGTCAGCAGGCACATGAGTGTCTGAGTGGGTCTGTGACTGGGTGCATACGTGTCTGAATGGGTATGTCAGTTAGTGCATGAATCTCTGAGTGGGTATGCCACTGGATGCATGAGTATCTGAGTATATCTGTGAGTCGGCGCATGCGTCTCTGAGTGGGTCTGTGAGTATCTGAGTGGGTGTGTGAGTGTGTCTGTGATTTAATGAATGAGAGTATGAGTGGATCTGTGAGTGGGTACATCAGTCTCTGAGTAGGTCTGTGAGTGGGTATGTGAGTATCTAAGTAGTCTGTGAGAGGATGTGTGAGTGTCTGAGTGGATGTGTGAGTGGGTGTATCAGTCTCTGAGTGGGTCTGTGAGTGGGTGCATCAGTCTTTTACTGGGTCTGTGAGTGGGTGCATGAATGTCTGAATGGCTTTATGAGTATTGTATTGTATTGTATTGTATTGTAATTGCATTTATATAGGGCTTACTACCCTGGCGAGGCGTTTAAGCACTTTTTCGGCATAGCACACTACTCCAGAACCCATAAAGGATTAGTGGTGAAATAGTATAGTGAAATCTGAGTTGGTCTGCGATTGGGTCCGTGAGTGTCTGAGTGGGTCTGTGAGTGTCTGAGTGGGTCTGTGAATGTCTGAGTGGGTCTGTGAGTGAGCACATGAGTGTCTCAGTGGGTCTGTGAGTGGGTGCATCAGTTTCTGAGTGGGTCTGTGAGTGGGTGGGTGAGTCTCTGAGTGGGTCTATGAGTGGGTAAGTGAGTCTCTGAATGGGTCTGTGAGTGGGTGCATAAGTCTCTGAGTGGATCTGTGAGTGGGTGCATCAGTCTCTGAGTAGGTGTGTGAGTGTCTGAGTAGGTCTGTGAGTGGCTGCATAATTCTTCGAGTGGGTCTGTGAGTGGGTGTGTGAGTTCCAGAGTGGGTTTGTTAGTGGGTGTGGGAGCATCTGAGTGGGTCTGTGAAGGGGTGCTTCAGTCTGTGAGTGAGTCCATGAGTATCTGAGTGGGTGTGTGAGTGTCTAAGTGAGTCAGTGAGTGGCTGCATGAGTCTCTGAGTGGGTCTATAAGTGGGTGCATGAGTCTGAGTGGGTCTGTGAGAGGGTGTGTAAGTGTCTGAGTGGGTCTGTGAGTGGGTGCATGAGTGTCTGAGTTGGTCTGCCAGTGTATGTGTGAGTGTCTGAGTGGGTGTGTGAGTCTGTCAGTTGGTCTGTGCCTGGGTGCATGAATGTCTGAGTTGGTCTGTGAGTGAGCGCACAAGTGTCTGAGTGGGTCTTAAAGTGGGGGAGTAAGTGTCTGAATGAGTATGTCAGTGTCTGAGGGCTTCTGTAAGAGGGTGCATGAGTGACTCAGTGCATCTGCCACTGCATGTATTAGTGTATGAGTGAGTGCGTAAATGTATATTTTGTTTTCAGCAAGATTTGTGCCTGCGCCCTGATGCTACACTGGGGGCTGCGTTGAGTGTTGCGACGGGTCCACGACTCCAATCACATGGAGAAAAAGACTTTGTGACATTTTAAAAGTCATAAGGGGTCCCTCAGACATCCCTACAATGCCCCCCACAGTGTCAGGGTACCTCTACTCTGACCCTTTCTATAGTATTTAGCCTCAAAACTCATCCCCCGGGACACCGTCCTCATTTAGAAAATGGCTTCCCGCAACTCTCTTCACAGGTTGCGGCCAGCCAATCACAGCACTTCTCCTGGGGCGAGGTGTCGCAAACTTTCGCGTAGATGTCGCGAAGAATTCACACCGCTAGATATCTAAATTTGGATTTTCTTTAATATCTCAAAAACTGCTGAACAGATTTACACCAATTTACAACAAGCATTGGCATAGCCAATAGGTCTTGCCTTTGGAACCTTATAAGTGTTTAGCCATGCAACAGTTGATGTTGTTGCACCAAGGATATTGTGCTGCATAACTAAATACTTATAAGGTCTCAAAAGCGACACCTATTGGCTATGCCAATACAGATACCCGCAGGAGAGACTACTGCTCTTTGCTAGTGTCAAGTGAGAAGCGTGTGAGTGGATAAACATTTCTTGCAGCAGGCAACGTGTGAGATCAACCAAGGTTTTGTGTTGCTAAATGCATCTTTGCATTATTCCAGAAGTCGGGCACGCCAAGGGAAATTCAGTGTTTGATTGCGTAGCATCTTCTTTATCCTGCTAATACCGATGCCAGAATGTCTACAGGACTCAACTTGGGGAAGCAGTTGCGAAGTCCTTCCTGGCAAAGTGTGAACAACGGTTTTATGTCATGCTTTTGCATCGAAGTTATGTCCTGGCTCCTAAGACACAATTACATCAACAAACTATTAATCAATCACAAAGCCACTTGACATAGCGTGAACGAGCTAAGAGGTTACTGCAGGAGGCAGTGAGAACAATCAAAGTAGGAGGCGGAAATGGGTACCATTGAGTAAGAGAGGGCAGCCTCACCCGTTCAGCCTACGAAACGTGCACACATCACAGATCTGTCGCACTCCATCTCTCCTGTCTAAATTGTACTACCCACATCACATTTCAGCTGCCAGAGTAGCGTCAAAAACTGTAATAAAAGTGCTTCATGGTGCTGGCAGAGTTTGCACAGGCTGTGGTGCTTTCCCGGGAACCTCCAGCAGTAGGGAGCGTAGACACAGAGAAACAAGCCGTCAGAATGTAACAAACCCGGTATTAGTGTTGTAGTTCCCGGAAGCACAGTAACTATTTCAGACAGTGAGAGAAATAAAGTTAAAACATACATGCTACGTGAGTTTTTATTTGGAGGATGCGCAGTCGATACAAGCGGGCCGGGAAGAGTCGGCTTCTGCAGAAGGAGCTCGGAAAAGAATGAGCAGCCGCAGGAACAGAATCCGGGTCAGAGAGCATGATGTGATGCCACACCCCTCCAGGAAAATATTGGGCAGAAATCCGTCTGCCCAGGGAAAGAATAGCAAGCGCTTATGCTTGCTCGTTGCACTTTTAAAAAAAATTAAACAGATGCGGCCGCGGGAAGAAAATAAAAGTGAGCGGGCATGCGTCTGCGAAAGTGATCGCAGGGACGCGCTCTGTGGTGGGGGGACAGAGCGAGGCGCTTGGGAGAGCGCTGTAAGGCTTTATGAGCCATGACGGCCAGACGGAGGAAAGACAGATGGCGGCTGCGCGCGTGCACGCGCTCGTGAATGCAAGCTTGAGGCTAGGAAAAGCCTCTGGCAGCACTTTAAAAATCCACTAACTAAATGTCTCGCAGAGCAGCGCATGCGCTAGCTCAGGCGAGACCTAAAAAGGTTGCTTTTTGGATCATCAGCTACCTTTCTCCCAAATTTGATGTAATTCTGTTCAATGGTTCCGGCTGCAGTCAAGTCTATAATTCCTGTAGGAATTAACGTGGGAAACACTTTTTTCGACCCCCCCTTTCTCTGGGCCCCCGCTTGATCACCCTGAAACTTTATGTGCACAACTAGAATCATTGGGGCACTTTTGGGGGGGAAATTTTGTGAAGATTTGTTAACCGGCCCCAAAGATATAGGCATGTCAAAAAAACGCTTTTCCTTTAGAAACTAGGGGGTCGATTGCGATGGCGGACAAAGTCCGCCCACCACCACAACGGCTAAAGGGACCACCCGCCATAGGTGCGGCAGTCCCGCAGTTGGCATTGGGATGCGCCCGCCACACTGGCGGGCGCATCCCGCATTCTTTACATTGCGGGGGCAGTGCTGCAAGCAGCACCTGCCGCAAGGTAAAAAATGCATGTTGTGCATTTGAATGCACAACGTGACAGGCACCGCGCGGTGCCTGCCACCTTGTGCATGCAAATGCTGGGGAGTACCATAGGTACCCCCCCCATGTGCACCCCTCAACCCCCAACAGCAAAGACCGCTCGCCTTTCCATGGTGGCAATTCACCACCTGCTACATAATATGGACAGCGGTGTCTTGCAGACACCGCCTCCATGTCATGGGCTTTTTCTGCCCGGTCCCCCCCGCCATCGTAATGTGGCGGTGGGCAGATGGGAGGCGGGCGGTGTATTCTGGCGGGCCGATCGCCATGGCCATGCGGGTGGTGGCGATCCGCCCACTATTATAATCGCCACCTAGGTCCTTACTATAACTACCTACTGGCAACCACCATAAGCTAAAATGAAAATAGTAAAAACAGATACGAAAATAAATTGAAAAAACAAAACATTTAGCACATGTAACTTAAAGAAAAGAATGAGTACTATCATTCAGCAAGCTCACACTGCTCCACCCCCGTGAGATATTGCTTTGTGATAATTAGGGTATACTATGTATTGCATTCAGAGTAACAAGAGACAAAGGACATAGGGAATACCAGATCTCCTTTAAAGAGTTCAAAAAGAATTATTAGATTCTAGCATATTTGTAAATATCAAGAACTGTTAAAGGAGCCAAAAATAACCCTATATTTTTAATATTAATGTTTTTTTCCTAGTGTTTTAACTGCCAAATTTTATAAGGCAATTTCACTTATATAGTGCCGTAAAGCACTCATGTGCTAGTGACTCTACAGTGATTTTGGAAAGACATTGAGGGTTATGCCACTGATGCAGGCGTACTTATTGCTTATCGGCTTGCAATATTCAGATATTGACTTCATTCAAGTGTGTATTTACTATTCGAACTCAACAGCCACTCGGATATTCATGTAGTGGAATAAAGGGGACCAAAAGAAATGCTGCCACATCGAAACATTTGAAACCCCACGCATTAAAGACCCTAAAATTACAAAATGTTTTATGAGGTCTGGTCCACAAACGGTTTGCCTGATACAGTGCCAAAATATTATTACTTTGAGGACCACTTCCATACGAGGTGTGGAAATTCACAATTTCTTTTCTCAAAATGTGTTATAAATTACATTAACATTTCTCAAAATAATGTGAAATTATGCTTTTAGAGTAGGCTGTTGTTTGCTAGTATCTCTCAGGATTTTTTGTCACGTGAGCAGGCACTTGGTGTAAAATCGTCTGCTAAAATGCCATCAGGAGGCAGGTTCCACCAAAAATTGTCTCGTGGTGAGGCATTTCCTGAACCAAGAAGTTTTTCACGTGTAAGGTTCAAGCAAAATTACATAATGTGGAATTCAGAGAATGTTGGATAATATGAAATTTGGGAATAATGTGAATGTCGCTGGCGCAATTAAAATTTCATTCAAGCCTAGTACCAGTTGTGTTTGCCCTGCATGCCCACACTCACACACAGGCACGCACATACAGGTTTACGTATGTAGTGGGCCAGCCAGCATACAGTCGTGGCAAAAAACACATACTTTGAAACAGAGCCCAACCAGCCCTATATTTCTGTCCTTTGCTGTCTGAAGGACACAACTGCACAGCCCCTGAAAAATAGTGCTATGTCTGGGACCCTGCCTACCTGGCCATTCATGTGTTCATCATTAACTCATTCATTTTATCTCCCACATATTTTGGTAAAGCAAAGATTAGAAACCTTACAAAAGATTAGAAAATATATGGCATGTGTTGTGCGTTGGTAACTATAACTGGAGACTTTCAGTGGTTTGTCTCGTTTGTCTCCTAACTCGCTTTGTAAGTGTTTCTCAGTGAAGGTATAGGATCAGCCGCGGTCCGAGCAGGTCACTGCGGTGTGGCCGTGTAAGGGGGGATTCCAAGGGACGATGCAGAGGCAAAATTAAATAAATAATTAAGTTTCCCTCAGCGTCGTCCCTCAGAACCCCCCCCCCCCCCCCCCTTACACGGCTCCACGGCAGTTACCTGCACGGACCACGGCTGTATTTGATATCACCTTCGATTACATCTGTGGTGTCACCCTATGCAAAACTTATCATTTATAAAGGAGGGTCCTACCCCTCAAGACACCCTCTGTTTCTCTCCCTCTTCCACCCTCCTCCTAGCCTCTCTTCCCTCCACCTCCAAGCTGTTATCATAAAGCAGGGAGAAAGGGCCATCAGCACAGGTGAGTGGGGGAGGGGGTGGGATCTTACACTTCCTCAGTGTGTGTGCTTGTGAAGGGGCTGTGTAGCTCGTGAGCCCCCCCCCCCTCTCTTCTTGAGGCAGCGTGGGCTGCGTTCCTCCCCGCTGTGTACTTCCTTCCACCGCGCCTCGTGTATGCTCCAGCGCTGCGCTGAAAACAAGAGAGTGCTGAAGTGACGAGCTGGAGCCGCGCGGCCGCCACCGAGCGCATTTAGCTCTGGGTGGGACTGTACCACAGCCCGACACATGGCAAAGGCTGTACCAGAGGCGTAACAATAGCCCCCCGCACCGTGGGGGCCCCCGCGCTCCACTGGGCCCCCTCCGGCACTGTGCGCAGGCGGTGGGTCCCCTGGCCTTAAACCTCCTAACTGGGTCCGGAGCGAGGGGGCCCCCTTCATGAAATTTGCAGGGTGCCCCCTCAAATTTCGTTAGGCCACTGGACTGTGCCGTTCATTTTAAAAGTTTTTACGATTAGGCTCCTTTTTGGGAAACTGTGACTCGTGCCCTCGCCATGCACTGCTTATGCCCTAATATATACTACATGTCTCATGACACGTATGAGATCGCGAATAACATAACCAGTAAATGTCAGTGGTTTTCTGTAGTTTAAAATGTTTTGTATCAGCTTACACGAACACCTCTCTATAGCGTTACTCAGTCTAATCTTTGTTTTTATTCAGTGAAAACAAGCCAATAAAAAAATGATATCTATATATATATATTTATTTATTTATACTGCCACTCATCTAAATATATGCCACCGCTTTAGCCAGTATGAATAATTAGCAATTGGTCAACTCCAATTTACACAAGGTTTCGGGTGGAGAAAGAAAGTGTATATATATATATATATATATATATGTGTGTACTTATGTGCTCGTACATATGGATGGAAAATACAAATGCATTTTCCAAGATTCTCTGCCCTAAACAAGAACAAAAGGTGTTACACATACGTAGAAGACCAGAATGTTTACCAAACAGTGCTGTAGTGAATGAAATGACACCTGCGTGCGTTGAAGTTTGTGGAGACTGAAGCCAGCCTGCGCCTCCTCTCCCGCTTATAAAGCCGGCCTGCCGTTATTTACTCTAAAAAGGCGCTCATTCCCTATTCCCGCGGAGGGAGGAAGGCCTGCCTTCCACAGCCGCTTCATGACCCAAAAATCTGTCAGTCTTCCTCGGAATAAATTGTGGAATGTTCCATTGTGCATGCCTGGGGGGAGCGCCTCCTTCAAAGGCCTGCGGTTTCCTTCAGTTGTGAAAGAGCTGAGTGAGACCCCCGCACGCGGGTGAGGAGGGCACGCAGGGTCTCTGCCCTGCTCGCAGGGTGTGCACAAAGAGGTGGGCACCGCATGCCCCCGGCCTGGAGGCCGCCCGCCCCCCCCTGCCCGGCATGGCCTCATTGAAGCAGCCCTCGGTGGAATCAATGCACATTGAGGGGAGCTTGAAACCGCCTCATGCAAGTTTCCCGTGTTGGAGGGTGCAGCGCTGGGCAGTGTGTGCGTGCGCTCCGCATGGTTGTGTGTGTCCGCTCCGCGTGGTTGTGTGCCTGCGTCTGAGTGTTTGTTTATTAGTGTGTTCACATAGCGTTTCTGGTGAATATGTAGTTCTGTGCACGTGTGTATGTATACGATACGTTTGTTTCTCTGCCTGTGGTCGTGTATACACGGCTTGTGTATCCACGATCCTGCTTATGTGTGTCAGTGCGTGTTTATATATGTGGTTGCTTGCATGCATGTGAGTGCATGTATATATATTAAGCGTATGTGGGTGGTTATGTATATATAGCTGTGTGTGTGCACTTATCTGTCTGTAGGTCTGCATGTGTTTGCATCAATGTATGTATGTACGTGTCTGTGGTCGTAGCAAGGTGGCCGTGTTTGTGTGAATGCGCGCCCGCACACCTGTGGACGACCTCGCTTGTGTATTGGTGCACAAGTCTGTATGCACCTTGGATTAGAGACAGTTTGTGTGTGTTTAGATGTGTGCATGTTTATGTTATGTTTCGGTGCGTGTGCTTTTTTCCTGCGTGTTTGTCTGTTGAGTGTGGTTGCGTGCCTCTGGACACGCGTGCTTTTGTTTTTACAAGTTCCCACTTCTTTAAAAGGAAGTTTGTTGAGAGCAGCAGTGACGCGTCCTGCCGATACGTTAGTGGTAATGTTTCCCCATGGGTCCAAACAGCGGCAATGCCTCGCAGCGCAGAGCCCACGTGCACAGCGGTGCTCCTCGCGTGTACCCGGTACGAAGGCTGCGCGGTGACATAGCTCGTGCCTCTGTGGTGAAACGAAAAGTTCACAAGTAGTATTTGCGAGTCCTGCCCCGGAGCGCTACACGGCACCTGGTCCTTACAGGTACTTCCTTGGTGGATGTTGCCCCCTAGTGGCAGAGTATGTTACTGCCCGGAACTGGAGGGAATGGGGCTGGCGCTGCGCTTTAAATTTGCAGGGAGAGGTGGGCGAGTCTACAAATTAACGGGAAGAGCCAGAGCCGGGCCAGGGCTCTGGCTCGGTTTTTACAGCTCGTGCACGAGCTGGGCCCTGGAAATGTTTGCTCCCTAAATCCTAGACCAAGCATCTAAAATACCATAAAATCTCCACATTTAAAAAAGTTTACTCCTTCAGCATGTGGCAGCTTTGACAATAACACCGCACATTAGAACACTGGGATGTTGAGAGCTCCATGGAAGACATTTTAGCACCGAGAAGTACTTTATTAAACGTGATTTAAACAGGAACCTTTAGTGAATTAGGAAGGAAGACAATTGTCATGTGTGAGAAAGTGCCATCTTTCTTGCATGGTATGCCCCCACTTTTTGCTAAATTGCTGAATGTACTTCGATTGAGTGTACCCTGGGTTCCTGCCAATCAGGTGCCCAGGGCCTATGTTCCTTCCTTAAACCACACAAACTCCAAATTGGCAAACCCTAGCCACATGTCAACCCCTAGTAAATGGTACCCTAGGTACCCAGGGCCTTGTGACCAGGGAAGGCCTCTAAGGGCTGCAGCACTCATTGTGCCACCCTCAGAGGCCCTGTACCCTTACACACACACACTGCCCTTGCAGGCTGAGTGTCTGGGTGCAGGACAAAACAAAGAGTCGACATGGCACACATCACTGTGTACCATGCCCATCACCTACACTGCCAAGGCATATGCCAGCCACCCCTCTAGCTGGGTGCATTACGCCTATGGTGTGGGCACAGGAGCAGGAGCCCTGTGCCCCTACAGTACCCGGGTCCATTCCTGGGCACTGTAAGTGCAGTGCTGTCATTTAAGGATACATGGTGCTGAGAGCTTGTCAAACACGAGCTCCACAGCACCATACTGGCAACACTGAAGCCTGGGAAGTTTGGTATCAAACTTCTCAGCACATTGAACCCACACTGATGCCAGTGTGGGATTTAATGTACTAAGCACCCCAGAGGGCATCTTAGAAGATGCCCCCTTACAGCTAACTTGCAATCCACGTCTGCTCTGAGGCTGCCCAGGCTGCCACACAGCAGACACGTTGCTGGACCCCTGGGTGGGAGAGCCCCTGCTCTCCCGGGCCTGCAACAATGCACATCCTGGGTGAGGTGAGAAATCTCCTCCCCCAGGATGAGCAAAGGGAAGCTTCAAAGGCATGCCGCCAGTTGGAGTTTCCCCAGGCCACTGCAACCCCCCACTCTGGCGGGAAGCTTGGCCGGAAACCCCATACAAGGACAGGGGATGTGCCAGCCTGCCCACCCCACCCCTCAGGTGGGGGAGGCGAGGTGAAGCCCATCTCCGGGCTCTCGCCATCTTGAAGATGGGAGGCCCTACCCTATCAGGATTAGGCTACTGCCCCCCTCCCACAGGAGAGAGGCAGGATAGGGGGTGTACCCACCCCAGGACAAGGACCCATTGGTCCCTGGCCTTCACCTACCTGTAACGCCCCTAAATCTAGTATTTAGGGGCCCCCTGAACCTTCCTTCCCCAGATTCCAGATAGAAAAACGACAAGAAGAGCAAGAAGAACAAAGACCTGCCCTGCAGCTGCTAAAAAGAGAAGAAGACACCAACTGCTTTGGCCCCAGCCCTACCGGCCTGTCGACTCTCGAACCTGCACCAGCGCGGCATCCCACGTGGCCAGCAACCTCACCAACCCCGGAGGACCTGGCTACCCTTTAGCTCTAAGCCCCTGGGACTCCCACGAGTAGAGGCTCTACTCAAGAAACCTACTTGCTATCCCTGGCACCAGCCCGGGACCGCGGACCCAACACACTCTGCACCAGCCAAGCCTGGCCAGTGCCGGAGTGGACAAAGACCCTGAGGACGACCCCACGGCGACTGTGACCCCGAGTCCGGCACCCAAGGACCCCCCTCGACATCCCGGAAGAAGCCTGCAGCCTCAGAACCAAGTGCCACCCCAGCCGCGATCAACCAGAGGGTAAGATTCCCGACGTCAAAAGGCACCCCTGCACCCGGCGCCCTGCGACCCCCTGTGCCCAATCCCGGGGTACCCACCTAACCTACAACTACCCAACTTACCTCTCGAAGTGGTGGTGGCACCTGAAACATCCTCGTCCCCGAGCCTGCAGCCTCTTTCCAAACCGGAACATTCCCATTGATTTCCATTGAGCGCCCTAAGGCTCAAAAGCACCCTGCACCCAGCCGCCCGAGTGGCACTGGCAGTGCCCTCTCTACTCTAACCTACTTCCCCACTTGCCCTGAGTAAGTGACCAGGAGCCCAGCTCCCACAGCCGCGTGGCTTGCCAGACAGCAGCCACCAACCAAGGCCCCCCTATCCCTCATAGGATAACATTGGGCCCAACTCTCTCTGCACCCGGCCGTCCTGAAACCGCTGAGGGTGAACCAACTGTGCTTACCTGACACTGGGGGACCCCTGAGTCCATGCCCGGAATTTCAACATTACCAGTCGAGTACTTACCCTTAAACCGCTAACTTCATTTTCCTCATAGGGTAACATTGACTGTCTTTTTCTTCAAAAATCTTCTAAGTGTGAACTTTTCAAAACTGCAAAAATTCACCAAAAATCAGCCAAGTGACAAAAACGAATTTACTCACCTGCTCCTAGGTGAGCTCCCAGTGCTGGATCTTGGTGCCCAGCCCTGACTCTGAAAAGTGTTCACAACTATACTTACTTCTAACTCATTTTTCTCCCATAGGAAACCATTGTCTGCTTTTCTGTGAAATTTCTTCTAAGTGTCTACTTTTGCAAATTTGAAATATTCTTTTAAAATCGTACCATTTCTGCAAACGAAATTACTTACCTGCTTTTGATAAGGACCCCAGTCCTGGGTCTAGGCACCCAGTCCTGGATTACTAAAGTAACGATAAAGTACTCTACCTGCACTTTGAATTTCTTGCCATAGAGATCCATTGAATGTTTTCTGTGAAATATTTTCTAAGTGCTAACTTTTGAAATAGCTAAATATTATCTAAAAATCCTTACAGTTATTAAGTCGACTTTCCTCACTTGATTCTGAATACTGACCCCAGGCTGGTTCTAGGATCCAGACCTGGAATTCCAAAAGTAATCTGAAAAGTAATTTATTACAAATAACCTGAATTTACCATTGAGCTCAATGCATTGTTATGTTTAGGAAATAGGATTGTTTATTGCAACCAACTGTGACTGTTTTACAAATTTATTGCTTGAAACAAAAGTATTTATATTCAACCTCTCATTCTGAGAAAGTATATTTTTATCCCCTTGTGGTTCTAAAAATAAAACAAGCATATATTTTATATATACAAATCATTGGCCTAGAGTTCAGTTATTGAGTGTGTGAAACCATTTGCTGACTGAGTGTGTACAATAAATGCTTTACACTGTCCTCTGGTACTGCCTTACTGCTCGACCAAGCTACCACTTTTGAGAGTAAGGTCATACCTAACTTTGACCTCTATCAGCCTCTGGGGGACTGTGGACTCTGTACACCCTGTACCTATTAGGGAACAGTATATACAGAGCCACTTTCTCACATTGGTGGATCAGCGGTGGGATACAAACTTGCATTTGTTGGACTACTTGGTTACCATCTGATCACACGACAGAACTCTTAAAAATTGCCTTTAGAATTCTGATTGGTTTTTCCAAAATTACTAAAAGTCTTGCTAGGGCCTTGCTTAAGTCCCATTAGAATTTTAGAAAAATAAAAGTCACTATAGTCAGGGTAGAGGGTTAGAACTGTCAGGTTAGAATGTCTCAAACAAACCCAGCTATTAGTGATAATAATAACATGGACCTGGTGGAGGAGCTCAACCTCACACCTTACTTACACTTGTCTTTCAAGGAATTGAGGTCCTTATGTAAACTCAAAAATTTACAAATGGGTCAGCATCCATCCAAACAAGGGCTCCAGGAGCTCCTGGCTGAGTATGCTAAAGACCACCCATCTGAACATGGTGATGGCCAGTCAGATGAGGAAAGGGAAACAGGGGAGGAGGACAGCAACCTCCCCATACTATTCCCTAGGGAGGAGATGGCACCCATACCCTCCAACTCAAGACATAGCATCTGGGCACCTAGAGACCACACAGGTGGCTCTGGTCCCAGAGACAACACTGGGGGACCCCCCAGTGAAGAGGACAGCCTTGTGAGGCTGGCCAAAAGAATAGATCTAGAGTCCAGGCTGCTGGCTCTAGAAAAGGAAAGGAGAGAGATGGGTTTAGCACCCATCAATGGTGGCAGCAATAATAAAAACAAGGATAGGGAGGAAACTTCTGACCTTAAAATCCCCAAAGGGATTGTCCCTAAATTTGAGGAAGGTGATGATATCACCAAATGGTTCACAGCCTTTGAGAGGGCTTGTGATATCAGGAAAGTAAAGAAACCTCTCTGGGGGGCACTCCTGTGGGAACTGTTCTCTGGTAACTGCAGGGACAGGCTTCTGACCCTCTCTGGGCCAGAAGCAGGATCCTATGACCTCATGAAGAAAGCTCTGATTGAGGGATTTGGATTCACCACTGAGGAGTATAGAATTAGGTTCAGGGGGGCTCACAAAACCCAGACCCAGTCCTGGATTGATTTTGTAGATTTCTCAGTGAAGACACTGGATGGTTGGTTAGCTGGACATGGTGTGCAGGATTTTACTGGATTGTACAATTTATTCATGAAGGAACATATTTTGAGTAACTGCACAAATGAAAAGTTGCATCAGCATTTGGTAGACCTAGGTCTAATTTCTCCCCAAGAATTGGGAAAGAAGGCGGACCACTGGGTCAAGACTAGGGTGACCAAGACAACCACTGGGGGTGACCAAAAGAAGGTGGTCACAAAACCTCCCCAGGGGAAAGGTGGTGAGAATCCCCAAGATAAAAAGTCTGAGTCTTCCAAAGGGCCCCAAAAACCTGTTCAGGTGGGTGGGACCCAAACTACTCCCTATGTGCCCCAACCATATAGGGGGAAGAACTTTGATCCCTTAAAGGCCTTTTGTAATACCTGTAAGAAGCAGGGACACCTAACTGTATCTTGCCCCCAAAACAAAGCCCCTAAGGCACCCAGTACAGCCACTCCTGGGGCAGCAAGTATACAAATGGGATCAGAGGTGTACCCTGAGCAAATCTGGGAACACACTGAAGCAAGTTTAGTCTCCTTGGGAGAAGTGGAGTTTGCCACTGTGGCTGTGTGGCCCCCCAACTTGAAGAAATACTTACAGTACCCCTGGGTGAATGGAACTAGGGTAGAAGCTCTGAGGGATACAGGTGCCAGTGTCACTATGGTGAAAGACACACTGGTTTCCCCTGAGCAATACTTGATTGGGAAGTCTTACCCAGTCACCAACGCTGACAGTGTCACCACTAGTCATCCCATGGCCATGGTAACATTAGGCTGGGGGGGGGTTACTGGCCTGAAACAGGTAGTGGTCTCTCCAAAGTTGCCAGCTGCATGTCTGCTTGGAAATGATCTGGAAACCTCAGCCTGGGCTGAGGTTGAGTTAAAGGCCCATGCAGCCATGCTGGGCATCCCTGAATTGGTGTGTGTGCAAACCAGAGCACAGAGCAAGAGGAAGGGTGAAAAAGTAGGTTTGGAGCCTGGAATAATGGCCCAACCAACCAAGAGGAAGGACAAGAAGACTGGGGGACCAGCTTCTGTACAGCCCAACACTCAGAACCCCTCTCCCCCTGGAGAGGATGTAGATACCTCTGAGGGAACTGAGTCCATGGAGCTTGACCCTTACCAGGTTGAACTCTTGGGCCCAGGGGGACCCTCTAGGGAAGAGCTGTGCCAGGGTCAGCGAGACTGTCCCACTCTTGAAAGCCTGAGACAACAAGCTGCTTCAGAAGCCAGGGGAGATGTCAGTGGTACCCACAGAGCTTATTGGGAAGAGGGATTACTGTATGCTGAGGCAAGAGACCCCACTCCTGGAGCCACCAGGAGGGTGGTAGTGCCACAGAAGTACAGAGAGTTCCTCCTAACTTTGGCTCATGACATCCCCCTAGCTGGACATCTGGGGCAATCCAAAACTTGGGAAAGGTTAGTGAGTCACTTTTACTGGCCCCAGATGCACCAAAAGGTGAAGGAGTTTGTCAGCTCCTGTGTTACCTGTCAGGCCAGTGGCAAGACAGGTGGCCACCCAAAGGCCCCCCTCATTCCACTACCAGTGGTGGGGGTCCCCTTTGAAAGGGTAGGCGTGGACATTGTGGGTCCACTCGAACCTCCCACAGCCTCAGGGAACAAATTCATTCTAGTAGTAGTGGATCATGCTACTAGGTACCCTGAAGCAATTCCACTTAGGACTACTACAGCTCCTGCAGTAGCCAAGGCCCTCCTGGGTGTCTTCACCAGGGTGGGTTTTCCTAAGGAGGTGGTTTCAGACAGAGGTTCCAACTTCATGTCTGCTTACCTAACACACATGTGGAAAGAGTGTGGAGTGCAGTACAAGTTTACTACACCCTACCACCCACAAACCAATGGCCTTGTTGAGAGGTTCAACAAGACATTGAAAGGTATGATCATGGGACTCCCTGAGAAACTCAAAAGGAGGTGGGATGTCCTATTACCATGCTTGCTTTTTGCCTACAGGGAAGTGCCACAGAAGGGAGTAGGTTTCTCACCCTTTGAACTTCTGTTTGGTCATCCTGTAAGGGGACCACTGTGTCTTGTAAAGGAGGGCTGGGAGAGGCCTCTTCAAGAACCCAAACAGGACATAGTGGACTATGTGCTTGGCCTAAGGTCCAGAATGGCTGAGTATATGGAAAAAGCATCCAAGAACCTTGAGGCCAGCCAGGAGCTCCAGAAGCACTGGTATGACCAAAAAGCTGCACTGGTTGAATTTCAACCAGGGCAACAGGTGTGGGTTTTGGAGCCAGTGGCACCAAGGGCTCTCCAAGACAAATGGAGTGGCCCTTACCCTATCCTAGAGAGAAAGAGTGAGGTCACCTATCTAGTTGACCTGGGCACTAGCAGGACACCCAAAAGGGTCATCCATGTGAACCGCCTTAAACTCTACAATGATAGGGCTGACATCACCATGCTGATGGTGACTGATGAAGAACAGGAAGCAGAGAGTGAGCCACTCCCTGACCTCCTATCCTACAGCCCAAAAGATGGGTCAGTAGATGGTGTGATTTTCTCAGACACCCTCTCTGCCCAACAGCAGACTGACTGCAAGCAAGTCTTGCAACAATATGCTAGCCTCTTTTCCCTGACCCCTGGTCTGACAAGCTGGTGTACCCATGATGTGGACACTGGTGACAGTGCACCTGTCAAGAACAAAATCTATCGACAGTCAGATCAAGTCAAGGAAAGCATCAAAGCTGAGGTCAGCAAGATGCTGGAGTTAGGGGTCATTGAGCCTTCAGAGAGCCCCTGGGCTAGCCCAGTGGTTCTGGTCCCCAAACCTCATCAACAGGGTGAAAAGAGAGAGATGAGGTTCTGTGTGGACTATAGAGGGCTCAACTCTGTCACCAAGACAGATGCTCACCCTATCCCAAGAGCAGATGAACTGATAGACAAATTGGGGGCTGCCAAATTTCTCAGTACCTTTGACTTAACTGCAGGGTACTGGCAGATTGGCATGGCCCCAGGAGCAAAAGAAAAGACAGCATTCTCCACCCCTGATGGGCATTATCAGTTTACTGTGATGCCCTTTGGGTTAAAGAATGCCCCTGCCACCTTCCAGAGGTTGGTGAACCATGTCCTGGCTGGGTTGGAGTCCTTTAGTGCAGCTTATCTTGATGATATTGCTGTCTTTAGCTCCACCTGGCAGGATCACCTGATCCACCTTGGGAAGGTTTTAGAGGCTCTGCAGAGTGCAGGTCTCACTATCAAGGCATCCAAATGCCAGATAGGGCAGGGCACTGTGGTGTACTTGGGCCACCTTGTAGGTGGAGGCCAGGTACAGCCCTTACAACCCAAAATCCAGGCCATCATGGACTGGATAGCTCCAACAACCCAGACCCAAGTCAGGGCATTCCTTGGCTTGACTGGGTACTACAGGAGGTTTGTGAAGGGGTATGGGTCCATTGTGACCCCCCTCACAGAACTCACCTCCAAGAAAATGCCCAAGAAAGTTAACTGGACAGTTAGTTGTCAAAAGGCTTTTGACACCCTAAAAGAAGCAATGTGCTCAGCACCAATTCTAAAAGCTCCAGATTATGCCAAGCAGTTCATAGTGCAGACTGATGCCTCTGAGCTAGGGATAGGAGCGGTCCTATCCCAGACCAATGATGAAGGCCAAGACCAACCTGTTGCTTTTATAAGCAGAAGACTACTCCCTAGAGAGCAGCGTTGGAGTGCCATTGAGAGGGAGGCCTTTGCTGTGGTTTGGTCCCTGAAAAAGCTGAGGCCATACTTGTTTGGCACTCACTTCCTAGTTCAAACTGACCACAGACCTCTCAGATGGCTAATGCAGATGAAAGGGGAAAATCCAAAACTACTGAGGTGGTCCATCTCCCTACAGGGAATGGACTTTGAAGTGGAACACAGACCAGGGACTGCCCATGCCAATGCAGATGGACTTTCCAGGTTCTTCCACTTAGACAATGAAGACTCCATAGGACAAGGTTAGTCTCATCACCTTTCGTTTGGGGGGGGGGTTGTGTGAGAAAGTGCCATCTTTCTTGCATGGTATGCCCCCACTTTTTGCTAAATTGCTGAATGTACTTCGATTGAGTGTACCCTGGGTTCCTGCCAATCAGGTGCCCAGGGCCTATGTTCCTTCCTTAAACCACACAAACTCCAAATTGGCAAACCCTAGCCACATGTCAACCCCTAGTAAATGGTACCCTAGGTACCCAGGGCCTTGTGACCAGGGAAGGCCTCTAAGGGCTGCAGCACTCATTGTGCCACCCTCAGAGGCCCTGTACCCTTACACACACACACTGCCCTTGCAGGCTGAGTGTCTGGGTGCAGGACAAAACAAAGAGTCGACATGGCACACATCACTGTGTACCATGCCCATCACCTACACTGCCAAGGCATATGCCAGCCACCCCTCTAGCTGGGTGCATTACGCCTATGGTGTGGGCACAGGAGCAGGAGCCCTGTGCCCCTACAGTACCCGGGTCCATTCCTGGGCACTGTAAGTGCAGTGCTGTCATTTAAGGATACATGGTGCTGAGAGCTTGTCAAACACGAGCTCCACAGCACCATACTGGCAACACTGAAGCCTGGGAAGTTTGGTATCAAACTTCTCAGCACATTGAACCCACACTGATGCCAGTGTGGGATTTAATGTACTAAGCACCCCAGAGGGCATCTTAGAAGATGCCCCCTTACAGCTAACTTGCAATCCACGTCTGCTCTGAGGCTGCCCAGGCTGCCACACAGCAGACACGTTGCTGGACCCCTGGGTGGGAGAGCCCCTGCTCTCCCGGGCCTGCAACAATGCACATCCTGGGTGAGGTGAGAAATCTCCTCCCCCAGGATGAGCAAAGGGAAGCTTCAAAGGCATGCCGCCAGTTGGAGTTTCCCCAGGCCACTGCAACCCCCCACTCTGGCGGGAAGCTTGGCCGGAAACCCCATACAAGGACAGGGGATGTGCCAGCCTGCCCACCCCACCCCTCAGGTGGGGGAGGCGAGGTGAAGCCCATCTCCGGGCTCTCGCCATCTTGAAGATGGGAGGCCCTACCCTATCAGGATTAGGCTACTGCCCCCCTCCCACAGGAGAGAGGCAGGATAGGGGGTGTACCCACCCCAGGACAAGGACCCATTGGTCCCTGGCCTTCACCTACCTGTAACGCCCCTAAATCTAGTATTTAGGGGCCCCCTGAACCTTCCTTCCCCAGATTCCAGATAGAAAAACGACAAGAAGAGCAAGAAGAACAAAGACCTGCCCTGCAGCTGCTAAAAAGAGAAGAAGACACCAACTGCTTTGGCCCCAGCCCTACCGGCCTGTCGACTCTCGAACCTGCACCAGCGCGGCATCCCACGTGGCCAGCAACCTCACCAACCCCGGAGGACCTGGCTACCCTTTAGCTCTAAGCCCCTGGGACTCCCACGAGTAGAGGCTCTACTCAAGAAACCTACTTGCTATCCCTGGCACCAGCCCGGGACCGCGGACCCAACACACTCTGCACCAGCCAAGCCTGGCCAGTGCCGGAGTGGACAAAGACCCTGAGGACGACCCCACGGCGACTGTGACCCCGAGTCCGGCACCCAAGGACCCCCCTCGACATCCCGGAAGAAGCCTGCAGCCTCAGAACCAAGTGCCACCCCAGCCGCGATCAACCAGAGGGTAAGATTCCCGACGTCAAAAGGCACCCCTGCACCCGGCGCCCTGCGACCCCCTGTGCCCAATCCCGGGGTACCCACCTAACCTACAACTACCCAACTTACCTCTCGAAGTGGTGGTGGCACCTGAAACATCCTCGTCCCCGAGCCTGCAGCCTCTTTCCAAACCGGAACATTCCCATTGATTTCCATTGAGCGCCCTAAGGCTCAAAAGCACCCTGCACCCAGCCGCCCGAGTGGCACTGGCAGTGCCCTCTCTACTCTAACCTACTTCCCCACTTGCCCTGAGTAAGTGACCAGGAGCCCAGCTCCCACAGCCGCGTGGCTTGCCAGACAGCAGCCACCAACCAAGGCCCCCCTATCCCTCATAGGATAACATTGGGCCCAACTCTCTCTGCACCCGGCCGTCCTGAAACCGCTGAGGGTGAACCAACTGTGCTTACCTGACACTGGGGGACCCCTGAGTCCATGCCCGGAATTTCAACATTACCAGTCGAGTACTTACCCTTAAACCGCTAACTTCATTTTCCTCATAGGGTAACATTGACTGGCTTTTTCTTCAAAAATCTTCTAAGTGTGAACTTTTCAAAACTGCAAAAATTCACCAAAAATCAGCCAAGTGACAAAAACGAATTTACTCACCTGCTCCTAGGTGAGCTCCCAGTGCTGGATCTTGGTGCCCAGCCCTGACTCTGAAAAGTGTTCACAACTATACTTACTTCTAACTCATTTTTCTCCCATAGGAAACCATTGTCTGCTTTTCTGTGAAATTTCTTCTAAGTGTCTACTTTTGCAAATTTGAAATATTCTTTTAAAATCGTACCATTTCTGCAAACGAAATTACTTACCTGCTTTTGATAAGGACCCCAGTCCTGGGTCTAGGCACCCAGTCCTGGATTACTAAAGTAACGATAAAGTACTCTACCTGCACTTTGAATTTCTTGCCATAGAGATCCATTGAATGTTTTCTGTGAAATATTTTCTAAGTGCTAACTTTTGAAATAGCTAAATATTATCTAAAAATCCTTACAGTTATTAAGTCGACTTTCCTCACTTGATTCTGAATACTGACCCCAGGCTGGTTCTAGGATCCAGACCTGGAATTCCAAAAGTAATCTGAAAAGTTATTTATTACAAATAACCTGAATTTACCATTGAGCTCAATGCATTGTTATGTTTAGGAAATAGGATTGTTTATTGCAACCAACTGTGACTGTTTTACAAATTTATTGCTTGAAACAAAAGTATTTATATTCAACCTCTCATTCTGAGAAAGTATATTTTTATCCCCTTGTGGTTCTAAAAATAAAACAAGCATATATTTTATATATACAAATCATTGGCCTAGAGTTCAGTTATTGAGTGTGTGAAACCATTTGCTGACTGAGTGTGTACAATAAATGCTTTACACTGTCCTCTGGTACTGCCTTACTGCTCGACCAAGCTACCACTTTTGAGAGTAAGGTCATACCTAACTTTGACCTCTATCAGCCTCTGGGGGACTGTGGACTCTGTACACCCTGTACCTATTAGGGAACAGTATATACAGAGCCACTTTCTCACATCATGTAAACCCTGTAAGGGGCCCAGATTATTATTTAATACAATTCCTTATGTTAAGGCTTCTTTTCTTTTACCTTTTTGTGCATCTTTCAGCTCTTTTTATACCCTACACGCTTTCCACAAGCATCGTTACATTGCACAAGGTCACCATTAATTTGTGTATAGGGAAATGAAGTGATTTGCCCAGAATCACAGGAAGTCGAGCCTGTCAAGACTAGAACCAGGTATCCCAGGTCCAAAGTCGACAGCTCTGGCCCTAATGCCACATCCAGGGTACAGGGAGGGAGGCAGATAGGAAGACGCCACGCAAAAGCTCGTCTCGTTCTGGGCTCGAGGTTCCAATAGGACCTCGATCTGAGCCAGAGCCCGGCTTCAGGCTCCAGCCTTGCTCAAGCTTTCAGTGGCTCACCCAACTCTAGCAGGCCCTGTCTGGAACTGAGTACCCGCACTTCTTTCATATGAAGGAGAGAGTACCTGCACTTCTGCAATACACTTAAAGGGAGAGCTCCTGCACTTCTCAGAACTTCTGCAGTACATTTAATGGGAGAGTACCTGCACTTCCGAGCACTGCTGCAGTACATTTAATGGGAGAGTACCGGCACTTCTCAGCACTGCTGCAATCCATTGAAAGGGAGAGTACCGACACTACCCAGAACTACTGCAATACATTTAATGGGAGAGTACCTGCACTTCTCGGCACTGCTGCAATACACTTAATGGGAGAGTACCGGCACTTCTCGGTACTTCTGCAATACATTTAAAGGGAGTGTACCTGCACTTCCCAGCACTACTGCAATACATTTAATGGGAGAGTACCGGCACTTCCAAGCACTGCTGCAATACATTTAATAGGATATTATCAGCACTGCTGCAATACACTTAATGGGAGACTACCGGCACTTTTCAGCACTTCTGCAATACATTTAAATGGAGTGTACCTGCCCTTCCCAGCACTACTGCAATACATTTAATAGGAGATTATCAGCACTGCTGCAATACACTTAATGGGAGACTACCGGCACTTTTCAGCACTTCTGCAATACATTTAAATGGAGTGTACCTGCCCTTCCCAGCACTACTGCAATACATTTAATAGGAGATTATCAGCACTGCTGCAATACACTTAATGGGAGACTACCGGCACTTTTCAGCACTTCTGCAATACATTTAAATGGAGTGTACCTGCCCTTCCCAGCACTACTGCAATACATTTAATGGGAGAGTATCGGCACTTCCGAGCACTGCTGCAATACATTTAATGGGACAGTACCCGCAATCCTCAGCACTGCTGCAATACATTTTACAGGTGGAGTAGTGGCACTGCTGCGATACATTTAATGGGACAGTACCTGAACTTCTCAGCAGGTTGTATGATGGAACAATGCAGTGAAATAATTCACATTCCTTTACAAGGCATTTTTTTACCCCGTATTTTTTTATTTTTAGAATACATGCTTTTACAATGCATGCCATTACCACACATTGTTTATGTATATAAAAACAATTTCGTTGTGGGGGAGACCCCCATGCCCTCCAACTAACCTTAAATGTCTGATAAAGGCATGGGTTGTAAAGGCATGTACATGGTAAAAAATGCGTGGTTAAAAACCTCATTGTAAAGGCTGTTTCCTTTCTCAGCACTGCTGCAAGAATATACCTCATTTTTACGCATTATTTTTCCCCGCAGGGAATTTCAACGCGGTCGTTACAACAACTGCGTTGTAACCACGTATACCATTACCCCGCTAGTCGTAACAACGACTTGCGGAGGGGGGGCGCTGGATGTTGGAATAGTATAATTTACTATTCCAACTCCAGTCGGTGCGGACAGTAGGGAAGGTGTTGGATTTTAAATCCAACACTTTCTCCCACCTCGGCAAGTTGTTCCGACTTGCGGAGTAATGGTATGTGTGGTTACAATGCGGTCGTTGTAACAACCGCGTTGTAATTACCTGCGGGGTGTTAGACATCAGGCTTCATGCACAGTGAATAAACTACATCCCCCAGAATGCACACAGAGAGATGTTGGTTGTTTGCTTTCCCATGCTGCTTTGGGAGTGGTCAGGTGATTGGGAGGTTCTTAAGCCTCCAGTTTCACCACCTCTGTGCTTGGCTTTCCTTCGTTTGAACCTCGCCCAGCCCCTTGTCTGGATTACCTTGCTGACTTTCGTTCCCGGTTATTCACGAGCTTTTCTGCTGGTGCATCAAGGGAATTTGTTCGTACATTCCTTAGCGCTCTAGACGCGCTGTCAGCTCTAGTAGCTATTTTTTCCTACGAGCGCACTGCGCTGCTCTTTATACCGCCCGACAGCGCGAGGACGCGTTGAACCCTTTCCCGTAACGGTCTTCATTGTTCCTATGGTACACGCTGCCTTTTTCATCGTCAGCAGCGCGAGGACGCGTTGATATCCTACACGCTTTCACTCCCAGCTGAAGACGCGCTACCTTTTCTCTCCCTTTCCAGCCTAGCCAGCGCATAAGGAAAGCGCTGAAGTCTGCCTCTCGAGTTTGTTCCTTTTTGTGTGACATTCAAGTTTATTAAGCTGGTGCGCTTGATATTAGCTGACCTCCCGTGAGGAAGACTGCTATATTTTGTTCTTTTTGAGTTCTTTCTGTTATTATGGATTATTTCCGGGTGAAACATTTTCCGGTATGTGCTGGTATTTGAACTTTGTTATCAGAACTGTACTCTAAAAGAATGGGCAGACGTATGCCCTAAATTGCTTTCATTAACCCATAGAGCTGGAAGAGTGACAGACTTCCCACCGGCGTCTCCCACTTTTACGTTTTTCAAGAGACCACCTTTTGGGACATCAACAAGCATTGACTCAAGTAAATGTGGAAGGGTACACAATCTATGTCCCTAGTTCAGTCATTTGAATGTGTTGCATATTCCCTAGACTTTAGTTCCTTGGGTTAATTGTGTCCTTTTTATCTCCTTGCGGTTTCTAACATAGGACTCTAGTGTCTATTTTGGGCTGGACATTTTCCCTGCTGGTCGCGCTTGAGAAGTTTCTGGTCCTCCTCCTTGGTCTCTTCGTTCCCTGGGGATGTTAGCCTTCCTCTAGTGTGTTTTTGTCTTGCACTGGGGTGGCTGTATCTCTGGGGAGGGGAGGGGCTCTCGCTTCGCTCCTGGGGAACTGGTACTTCTGCCTGGGAAATCAGTCTCCGTCCGACACGGGGAAAACGTTTCGTGGTAAACGTTGTTTACCCTGCTGCAATACATTTAATAGGAGAATACCAGCACTTCTCAGTACTGTTGCAATATATCTAATGGGAGAGTACCAGTACCTCTCAGGAGTAACCTAGTACTCTAGTGTGTACCTGCACTTTTATATTTAAATTTACAGCACTGGGTAAAAGGCAGTCTCAGATGGCCAGATGTCTAAACATGTTTCTAGACGTTAACTTTCATTTTACAAACTGGTGCACCCTGGGATTTGTAGTTTTGGTTCTCTTCCTAATGCTCCTGATACTAGTTTGTAAAAGGAATATGCAGGGCTACAGATGTGGTATTGACATGAAGTGGAACCATCTAGTTGCAAGACTAGGAGAAATTCATGTTTATCTGCCTGACAGACAACATTCATATACCAGCCAGATTGGACCCTTGGCACTTGCCTTCCAAAACAATAAACACACCTTTTATAGCCTTATGTTATTGAGTTTCCACACAAATGCATGCATATTAATGCAGTAAAACAATCCACCTACTTAGAACTCCCGAGTTCATGCACGCGAGGAGAGCATCAAATCTATATATTTTTTTTTACTTTGTTTACTGACAACTGTAGTGCAGAAAATGCTCGGAGAGAAGCAGTATTACAAGTACCCAGTGCTTTAAATGGGCCGGTACTGTCAGGTACGGAGTACCGGCACTTTTTTATTGTGAGGAGGAGAGTACCGGCACTTCTCAAGAGAAATGCAATACTTGTAATTGCAGAGTACCGGCACTTCTCAGAAACAAGCAGGTACTCTGCTACAGAGTACCTGCACTTTTATTTTTCCATTTCAAGCACTACAAGTACCATAATGCAAAGAAAATCTGATGACTATGTGAATAAATCTACATGGAGGTTCAAGACATGAACGTTCTGCCCCTAAATCCCTTTGCACCTCGACCGTCACACGGGCAATTGTTTCCAGCTTTTTATTCTACTTGAAAGTTCTGCTATGAAATGTATTTCTACTTTAAATGGAAGGTTTCAGATTGGCAGTATATGACACAGTACGTCATAATGTAAATCATTTGTACTATTTAATAAACAAGGGCAAATGACCCACTTCATGTAAACCTTATTTCATGATTATCTGAATGGCCAGGTTTACAATAAAGATCTGTGAATTTTGCAAAACTTGCAGGTAAAATGTCTGAAATGTCAGGAATCGTCTTGCATGTTGTCATCATGATGGCTTTATCTGTGTGCCTAAGAATGATAATCCATGGATCTTTATTCATTAATCCATGGATCTTTATTCATTAATCCATGGATCTTTATTCATTAATCCATGGATCTTTATTCATTAATCCATGGATCTTTATTCATTAATCCATGGATCTTGCCATTATTCACCACAGAAATATGCATTTCCATATGAAACATGCAACAATGTTAAAAAGAAATGGGAACTCCTGGAGAATGGTAACATAGCGGCCATTAGCAGTGCTTTGAGTGCTGATAAAAGTGCAAAAAAAACAAATGTATTTTCCCCTAATGCACACTTTGTCTTAGGAATGTTACTCAAAACGCCCCTACATTTTCGGGGGGTTGTATACGGAAAGGGATTTGTCCTCATGCAAAATTATTTTTGACAGCAAGAAAAACTGTAATGCGCATTTGCACATTACCTCCTAAGCCCGTTGATTTTTCAGTTGTGAACAAGTCTAGACTTATTTATTAAAATGATCTCCTCCCGAGAGTTTGGCGTGAGCAGGCACTTCTTATCATACATATATTCTGGGTTGGTCGAGTCTGATGAGGCCGATTGTAAAATCACAGTCTAAACAAACATTTAGAGATAAGGTGCATGAGTCGATAACCTTGGTGGTGATGGTGGCGGTGGGCATCATGAATTCTGTGAACCCCCACTGAATCATGACTTGAATCTGGGGACCCCCCACTGAGCCATTAATGGCAGTTGGAGAGCCCTGGCTTATGCAATTTCTATGATTTGAACCTCAAAGCTATACTCAAAAAATACAAATACAAGACTACACGATACAAATCTTCATATATTTAAATATTTTGTTTAGTTCAGAAATATACAAAAATTGTTCATATTTTCACAATTTTGCTTCTTTAATTGTGCATACTTTATTATTTTATTATCATTTAATTTTGTAAAACAGTTGCAGACTGCCTGAGTATGCCTCGCAGACGCCCGGGGCCCTCGAGCTGTGGGTTAAGAATCACTGATGTAGAAGTCAGGGGGAATTAACACATTTTAGGAGAGCAGAAAATCTACTTCTAAGTGAAGAGTAAAACAGGATGTTGAAAGTCTCACTAACCCACGTACCATTGAAACTGTGGGTGTTATTACCTATCTGAATTTTACAAACATGGGTCTCTATTGGTGTATAGCGGTTGCATCTATCAAAAATGCATACTGAAAATAAAGATCTGTACAGTTTTAATGCACCACACTCCTGAAAATGTAAGGATAATCAGACAGAAATTACCTTTCAAGTATACATTGCAAAAGTGGTCTTCAAAACACTGTGGTGCCTAAAGGGTGCAGTGTCTCAAGTGATCCACTCTCTGCGATAGATCCCCATGTGCAGGAATAATAAAAGATTTCGGGTGATCAGGAATCTGTTAAAGGTCTGCCTATGGACGCATTGATACCACTGACACTGCAAATAAATCTATCATATTATTGTTATATTTGCATAAGATAAAAGGCAGATCTACGGAGAAACAATTTTACAAAATTTGAGGACCAGTGGAGAGTTGCATCAGCTATTTTTTTTTACAACAAATGAAATTAGATATTAGTCCACATAAGGTATTTAGGTATTTTATTGTTAATACTTGAATGAATGATGCTGCTTTATTGAACTGGAATTTTATGCTGCATTCACTTATGTGTATAGACCTTTTTTTTGCTTTAATAATAAAAATATAGAAATAATAAATTGTCATATTTCTGACTTTTATTTAGTGACATCATCCTCCCCCTGGCATTCTCTAACTACATCGGTCTAAATGACACCCACATCCTTTTTTGGAATTCCAAGATTCGGAGTAGGTGATCCTATTTTGGTGTTGGAGGACCAATTCCTCTGCCATGCTTAATTCTTCCAAAACTGGAATAATTTCTTTCCCTGGTTCCGCTGCACCACAGCTACCACCTCCCCCAGTACCTGCTTTTTCTCTCAAAACTGCGACTCTCTCTCTCTTTCGTTGCAGGACATGTGCGAATTCTCCTTTAACTCCAGAGCACAGAGGAAAATCCTTGTCACTGCTATAAAGTTTTAGGTATTTAACATATTAATATGTGCTATTGACTCTCCTTCCTCGCTGTCTCTGTCAATCGATACAACACTTATGAGACTAATTAAACAAACCCAAGAGCAACTTTGTCTACCCCCCGCGCTACATCTTCCCCCGTTTTGATAAAGATATTAAGTTTGCCACTCACACCCTTTTCATACTCCCGCTACTGACACAAGGTTGGCAGGGTCTCTACCAAAACAGGGCTCTGTTCAGACTTTTGACTCTAGGTGCCAAGACTGTTTGGGCAACCCTCTGGGATCGCCATCTCAAAGCGACCCCCTCTGTGTCTGTGCTCGGAGCCCGCTCTCTGGCGAGGGGTACTCTCATGCCAGCCCTGAGATCGGCCTGGGCCAGTCCATTTCCAGGCTCTTTATATTGCAGCCCCCCCTCCATGGAACCCATTCCGAGCTGACTTGAGAACTTTCCCCTCCTGGAAGTTGTTTAAAGGGGCACCTAGTGTAGATAAGAAAATACTATGTTTCCTTTACCCAGTCAGTCCTGCACGCTAACACTCACCAACACCAGGCGTTCTAGGAGGTTCTTATGGTTGATGATGTCAGCTGGGGTTTTGAGACCTCTTGTGACATCATTCACCAGGTGGCCCATTTAAAACGCTCTCATAGCGCCACTTTCCCAACTTAAACTTAATAGTGACTGACCATTCCCTCTCCTCTCAGCGGCTGACCTCTGAACTCCCAGACCCCTCCCTTCATCTGTCTCTGCCCCATCCTTAAAAGGACTGGATAAATACATAACATGTCATGGACAAAGATGTATTAAATGTAGGTGAGTTAGGGGTGTAGACACAAAGGTGATTTACACCAGATTGTTGAGAGGCACAGACAAGGCAAACAGCCACACCACACACCTTTTTATTGTCAGTGGACTTTTGGAAGTGAAAAAAAAAGGATATTCATATTATGGATCGAGGCGAGGCACACATATGTGTATTCCTGGAGGATTTAGCGCTTAAATATACGCGAGGCCCAACATTTTGTTGGGAAGCCCACGGTCGGCCCTATCGAAGGTCGGTGTGTCAAACACCCAGGGTGCGCGGTCTCGATTCCACCTCGTGCCTCTTTATTCCCCCACCAGACACTTCCTGCCTCTACATCACTCTCGATGGTGCTTTCTTCCTTTGTCCCTGTTTTAAATCTTTTTTCTCCCTCCTTTTTTTTCACCTTTTGTGTTTTTCTCTCTCTTGTGTTGGATCATAATTTTTTGAGGAAAAATAAGTGCCGATCCCCAAAAATAAGTGCTGGTGGGCCCCACCGGCAGCCATCGGCTCAAATGAAGCTCCTGGGAGATTATAGGCGGCGAATCTGCATTCTGCTTTTAGGAGCCTTTATCAGGATTACAATATCACACGACTTTCATTTTTCTCTGAAAAATAACCCTCCCTGCAAAGCTGCATTTTCTTTTGTGCAGCATTACTCCTTGGCGAGCTGTTTCTACCCTCAGCGCGTATAACTTAGAGGAAAAAGAAAAACAATGTAAAATGCGGCGAACGACGGCTTTCAGGCAGCAGCGGGGAGCCACAGTGCCCTCCAGAGGCCACACGGGGTACTGTTAGAAATAGCTACAAGCAACCGTCCCTTTGTTCACTAAAACATGTGCTAAGAGTAGCAGGTCCGGGAACGAAATATTTGGGTGTGATAAATGAGCCGGAGGTTTTACAGGGTTGATTCTCTACTCGCCACTGATACACTGTGTGATATTCTGCATTTGCCATTCATCGCCAAGGCAAGAAGCGCTAGCCAATGGGATGCAACGTGATCACAAATGCATCTTCACTTTTACTGCTCTCAATATTTCAGTTTAGAACGAATTAAAAACACAACCCGTGCTACTAATGTATAACCAGTTCATTATCGACACTTAAACATCCATGACATAAAAAATCGACAGATTTTGAATCGTCAAATCAAAAATACGGTGAAAGCCCCTTCATAATAAATGCATTTTGCGCATTTAAAGGGTGAGATTAGTAAAATCGGCCTCAAAACTCGACCAACGAGCAGATTACTTGAAATACGCATGCGCACAATTCTTAATTCGATGCAATCCATTGCAACGGTCCTGATCTGGTGTCCAACCACAGAGTTCATATACCCTTAAAGTTCGTGTACTCAGCGCCGCTGGTTTAAGATTGCTCTTCAAGCACTTACCGCTCACAGAGGGCTGAGTCATAAAATATGCACACCTGTGCATCGCAAGTTTCCTCTATGGCTTGTGCACATTGCTGAATTGAGGTGTTTCGCACAAATCTCCAAGTGTGCGCCGATACAGCCGTGTAAGTTAAGAGTTGGCATTCCTAGAGGGCGTCCCTTCCCCAGATTCAACAGAGAGGTAGATTTCTGAAGGGATCAGGAGACGATCACACGATCTTAATCATCAAAAGGAATTACACAAATTCAACTTTGACATTTTTAACACACTCGTAGAGCAAGTCATTTGCCAAGAATCACAGTTGTTGACTCAGGCACCCTGGCAGCGATTCGGACCTGAGTCCGCAGGGTCGAAAGATGATCGCTCTAGCGGTTAGGCCACATCTTCTAGTCTTCAAAGCACCCTCCTCCATTTGAGCAGTGGGCACAATTCGTATAAGAATAGGTTTTTTAACCCTTGTTCTTTATTTTCAGTGCATAGTATGCCTGTTTCCACACGGTGGATCAGAAATGGCCCCCCATCTGCAGAGCAAGACCCCCATGAACATTGCCCCTTTAAATCCCCTATTATTTCGCCGGCCTGCAATGGCTGTTCACGAGGGTCCCTTTAACTTGCATGGGAGGCAGGGAGAGGGAAATACGAGTAATAACATTTACAGGGAATAACACGGGGCTGCGGGGGGGGGGGGGGGTGAATGTTTTCATACTGATTTTCTTAATATTCCCCTATCTCCGTGTGAATAAACAAAACATATCATTCCTGTGCGCTCGGTGACTCCTGTTTCCGGGTCCGTCCGTCGGAGTTCAGAGGACACTTGAACCCGGGGCACCACTCCAGATTTGTACCTGAAGTTAAGTGTGAACTCCGTTGTGAAAGTCGATAAAGAGCCACAAAGTCACCGCTTTGAGGGCGCCGCCCACATTCACAGGCAGGCTCCCCTGGGCGAATCCATGCATCCAGCCCTTACGGTGCACGTGCGTTTGAAGGGCACCTCCCGAGCAGGGCAGCCCGCTCCTGCCTGAGAAGTGAAGTCTGCACAGCCTGACTCGGCGGCTCAGACTTGGGGAATTCAGAGAAAAAAAAGACCTTTTATTGCAGTCCAGCATGAGGAGTCCTCGTAGCCGCTATGAAATATCTGAGGCTGGCACCATTGCGTACAGCTCAGCCCAGGGTCACAGGAGCGCTGAAAGAAGAGGAGGGCCGCCGGGACACTTAACCCTTTCTTGCCGTAACATGGTTTCAAATACTAAAACATAAGGCCTGACCTGTTCCGTTTTGACGCCGCAGGTAACGAGGTAACCCCACTAGGTGGTGCCAAATACAGCGTTTTCTCTTTTTCAAATGGCGTGTCTTCTTAATAACAGCTGCTCTATTTGTCAGAAACCAGAGAGGCCCCGCAGAAGTTTCCGCTCCCGGCCCCACAAATGACACGCGTGGGTCACAAGTAAAAAACGGTTTTCAATTCAACCTCAGAGTTATTCTCTTAGTTGGCACTAGTTCTCACCAAGGGTTGGTAGACTAAACTGCAAAGGCTTTTTTTAGGAAACGCCTGTAGTTTTATAACTCAAAAATCTTGCTCAATACATTTTAATGTCAACTCAGACTTATATCTTTTAAAGAGAGCACGGCTGATTTGAGCCCCGTCTAGGCTGAGATGCGATCCCACAAACTATTGCAGCGCTTGTGAGGGAAAGCGCTACAATTCAAAATCAAGTGGGGCCAATAAACATTGTTATCCTACAGGGCAGGACCAAGAGATCTGCTATATAAAATATTCCCAGTCTGTTTACAGTCTCTAGGCAGTGGAATAAATCGTGCCGGAGAGATTCAAATATATGCACACACTAGAAGATGCCTGCCCTTTCCTGGTGTCAAGTGGTACTATGTGTATATTTGCATGTATTTATGTAGGTACGTGCGTATATGATATTTGTATAATGCAGACCCAGACAGAGGGCAACGGAGCGCTATTTGGGTTCAAAGTGGGGACAAGAGTGGGCAGTCGAAAAGCACCATCATGTTTGGAATACCACCAAACCCACCACTAAAACCTCTACTCGGACTGCCAACACTGAGACATGGATCTAGACTATCAGGCGCTGCTGGAAAGTCGAAGTTATAAAGTCTCCTGAAAAGGCTAGCCAACTTCCTGTGGCCAGCCACGAGGCAGCACTGGAGCCAGTTCACCCGTTCTTGCTCCAGCTGGTCTCCAAAGTCACACGAGTGGGGGCTGCAGCTTTGATAATGGTCTGGCCCACATTACAGGGGCTCCGGGGTTCCAAATGTTAAAGGGTCTCCGTCTCACCATGAACGGTTGGTTGTGGTTAATATTCTATATGAACTGGGGTGGCAGAGTGGGCTAAAGAACTGTGATGGATTAAACCCAGATCAGTTGACTGGGGGTGAGTGCTTGCAATGTTCAACACTCCGTCCATCATTTCCTTTGGTTTTTGCTGTGTGGTTAATATTCGCCAGCAATGGGGGCACTCATGGGACCTGCGGACCCAGAGCACTCAGAGGACCACTGGTTCTCAGAGGCAATAGGAAAACCAGGATTTGGGGCTTGCAGGTCAATCACATTTGCAGTCCCGGAATGTCTACCAGAGCTCCTCGTCTCTCTTGCAAAGCTGATCTCTTTATTTCAGTTTTGGGCAGCAGGGCTGCAAGGTCCTCATGGAAAACACTTTCCACTGGGTCAAAGAAATTGACGGGTCCATCTTTGAACAAGAAAAGTGTGTGGCCGAGTTGATCGAGGTTAAACAAAAAATGATTAACCAAAATTGTAAAACCAATCTTAAAAATAGACCATTGGCTGGCACAGGGATTACTCAGAAACATCCAGGGACTTTTGCGAGACAATTGAGGAAACTTAGTTAGATATTCGTTGTGGATCATTTCCAGGAACCATGTTTTAGCAAGAGTTTCCCTGAATATTGGTAGATTGTTCCTTTTTGATAATACTTTTTGATGACTTTGAAGATCTTTTTGAGGGACACAAAAATCACACAGTACACGAGAAATCGCAGAAAATTGGATAACGCCAAATGACTTCCAGCAAAACGAAATATTTGAGAATCCCAAGATTAAAATTAAACGTATTTCCTAATTCACATTAAAATCACAGATCCCTAATTTAAATAAACTGCTATCAAACAAAAGTAAAAACCATTTAGGCACGAGCCTGCAATGCCACTAGGAGGGATATTCACAAGCCTGACAGAGTAATATGTTGTCATTGTCCCATTTGAGATACTATTTTTGTTTGTTAAAGAGTCTAATATAATTGTTTTATATTTTGTATAGTGTTCATGTGGCCTGATAAAGTGCCTAAAGAAGAATATTTCACTTTCTTCTTACATTTTCCAACTTTGGCAGGTAAAGGAAGCGAGGCACAAAGAGGGTGAAAGCACTTGTCCGATACTGCAATAGTCTGGTTGAGGGGACAGAAGTGACACGAGAGCACGATTCTTTGGGTGCACACTTCACAAACTAACCACTACATCACAGCTTCTGGAGCCTGAGAGTTGTGCTATGTCAAGGAACTACAGGAGATTTATATTTTTGTATTTGATCGAAAACTTCTCACTTATATTATCAAAGATGTAGCCTTATGGCTAGAGCGGTCGATGTCGAAGCTGGGGAACCAGGTTCGAGTTTCGGCCATGACACTCAACATCCTGGGATTCTGGGCAAATCAGTTAATCTCCCCAGGGCCAGACTGGGACCTAAAATCGGCCCTGTCAAACTGCTCGGGCGCCCCCCCCTGGGGGGCAGAGGGGGTGCGGCCGAGCTGTTTGAAAGTGCCGGTTTCGGCCGATTTTGTTACCGGGGGCCGATATTGCCGGCCCCCGGTAACAAAAATGGACCCCCAGGGGCCCAAAACCGGCATCCACCCTGGTGGCCTACTGGGGAAACGCCCGGTGCCCGCTATGGCCAGTCCGGCCCTGAATCTCCCCATGCCTAAGAAAAATGAATGTGGTGTCCTTGTGTAACGAAACTGGTGCTATGTAAAGAGCTCTGATACCCGATATCACGCTATATAAAACTCCCCCCCCTCCAAAAAAAAGTGCTGTACTTTTAAAAAAATAGTTTTGTATTCTACAATCTTGACTATCTTTGAATCTGCCACATAATAGTTTTTCCATGCCATAATGTCCCATTAAAAACTTGATTGCCTGACCAAGAGGATAATAGGGAGGGTAGAGTCATCACGAAAGAGTGTATTGGAGGCGGAATTGGGTAGTGATCCTACAGAGCTCCAATCGCCATCGACTGAATGAATTAGACTCTCAGTGCGGTGCAGAGTCATCTTAGTGAAACAGATTAACAATTAGAAGTCCCATACAAATTGATTAGATTAGAAAAGGAATTAGCAAGGTGAAAACATTTGCGACCAAAGTGAGAATTGAGCCACATCACTGTAAGTTTGGGAAAACCTCCTCTTAGAAGGTCGGAGTAGGACTTTGAAAGATCAGCTATGAATGTTGAATAGAGTGAAAGAGTAGGGATAAAAGGGGGTGATGTTTTTGACACACAATTACAATAGATCCATCTTCTTCGGACAGTTTTGGCGTGTGTATACAACCGAGATTTGAGTCCAAACTATTCAAGCAGTGAATTAATCTCGACGATATTCAGGAATCAAATGTTAAGGCAGCTTTATTGACCTTTAATTATAATGTTGAGGGGAACGGCGGCATATGATTGCTGTTTATGGCTGCAAGTGAACTATGGGGTCCGCGCTCTTTCTGCTTTTCAACTAAAATGCCATTTAATCAGGTAGACGCGCGCTGACAAGAACACTGAAGGCTACTCGATTAGAACCCATTGCTTTCAGGTGTAAAACGTTGCCTTTCTAAGTGTATTTCTAGTCTGTGCGGGGATTGATGAAGTGAAAATTCTCATGTGAGACAGGTACACGATTGCCACTTTGGGTACCTACAGTAAATCGGCAGGGTTGTAGGACACACAATGCCTTACTAGCTCATCTCCATCTCATTTTAGAAGAACCAAGTCGATGCGAAAGAGGAGGTTTAAAAATACTCAAAGCAGAAAATAAGAAAATGTTTTTAAGGCAAGTATAAGCAAAGAAACCTTCAAAGAGAACACTCTACACTGCCTGAAACCAAACAAGAGGCCATCTCTGTCCAACCCAGCATTCCAAGTGACATGTTCCATGCTCCACCTGCAAGGGAGGGACTCTACACACATCCTGACATAGTTATCTCTTTAATGAGCTCCGTTGATGATGTCAGAAAAGGTTCCAACGATAGAAAGACTTTAAAGTAGGTCTCTTTCTGTGAAAGATGTCACAATAGGTCTTATGATATGAATGATGTCCCAAAAAGTACCACCCAGTAAATGATGCCACAACAGTCCTCGTCTAGTGTTGGGGTTTATGGAGTACATGATCCCATTGGTGAAGAATGGCAGAGTAAGTCCTATCATTTGCGCCCTACTATGCTTACCCTGTCTTCATCACAGCAATGTCTCTTTTTTATTTTCCCTTGTCCTACACTCCTTGCTCACATCTCCCTCCTCAGGTCTCTCATCTGCTCTATCACACCATCATAACCTGTCACAATATATTTTCTGTAATTTGCTTATCGTGCCTCTTTCTATTTCTCTCTCTGTCTTTCTTCCTATTTTTCTCTATTACTCTCCACTGGTTTCTCACCAGTTTTATTTGTGCACCCTACTGTCCTTTGTTTCCCACACCACTCTCCCGGGGTCTCTTTTCACCTGTATGTCCCCTATCCTACTCTCTCTTCACCCCATAAAATAACCTGGTAACTTTGCTATCCTGTTTCAAATCCAGGTGCTAATTTACCCCTTATTTTGTACCCTGGTGTCCCAGTTCCTTTGTGGGCCAGCAACCACCTGTGGGCCTCTGGGAGATTCGGTTATAAAGCTGTACACTGTACGCTACATAATTCCTTTCAAATTCAAGTTTATAAAGCAGCCTGATTAAAAATATAGAGGAGCTTAGATCTTTATATTTAGTGCTAGGGAGGAAACTGGTGATACCACATCGAAATCCTCATATGGCTCTTCAACGATGCTCACCATCACTCATTAAAAGCGCCAAATTCTTGCACTTCTGCATTGACTAGCCCACCACCTCCAGGGCTCACATTAACACAACGCACAAGCAGCTAGGCACAAAATCACCTGAGAATGGTCAGGTTCTTTCTCTTCCACCCAGCTTATACACAACCAGTCCATAAAACAAAATCCTCGCCTACATACATCGACGTAACAGTGACCTTGCTGACCTTCCAGCTTTGACTCAGCCACCATCTTCAAAGATCCGCCATACAATGTGTGTGCACGCTCCCTTTACTTTGTTCCCTCTGCTGGTTTTTATTCCTAGCTATGATTCTCCTAAGGAAAAACTTTTAATCTTTTATGTGGCTACTTGGAGGAGTCATCTTTTCCTCACACAATCTACTAGGCACTCGGCAGACCGTTTCACTCTCCAGTCCTTGAGAGAAACTGGTAAAATAAAGAGGAAGAGAAAGATAGGAAAACAGTAACAAGAGGGGAGAGGATGTGGTCCGTCGGCTAGACTGCTGACTTTGGTGCTGGAATCCAGGGTTCGAGCCTCGGGGTCGCGTCCACATCCTGTGATTCTGAGCAAATCACTTAATCTCCCCGTGCCTGAATGTGTAATGTAAATACGGTGCTCATGCACAGCACTCCAATACCTTCGGGTCGATTTCGCGCTATATAAAAGATGCATAAAATAAATAAACAAAGAGAGAGACCAGGATGAAAAAGAACCCGAGGAGTGTGTTAAAGAGATATGTTCTCTAGAGTGGTGGAAGAGAGAGGCATAAGGTGGAGTCAAGACTAGGAAGCCTTTTTATTCAGCAATCCCAACATTCAGCAGCCCCTGCTTCAGGCTCCTAAGAAAACCTTCAGACTCGAATACATACTTCTAATTGTTTTTCTTTAAATAATAAGCATTGGGCTCAAGTCTCATCTGGATCTAAGCAATGATCAGATTAGAGATTGCAAAATACAAAAAGCTCTTTTTTCTTCTCAGCACAAAACTTTGGAAGGATCTCTCCTGCCAGTTCAGACTGACCACATCCCTACAGAAACCACGTCTTTTCTCACTCAACTTCCATCAGGTGCCAACTATGTGATGAAGAGCTCAGCAACCCTTGTCAAAGCCCTGAGCATCCCAACGATATGGATGTATACATCAATGGATTAACTGCATTCCTATATTGCTAACTCATCCTGTTGTTTTATTTTTAATTGACTTTAGCCAACTAATGCATTGATCATGTTGTTTCTCATGGACTTGGAGCCATCTCCTGTTAGTCGAGTACAGTGCCAAATTATCCAGTATACGGCTCTGCTCTGCTCCTCGAACTCATGCCAGTAGAAACGTATATGTCCATTAACCTAATGTCTCCCTCAACTGATAACATATCATGATTTATATCTGAAAGACTGTCCGGTATAACGTGCTCTATGTCTTCTCGAAGCCTAGTTTGCAAAAACAGAAACAGAATCACACTTAAAACCCCTTGAAGATACCGCTCTCTCAGTTTCCATACCTGGATTGTTTCCTCTTTCTATTTCTAATAATCTGGAGGAATTTAAGTAGTAAGTAGGTTTTAAATTGTTGAAAACAGAGTCAAAGAAATGACTTCAATGTTGGCTTCTCATTTTGCCCAAATTTGTTTGTGCAAAATCACTTCCTTTCCCTGTGGCTCCTTTCCCCGATCTGCCACAGCTGTGAGGGCTTAGAACGAGGTAGAAATTCCATAGATCCCTGAATGGAATGTTCAGATGTGGCCAACAAATCCACACTCTTAGATTGTAGTCAACAACAACAGTTATCAGCCCGCAATTAACCTTTTTTGCTACTTCTTGTACTTTTTGATATGTCTTGTGTCCCCACTGCTGGCTTGCGGCAAGACTTACAAGCTGTCCTGAGCGGAAGTTCTCACAGAAGCGCAAGCATGAAGAAGTCTGTGTCAGAAGAGCAGTCAGCAGAGTTGTAAAATTGAGGTGGGAGAGAGAAAGAAGACACAGGAGAAAGACAAAGGAAGCAAGAAAGGGCTTCCGGTAAAAAATGTAAGCATAGGGGCATGGGGTAAAAATGCTGGCTTGGGGAGAGTGACAGGTGCCAAGGAGTGGGAGGCACGAGGTAGAAGGAGAGAGTAATAGAGATATCAAATGAGTAGCCAGGTAAAAATATGTCATATTCCTTTATCGTGGGTTGTACTACAATGGTGCAAAATATCAGTCTGCAGATATATCGTGCCCTTAATACGGACTCCAAAATGCCACCACGCCAAAGTTAATAATAGTAAATCCACACTTATTTTGATGATATTTGGAGATCAATATTAAGGTCACTGTATAGCTGAAGCTCGATATTTTGATATCATAACCATCAAGCCTTATCTATAATACATCATTGCATTTACAAGTGAAAACAAGTTAACTGTGGGTCAATGGTGAGCATTTTTGTCCAATTACCTGTTTGTAAACACTACCACAGTAAGAACTATTCCAAAAATCTACACTTACCTCAATCACTTTAAATTTTTTCCTATCTTTATTTTTCTGTGTTTCTTTTGCTATTTTCCCTGGCCTCACGCTTCACCTTTTTCTTGACAGCCGATGAACAATTAGACGGGTCCGTATAATCAGGATGTCTAAAGTTGGTCAAAGAGGACACAAGCAATGGCAGATTTTTAGAATAACCCAGTTAGATATTACATTATCTTCACTTGAGTTTTTTGTAGGTACATATATTACATGTTGAAAGCCTGAACAGTTGGCATGGATTCAGCAAACGTGGGGCAAATGATGAGAAAACCTTCTTTAGGGGTAACAATATATCGGCCAAAAAGTGCAAGGTTCCTGCAAGGGATCTGGGACTGCGGTGGCGTCAGTCTCATGGCAAGCTATATTTTATATGAGTTACTACTAAATGACAGGGTAGGCCTATGACAGACAGTGTGTATTCTCCTGTCTTTAATTCTGAGTCTAACAATCTGAATCTGTAGTGTGGTGCTATTGTGAGAGAATTCCTTCAAAAGGACACTGATCCCTCACTACCCTTTCAGTGACTAAGATACCTTGGGGTAATGGTGTGTTTTTTGTACACTGGCCGACTTTGTGGACTATTCGAGGATTGAGCAGGGCAGGTTGAAATATATATTCAAATTCTAGAGGGGGATTTGAAACATCCTTCTTGGAGACACCGAGGCAGTGGAAATGGTTAGTGCTAACTACCATGATGCAAGATATGTTACACTTTGAGGCTTAGATAAGGCTCTCAGAGTAAATACAATTATAATGTAATGTTTGCTTTAGGAATATTTTTTTTGCTTGTCCACAACTGCCTTTTTCTAAACTATACTGGCGCACAAACAAGCTTCACTCCTAGCTTCTCTGTCAGAGGGAGTGGGACACGAGGAATGAGTCTCTTTAAATTGTATTTAGGTTGCTTTTATGTATCTGAGTCTTTAAAAGACATGATGAATTTTATGGTGTAAATTTAAATTACACCAGAGCTTGGCAGTGGATAGTGGTGAAGGACCCTGGGGGAGACAGTGGTGAGTGAGACCTTGAAGAAAGTAAAAAACTTTCAATGAATTGGGCCAACCGAGTGAGTCCATCCTCTTATAAAGGATTTGATGGACAGCCCCTTAAAACATTTTGGGCCAAAATAGAGCCAAATGGTGCATTTTACAACACAATTTTCACAATGATTAGACCCTAGAGACTCAGATGGCGCACTAATGAATTATTAGCATTATGTTTGTGCAAGACAGGCCTCGTTAACCCATGACATTTTGAGAATCACCATCCCCTAGAAAAATTTGAAAAAAGGTAAACCAGTGGACTTTTCAACATCTTGTATATAAATTGTACAACAGACAGTTAAGAAAATCGGATTATGCAGGGTCTCGCTGCCTATACTGTAGTATTCTTGTAGATACTAAAGACACGGACACAGCGTCTAGTTGGTCAGCTTCTTTTATTAGCTCCTTCCTCATACAGGGCTAATGGCTAACTGCCTTCCTAGCCCTCGGCTCCTCCCTTTCGCCCGCCCTGGTCTCCCCACTCAGGCCGGTCCTAGTGCCGAACATATTGCCGTCATTACATCTCCCCCCTCTGTAAATAAAAAACATAATATGACCAGCACAGCAGCTGTCTCTTCAAAGTTCCTCAATGAGACGAGACGGTTTTCTGATGATCCGTCTGGGGCGTGCTTGGTGTTCAGGGTTGTCACTCTCGCTCTCGTCGGCCATTTCCATCAATGCCTGACTATGGTGCGGCAGTGTTTCTGGTTCTCTCTTCTCTATTTTTGGGTCAGTCAGTAGTTCCTTAATTGTGGGTCCGCACTTCTTAAAGTACGTCACGTTCCTGGTGAGTCTTTTTCCCTCAGTCTCTGCAGTAATCATGGTTCCCTTTTGTTGTATCACCTTCAGCGGAACTTCATGGTATTTGCTGTCCGTCTTCCGGTGTTGTTCTTGTCGGGCCAGCACCCAGTCTCCTTCTTGTATTTGAGGGGGCGTGGCACGTCGCCGTCCATCTGCATAGTCCTTCATCTTCTCTTTCTTTATCTTGTCTCTGGCTGCCATCTCCTCATGGTCAGAGTCGGAAAGCTGTTCGTCCGCTGCCGTCGTCATCATCGGTAGCCTGGTGCGCACTGGGCGTCCCAGCATGAGAGTGGCCGGACATTTGCCTGTGGTGGAGTGAGGCGTGTTTCGGTATGCTCGCAGTACCTCGTTGAGTGCCGTCTGAACGCTCTTTCCGGTGAGTTCTGCTTGCTGAATGGCTTTCTTTATTGTAGCCATGAAGCGTTCAACCATTCCGTTGGCCTGCGGCCACAATGGTGTAATCTTGCGGTGCTTGAAGTTAAGGTGTTGAGCAAAATCAGCAAAGTCGTGGCTGTTGAATGGAGGCCCGTTATCTGACTTCACCACGAGGGGAATGCCCCATGCGGCAAAGATTTCCTCCAGTATGGGTATGGTACTCGATGCTTTCGTTGACGAGCACAGTTGCGCGATGGGGAATCTGGAGTACTCGTCCATGATGACTAGGACATATTGGCCTGATTTTATGGGCCCAAAGAAATCAATGGCAGTGTGTTGCCAGACACCCTCCGGTAGTGGAGACATTTGTAGCGGTGCAGGGGGGTCCGAACGGCTCACCAGTTGACACTGCGGGCAGTCGTTCAGAGTTGTCTCTACCATCATGTCTAGTGTCGGAAACCAGACTCTCTCACGGAGTGCTCTTTTTGTTGCTACGATGCCCCGGTGCCCTTCATGCGCTAAGTTGATGACTCCTTGTCTCAGTTGTCGTGGTATCACTATTCTGGTGTCTCTTAACACAAGGCCGTTTGTTGCTATTGACAGTTCGTCGTGGACATGTTTGAATGCCGCCATTTCTCGGTCGTTTTGTTCATTGTCTTGCGTGTGTCTCCAGCTGTTTGTTTGAATCCGACGTTTCACCTCTTGTAAGGTGTCATCTGTTTGTGTCGCTTCACAAATGGCTTCCAGTGGAACGGCAGGAGGTCTCGCTTGGTCTACTACGAAGTGGATGTATTCATCCGCAATTGATTGTTCTGATCCGTTTGATCTGATGGGGTGCCGGGACATGTAGTCTGCTGGGTTTGCAGCTTTTCCAGGTTTGTGGATGATGGTGTAGGTGTATTCCTGGAGTCGGAGGCCCCATCGCTCTATTCTTGGTGGCATTTTTGCTCGTGGGTTACCAAAAATCGTGGTCAGTGCTTGATGGTCAGTCACTAGTGTAAAGTGTTTCCCAAATATGAAAATATGAAAATGTTCACAGGCCCAGACGACAGCCAGGCTTTCTTTCTCTGGCTGTGAATATGCTCTCTCCGTGTCTGTTAAACTTCTGCTGGCATATGCCACTATGTGTCGCTGATCTTCTTCTCTCTCATATTGTGCTAGGATGGCTCCTAGTCCTACGGGGCTGGCGTCCACTGTTATTTCTGTTTTCTTTTTTGGATTGAAGTATGCCAAGTTTTTGGCCGACTCGACCGTTCTTTTGATTTCTCGGAACGCCCCTTCGCATTGGGTGGACCATTGGAAATGTTGCCCTTGCTTGGTGAGCATCCTCAGCGGGTAGCTTAGCGTGGCGTAGTCAGGTATGTACCTGGAGCAGTAGCTGGCCATGCCTAGGAACGATCGTACGTCTCCCACGTCCTCCGGGCTCGGTGCGTCGTTTAATGCTGCTACCTTTTCTGGGTCTGGTTTCATGCCACTTCCGGAGAATATGTGGCCGAAGAACTTCAGCGTTGGTTTGTGGAATTCACACTTGTCTCTGTTGAGTGTGAGATTGGCGTCCATGAGTGCATGGCAGACCTGATCTAGCGCTTTGTCGTGTTCTTGAGTCGTTGCGCCATATACGAGGATGTCATCACTGTAGTTTAGGACATGTGGAATGTGATGTATTGTTCTCCTGATTGCCTCTTGGAATATTTCCGCTGCTGATGATACTCCGAAGCTCAGTCTTTTGTACCTGAATAGTCCGAGGTGTGTCGAGAATGTCGTGATATATCTTGACCTTTCATGCAGTTCTAGCTGGTGGTACCCTTTGTTGAGGTCTAGTTTTGAAAATGTCTTGGCTCCGTTAAGGGACGTGATCATGTCGCTGATGTGAGGGCCTGGGTGTCTCTCTCTTTCTATCGCCATGTTAGGCGCTCTCATATCCACACATAGTCGTACTCTGTTAGTCTCCCCTTTCTTCGGGACTACCACTACCGGGGAGACCCATGGCGTTGGTCCCTCTGTTCTTTCTATGATCTCTGCTTCCAGTAGATCCTGCAGCTCCTTCTCCACCGCTTCTTGCAGGTGGAACGGTATTTTCCGGTGATGCTGTGCTACCGGTGTGACTTGTTCGTTTATGTGTAGTCTTATTTGGCAGCCTTTCATCTTTCCCAAGCCTTGAAATAGCTTGGGGAATTTTTGGATGATAGTTGGTTTGTCAGCTACTCGGTATAGGATGTCAACCAGTTTCAGTCTTTCTGCAGTGGCCAGGCTCAGGAGGCAGTCGGCCTCAGGCCCCTCGATGACATGGATATAGGCTGATATTGTGCGATCTTGGTACGACAGTTCTGTTGCAAATTTCCCAAGACACGTTAGTGGCTTTTTGGACATCCACGTGTATACTCGTACATGTGCGTTATCCAGCTTGGGAGGTGACTTCATTCGTTGGTATTCTGTCACGGGCAAGTAATTTAGTGAGGCCCCACTGTCTAGCACGAACTTTGTGGGGTGGGTACCAATTCTGATGTCCAATCTCGGGTACTCTTTCAGCCGATCAGGGTCGGCTACACAATAAACATATTCCTTTCTGTCTTGAGCGATGGGTGATGTGGATCGTGATTCTCTTGATGATGACCGTCGAGATTGGTATGTCCTGCAAGAGTGGCAGCTGGATTGTGACGACCCAGTCGATGAGTCTCGTCTATCCTGGACTGCTCTGACATGGTGACGACGGCTTGATGGCTGATGTTGCCGGTGTCTTCCTTGTTGATCACCTTTAGGTATCGCCCCGCACATGCTTTCAAAATGGTTGTCTCTGCCACACTTTCGGCATTGTTGCCCCAGTGCCGGGCACGCGTCGGCATGTGGGAAGTCGTATCCGCATCGGTAGCATTTGAGTTGTCTCTCCGATCGTTCCCTGGTGTGAGTTCTGCCTTTGTGTCCTTTGTTTGACTGGTGGTGATGTTTCTTGGATCGCATTTGTGGTGGTGATCTTCCATGCATTTGCCGAGACTGTATCCTGAATGCTTGTTCCCGTCTTTCACCTTTCCCGGCTTCTATTTTCTTTGCATGTTCATCGGCTTGTTCATCTATTCTCGTCATTTCTACTACCTCTTCCAGCGAGTAGCTTCTCTTGAGCAATTTGCGTCTCAGTGGTTCAGAGAGGCAGCCTTCTATGACCCTCAGCCGAAGGGCGTCTTCAGTTGAAAACTTGTCAAAGTCACAATATCTTGCCAGTCGTCTCAGACGTGTGACGAACGTCTCCATTTGTTCACCTTTCTCTTGCGCGGCCAGATTGAATGTGTACCGCTCGTAGTCCACGTTCCTTTTGTGTAGGAACTTGCCATTTAGTGCTTCGCGAACTTTGTCATAGGTACCAGATGACTCAGCGGGCAGTTCTTTTATAATTCGGCCCACTTCCTTGCCAATCAAGTTCTTGAGGGCAAACAGTTGTTCATCAAGGTCCGTCACTTTGGACGCTTTCATGAAGTCCTCGAAATCTTCTATCCATTCTTGCCATCGCGGGCCCATGCCCCCACCTGATTCAAGAACGAGTGGCTCGGGGCGGCGCAGGAATGAGGCTCCAAACATACTTGCGGGAGCTGGGTCGGGCATTGTTCAACTGTTATTGCTGATTGAACTTCGTTTGTTATCCTTTATACTCGCTAGTGCTTGTTTCTTGGTTTCGTTGCACTCGCCAGTGCTTGTTTGTTACTTCTGTTGTATTTACCAATGCTTGTTTGTTACTTCCATTGCCTTTGTCAATGCTTGTTTGTTTGTTTTGTTGCACTCACCCGTGCTTGTTTGTTATTTCTGTTGCATTTACCAATGTTTGTTGCTTCTATTGTATTTGCTAATGCTTGTTTGTTGCTTTCGTTTCATTTACCAGTGTTTGTTTGCATTTTGATTCATCCGCCTGACTTAAAGATGGCCGCCGGTGGTTCTTAACAAGGGATCGGGCAAATCTCGTGCCTGATTTCAAGATGGCCGCCGCGAGAATCTCGTGTACAGCGAGATTTTGGCTTTTCAGATGGCCGGAGACCCGCGCTCGTTCACGCTTGATTTTACTCAATATCACTCACCGGGGCTCCGCTTCTGGACACCGCTACCATGCCTGGTAGGGTTATTTTCTTTATTTCTGGGCACTGTTCACTGTTGCCGCCGGGGTGGGCTCCCGGTCGGCTCTTTCAATATCACCTGTGGTTCTCGGTCAGTCGCCGCCGGGGTGGGCTCCCGGTAGGCTCGTTCCGTCTCGCGCTCCAACCCCACACGCAGGGTGAGCAGTTCTCGGCCAGTCGCCGCCGGGGTGGGCTCCCGATAGGCTCGTTCCGTCTCGCGCTCCAGCCTCCACACGTGGGGCGAGCTCCTGCTTTGTTGCCGCCGGGGTGGACTCCCGGTGGGCACTTCTGTCGTCGCGCTGTTCCTCGCTTCACGCACACGTGGAAGCTCTTTCGTCGCCAGTTGTAGTATTCTTGTAGATACTAAAGACACGGACACAGCGTCTAGTTGGTCAGCTTCTTTTATTAGCTCCTTCCTCATACAGGGCTAATGGCTAACTGCCTTCCTAGCCCTCGGCTCCTCCCTTTCGCCCGCCCTGGTCTCCCCACTCAGGCCGGTCCTAGTGCCGAACATATTGCCGTCATTACATATACCATCTTTCCTTACCTCTTTTTTCATTTCTGGCATTCATACTACACTCCATGTCACGCGTTATGACTGAGACTGTACATGGAAGGGCATGTTGAACTAATCAAAGGTTATACAAATCACACAAAGACCGGCTTTAGGAAGAAGAGCTAAACAAATCTTACCGGCTTACACGGCAATACGACTGTGTGATCATGGGATCAGATGCACACAGATTACACCTAGCATGCATGCTCGGGATCAGACAGCAGCACGGATAATATCATGAATGTTTCATCACCATAGATGATAAATAGGGTCCCCGGTTGTATGGTATTTGTATTTTAACATTTCCGTCTGTATTTATTCATATTTGTTTTTTGACCACTTTATTGGCATTTATCCATATTTATTTTGTGTTTTGAGAGCAAATGGAGTTGTAAAATGGTGTATTTCCAAATTTATTTGACTGATAAACATGCACTCATGCTTTGATGCAGAATTTTCTGTATTTTCTCCTCTTTTAAAAATGCATCAGTAAAAATGGAGAACTGGGAGCCTTAATAATAAAATATCCCTTCGCAAGTATGAAATAACAGCTGAGGTAGGAAGTGCCCTCTGGTACAGAGAAATTAACATCATTACCAAGTCTCCCAAACTCAGCTTGAATTGTCACTCAAATAACAGATTTAAATATATATGAAGTTATTTTGTATAAAACGTTAGCCTGCCAGCTTTTTTAAAAATACAGACATTTCATCATAAAATAGAACGTCTCCATTTTGCAAAATCAAGTGTAATTCACATACAGATGTGTGCCATTTCTCACCAGAAAATTGTATTTTACTTCCAAAATATCAGTTTTCTATTTTTAATAAATATATCTTTGGTGCCCAAATATCACTTTCTCATTTATGTCCGTTTTCCATTATCAAGAGCCAGTTATCTTTAAGATTATGCCAGGAACAGCAAGAATGATGCCAGAATAATAAGAAAGGACCACATTTATGCGAGGGATCACCCGAATCTTTCAAGGAATTCTTATCCTTTGGCAATGAAGCACAATACCTCGCAGCCACAGAATGCGACTTTAGGATAGGACTGTTGCGGCAATGGCCACAAGAAACAAGGCTGTTCTAGGGCTCATAAAACTGAACCACGGGGAGACATAGTAAGGGGGTGGGGGTTCAAGGGAGAGGCCATGGCCTAGCAGGTGAGAGGGTTTGGTCCACCTGCTCGTGCTGCAAGAAGGACTGGATCAGGGTGAAAAAAACTTTCTGACCAATCCCCAGCCGGTGACAAGGTGAGAAGGGTGGAGTCAGAGGGGCCATGATCTGGCCCTTGCTACAGTTGCATCTGACGCTGGTCCAAAAAATCAAATATGGCCTTGCAACACTTGTGCGGGCTTAGGAGGGCTACAGAAGCCAGCGCCCTCCCTGATCCCACACATGCTCAGTGGACTGCTCTGAGCCGCGCCAGGGCGAGGCTGCGGGTGTGTGACATCCAGAAATGACAGACAGCCCATTAGCAAAGCACCATCATCAGCCACCCATTGCGAACACTGTGAGCACATGCACAACCATAGGAGTTTGCTACAACGTTGCAAGTGGGAAGACCTCAGCGGTGCAATGGCTGTCCACACCTCATGAGCCCCATGCGGGGTCTTAATGACTCCGCCCAGTACTGTTTGAAAGAAAAGATGCCCGGTTCTTCTAAATTGGAAGGTTTGGGTCAGCAGTAATTGCTTTAAGATCTGCTCTGGCATTTATTATGGTTGTGTAATTGACTCGCTCCCTAATTAGGCGTTCTTGCCTTTGGCTCGGGCAGGCTGGCTCATCCCTGATAATGACTGCGGCGGAGGTTATTACGCTGAGCGGTGCCATGAGTAATAGAGAGCTTCTGCACTACAAAGTAAGTACAGCACGGCGGTAGCGCGCCACCAATGGGTCTCCTCTGTTTGTGACTTCCTCAACTAGCCGCAGAACAATGACTCAGATGAGGTTAAAAAAAGACCTTCCCTTTGTGAAATGACTGCAGATTGTTCAGGCAGCCACCATTTTAGAGCAGGTAAAAGATTACTGGAGCACAGGAAGGAAAGATAATTGACGTCAGAGGCCTCTGATGCATTCTACAGATACGTGAACGCTATGTATCCACAAATGTAACATATCCTGGAGCCTAAAAAGAATACAATAATTTTTATTATAAATAAGGGTAGTTTGTTAGTCAATTAAAACCATAAATGTTATAAAAACCCACACAATATAAAAGTATTTACCTAAAAAGGTTTAAAAAACCATTCAACCATGAACAGCAAGCCCGTTCATTTCTTGATTGGCAAACAATTTCATTATTTGCGAACCCTCATAATCCTAATCAGAAATCAAATTATGCACCAATATGCTCAGTTTGAGATGGTCAGAAGGAAAGTTGTCCACTACTTCTATCTTTCATCAAAAAATATCTTTATATCTTACTTAAGGAATACATATGTAAAATGCCTATAAATACAGTAAAATACAGTTAAAATGCCAATGAGCACATTGGGATTGAGAACATAGGATAATTAAATGATTGTACAGATAATACAGTAGGTTGTCAATTTACCAATAAAGTGCCCATGTGTAAGATATGGTGCAATAGTGGTACCGGTATGCAAATTTGAGGGGGGGGGGGGGGAGTGCCAACCGTAACTCTTATTAGGCAAATGTTTTTATAGCTTGACAGGCTAGGGAAGGCTTATGACTTATTCCTCTAGCAGCCCGTCCCAAAACATATTAATACCCCCGGTAATGCAGTTATCTGGTCACTTTATCACCCCCCAGCTCCTCCCATAACCAACCCTATTCTCCTGTTATAGTTTTAAAAAGTAGCCAAAGTGGTTTTCCAGCCTTTCGATATCATCCTTCAGAGCCTTTTGTTGTAAGGTTAGCTTCCCTACTTCCTTAGTGGCCTCGCTTATGGTGTCTTTAATGCCAGGTATTTCTGCTTCAAGAAGGCCCGTCCTAACCACCACCTCATCAAGCCTCTGAGATAAAATTTCACAGGAAGCCTTGATTGCTGCCTGATTGGCTTCGGAAACGGAAAACCTTCCCACAAGTTCTGCTTGGTTAAGTTCCGATACCTTAAACCCGCTTAACATCTTCTTCATGGCGATCAATATGTCAGACAGAGATCGTACTCCGGAGCCATCTACTGTTTCCGTGCTTCCTTCCTCGGCGCACCCAGGAGGAGCTCCCATTACGAGGTCTCTAGGGGGATCGTTGGTCGGCGCGGGCCCCTTCCTCGTCCCGTGACCCCAAGGCATTAAACCTATTCGAGAGGGTTACACCTTGTTGCGGGACCTTAGGTGCTGGAGAGTTGGTTGGATGCCCAATAGGTCGCTTGGGATTTTGCTTGACCCCCCTCTGTTTGCATTGAGAGAACGGGGTCACGGGGGAGGAAGTCCCCCCATCATTTACAGCAGGTTTCAGTTTAGACTTTGATTTCACTTTGGAAAAGAGACCCTCCGGGTCGTCAGGAGGCACTTCGGTAGATTGATTGGGCTCCGCTGTGGTGGCCATGACTCTATAGTAAGTCTTTAATGAGGGGGTGATTTTTGAATTAAATGCGGGTTTCTTTTTTACTCTAATTTTGGTTTTAGGGACACCTCTCTGTGTCAATTCCTCCTCCTCTTCTTCGCTCTACCCAAATCTAGCTCCGGACCTCCTTAACTTTGCTTTGGTTAAATTTACAATAGATGTCTTCTTTTGGGTCGCAGAGACATAAGTGGGCTCTAAATTCTGCAGTGAGTAGGCAGCTCTAGCTCTTAAGGTGTACCGGCCCACTCTAGGAGGAGAAACAGGGGGGGAAACAGTTCCTTTTAGAAAACCGCCTTCAGTCACCTCCATACAGTTACTAAGGGTGTTGATGCAGCCACCCCAAGACGCCGGGACCAAACCAGCCAAACTTAAAAATGTATTGCACCTTACCGGAGATTTGGCCCCCCCTGAGGCTTGATTGTCACCTCTGCCTTCGCCAGTGCCCTCCTCTAGGAGATGACATGCAGTTTGAGCATCTGGAGTCCCGGCTGCCTGCTCCCAATGTTCTCGATGCGGAGCCCACAACTGCTCCGGAAGGACTTGCTCAGCCGCTGCTAGTGCTGACACTGCCCCCGAGGCCCGGAACCAAAAGCAGGCAGAGATCCGGCGCCTGCGAAGCCTCGCCGCCTCCTCCCACCGAGGCAGCGTGTGCTCCGCAGAGCGCCGAGTGCGGAAAACCAGTGAGAAGAAAGAAAAATCGGCTCAAAGGGCCCCCGGAATGCCTCTCCTCCCTCCCTTCATACCCCCCTCATTCCATGACGAAATCCCGAGGTGAGTGCGGCCGCGACCGCTATCTGACGGCCGCCATGTTCCTCCGGCTCTGAAGGATGATATCGAAAGGCTGGAAAACCACTCAAGGAAGAACAATCTAAGGCTCCTTAATATTCCAGAGAACTTGGAAGGTTCGAACTTAAAGGGGTTTGTTATTTCTATATTAAAGGGGTCTGTTTTGAAGGATCAGCCTGACATTAATTTAATGTCCGAAATTCAAAGAATTCACCGAGATCCCTACAGAATAAACCCGAAAAAACAGAAACCCCGGAAGATTCTGGTCAATTTCCTCTCTTACTCAGTAAAAGAGCTAGTTTTATCACTCGGTCTTAAGGACGGCTCCTTGACCTTTTCGCCCAATGGTTCGGATCCATTTACCTTTCAAATAAGATCGGACATTTCCCACATAACAGCTACAAGGCAGTGGGAAATGGGTAATAGACTGGAGGAATTGAGGTCCCTGGGTGTAAAGGTGCAACTGAAATTTCCGGCTAAGCTGAGTGCCATGCATAATAATCAGATGCACCTATTACATACAGTTGAAGAGGTAGATCTTTTTATGGCAGGATTAAGGAGGGCAGAGCAGGGAAAGTGAGGATTGTCAAGTGATTAGTGAGGGGTCACTTTATTGGGCAATATATATCTCTTGTTACACTTCTTTCCTCCTACTCCCTCCCCATTTCTTTTCCCCTAGTATATTTGTTTTTTTTAGCTGAACCCGAGGGGAGGGTGACCTAATGGGTTCACCCATCTTCAAGGGAGGGTTCCTCATGGGTTTAGGGGTAGGCACGGGGTTGTGGGAGGGGGGTGGATCTTTGGGGGGGGGGGTCACCTGGGGTGGGCAAGGAAAAAATATAAAAATAAAAATGAAAAAACTAAAATAACCTCATCTTACTTTAGCGATTCAATCTTTGGAACAACACCAAGGTGGAGGGGCGATGTATACGATGGCTGATGTAGCTATAGATCAGACCGGTTTGGGCCTTCTTTCATGGAACGTAACTGGGTTACGATGTATTAGGAGGCAAAGGCTGATTATGAAATATCTGGAACTCGCGAAAGCTCGGGTCTGTCTCTTACAGGAAACCCATCTGACCACTGGGGAGTCGGATAAACTATTTTCAGGAGTTCCTTGGATAAAAGCCTATGGCGTCTCGGACCAAGGTATGAATAGCCGTGGGGTTGCTGTTCTGGTTAAACGGGGGGTAACCTGTACAATTAAATCCATCCAGACTGATAAATCAGGGAGATGGGTGATAGTGCAGTTGGACTTTGGGGGCACTGTCTTAACGTGCGCTTCATTTTATGGTCCTAACATTGACGACCCTTCATATATTGTTAAGCTGCAATCTAAGCTTATGTTGTTAGCTCCCCCAATAATTGTTGGAGGAGATTTCAATGCCTTATTAGATCCCAATTTAGATAGGTCAAATCAGGCTCGTTCAATTCCGACTCCTCTTGTCAGACGGGCAATAAAGAATATGATTCATGACCTTGGCCTGGTAGACGTGTGGAGGTTCTTGAAAGGTGATAGGGCTGGATATACATTTTACAGCAAGAGATTCCCTCACTCCTCCAGGATTGACTACCTCTTAGCCAGTAAGCTCCTACTTGGTAAGGACTCTGATATATCCATTCTCCCTAGCCATCTTTCGGACCATTCCCCCATTTTCTGTTCCATCAAAAAATTTTCTTTAAAATCCCAATCGAGATGGACACTTAGTAGGGGAAGGTTAGACGATCCAGATTTGATTCAGGCAGTTAAAACATCATCTTCGGAGTTTTTTGACACCAACATTGGTTCAGCTGCCATTGAAGTCGTGTGGGATGCCTTTAAGGCTAATCTAAGAGGCCGACTGCACAGTCTCATTTGTTTTAAAAACCGTTCCGAAGGATGTGCATTGAAATTGGGCGAAGAAAAGATCAGATCAAACTCCCCAGATGGACAAAGGAAGTCGCGGGTAGAACTTGATCTTGAACAGGCAAGACAACGCTATAGAGGCATCTTAGAAGAGAAATGCAAGAAGCAATGGGATAGGAATAGGATGGAGAACTATGAGTATGGGGAGAGGGCTGGGGCTCTTTTGGCGTGGAAAGCGAGATCGGAACGCTCGAAGAATGACATAGCTGAGCTGGTGATAAACAACCAAGGGGATAGATCCACAGATATAGGCGACATCCAAAATACTATACTCACCCTATTTGCGGATCTATACACGGAGAACTTATTTCCTTCTAAACAACAAATTCGCGGGTGGTTGAGCTCAAAATCCCTCTCCACGCTGACACAGGCCAATAAAGACTTCCTCGATTCCCCAATTACGCTGCAGGAGATAAGAACTCAAATAAAGCAGTCTAAAAACGGCAAAGCCTCCGGTATTGACGCCCTCCCAAACGAGGTGTACAAATCTCTCTCTGAGGAAGTCATCCCTGTTTTGGGATCCCTTTTTCAGTCAATCTATAGCCCAACAGGCCAAGTTCCTAGTTCGTGGAGGGAGGCAATCATTGTTCTGATCCTGAAGCCAGGGAAGGACCCAGCTAAAGCGGATTCCTATCGCCCAATCTCCCTGCTAAATGCAGACTATAAAATCTTCATGGGTATTTTGGCAGGGAGATTGGGCAAGTTAGCCCCCGGATTGGTTAATACAGACCAAAAAGGGTTCATTACTGGGAGACACATCCAAGAACAAACACAGCTACTTATTGGTAACATCGATTTGGCGATCTCTAGACTCGAACCCCTGGCAGTGGTCGCGCTAGACGCCGCCAAGGCCTTTGACAGGGTGTGCTGGGTCTACCTCTGGGAGGTGTTGGAGGAGATGGGATTTGGTCCAATCTTTATTCATACTCTGAGAGGGTGCTATCAGGATGCTTCAGCTTATCAACGGTGTACTTACTCCCAGTTTCGATATCCAAAGAGGGACCAGGCAGGGTTGCCCTATTTCCCCTTTGCTGTTCGACCTCTACATTGAGCCTCTTGCCCAGGCTATAAGGCTAGATGAGACCATACCTCCGTTTAAGACACAGCAATATCGCTCTAAAATCGCTTTATATGCGGATGAAATAATCATCTACACAGATGACCCCGAGATAACACTGCCAAAGGTCGGGGCTCTGTTGGAAGACTTTGGAGCAATCTCAGGATATCTGGCTAACCCCACGAAGACGGAGGTTATGTGTTGGAACATAGATCAGTGGAGTGGGGTTACCAGCAATACATTTAAATATCTTGGCATAGTTATAGTGAAAGATCTGGGGAAAATTCCATCTATTAATATAGGGAAAATAGTAAAAGAAATTGATCAGCTGTTCGCAAGGTGGAGGAACCTCCCCCTGACCATCTTCGGGAAGGTGAATTTAGTTAAAATGACCATCCTCCCGAAATTAACGTACCTGTTCAACGCGGTTCCTCTAGGTTTCCCTAAACACTCTATTTCAAAGGCGCAAAGTAAAATCGGGAGTTTCATCTGGGGTGAGAAGGGCGTTAGGCTATCTTGGAAAAAATTGAGGCGCCGCCTAGCTAAAGGGGGATTGGCCCTTCCAGATATCCGCTGCTATCTGGTCGCCTTTCAATTTAAGGCTATCAGGATATTTTTAGGGGAACCAACTGCATGTGCCTGGGGTAAGCTGTTGGGGGAGTCGGTCAGCACTGAAGGCGGGGGGAATAAAGCAGGGTTTCTTTACAAGTTTGGCTCACCAAAATTCTTCAAACGAGTAAGGTTGAAGGTGATCAAAAATGCCTTGGAGGTCTGGTATTTCATCCGCTCCAGATGTGGGATAGGTTACTACTCCGATCAGGCACCGATCTGGGATTCTCCGGGGACCCCCCCCTGCCTCCAGGACAGTATGGCACTCCCAATCAAAAGAGCCGGGGTCGCGACTTGGTCTGAGTTGGGGGATGAAAATGGCATACATCCTTGGGAGGTATTGAAAGCAGGAATAGGCTTGGGGTTCTCGAGGTTCAAGTTTATTCAACTAAAATCATGGTTTGAAACGGAGAAGGAGAATCTAAGGGGAAATGGTGAGGTGGAAGATGCTCTAAAAAACACTCAACATCTGAAGAAGGAAATCTCCATCTGGTACAGGCTCCTGATCAACGCAGATGACGTCGGTATTCCTCATCAGGTTTCAGCCTGGAATGACTCTCCTTTTGAACCGGATATTGGGAGCCTCCTGGAACCCTCCATGACCCTGCTTTATAAATACACACAATCTGCCAGTTTGAAGAAAAATCACTTTTTTGTTACTAATCGAATCTACTATACTCCGGAGAAGATCTCGAAATTCGCCCCAGACCCTGAGCCGAGATGCCCCAGGTGCTCGCTCCCTAAAGCCAACGATGTACACATCTTTTTTGAATGCGCTAAATTAGGAAAATACTGGGAAGGGGTGTGCAGATACTTATGTATGAAACAAAAAACCTATTTTATAAGAGGGTCAAGAAAGGGACTTAGTTTAAGGACTACAACACCTCCAATCCCATCTAGACACTACAAATAACCATCAGAAGGTGCACAGTCCATATAAAGAAGAATAGCTAACCAATAGTTACTGTGGAGGAATGCATGAAATCCTACAGGTAATTGAGACACCACCTAGCAGGAGGTAAGAGTCCATCAGCCCACCCTTATTGGCGGAGCATCGTCATTTGGAACTCCAAGGAATCACGGTCTGAGCCCAGGGGCGCGGGTCACCAAAGACTCTGCTTGGTGCGCAGGCCAGTGATACCCAGAAAGAAAACAAACTCCTGCCAGGGTGTGTACCCAAGACTAAAATGCTACTGCTAAACTAATAATAGGTGAAAAATCAAAACCCATGCAAGCCAAATGTGAGTGTTGGGTAAGACAGTGGCGAGTGCCACCCTACCAGACAAACAGTCTCATGCTTGAGCGTAAGAACAATGTCTTCATTCCCAGCTTTTTGTGGGAGAACTGCCTCACCTCACCCGGCTGACTGCTCGGAGAAGGAGGCACCGCTCTGTCCGTCGATACCTCAGACTGGCCCACAAGCTGTCTGGGAGGTCAAGTCTGAGGTATCGGGTTTTGATTTTTCACCTATTATTAGTTTAGCAGTAGCATTTTAGTTGTGTTTTTCGGTCCTGAAGAAAGCCGGGTCAAGTGACCACTCCGGCTGAAACATGTCGACCACACCATAATTGAACCAAGAATTAGTCTGTAGAATTTTAATAAGACTATAGGTTCTTTTAGATATGAAACTTGGTTAATCCTCATTAAACATATTTTTTGACCAAGTATTCATTTTTAATTTCACATCACATATAAGCACTGCACACCACTTGAGTCCTCGAGTCTTGGGTACACACCCTGGCAGGAGTTTGTTTTCTTTCTGGGTATCACTGGCCTGCGCACCAAGCAGAGTCTTTGGTGACCCGCGCCCCTGGGCTCAGACCGTGATTCCTTGGAGTTCCAAATGACGATGCTCCGCCAATAAGGGTGGGCTGATGGACTCTTACCTCCTGCTAGGTGGTGTCTCAATTACCTGTAGGATTTCATGCATTCCTCCACAGTAACTATTGGTTAGCTATTCTTCTTTATATGGACTGTGCACCTTCTGATGGTTATTTGTGATACTTATGTATGACCTTCGGAATAGATATCGTGTTGAACGGCTCTCTGATTTTTTTTGCCAACGACCAGGTGTCCACTGCCGGTTTGGCTCAACCACACAGAGGGCTGTTATTATGTTTGATTTTGCTGGCCCGAAGGGAGATCTGTTTTAGGTGGAAAGACCCTCTCCCCCCGAAAGTAGAAGACTGGCTAAAATCAGCACTGGCTATGGCCCAGTTAGATGTTATGAGTTCCAGCCCTAGCCTTCCTACACTCTGGGCACCCTTTGTTCATCTGGGCCAGGAACTGAGACTCTGTTGATTCCATTCTGCAGTTGCTAAGGGTCGATAAATACCATGGTCCTATGATTAACACCTAAATCCCGGACGACAAAAGGGGATTGGTTGGATAACCTAAACAATTGCAGGCGGTCGGAGGGCGCCCCATTATTAAAACTGACCGGTTATGTCCTGCTAGCAGTTTATAGGTGAGATGAGGACAAAAAGAAAAAAAAATTAAAAAAAGAAAAAAAGAAAAAAAAAAAGTAGCCAAAAACTGAACTAATCTGATATTCAGCATTGTGTTTCTTGGGTCCAATGACTCAAACAATGCATTCCTACAAGTCCTAATTCCTAGGCCGTTTAACTCCTGTCTTAATACGCTTTTTCGCTGATTTACCAGAACAGGACAGATACATATACCATGTTGTAGAGTTTCCGCGGCCTGATGGCATAGGCGTCAACTCTTGTCTTCACTTGCACCGCCTTTCCTTCATTTTGGGATGAGGTCTAATGTAGGTATTTCACCAAGTCTTAGAGCCAGGAATGCCTGTTTTACTTACCTTCCAATGGTAAGGGGCTTCCAAAAGTTAAGATTCTCTTGGACTGGAATAGGATTTCCATACCAGCCATCCGTGAAGGCGCTTAGACAACTTTTCTTTGTCTGCAATCCAGCTTTGGAGTTTAATCAACTTGTTTACCATTTTCTTAAAGATGTGAGCAGATAAGTTAGCATTCTATAGATCTCCCAGTTCTAGCTTCAGTTTGCTATTCCCAAATATGTCTTCATTTCAGTCCAAACTCGTTTAGCCAGTGTCTTGTCTGCAGTTGCATGCAGTTTGTGGCAGAGCTTTACAAATGCTGCAGGTCTGTCAAGTGACAGTTTTGTGATTGAAAACTGCAGCCGAACTTGGGCAAGCAAGGCAGATCTTGGTAGCAGAAAGGTTTGTTTATATGATCTTATCACTAGTTTGTCAAGGAGGCTGGCCTCAGTGCCTAGCATTATCTCAGATACATATGCAAGTGAAGGTTTAAGTTTGGCCTTAGTTATTGCTCCCAAAGGTTTCAGGTTGTGGCCTCGAATGGATCTTGCCAATGCTGAAAAGTCATAATTGATTGTTTGGGCATTCCCCTTGATTGCCTTTCTATCCTTGTGCATCTATTTGTACCCCTAAATATACGTAGGTAGATGCATCATCTAGAGTATTTTTGCTAAGGTACCATTTGCAGTTGTTCTTTTTAATGTGCAGATTAAAAGCCATCATATTTGTTTTTTTCCGATTTACTTCCAGGGAATTCTTATCTGCGTAAGCGCCAAGACAATTAAAAAGCCTTTGAAGGCCTATGTGTGTGTTGCTGAGTAGTAATAAGTTATCCGCTTAAAGAATATTCGACAATTGTTGTCCACCCAAGCTCGGGGCATGCGCTGGTAGCTCATCCAACTCCGTCAAGAGATCAGCAATATATATATTAAACAAGAGGGGTGCTAACACGCAGCCTTGCTTTAAGCACGTCAATGTTTGGACTTTCTCCGATACATGGGTATCATCTCTGATCTTTAGCTTAACCCACATATCCGGGTATATTAATCTAATTGCTCGCAGAAGGTTAGATGGGATTCCCTATCGGTGGAGTTTTGCCCATAGACTATTACATGGAAGGGCATTTGAAGGGAATATAGTCAAAGGCTGCCTTGAAATCAACAAAGCACATATAAAGCGGAGTAACAGTTGTCTTTACTCTTTTCAATATCAGGCCAACAGGCATGATGTTGGTAATAGTACCTTGACCATTTCAAAGAACGGGGTAACCCGAAGTAATCAAGGACCTGGGTAGTGTATGATACAAAAAATATAGTGGTCCTAAACCTATATTTAGATTATATATATATATTTTTTTTTAAAATTGCTAAGGATATTTATTGTCTGACATTCACCAAATTGCCTTAAATAAATATATGGTGTTTTTGTTATGGTCGGTTGTTTGCATTTTTTAATTTATTCAATAATATGCAAAATCGTAATGTATTTTTTGATTAACTCAATCTAAATATAGGTCTAGGTAATAGTACCTTGACCCCTTATAAAACCAGTTTGATTTGGTGGGAGTCACCCGTTCTCGTGTGCCCAAGATTCCAGATCATGTAGCAGTAGAGTGGAGAAGAATTTAAGAGCCGCATCCAAAAGTGCAAAAAGCCGGTAGTTGGTGGGGGAAGATGCTTTTCCACCTTTAAAAATGGGATGGATTACTGAGCCCTTCCACCTTTCGGGGATAACCTCATTTGCCAAAACATTGTTATACAATGACGCCAAAAAGACTGCCCATCTAGGCGAAGAATGCTTAAAAAGAGCCTGTAGTAGCCCATTTGGGCCCGGGACACAGTCTGCTCGGAAGTTTTTGATAACTTTTTCTACCTTCCTTGGAGTGCATGCACAGGGCGCCATGGTGTCTTTTTGGGGCAGGTGCGAGCTCATTCTATCCAAAGAACTTCCTTTAAAATGTAATTTTAGATGCTGAACCCACTCAGACTCGCTGATATTTCCATTATTTGCCACTCTAAAACATTTCTTGATATTATTAATACGTTTCCAAAATCTTTTTGAATAATTTGTTTTTGTGGCATGCAGCAACTGGGCATATAGTGTTTTCCTGTTTGGCATTTTTATACCCCCTGATCTATTTGTGTGATCAATGTCTCTTATTTGTGAAATGCTTCAATAATTCCATATCTCTTGGGTTGTAGCGTAACTGCCGATAGAGCTTGCCTTCTTTATTTTTTATTCTTTGAATATGTAGTGGGATTACTATAAGTTTACGATGACCCAGCGGAGCTCCCTTATTCTGACCATCATCTTTATGTGTTTTGGTCAGATTATCAGTAAATATCTCCCATACCGCTAATGGGCTAGGGCCTCTTGGGGCCAGGTCCTCAAGACATGCCATGGCTTCTTCTGCTAAACTCTTAATTGTGTTTGAGGACCACTTAAGACGTTTCATGTTTCCCGTACCAATCTCTCCCTGTAGTATGTAGGCCACTTCATGTTTACATATATGTGTATTTACAGCGATCCCCTGAGGATTGTGGTCACTCTCCGCACAGTGCACTATGCTAAAATCGCATACGAGATTGTATAGGGGCAGTGGCACAAGGATGTAATCTAGAACGGAGACAGAATTGCCCCAATTTCTTGTCCAGGCAGGGGGGTATCACCTGGCTTCCAGCCATTCAGTGCCAGAAGGAAGAATAATTCAAAGGCCTTTATTAATTCCTCCTCTATTTTATCCTTCCGGTTATTAGGTGGCATTATTTGCATAGGAAGGATTCCAACAGTATCTGTGTTTTCCTCCATCAGCTGGCAAAACAGGCAGGGCCAGACTGGGAACCCGAAACCGGCCCATGCAGGGGGTGGCGTGTTTCGGCCGAGCTGTTTGATAGGGCCAGTTTCGGACGATTCTGTTACACGGGCGATATTGCCGGCACCCGGTAACAAAAATGGCCTCCCAGGGGCCCAAAACTGGCTCCCAGCCTGGCGGGTCACTGTGGAAACGCCCGGTGCCCGCTACGGTCAGTCTGGCCCTGAAAACAGGTTAAGATTGAAGTCACCTGTAACTAACCAGTGCGATTTATATGTATATTTTAATTGGAATAAAAATGCTGCCATTTTCCTTGCTGTTGCTTCCTTTGAATTAATGTATACATTCACAAGAATAATGGATTCTTCAGAATGATTAGCCCAGCCATCCATTTTCAGTAGCAACATACCTAAATCATCCACGTGCAGCTCTACTGTCTTGGCTAATAAATTAGTATTAATGTATATTGCCAGGCCATCTTTCGCCCTTCCATATGTGCTACTTCTTTCGGCCAATTTTGTATATTCTTTATAGCCAATTAGGGGAATGCTATCTTGCGCCCAAGTTTCCTGAAACATTAGTATGTCAAATGTTCCAGATATTGTACCACTGCTGGGTCAGCAATTTTGTCTTCCAGCCACTGACATTCCAAGAGCAGATTGTCAGGCAACCCTCACTTACGGGTAGCTGGCCACCATTCAGACATTAATTTTCCCAGCTCTTGAGAGGGCTGTATGTAACCAACCCCAGTTATTTTGGTGTTCATCATTTGTTACAGTTCTCTGCATGCCTGTTTCATCTTCTTTGGTTAGCTTAACTATAACGTTTTTACACTCAGTGGCACCATTGCTAAAACCTAAAGAAGAGAACCCTCCATTTGCTCCTCGTAGTACTGATGCTGTAGTCGCTATGTACTTGTCTGAGGGTGGGCCTGCTATTAGTAAGTGGGGGTATCTATCCCCCGGTATAATTTTACTTCAATCCCTCAGGCTCTTAAATGCTTTCTCTTCTCAAGGACCTGAGCCAGGAGGACCGGCGCAGAAAAGGAAACCAAGATGGGATCTGTATGCTGTCGCCCTCTTGCAGGCAAAAACTTAATTGCAAGAATGTCCTCTGACTTGACGTGATCTAGACCCGGGAGGGCCTTTATCATCTTTAAGCTACTTGAGCGATTTAAGACATCCTGCAAACCTCTTAACTTGAACTCAGGGATCCATAGATGTCTTTGGCCAAAAATATTTTGGCATCCGGTGAGCTCACTGGATCCAGAGTGATCTCTTTGTGTCATTTGGTTCTGATCACTGATTGTTTTTTTCCCAGCAATAAATGATCTTCTTGCAGGCCATGAACTGTAAGCTGAGTTTGTGTTGCTTCTTCCTTAAGTTCTTTTGCTTGTCTCTCCTCTGGCCCTGTTAGACCTGTCAGCCCTAGGGTGGTCTTTCCCTGTGTTTTTGCCCTTGCCTCATTTTTTCCACCCTCTTTTTCGTTGCCCTTAGGTCTCCGAGCGCCTTTCCATTGCTAATCAGTTTTAAGGTGCAGGTGCTCTCTTCCCCCAATATGGCTGCCACAGGCCCCTGCTACTGCGGAGTGTCCTTTTTAGTAGCACCCTAGTTGCCAGGAGCTGGCTGGGACCCTACAACATTGTTGTGACACCAGCCCGCCTTTTTTCTCCTATAGCTAGAGTGGGGAAGCTCCTGGAACTTGCTGGAACCTTCTAGAAGAAGGGTGGGGTTTACGTTTGCCGCCTTAGGGAGTGGTCACCTGACCTAGGGATACTTAAGGAAAGGAGGGAACATTTTTAGTCAGTTGGGGCGACGCAGACCTGGGGGAACCTACGCAGGAGTTTTAGGTGGTAGGGCCTAGTCAGGGACCTGTGCCACTGAAAGTGACAGGGCTTAGGTGCTGCCTTTTAAGTTGAGTGAGGGATCCTGAACTAGCCCACTGATCTGGCCCAGCGGGAGGGGAACCCAGGGACAACCTACCAAGCCTGACTAAGAACTATCTAGTCACCAACTCAAGCTACCCCCAACCCCAAGGAACAAACCCACCAAGGGCACCAGAACCAACAAGCGCCAAGAAAATCTACTAACTTTACCACAGAAGTGCTGGGGGATCAGCCAGGTAGCAGCGCTGTGACACCCTCGCGCTCCCTGGCCCCACCTGGAATCCCCCCACCCTTCACCCACGTATCACTGTCGTGGAGCCTGCCCCTCCAGCCTGCCCTGAGCTGTAGTGCTCCCGCTGTGGGCGTAGGGGGCGCTGGGCATCGATCGAATTGCCCCAGACGACAGCCAGAGACTTGCTTTCCCCCACCCCTGTTGGGGTACCTTCCCGTCACTCACCGCTGCGGCCCGGGGCCAGGGCGACGATCCCCGTTATCTCCGGGGCCCGCGGGGAAGACCGGGGCCCCGTCGCTGTTGCCGCCGCCCCTGCGACGCGGCCCTCTGCAAGGAGAGGGCCGCCAGAATTCCAGTGAAGGCCTCGTTAGGCCGAGCCACCAGGTAGAGGTCGCGTAGGCCTGATGCCAGAGACTCCCGTCACTCGACGGAGGCGGACTCACAAGCACCGCCCCCGCCGTTGCCTCATTGGCCCAGCGATCGCGCCCCCGCAGGCCGCGCTGCCATTGGCGGCTGCGGGCGCGCCCCCGCGAGGCCTGCTTGGCTCCGCAGTGTTCCTCCGTGACCCGATCGACCGGACATCGCCGGGAGACCTACGCGGTTGGCGGGAGGGGCTCCGAGGAGAGTGAGCCCCCGCCTGACCGCGGAGCTGCACAAGGGCCTCCGAGGCCGAAGAGCAAGGTAACCCCTGGGGAGGAGGGCGGAAGGCCAGAGAGAGGCCCGGGACCCGCCCCTCCCCCGGGGAAGTCTCTTGTTAGGCCAGTGGGCCCCCTCACCCCTCGCCCTAGGAAGAGCTCCGGGGGTACCTCAAAGGCGGGGTGTCTTGAGCATAAGGAGAGCCTGGGGGAACCCCTCCCCATACCCAGGGCCTCATATCGACTTCCCCCCAAATAACTGTCTCCTTGGCCCAGAGGGATACTGCAAGGAGGTGCCAGTTCTCATACCCAATGAACTGCCCGGAGCCAGCACGATATTTGAAGCGCTATTGATTTGCTATGTGCAGCGCTATGCTGAAATGCCATGTTTCGGAGCGCTATTGATTTGCTATGTGCGGCGCTATGCTGAAATGCCATGTTTCGGAGCGCTATTGATTTGCTACGTGCAGCGCTATGTTGAAATGCCATGTTTTGGAGCGCTATTGATTTGCTATGTGTAGCGCTATGCTTAAGTGCCATGTTTTGAAGCGCTATTGATTTGCTATGTGCAGCGCTATGCTTAAATGCCATGTTTTGAAGCGCTAATGAATTGCTATGTGCCGCGCTTGGCGTAAACGCTGTGTTTGACGCTCCCCAGCATCGCTAGGTGCCGCGCTTTGATTCAATGCCAGGTTTTGATGTTTTAATGAACTGCCAATCTATTCCTAATGAAATGCAGAGGTAAAAAACTTGGAGGTGTGGTTAGATCCTGCCCTCAGTTTTAGTGGCCACACAATAAAAGTGGTGGCCACCTGTTTCGGCATTTTACGAGGGTTGAGACCTATCTTGAGGTTCTTTGATGCTCCTACCATGCAGTTGGTCATACAGGCATCCATACTATCTTGGCTTGACTACGCCAGTTCGCTCCTGTTGGGGGCCAACCAGGCTGAAATTGCCCGGATGCAACGTGTCCAGAACGCCGCAGCAAGAGCCCTGGTAGGTTTACCGAGGTTCTGCTCTGCGGAAAGTACCATCCGTTCTCTGCACTGGCTGCCCATGGCACAGAGGATCCATTTTAAGACCTTGTGTCTTTCTTTTAAGATCCTCAAGTGGGCCTCTCCCCAGATTCTTGATAATCTTTTGGTGCCTTACGTGCCCTCGCGTTCTTTGAGATCCCTGGGTCAAATCTTGGTGGTGGTCCCACGGTTCAGGCTATGCAGGGCCGGAGGCCGGTCCTTCCGGGTTTTGGCTGCAAAACTGTGGAATTCTCTTCCGTCCCACATTCGTGAAATGGATGAGCTTTTGAAGTTTAGAAGGGCTATTAAAACGCATTTGTTCCCTCATTCATCTTAGTACTTTGATCTGCGCGCTTCTGCCCTTGTACAGCTGTGTTGTGTTTGGGACCTCTCTCTAAGCGCCGGGACGCCCCTTGGCTGGGGCAGCTGTGCGCTATAGAAGTGTTATTAACATAACATAACATAACATAACATCCTAATGTTGATCTAGATAAAGCTGATTGGTTTTATTCAACCTACTGGTGTGGTGTCAATTATTGCGTGCGTTTCCTGTCTCAGTGGATGTGTGTGCTGTATGGTCACTTTACACGTAAGCCTTTGGGTGCCTACCTGCTCGCGCCACGCTACCCCCATAGGGCCTGGTGACCCCCGGTCCTACAGGCCCCATGATATGGTCTTGTCGGGGACCACCTTTGTGTTCCTAGTCTTCCCCCTTCTAAGGGGGTACATGGCACCAGGAGCGCGCTGATATTAGTAGCGAATACCCTCCCGGGATTCATAGAAGATGCTGATTTAATAAGTGCAGTTTCACATAGCAGAACTGGCTTGGTCCCTGTTGAATCTTCATGTTGCAATGATGACGAGGTGTATAGGTTTCCAGCATGCCCAGAACGTATTTTATTATTTCCCTTCCTTGCACGTTTTCTCTCCCTTTTAGAAAGTTGAGATGGTATGTTAGATTTACTAGCATCACATGTATATCTTTGGAGGGCTCTTTTTAATGCTTAGCTGGGATTTCTTTATTTTGCTTACTCACTGCCATGCGCTCTTGTCCTACCCTCTTTTGGGGGACTTCTTCCTGTCTCCCCAGAGGCGCAGTCACAGTGATATTTAATTCCCCATCTAATACCATAGGGAGAGGTAACCTAGGTCTGGTCTCGGTCACAAGACTGTTTTTAACTTCTCCCAGAATTCCTTCCATGATTACCGGCAATTGCACTAATCTTTCTACCACCTCCTTACATGAGCAGATCGTAAATTCATTAATGTGGCTTGCTTAAACCATCGTAATCAGCGCATTAAGCTTCTCAAGTTTCTTGTTGATTTCTGACACAAAAATTGCCATAGTATTAGTAAATCAACCTGAATATCCATCTTGTGAGAGTGATGTCTCAACGCCATTTAATAATATATTTAATATGGCTGGCCACAGGGCAGAGGAGTTATCGCTAAATTGCAGTGTGTTCTTGTATTCATCCGGCTGTGATCTCTGTTTTGGCTCCCTCAGTGGGTGATCTTCCTGCCTTCTCTTTTTAACCCCCTTCACCAAATCCTGAGGAGTGTGGCCTTCAGCATTGCTGGCAATAAATTCAGGAAATGAGTAGCACTTGGACTGGGAGTTTGCTACCACATCTAAGGCAACCATTTGACAACTAGGCCCATCTTTTGTCATGGTGTGTTGACTCCCAGCATCTGTCTGGCATACATGACCCTCTGATAGCCTGTTAGTATGCTCCGCTTCATCTATGCCGCCCTCGACTGACCAACTATGTAGTTGTGGGTTTTGTAGAATCAGAACCGTTGGTGACAGAGGGATGTGAGAGTAACTCCTATCCCTCAGTTTAGTAGTCGGGTCATTTCTTCAGCTGCCTCCTGCTAGTCAAACTTGACTGGGGCATGCCTTCTTGGTTATTTATAATCTCAAAAAAGTCTGTTGTTTTTGATGGTTTAGACTGATCCAAAGGTTTGTTTCCCTTCCCAATGAGTGGGCAACTTTCCAGATTGCCATTACATGGAGGGCTGGTTCTATCATAAGACTAAAATCTAGGTCCAAGTCTGACTTGGGGCTATGATTTGTAGGAGAGTAGGATCTGCTTCTTATAGTTACCCCCACTTTTTCCTGATGTTTCACTGTTTTTTTACTTTAGTCTGGCCGGGGCCTTGCTAACCAGGACCCCAGCCTAGCTGCTTCCTCTCTAAAATGATTCCCAGTACTTTAAGTACACTCCAGATTGGATTCTGGGATACCCTTATAAGTCCCTAGTATATGGTATACTATGTACCCAGGGCATAGGTACCCCAGATGCCTACCAGGGGCTGCAGTATATATTATGCCACCTCTGGGAAGCCTTCCAAAATGACACCACAGGACTGTTACTGCAGCCTGGGTAAGGTGGTGCATGCACCCCTTACTGAGATATAGGTTCACTATATCTCTCAATATCACTTCACATATAAACCTATCAGTCACTCCTATAACAGGCCTTACTAATCCTGAAGGCAGGATGCTGGGTTTTATGTGAGAGGGTGCCCATGCATGAGCCTTCGGAACCTTTATTCCAGGGTTGTTTGTGATGCAGCCAAACCATATACTTTTAAGTGCATTATAACCAAACTGTAAATGCTAACTTTGGGATGGCTGCACGGAAACATGTCGTGTTTGGTCAAACACCTTGGAATCATACCCCCACACCAGTAACTGGTGTGGGAGTATGATCCCACCCTTCTAGAGGGAGAGACATGACAGCACCGGTATACCCGGTACCAGCTAACAGAACCCTGGCATCACAAAATGGATGCTGCCAGCCACAGACACAAGTCTGCCCTCCTGCTGCTGGGCTGGACGAAACTCCAGCAGGGGAGGCCTGGACAATAGGTTTCCTGTCACAGGGAGGTGTCACCAACTCCCAGACAGGCTTTAGTATATTGGGGCTGGGTGGGTGCACTCCAAGAGTGCTTTGAAGTTCAGCACAGGGGGCACATTTGGTGCCCCTGTGCATATTCCAGTTCAAACCGGTTGCAGGGGCTACCAGCCCCTGCTCTGGCGCGAAACTGGACAAAGGAAATGGGTGTGGCCACCCCTCTTTCCTGGCCCTCCAATAGGTGGGTCCCTAGAGCTTGTCCAACCCCTTCCTTGGGTATTAGAAAGGAATCCCTGGCTACAGGACTTTAGATTACACCTGGACAAAACTCTGATACTGAATCCTGGAACTTCGATGATCTACACTGAACTAGATGACTGAAGAATCTCCCGTGGAGTAAAGGAGTTACTCCCCTGCTTGGCAGGCACCAAAGACGCATCTATCCGGTTTGCATCTCTGAAGCTCCCGCCGGACTCCGAAGAATTTTGCAGCACAGGAGGTGGGTTTACGTGGTCTCTGAGGTCAATCTGTGCACTCAGCTATTCGGAGGCCTGTGTCCCTCGAGGAAGACCGTGCAAACCGCACCCCTGGACACCGCGACCATTTGCAGAAGCATCAGCTTTCCAACGACTCCTACAGCTGAGCTTTGGATTACTTGTAGCCCTGACCCCGAGCAGCATTTGCATTGAAGATGGCCTGCCTACACTCCACAAGTGTTCCGTGAGCTGGCCCTGTATTTTCTCTCAAGGTCCCTTCGCGATCCCTAGTCCGTCGACTGGTGGGTCCCTGTGAAGGCAACTTTACTTCTAATTGGGCTTACCTGGTTGCTCCAGACGTGCCCTGACTCTCCATTGCATGGGGAGTCCCCAGGACCTTGCTTGTCCGCACCGAAGCTTCTTTTCTCTTCCTGTGTGGGTTGCTGTTGCCAAGGGTCCAATTGGGTCCAATCCGGGCACCGACACCGCAGCACTCGAAACACCCGACATCAGTGGGCATTACCCAATCATGCCCCTGGTCACTGGCAAGTGACACAGACTCTGTCCCCTCTACTTTCAGGTTCTTCTGATCTTCGATCCAGGCTTGGATCACAACGAACACTTCTCTCCTTCTCTGCAGCAGCACTTTGCAGCAGATCACCATTGAAATCAACGACGATTCCCGGGTGCTGGCCCTAGAACCCCCTAAGCCTATAGGGGTTTGCTCAAAGTCCTCTCCTAAGTGTCCTTAACTTCTAAAATCCCAACCGCGACTTTCCCATAGAATAGTACGGGGCTCACAGCTGTGTTCTCATACTGTACGCGTCCCCCGTGGGTCTCATGTGTCACTACCTTGGGTGGTTCCTTGGGGTCCCAGCGATTCTACGTGCTCTAGGCACTGTGTCTAGTCAAGTCGTGGTTCTTATACCACTTTCTTAATATATGGTTTGGTCCGCCCGTAGGGCCCATTGTATATTGTGCTATTTACTGTCGTTTTAGAACTGTATTATTGTGTGCCTGGCTCTCAAATCCTTGATCAGAATGGTTCGTGCTTACTCATCTTACTAGACCTCTCATCAGCCTTTGATACGGTCAAACACCAGAAACTACTAGATCTCCTGGAGCATAGGATGGGTCTGTCTGGCACGGTGCTAAAATGGTTTACGTCCTTCTTGCATAACCGTACACAAAAATTCAAGGTTAACAACGCGCTCTCCAATGCCTCCCCTGTATCTCTTGGGGTGCCGCAAGGGTCCGCACTCTCACCGTCCTTATTCAACTTGTTCATGGAACCGCTCACTGAAATCTTGCAAACATCCAATGTTCAATTTCATATGTATGCGGACGACACGCAACTATACCTCAAGATCAACTCCTTAGAGGACATTAATCTGCTCAACTCCACACTCATGATCACCCAATCTTGGTTATCAGAAAATCATCTCAAACTCAACGCATTAAAAACAGAATTCCTCCTCATAGCACCACCGGCCAAGATCCCTTTAATGCATGATCTGATCAAACAGCTCTCCGCGTTCAATGTACAACCTACTATCATGGATTCTGCAAAATCCTTGGGGATTACTCTCGACAACAACCTCATGATGCAAAAACACATCAGTAACGCCACAAAGAGAGCTAATTTCCAGATAAGCACCCTAAGGAAGCTGAAACCCTTCCTGCCACTCGAGGACCTCAAGTTGACAGTACAAGCGCTAGTCCTCCCTTGTGTGGATTACGGAAGTGTCTCTCTGTGTGGACTACCAAAAGCTGCAACAGCGCCCTTAAGAGCGTCTATCAAGTCCGCGGCAAGACTCATCACTGGCTCGAAAAGATCTGCACACATTACCCCAGACTTGAAATCCTTGAATTGGCTCCCATTTGAAGCTAGAATCCTCCTAAAAGTGGCGTGCATGACTCATAAAGCCTTACACCACAACTCTCCCAGCTACCTCGCGCAGAAACTGACAATCTCTGGTGGTCTGCGGACTTCCAGGAGTGCCGAAAATCTTTTACTGAAACCTCAAAGGTTCAACAATAAGAAAACATATAATCGATCCTTCTCTGGGATGGCGCCCAAAATTTGGAACATTCTTCCCCCCGAAACCCGACGGAATGCCTCCTCCACCGCTTTCAAAAAAGAAGTCAAAGCGCTTCTCATGGCAAAATTTACTTGAGCACTGCATGCTGTAACTCCTCCTTCTATATTTGATCTCATTTGTTTTTTATATGATTGTTCACTGCATATTTCTGTTTTGTTCCTCTTACAGCCAGTGTTATGTAAAGCGCTCTGATATCCGCAAGGATCTTGTTCGCACTCTATAAAACTTTCTAAATAAAAAAATAAAAAAAAAAAATAAAGGGATTAGTAGAAAGTGTTTAGAAATAAATACATATATTTTATATATACCTTGTGTGGTTCTCCTTTCATTTAGTGATTCAGGAGGTTATAATCTGGTAAACCAAGCTGCTTTACACTCTTCAAGACTTAGCCTGAAGGCTGCTCTCCATAGCTACCACTAGTATAGCTTTTAATAAAGGCTGTCTTTAAACCTATCATCAATAAGGGTTGTTTGGACTGGTGCAAGGTGCCCACTATAACTAGTGGACAGAATATGCCAGGCCAACTTCTCACATTGGTGTGCAGCGGTTGGATTTAAGCTTGCTATTGCTTTACCAGACAATCTCTTTGAGTGACTAACTGAAAACCATTATAGGTACCTAGGTACATATAAATCAAGTTTAGAATACAGTAAGTTCAACTGAACTTAGAGTTGTGTGTCAAGGGCTTAGCACACCCTTTCTACAACTCAAGAGAGTTTAGTAGGCCCCACTAGAGTAGATAGGTGCATACACCACACCACACTAATCATGTCTTCAAGGGCAGAAGCCAGTGGGCCTCTCCCAACTTACTATGACAATGCTACATATCAAGAATGGCGGCCTATGTGTGCCTCAAGGAAATTGAAGACAGGGAATAGCCAAACCACACAACGTCTCTGTCGGACAGTGCCCCGTACCTCGTGGACCTCACCTGATAGTCCCCTTGATCCGCCCGCTCTTTCTTCCTTCCAGCCCCCTGATGTTCGTGAGTTCTTCGACCCAAACGAGGGAGAAGACGAGGATTGGCCATTTCCTCCCGCCCCTTCCTTCAAGGGGGCGGAGTCACGCATCCCAGAGACCAACAAGAAGAAGCCACCCGATGACGAGAGAGAGAGGTCAAACCCGAAAGAAGACGAGTTCCGACTGACGATGACGAGAGAGCCGGAGAGAGAAGCCCGTCGAGAAGCCGGGACCAGAGGAGAGAACCGGAAGAACCCCGAGGAGGACGCAGCGCCCAGCCACGGCCCCGGGGGAGGGTCGTGGCTTGAACAGGTGCGTGCCAAAGTTTGAGGGATTGGGAGCGGGGTGGGGACAAGGAAGACAGCAGGATAGGAGAAGGACAGGGTCTTAGACCTACCGGGGAGACTCGAGAGTTCCTTGCCGCTTCACACGCCTCTGTCCCCCCTCCTCTTTATTTGGTGACGGTACTGTTCCCTCCACTTCGCGCTGACACCCTTATTAGTCACATATTGTACTCCAACACGGGTGTACCCCTAGTCCCATGCTGTGGTACCCGGAGCACTGATCAGTGCCTTTTTTTTTGTCTTTTCTTTCCCGTATCCGGTTCAACACCCAACAAGAGGGAATCCAGGCCCACCCTGACAACGAAGGTATGAGTACCAGTTTTCCTAATCTTTCCAGAGGAAGAGCTACGCCGACGAGCACCTCCACCCATTTCCTTTGTGTTTTCCGTGATTAAAATAAATATGGGGACCCAGCGCCCATTCCAACCATCACAGTGGTCCGTCTCGCTCTCAACCCTGACAGTCTCATAAAGATGTTGCTAGCAGATGACCTCAGAAAGACCCCAGGGTCTGATGAGGTAGGCAGAGTGGGTGGGGCAGCAGAAGAGGAAAGGCCAAGAGGTGACCACACCTATGACCAGGACCCTGACGTTGACCAGGAAGATCAAGATGATTCTAACCTGGAAAATCCAATCCATCCTGAAGGTGAGGAAGAAGGCCTCAGTGGCCCTCTCTATACCCCACCGAGAAGGGTTGGTGGTGTGCCAAGAAGATCAAGATCTCCTTCACTAGAGTCTAATCATTCTGGTACATCTGGAGGGACCTCTGTCTCTCATAGGACCATTTTCCCCCAGAGGAGGGAGTCCTCTTATGAGAGAAAATCCAGACTGATCCAGTTTGAAGAAGCTAAGCTTAGGATAAAGAGTGAACAGTTAGCATTGGACAGGGAATCCTTGGAGCTCCAGAGAGCTTCACATAAATGGGGGCTAGAGCCCCATGGTGGCAGCAACAGTGTCCCTAGAGGTAGAGATCATACTCATGACCATAGAAATCTGAACAAGATTGTCCCTCTCTACCAGAATGGGGATGACATCCACAAATGGATACCTGCACTGGAAAGGGCCTGTAAAGTACAGAGGGTCCCTCAGGAACAGTGGGCAGCAATCCTGTGGCTCTCCTTTGCAGACAAATGTAGAGATAAGCTCTTCACTGTTAGAGAAGGATGCTGACAGTTACAAAGTCTTGAAGAGTGCACTGATTGATGGGTTTGGCCCAACCACTGAGCAATACAGGATAAAGTTCAGAGATACCCAAATGGCACAGACTCAAGACTGGGCTGACTTTGTAGATTGTGCTACTAAGGCTCTGGAGGGCTGGTTACTTGGCAGTAAAGTGTATGATTTTAAAGGATTATATAATTTGATTATGAGGGAGCAGATCCTTAATAATTGTCAAAATCAGCTGTTGCATCAGTACCTGGTGGACTCTGATCTGACTTCTCCCCAAGAATTGGGTCAGAAGGCAGACAAATGGGTCAGAACCAGAGTGAGGCAGAAGGTTCAGAACCAAGGTGGTGACTCCAAGAAGCAGGATTCCAAGAACTCTGATAAGGGTGGGGACAAGAGTAAAGACCAGAAGTCTTCTCAAGGGCCCCAAAAATCTGCATCTGGTGGGGAGTCCCAGTCTAATAAGGGAAAAGGCCAAAAGAAACCATGGTGTAAAATCTGTAAACAGAAAACCTATTGGACAAGTGATTGTACCAAGTCCAAAGGCTCAACTCCAGCCACCATTGCCCCTAAGGCAACTGTTCCCCCCAATTCAGCTCCAAGTGGTGGTACTCAAGAATAAGGGTGTAGTAGGGTTAACCCTGGGTTCTGAGGTAGACTGTGGCCTAGTCAGAGTTCCAACTCAGGCTGTACTGATCTGTGATGGAGGCATGGATATGGCCTCCTTTGTGAGTCCCAGTAATCTGGGCAAATATAGACAGCAGCCTTTAATCAATGGAAATGAGGCTTTGGCATTCAGGAACACAGGAGCAAGTATCACAATGGTGACAAAAGATCTTGTGGCTCCTGAGCATATCATACTTGGTGAAATGTACCAAGTGACCAATGCTAGCAATGTCAGGACAGGCCATTCCTTGGCAGTTGTTAATTTCTCCCGGGGAGGGGCAACTGGCCTTAAGAAAATTGTGGTAAGTGCAGACCTCCCTGTTGAATGCTTGCTTGGCAATGATTCGGAAAATTCAGCTTGGGCTGAAGTGGAGCTCAGGATTCATGCAGGAATGTTGGGAATCCCTGCACATGTGTTTGCTCTGACCAGGTCACATCAAAAATGTCAAAAGCTGAACAGGCCCTGGATCCTGGAAGAATGGACCAGGTGCCTCCCAAGAAGAGGAGCAGCAGGGGTAAGGCAGTGTCTTCCCCCCGGCTCAGGAAGCAGATCAGTCTCTTGAGGGAGATGATCTCAAGCCTGAAAAAGGAACTGTCCTAGAGGAGCTTGAACCTGACCAGGTTTAGTTCTTGGGGACAGGAGGCCCTTCCAAGGCAGATCTGAGCCAGGTGCAGCTGAGCTGCCCTTCTCGTGAACCCCTCAGAAAGCAAGCTGCTGATGAGGCTGCTGGGAATGCTAGTGGAACCAATAAGATATATTGGGATGATGGACTCCTGTACTCAGAGAGTAGAGACCCCAAGCCTGGTGCCTCCAGGAGGTTGGTTATACCTCTGAAGTTCAGGGGCTTCCTATTGACACTAGCCGATGATATTCCCTTAGCAGGACACCTGGGCCAAAACAAGACTTGGGACCAAATTGTCCCTCACTTTCATTGGCCCCACATGTCAGAAGACACCAAGGAGTTTTGTCGCTCATGTGTCACCTGTCAAGCCAGTGGTAAGGCAGGTGGTACAACAAAGGCCCCCCTGATACCACTACCTGTGGTGGGGGTTCCCTTTGAGAGGGTTGGGATTGACATAGTTGGTCCCATGGATCCTCAGACAGCATCTGGGCAAAGATTTATACTGGTGGTGGTGGATCATGCCACTAGGTACCCAGAAGCCATTCCCCTTAGGACCACTACAGCTCCTGTGGTGGCAAGGGCCCTACTTGGAATTTTTTCTAGAGTGGGTTTCCCTAAGGAGGTAGTATCAGACAGGGGTACAAACTTCATGTCTAGTTACTTAACAGCAATGTGGAAGGAGTGTGGGGTAAATTACAAATGTACCACCCCTTATCACCCACAATACAATGGGTTAGTTGAAAGGTTCAACAAAACCCTAAAGGGCATGATTAAAGGTCTCCCAGAAAAGGTTAGGCGTAGATGGGACATACGTTTGCCCTGCTTTCTATTTGCCTACAGGGAAGTTCCACAGAAGGGGGTTGGTTACAGCCTATTTGAGCTTCTGTTTGGACATCCAGTTAGGGGTCCATTGTGTCTGGTAAAGGAGGGATGAGAGTTACCTCTCAACCCCCCTAAACAGGATATTGTGGACTATGTACTTGGTATCCGCTCCAGGATGGCTGAGTACATGAAGACGGCAACTAAAAACCTTGAGGTTAGCCAGGAATTACAAAAGGCCTGGCATGACCAAAAGGCTATGCTGACTGTTTACCAGCCAGGGCGGAAAGTATGGGTGTTGGAGCCTTTGGCCCCAGCAGCCCTCCAAGATAAGTGGAGTGGCCCCCATACCATACTTGAGCAGAAGGGAGAGGTTACCTACCTGGTGGACCTAGGAACTCCCAGGAGCCCCCATAGGGTGCTCCATGTCAACAGGCTCAAGCCATATGTCGACAGGGCTGACATGGGCTTGCTCATGGCAACCGATGAGGGACAGGAGGAAGAGAGTGACCCACTCCCTGACCTGCTCTCTCAGAACCCTGATGATGGATCAGTAGATGGTGTAGCCTTGGCAGGCAGCCTTACTGTCCAGCAACAAACTGACTGCAGAAAAGTTCTCAGCCAGTTTAGACATATGTTCTCACTGACTCCAAGTCAGACTACCTGGTGCACTCATGAAGTGGACACTGGGGACAGTCTGCCTGTTAAAAAATAAGATTTACAGGCAACCTGATCATGTCAGGGACTGTATCAGGGCGGCATTCCACAAGATGTTGGAATTGGGAGTCATTGAACCCTCAGATAGCCCTTGGGCTAGTCCAGTGGTCTTAGTGCCCAAACCTCACACCACAAATGGCAAGAGAGAGATGAGGTTTTGTGTAGACTACAGGGGTCTCAATGCAGTCACTAAAACGTATGCCCATCCAATCAGATGAGCTTATAGATCCCTTTGCCTCAGCCAAGTTTCTAAGCACATCTGACTTGACAGCTGGCTTCTGGCAGATCAGACTAGCTGATGATGCAAAGCCAAAGACAGCATTTTCTAGTGGGCATTATGAATTTGTGGTGATGCCCTTTGGTTTGAATAATTCACCTGCCACTTTCCAAAGGTGGGTGAATAAAGTCCTTACAGCCTGGAAGCTTATAGTGCAGAATATCTATTTTATAGTGCGGTCTTTAGCTCCACCTGGTCCACCTGAGGAATATTTTGGAGGCCCTGCAAAAAGCAGGCCTAACCATCAAGGCCACTAAGTGCCAGATAGGACAGAGTCAGGTTGTTAACCTGGGTCACCTTGTGGGTGGAGGCCAGGCTCAACCATTACAGAGCAACATACAGACCATAATGGACTGGGTTGCTCCCACCACCCAGACTCAGGTCAGAGCTTTCTTGGGCCTGACTGGGTACTATAGAAGATTTGTAAAAGTTTATGGATCCATAGTGACTACCTTGAATGACCTAACTTCTAAGAAAATGCCCAAGAAAGTTCAGTGGACAGTCAGCTGTCAAAAGGCATTTGATGACTTAAAGCAGGCCATGTACACTGCTCCCATTCTGCAAAGTCCTAACTACTCCAAATAATTCATTGTTCAAACAGATGCATCTGAGTTGGAGGTTGGGGCTGTGTTATCACAATTGAATGATGAAGGTCAGGATCAGCCAGTAGCTTTTATTAGCAGAAGGCTGACTCCCAGAGAGAAACGTTGGTCAGCCATTGAGAGGGAGGCCTTTGCTGTGGTTTGGGCTCTGAAGAAGTTGAGGCCATACTTGTTTGGCACTCACTTCATTGTTCAGACAGACCATAAGCCCCTCTTATGGCTAAAACAGATGAAGGATGAAAACCTCAAACTTTTGAGGTTGTCCATTTCCCTACAGGGGATGGACTTTGCAGTGGAACATTGACCTGGAAGTAACCATGCCAATGCAGATGGACTCTCCAGATATTTCCACTTAGAACATGAAGACTCAACTGGTCAAGGTTAGTTGAATGTCCTTACATTTGGGAGGGGTTGTGTGGGAGAGTAGGATCTGCTTCTTATAGTTACCCCCACTTTTTGCTGATGTTTCACTGTTTTTCGACTTTAGTCTGGCTGGGGCCCTGCTAACCAGGACCCCAGCCTAGGTGCTTCCTCTCTAAAATGATTCCCAGTACTTTAGGTACACTCTAGATTGGATTCTGGGGTACCCTTATAAGTCCCGAGTATATGGTATACTATGTACCCAGGGCATAGGTACCCCAGAGGCCTACCAGGGGCTGCAGCATGTATTATGCCACCCCTGGGAAGCCTTCCAAAACAACACCACAGGACTGCTACTGCAGCCTGGGTAAGGTGGTGCGTGCACCCCTTACTGAGATATAGGTTCACTATATCTCTCAATATCACTGCACATATAAACCTATCAGTCACCCCTATGGCAGGCCTTACTAATCCTGAAGGCAGACTGCTGGGTTTTATGTGAGAGGGTGCCCGTGCATGAGCAGGGCCCTCTGCAGCCTTCGGAACCTTTATTCCGTGGTTGTTTGTGATGCAGCCAAACGATATACTCTTAAGTGCATTATAACCAAACGGTAAATTCTAATTTTGGGATGGCTGCACAGAAACATGTCGTGTTTGGTGTCAAACACCTTGGAATCATACCCCCACACCAGTAACTGGTGTGGGAGTATGATCCCACCCTTCTAGAGGGAGAGACATGACAGCACTGGTATACCCGGTACCAGCTAACAGAGCCCTGGCATCACAAAATGGATGCTGCCAGCCACAGACGTGAGTCTGCCCTCCTGCTGCTGGATGAAACTCCGGCAGGGGAGGCCTGGACAATAGGTTTTCTGTCACAGGGAGGTGTCACCACCTCCCAGACAGGCTTTAGTGTATTGGGACTGGGTGGGTGCACTCCAAGAGTGCTTTGAAGTTCAGCACTGGGGGCACATTTTGTGTCCCTGTGCATAGTCCAGTTTAAACCGGTTGCAGGGGCTACCAGCCCCTGCTCTGGGGGGAAACTGGACAAAGGAAATGGTTCTAGCCACCCCTCTTTCCTGACCCTCCGATAGGTGGGTCCCTAGAGTTTGTCCAACCCCTTCCTTTGGTATAAAAAAGGAACCCCTGGCTACAGGACTTTAGATTACACCTGGACGAAACTCTGATACTGAATCCTGGAACTTCGACGATCTACACTGAACTAGATGACTGAAGAATCTCCCTTGGAGTAAAAGAGTTACTCTCCTGCTTGGCAGGCACCAAAGACGTATCTGTCTGGTTTGCATCTCCGAAGCTACCGCCGGTGGTGGGTTTCTGTGGTCTCTGAGGTCGATCTACGCACTCAGCAATTCGGAGGCCTGTATCCCTCGTGGAAGACTGTGCAACCTGAACCCCTGGACACCATGACCATTTGCAGAAGCATCAGCTTTCCAACGAATCCTACAGCTGAGCTTTGGGTTACTTGTAGCCCTCACCCCGAGCAGCATTTGCACTGAAGATTGCCTGCATACACTCCACGAGTGTTCCGTGAGCTGGCCCTTTGTGTTTTCTCTTGAGGTCCCTTCGTAATCCCTAGTCCGTCGACTGGTGGGTCCCTGTGAAGTCAACTTTACTTCTAATTGGGCTTACCTGGTTGCTCCAGACGTGCCCTGACTCTCCATTGCTTGGGGAGTCCCCAGGACCTTGCTGGTACGCACTGAAGCATCTTTTCTCTTCCTGTGTGGGTTGCTGTTGCCAAGGCTTGTTGGGTCCAATCAGTACACTGACACCGCAGCACTCGACATCCTTCTTGCGACAGCTCGAATCCAGCTCCTGGTCATCATCGACACCTCCTGGTTCTTGTGGCTGCAGAGTCAAGCTTCATCTCTTCGCACCTGAAACACCCGACATCGGTGGGCATTCGTCTATCGTGCCCCTGGTCACTGGCAAGTGACCCAGACTTTGTCCCCTCTGCTTTCAGGTTCTTCTGATCTTCGATCCAGGCTTGGATCACACTAGACACTTCTCTCCTTCCCGGCAGCAGCACTTTGCAACAGATCGCCATTGAAATCAACGACGATTCCCGACACCATTTGACACCCATGCACCCGGCTTTCCTGGGTGAAATAACTCGAGTACTATGGTGCTCCCGTGGGTGCTGGCCCTAGAACCCCCTAAGTCTAAAGGGGTTTGCTCAAAATCCTCTCCTAAGTGTCCTTAACTTCTAAAATTCCAACCGCGACTTTCCCATAGAATAGTACGGGGCTCGCGGCTGTGTTCTCACACTGCACACGTTCCCCGTGGGTCTCTTGTGTCACTACCTTGGGTGGTTCCTTGGGGTCCCAGCGATTCTATGTGCTCTAGGCACTGTGTCTAGGCATGTGCGCGGGCGCGCGCGCCGCTTTTACCGCGATTACTTTCTCTTTTGCGGCCGCAGTGCCGCTTTGATGTTTGATCGCGATCACTTTCACTTTCGCGGCCCCACGGCCGCTTGGCATAGCCAATAGGTCTCACTTTTTCCAGTCGTCTTTATGAAAAAGAAGCGTTTTTAAGTGGAAGCATTGAAAATCACTGTTTCCATACTTGCATTGTGTAAAGGAGGGACTGTCCTTTGTGGTAGGGTGTGATTAAGGTTAAAAGTACTCTGGGCAAAGGAGTGTGGGAGTAAGTGTGACTTGACCTCCTCGTTCCTCCTCGACTCCCATGGATATCCCTCACCCTCCCAAAAATTTATGTCAGGGTTCCGATTGTAATTGTGAAATGAATCTGTATCGTTAGTAAACAGTTTTTCTAATGTGCCTTTGCTCTACAGCTGGTGGCATCATGCCACTGTACATGCAGGTACGTAAGAAAAACAAATTATGCAAACTCTTAGATGCCCCTTACCCCATTACACTCAACAGCATTATCTACATTTCTATAAGTATGAGTGGCTGCTTCAAGCAAAGCATTCAGTTTCTAATACCCCGATAAAAACTCCCGACTTGCTTAAGTTGCAGGCCCACAACATTGTTTGTGAAAAACATATTAAATATAGGCGTCTGCAAATAAAAATATATAGAAAAATATATATTTTTTAATGCTTGCTTTTTCCCAATTTCGTTCTGCAAATATATCTCTTTTGCAGGTTTTTCTACTCACAATAGTATTATACAGAAGAACACGAGTTTACTATGATGTGTACCTTATACAGAACCTTTTTTCAAACTATGTCCCTGCACTTATGTAGCTTTTTCATTACTTGACAGAATGTGATAGCTGACATAATATATCATTGCATGACACAACATAACATAAGATAGTATGACAGCGTGGGAAGCAACACATGACACGTGGTTCCATTGCTGTTTAGCTAGATGTGTGCCATTTACATACGTGGATATCATGACATGACGTTGTATAAGGTAGCATAATTGGATATAATTTAAAATAGGATATAATGACAAAAGATTGCACAGCTTGACATAACACAGCATATCACTTGCATGACATGGCATAACCTGGGATGGCATCACTTTGCACAGCATGCCATAAAATAGCAGTGAGATCATGGCATAGGAAAGCTTTGCATGACATACAATAGCATTAGACGACACGGCGTAGCAAAGCATGAGATTACATAACAGCATGAAATGGTGTTATGAATAAGATGCTACATGTGTATCCTGTAAAAATTGTTGTAAATGGTGGATGAAAGATTTCAGAGTAGAACAGACATATTAGTGAACCCATGTATTTTTTATTTTTATAATTCGGGTAAGGCTTAAGGGCTGTTTCTTGTTTAGATGCCAGCATAGCGGATTGTAACATTCATTTACATTAAAAAAAACGCCTGATGTCATATCGTAATGAGTCAGGCTGGTGTTAATCAGCGTGGTGGATTGGCCTTTTGACAGGCTGACTGCAACTCAGATAATCTACAGCGAACCCTATCATTAAACGGGGGTAAGGAATTGGCACAAACTGTGCGATCCTGGGCAAATCCCATCATCTTCAGCGCACCAGTCTCCTCATTTTTCTGAACCAAAGCGCCTAAAACAGGCATAAAGTCTGGTGTGTGCCCTATATGAATAAATCGCATTTCCGATACAATTAAGACATCCGTGCATGGGGGGCCACAGGGAGCCCAGTGTGCAGGCGTGCAACACCCATTGGACTCAAAGGGCTTCCGCCCCCCCCCCCCCCCCCCCCCCTCGTGTGTGACAGCCCGGAATGAGACACCTTCCCGGGCAAAAAAGCAGCCGCACCCGAGCACTTCACAGGTCTTTAAAAGACCATTTGCATGTTAATGAGGCCTCGCTGTTGTTTCACCCCTTCTAAGAGCCCCTGCAGCTCCACTCTGCCTATTGCTTAAAGTTCAGCCCCCCCCGAAATTTTTGCTCAGCCCCCCCCGAAATTTGGCTCTAGTTGCGCCTCTGCCAGTGTGCATACTCGGGGGCACACGAGGCGGCCCCAGACTGCAAACAGTGAACCGAGCTTCCGAACATATCTTCTTCCTGTGCCAGCTGGGCACACGGGCCTTTTTACGTACCACGTACACACCCGCCTGGTGCGCGGCCATGTCACTAGTATTGTGCACACAGATAAAAAATACTACAGAAGTACAATAATGTAAACACAACGCCCTTCCCTAATGAAATATTTAATTATCCAATTGGGGGTAGCTATGGCTACTTCCATACATACAATTGGCGTACAATACGGAACTCACAGTCATTCGCTTATTTTTTCATTTTGGTAAATTGGGCGCAATTAATAAATAAAATGTATTTATATATAAAAAGTAGTGAAACTTTTTGCTATCCACAAAATAACTTAAGGCAGTGCTCTTTATAATGAGAGGACGCCACGTTCTTTCTCTTCCACGGTTACGATGCTGTGGAATTAAAGATGCGCACCTTTTATCCTCGGGCCCTTACTGCCTTCCATGCTGAATCCACCTCTTTACCAGTTGAGCCCGCAATCTCAGCCAGCTCTGTTTGGGCACGCACGTGCACGTTGCCTGTTATCTCCACTGATTAAGTATCACTTGCGTGAACTACTGTTATCTGGTAGCTTACTAATTGATTGTTCATTTGCAGTGCTACTATTAAGCAGTTCCATGTGTAGTTTGGGCAGTCACGGCCGGCAAGCAAGGTGGGGGGAAGGGGAGGAAGGGTTGGGGGCCCGAGAGGCAGAAATTAAAATAAAAAACGTACCTTCCTCCGGATCACACGCCGCCGCCTCAACCCCTGCTTCTCCTGGCCACGTTTTAGCTAGGCAGCCTCCCTCCCCTCCCCTAAGCCAATCACAACGTTGTGATTGGTGTGGTGCAGCGGACAGCGCCCCAGCCGGGCGCCTATGGGGAGGCCATTTTCTCTATGTAGGCTGCATGCAGTCAACATAGAGAAAATGTAGAGTGCGCATGACTGCTTTGGTCGGCCCTGGGGCCGACCAAAATGTCAGGTCCCACAACAGTGGGCAAGACACTCCCCACCAGCCCTCGAGCAGGACCGCCCACCCGCCCGTCCCCAACCAGGCACTTCTGCTTTCTCGCAGTGCGAGAAGCAGGAACATAAAATGGTAGTTTTACCATTTTATGTTTCTGCTTCTCGCACTGTGAGAAAGCAGTGGGGCAACGCCCCCACGCCCCAATGGAGGAGCCACCACTGTGCAACTCCAGCAATGCATTTTTAGGCCTATTCCCACTACACTGCGTCACTTTTGACGCATTGGCGTCCTAGAAGTCACACAGTGAAATCTTGTAGATTTCACTGCATTACTTTTACGAGGCTTTCCTGCGTGGGAACGCCCACCCTGCATATATTATAGCTGATGCAGGTATAATGTGACCCAGGGCTTTACAACGTGACGCATCTCCCTAAATGCGTCACCTTGTAAATTGGCTGTTTTTTTTGCGCTGCCGTTGTGTCACTTTTGTGACTCAGCTGCAGCATAAAAAATGAGGCACAAGGGGCTTGTAAATCTGCCCCAAAATATTTTGATAGATTAGTATCTGACAACTGTTCCTTTTGCAGATAAAGCAGTTAAAACAGGAATACATGTAAATGATGAGCATAACACCTATAAAGATTAGCGAAAAACAAAATAGACAAGGGAAAGGAGAAGAGTGAACTGTCACAACAGCCTCAAATAACGCTGTATGGAAAATAAAATGGAAATAAAGTACCACCGTTTTTGATAAATCAAAATATAAGACGATATAGCTTAGGAAGCGGTATTGTTAATAAGACCAAAAGGTTAGGAAGAGACTTGATATTGGGGCTGATGTGCTCCTGACTAAATTGTGGCATTAGAAAGATGTCAGGAGGGCACTAAAAATTCTGGAAAAACAGACTCTATAGGCTGGTGTGAAGCTCTATAGAGCACTGATGTTTCCAGTCATTGAATCTTTGACATATCCTGTTTCAGAAACAAAGATATAATGGCAATTATTGTTGCTCACATTAGTCACCGAAGACTGTGACTCATTCAATTTTCTAATTTAGATTGTCTACCCACAACCTAAAAGATGCTTATTTTTAAAACGTCTATTTTTGTTGTGCTGCCGCACTTTTCAGGTCTCGGCTAGCGAAGGCTGCGCTTGCGCAGTCTCGCTCGCGAGAGATAATGACTTGGAGTAGAGGGGCTTGAACCCGCCCCTCTTCTCCCCTGTTCTCCATTGGCTGGCCTCTTGAATGCTGGCCAGCCATTGGAGAAGAGGTCCGTCACTCCGAGCAGGCCCCGTCCTTTTCGGATTCGGGGGCGTGTTTTTTTCAACTTTTCTAATTATCTCCTCCAGCCAATGGCAAGAGGAGAGGAAAGGAAAACACGCCCCCGAATCCGAAAACGCCGCTGCGTTTCTCAGAGGCATTTCTGCTTCGCCTCGGATAAAGGCGGCGGCGTTTTCTCCCCACAGAATGCCGACCCCAGCACTCCCGGTTCTTCCAAGCTCTGATAAGCCCCGGGCTTCCTTGCTGATGGAAGGATGTCTTGGACGTATGTAATGCCCTTACACACTGACTGGAGAGAAAGAGCTGGGCATTAGTGACAGGACGCGCATTTCCTTGTTTTCCACGCATTTTAAAGTTTAGAGTGTTTGTATCCGCCAGACAGAGGATGCGTGTTATTTTAATCTCGCTTCCTCCTCCCCGCCCCCAGCGTTAAAACGGCACTGGTCCCGCCTCCTCGTGGTTCGTGTCAGGAAGCCCCAAAGGTGAACTGCTGCTGCCTCAGAGACCGAGGGCTACGAGCCTGCGACCCACCGAAGGTGGGAACAGAAACGCAGGCCTCGAAGCTATGGCTGACTGACTGCCAGGAGCTGGAAAAGCCGGACTCTTTGCGTGTGAGAATCGAGGGGCCACAGTACCTTCCATTCGTGCCATTTGCGCCCCGGAATCTCCCAGTAGGTGTTGGGCAGTATAGGTTTGTTAAATTTCACTGCGCTCCATCCCTTTTCCTATAAGGACCCTAAAGTAATGATGCGCACCGAGCAAAGGCCAGAAATAGTCCCCTCATGGGCTTTCCAACAAGACATGAACCTCTTCAAAGCCCCTACACCAATCTGTTAATCCAGAGGTATTTCTTTTCCATCTTCCCCCCTGAGAGCCTCCAGAAGGCTCTCAGCCCTGCAGTCTCTCCCAACAAAGAAAGTCACAGGCGGGCTCCAAATTCTGCGAAGGCATTCGAGTTTGAGTAAGACTTTGGCCGCCTTCCAGCCACCGCCCTCCCCTCAGGTGTGTCAGCCCTTCTGGCCAGCTTTGTTCTTTCTAAACTCCCAAACTGTGGAAGGGGTGTGGCGCGGCGCTGCTGAGATCACAAGACCCCATAATAGTGACGTAGCCAGGAGCAGGGGCCCGCGCGCCCTTGTCACGGGAGTCAAGAATGGCTCGTGGCCTTGCAGTTTTTCTGCGTATTAGCATTAGTTAATTGCCTATGCATGCTGCTTTTGGAGAACAAGAAAAGTGAATAAACAGATTTTCAACGCAGATAAGCAGGGAAGGCGCATCGCTGTCTTCTGTGTCTATTAAAGGTGAGTTATTTTACTGGTTCGTACGTTGGTATTTTGCCTGCATTCTCGTTACGCTTTATGATTTTCTCTTCCCCCCCCTCCGAATCACAGAATGTGAAACCTAGCCTGGACGAGGTACCCTTAAGAGTTCGGGCCTTGTCTTCCCCCAACTCCATTACTGAATGGCTCTACTGTCCCTCCCGAATGGAGGGGCTTCTCCTCTTCTGACCTTCTAGGACATAACTGTCTTTATGTCTGAGTTGTATATCGAGCCCGAGTTGTCTTTTATTTTTGGCATTTTCCGCCCTGTTTATCCCATTGTATGTGTAAGACTACATGTACCACAATGCAAAGTAAAACCTGGACTATACAATTTAATCCCATATGCAAATGTATAAACACGGAGGCCCAATGACCGAGAGCGATAAATAAAAAAAAAAAAAATTATCACTGCTTTCCAGTTTTCTGCTTTTCTTGTCTACAGTTTGAGTATTAGAAAACAATGTTGGCTTTTAAGCGCAACGCCCGCCTTGTTGTGACTGGTATCTTCATGGTTTCGAGATCGCAGTAATTTCGGGCCACGTTGTGGGTTGCCTTTTCTGTGCACGTGAAGTCGGTTTCATTTGCTTGCATCTTGAGGAACTGGATTTTGTAAATGTAAACTGTGTTTTTGCTATTCTAAGCAAACAAATGCCAATTGTTTACTTTGCTTCACATGTGATGTGCATGCAAGTTGGCATACACATCTTGTTTTGTGTGCAGTTTTGTTTTTTATAAGTGATTCAATTTGGGCGTAATATAGCCTTACACATATTCTGGAAATAAGCTAAAATGAAACGCTGTGAGTTAAATTATGAGTAGATTGAATCAATTGGAAGAGTGTGTGTATAGAAGGAGAGCATGGAATCCGAGAGAACTGACTTTTATCACAATAGATGAGGTCTGCGTGATCGTCTATTTATTTATACACCCACCTCATTAGTTCAATACTTGACTTGAAGCTTGAGAGTTCCACTAAATTTATTAGTGGCATCTGCGTGTCTCGTCTTACCATCACGTGAAATGGAGGGCTCGGTGAAGGATTATCCTTGTTGATTGATAGAAACTGCACACTTGTGCATACCAAGCTGTCGAGATTGCTTCTAGGCCCAGAAGCCCAACCAGAGTTTTTTAATGGAAGGGTGAAGCATTCAGGGGTTTCATGAAGGTGGCATTTGTTGATACTTATAAGAGCAGTGGTAGGCACTTTCAAGTCATTGGACCTTCCTGGCTCCTTCATTCCACACGTCCCACCTCTTGCGCAGCAGTGAATCTGGGTTCTTGTTACTGAGTAATGTTAGAGGGGTACAGATGTGAGGGCTGGTATTAATGAATCTTGTAGCTTAGCTACTCTGTAAACACAAACTTTGCGTTAGGCACATCAGTTCAGATATATTTTGTTCCACAACCTGTTGACAGTGGATGCTTTAATCGCCATTGGAGATGGGACTGTATGTTATGATTCCCTTAGAACAATGGGACTGACAGTTCTTGTTTTGATTGCAATTTTCGGAAAATTGGAAAAGGTCAAAGCAAATCGTGCTGGTTGCAAGATGAGATGCAACAGCTGTCCACACGCTCTGGCATCTGTCCACAAGATAATACATGCCATAATGCATTAACTTTGGTGAAATGGATGCCAGGATTCCTAATCAACAAGTCCATTTGAGGAGTAGGATAATCTCTGCATCCACCATAACTCCAGGATACCTGCAAGGTGGTGGCAATGGTGCTTTGGAGTGTAGTGAATGAATAGTTTGTGTCGTCCAACTTAATAGCTCCAGAGCACTTATTTGCACATTGAAGTATGTTCCTGGAGGAGTAAATGGAGCTGCTGCTCAGAGGTGTGTTGCTTTGAGCCACGGTTCTGCACCACCGTTCTTTACTCCACTCCGTCCAATAGTTCCATTAACGCGGGGGTCGTTCAGCTGAAATGATCAGTGCTGATGAGCAATGCCAATAGCTCTATCTTTAACAATGCCGAGACCATTGCATTGTAAATGCTTGTTCTTTTATGCTATGAAAGTAGTGAAGCTGGAGAAACACTTTTCCTACTTTGCTCAAACCGTAAACCTTAATTCATGTTCAATTCCCTGTAAGCAAGAATCAGAATAAAAAACACACCATACAAATAGATACTTTCGTTCATAGATTCACCGAATCTTTGGAATTATTTGGGACAGAAAATTCAAAGACAGTAACGTGGATAAATAAAACGAAATACATACATACAAGTTGAAAGAAAATGAATGTGTTGTTGACTTAAACCATATTTCTGTTACAAATCAGATCCTTCGAATTTGGGGTTTAATAGCCAATAGTATTTAAAAATCGTTTATTAACATGCTTTTCTTTATCTCTTCATACCGCGGTTCATTGCTAATGGTAAGCAACGGTCCTCGGTTTACCACTAGAGGTTTGAAATGCTGAGTTGGCCAGTAATAACAAGGCCAGGACAAAATGTATATTACGCTGGCGCAATTGTCATAATTCTGGTAGTTTCTCCTAACAAAATTAAGAGCTAATTACCGAGATTAAGCCATTAAGCCACGTTGCTTACCTATACTCCGGTTCAGGAAGGTATCATAATGTGATATGCAGGGAAACATTAGGACGGGCACGAACGTGAAGTGGTATTTTCCCAACGGCCTAGCATAGCCTATAGGTCTTGCCTTTGGGACCTTATAAGTTTTTAGCCATGCAACAGTTGATGTTGTTGCACCAATGATATTGTGCTGCATAACTAAATACTTATAAGGTCCCAAAAGCGAGACCTATTGGCTATGCCAATGCTTGTTTTTTTAGCTCTCAATGGCTCTCAGCTCTGCGCTTATTAAATTTTAGGCGGTTTGTAAGGAGCCATGTGCCACCGTTATGCCTCATATAGCGCAGCAAGGGGGCGAAATACATATGTAGCACGAACCCACCCAGACAGCAACTGAGGGCGGGACAGCTGCGGGCAGGGTGGGATTGGCCAGTCGAGCCTTGTTCGAAAGGCCGCTAGACGTGGACTATTTTATTTTCTTGTTTACTGAATGACGGTCTATTCTGCCATAAATGAACTGACCCAGAAAGAGGGGGCTGCACAACACCGAAAATCGGGGCGGGGCATTGTTATGTATAGAGCAACAAGGAGCCTCCCCCCGCAGACAGGCACCCCATCAAGCCTGCCCGGCCTGCTCCAATCTGGCGTCTGACATGCATAGTAGAAGGAAGCAGCGCACAGGGAATTTATGCATTAATTGCTGCTTCATTGGTTAAACAAAATCGGTTTTGTGGTGGAGCAACGGGTCGCGTATGTCAGTAGTTTACTTTGATTTTTTTTCCTCCTAAACATCTATCACCAAAGTTTGCTTCAGAAGTTCAAACCCTTGGTAAAGTTGTGCTTCAGAGCACTAACAGGAAATTAAACATATTGAAACTGACACTTTCTCTTCCTACCCCTGGGGGGGGTGGGTTAAGGGTAGTGCCAGGTATATAAAAGGACAATTCATTGCCACCCCAGGCTACACCAAACTCACATCCATGGAAGCTTACAGTGCAAAGTTCAAACAATTTCTAGAACACCTGGAAATGGCAGTTAGACATGTGTGTGCGCCCTGGCACCTGGGCCATTTTTGAAGCTATTAATGGTGAGTATCCGCGGTCTGGCTTGCGGTCGTGGCCTCCAGTAGGTGCTGATGCCATGACATGGGATGATGGGGGCCTCGCTGGCCCTGCATGCAGACTGCCCCCTGTCCCTCCCGGGCCCAGGAGGGACGCCCAGGGGATAGTCTCCTCAGAGTAGTTACATTTCAACCCAGAGAGCTCCAAGGAAAGCTTACATTTAAATGAGACAAGCTCATGCGTTTGAATTACGAGCCCTGCGTGGCGAGCATTTAGGCGTCGAAATAGGCCAGTACACAAACAAATAAAAGTTGGGAGCAAATTGACACTTTAATGTAAGGGATTCTTCGAGCACCTGGCGTCTGATAACATAAATTGCCGCGGTGTGCTACTTTACATCTATGCGCTATACAGCACTGTTTTACAAGGGTGCTCTATTTATCTACATTTGTTTTTGCACTAGTCAAAGTTGTTTGTGACAACACAGGTCATTGTTTGCATTCTGTCTTTTGTGCGTGTCCCCTTTTGTAAACTATTATGTACATATTAAATGCAGTCATCACATTTTTGGTGTACATTGGCGTTTGCCTTTATCCCTGGGCCTCTGATCAAACTATTTGTTTGACAAGATTTTTTTTCCAACGAACAGCTGTCATGTGCATGGTGAGTAACACTGGTGTGCAGAGATAGGGTGCACGCCACAGTTTATTATTTATTTATGAGTTTTATATCGCACAAATATGACCCGGAGGTATCAGAGTGCTTCACAGCGTAGCACATGAACAAGTGCAAGAGGTACCCAGAGATTAGATCAAAAACTATAAAGTAAAAGGAGTAAACGGTTTACAGAGGGATATGTAAAAAAAATAGCAACAAGTATCCGAGTTACATAATGCGTTAGCAAAAATATGTAGCAACATTATAAAGAAGAAGAATCAAATAGGCAGTAGGACATGGGAACCCATCAGTTCTGAGGTAGTTGAGGTAGGGAGATGTGAGGGAGGGGAGAGTAGATGCATAAAATACCCACTGAGGTAGAGAAAAAAACATGGCATCTTAGCATGTACGTTCATGATAACTTAGTGCTGTATAGAGTAAGCACTTCAGCAATTGCATGCGGAACATAGAGAGTATATAAAAAGATATAGTAACGGGAAAAAAGAGTAAACAAAATAATACAGTGGGATATGCAAACAGAATAAAAGCAGGTACCCGAGTTACAACAGTGTAAATCGCTTCAGATGTATTTACATAACACATGGAGTAGGTCCGGACGTCCTAAATAGTTTCTGCTCAGTATCTACTTTACCACTCATTGTCAAAGTTTTGGAAATAATGCACAGAATTTCAACTTAAACTCTTCTTAAGACAAGCACTGGCAAAACCAATAGGGCTGGAATTGGGAACTACTTTGTGTGTGGATGTGCTCCTTGTGAAAGGGAAGGATGGCGTTACTCACAGTGAGTTAGCCAATTACGGAAGTGAACTGACCCATGCTGGAATAACTGGAGAAAATATGTGAATTATAAAGGGCTGGCTGAAAGCCCCATATAGGTAAGAATATTATGCATATAATTCTAGTGCAACTCAAAAGGTCTTCACTAACACCAGGCATCAGAAAGCAAGTACTAGATCAGCCACAGTCTGGATGTAGAGCAGGATGTAGCTCTAAAACCGCAGAACTGAAAATAGCTGATGAAAACAGTTGGTGATGTTCTGTGCATATAAGACAAAGGCAAGATTTGCTTCCTTGTCTAGACTTATTAGAGGCCTTCAACACTGTGAATCATATAGAGTGCCCGAAAATACTTAAAGAAAGGACAGGCTTAGGTGGTGTAGTTGGTTCTCGTGTTTTTCAGGAAATTGGGACTAGCACAAGAAAATAGTCAATTCTATCTCCAATATACAACAATTGTACATCTTGGGGTACTTCAGAGCTAAATACTTTCACCAACTCAATTCAACTTCTACACGAAACCTCTGACTACTATCCTAAAAGAGTCGTTGTGTATCACTTCAACCATCACATATCACTTATACGCGGAAGCCACACAACTATATGTGAAAGTCTGCTCTCCAGAAGACATTGTAAAATGTATCTTGGATGAAATACCACCAAGTGAAATTAAACCTATTTCTTCTTATTGCACCTCCCAACTAGCTGACATGGATTCAAACCTATCTCAAAAACAGAACATGGCTTGACACTACATGAAACATTATATACGTTACGTTACATATGACTCCTTTAAACACCTTGGCTTCATGCCAGTTATGAACCTGAACGTAAACTAACCCATTAACAACCTCGGAAAGGGAACACAATTCCAATTCAACCTATCCAAAGTATCATGCATTTTCCTCATTCCCATCAAGCAAGTTGTGCACATGTTGGATTAGAAAACTGCTTTTTCTGAATTTCCCATACACTGTATGATTTAAGTTAGCATTCGCTGCACCATTTTGTATTTTACCGCCATTTTGAGCCGTGATCGAAAACTAACTTCTGTCTCACTTTGTGTTTGCATCACCGAAAAGCAGCTGCCAATGTGTCCTCTGTACGTGTATTTCTCGAAGGCTGAGTTTGCTGTGCTAATGAATAGAATGTTTTATTAGTGCATACCTTTCTGACTAGATAGGCTTGCTCCCACTGCTCAGAGCGGTGGGGGCAGGCAGAGTAACCTTGAATACAAGATAAAGTGTGCGCCATCCCAGGATTGTAACTCATCCTTCTGTACCTCCTTTGTTCATTAGCTCCCAACTGGAAAAATCCACCCTGGGTGGGTCTTTAGGGGTGCTGGAAATGTACTTTACACCTTATCATGTTGTCTGAGGTCAGTCCCCTCTGCAGCAATCCAAGGAGGCCGCTCGAGTGTTTGACTCATAAATCATTTTGGTTTGTATTCTCTACTGTCTGACGACTCTTCATTTGTGTGGAAGACAAAGAGGTGGTCGCGAGTGACCTGGGTGGCCCTACATCGGGTCACTTCCTTCACACACCCTTGTTCTGTTAAAGCTTGGACCATGAAAACTCCCTGCTGGTGGGTATTCCAAAATTTCACTCAACTCCTCTAAAAGCAGCATTACAAGCAGCCTCAAAAAGAGTCACAGGGTCCAAAATATTGACCGTCTCCCTCCAATCCTAAACTCCCTGAAGTGGCTTCCAAGAGAAGCAAGGATGTGTTTGAACAGGCATGCATTACACAAGGCACGTCACAAGGGCACCCTTAAATACCTCCCCCCCCCCCCCCCGAAGCTGTAGACCGCAGGTGCCAGGGCCAGCTGAGGACCCCTGACAACTTTTTTCCTCAAAACATATGTCATACAGAAATCAAAACCATTAGAGCCATCTTTTTTTGGGGGGTAACTCCAGAATCTGGAATTTTGTCTTAGACATAAGGACAATGTATCTTATGAAATCCTTAAAAGAGAATTTAACAACACTGTTATTCCATCGCCAAATCCACACATAGCTTTATACTGATTGCTGGAAGCTGAGTTCACCAGAATATTAAATAGTCTTAGTGTTCTCTATAACTTCCCTATTTTCCTTTTTTTTTTTTTATTACAGCCCTGGTATGTTTTTCTGCCACTGACTAAAGCTCTAGTTCTAGTGTCCTTGTGTTACACTCACTTCGTATATACCTCTATTTTCCTTCCCTGGACTTCAAGCTATGTAAATATATTGCAATGCATGGTCAATGTTTTATCTCCCAATGCAGGTTAGGGAAAAACGACATTGTAAAGGGCTCATTACCCATGGGTGTTGACTGCGCTGTGCAAACCGGTGTGCGAAGCTTGCAAAGTTTACATACAGATAAAGGGGGAAACAGCTCTAGCTGCTCTTGGAGGTAGCAGGAACAATTCCTGCTGCAGGGCCAATAGTATCACAGCTGCCTGGCAACCATGCTCATCAACTCCCTGCTGCCAAAGACCTGCTCTTAACGAAATGAAAATATTTGGCAGTGGGGTATCACCAGTTTACATTTTACTAGGTGGCTGCTGTTTATCCGTTGCAAATCAGGGCTAAGGGTAGCTCCAAGCAGTAGAGGCGAAATTTAAAGTTCCTGCTAGATATACCACTTACAAACAGGCTTAAGTGCCTTTTGGCTAATATAAGTAATTCCTTCTGACAAGGTGTCCCGCTCTACATGGGCCAGACAATTGGCTGTAAGAAATCCTCACCTGCCATTCGTCGAGCCACTGAATGATGGCTCTGGCAAGGCGGGGTGAGTCAGGTTTGGTGTGGATCTCATCTGGCTTCGGGATTGGCCACGTTTCCTTACTAACAGGAAAGGTGCTTTGCACCCACAATCCCTAAATTATAGGTGATGTACGTAATATACAAACGCAGGGGATAGTTAAGGCAGACACTTAACAAACCCTGCCGACTGGACACGGCAAGTAGTCCAAACGCTCATTATCTAAGGAATTGGCTAAATATCTAAATAAGCAGCTCAGGGAAATCTTCATTGATAAGTTTTAGCTAAGATGTTATCCCATCCCCAACACAGGCTTCTGCTGGAAATCTTAATGAAAGAACAAAGCTCCAGATAAACGGGAATGTAAACACATAGATAAAAATACGTCACTTCAATGAGTCATGGCAGATTGTTTTCTCACAAATACAGCTTATTAAGGAAAGAAAAGGCGCAGGGACCTGGGTGACTCACATTTCATGCTGACAGCAGCAGCAGAATTCCTGGAACTAGATTACAGACAATTAGAAATTTACGTTTGCAAACCAAAATGTGTTAAAAGAATTCTTTAGGGAGTGTTTTTTATTCTGAAACCATTGTATCTGTCTTCTAGCGGCAAACCGTTACCTTTTAAGTCTGGTCTCAACACAGCTTTAGCTGTATCAGCAGCCTCATGAATTCAAATTCATTTATTAAAATATATACATACATAGAAGGGCTTTGGGTCAGGCCTCTTCATCTATTGGTCTGTTCAGCTGTCCCTTACATATTGCTTCAGCCCGCCACAGCACACAGCATGGTGCAGTGGGTCACCCCGTGTCAGCCGTTGGCTTTTTTGCACTGTAACTGACAGGGTTTTGCTTCATCACATATGCACAGCCACCTAAAAAGAAATGCACTTCAACGCTAGGTCTGATGGCCCAGTGATTTACTTTCCCAATGCTTTTTCATTCCATTCTTTATTATGTTTTATTTATGTTTTTTGCAGCCTTCTCTGTTTACACTATGTCTCCATGTTACAGCAATGTAGGACCCGTAATACCCTTTATTTGTACCAATAAGATGAATATTTTCCTATGGTTTCTTCTTTTTTGGTGACATATGATTGCAATAAAATAAATGAACCACTTCATCGGCTTGCCAATACCAGCAGCCCGTGCAGTTAAGAGCGGTGGGAAGGTGGGGCCGGGTGGGGGGTATTTCGACAGACGACAATGAGGGATAATTAAATAACTAATTACACTTCCCTCGTTGTCGACTGTTGAAATCCCCCTGGCTCCATGAGGGCATTAATGAGTATTAGAACATTGGAATGTTGGGAGCTCCATTGTAGACAATGGAGTGCTCCATGCTTCTACGGGCCGGTAAAGGCCCGCAGAGCAACATTCCAATGTTTTACTATAGCTTCTTGAAGCTCGAGGGGATTTAAATCCCCTCGAGCTTCGAGAAGCCTTTGTTTAATTTGTTAGAACATTCTGCCCTCTAGTGGCAGAATGTTCTAATAGCCTTATAGCCCTTCGTAGCAGGGCTATACCGGCTATTAAAGTCCCGCTGCTTTGTTAAAGTCCCTCGCCTTCGGCTCGGGCCTTTAACGATGCTATGGGCCTTTAATAGCCGGTATAGCCCGCTACGGTGGGCTATAAGGCTATAGTAATGAAAGCATGATTTGTCATGCAGTAGGCTTTGGGAGTGCAATTTAAAGACCAAAAATCAATCAATAAAGTACTAATAAGAGGCCTATGCACTGCACATAGACATTAAACTGCTCTCAGCTAAATAAAGGGATCTTCTTAACTTTACTCCTAATCGTTGTACCGAGTTGTTCTGCTTGGGTCTTCGGATCAGATAGAACCCGCTCAGCAGAGCCTCTCTAACCCAAACCAGAACGTTACCCCCTCCCTAGGGCCTATTTACACCTAAATAACCACATATATGTACCACCTAAGGACTGGGAATTCCTACTATATAAACCAAGACCTACAAGTCACAGCCTCGCGGTCCCAAACGGACCCAGGACTTCCTGCCCAGACGGCAGCCACAGACTTCCTGCCCAGACGGCAGTCACAGCCTCGCGGTCCCAAATGGACCCAGGACTTCCTGCCCAGACGGCAGCCACAGCCTCGCGGTCCCAAACGGACCCAGGACTTCCTGCCCAGACGGCAGCCACAGCCTCGCGGTCCCAAACGGACCCAGGACTTCCTGCCCAGACGGCAGCCACAGCCTCGCGGTCCCAAACGGACCCAGGACTTCCTGCCCAGACGGCAGCCTTAGCACAGCCTCGCGGTCCCAAACGGACCCAGGACTTCCTGCCCAGACGGCAGCCATAGACTTCCTGCCCAGACGGCAGTCACCGCCTCGCGGTCCCAAACGGACCCAGGACTTCCTGCCCAGACGGCAGCCTTAGCACGAGTTCATCCTATAATTACCACGACATCAACAAGGGAATCAGTGTTACTATATATCAGATCACACAAAGACAGCTAGTTGAGCACAACTTGTTCCCCAGTTCGAAGGGCTCCTTTCCCCCTTATTCAGTTACCACTTACCTGATCAGGATTAACATCTGTTCATGTCAAGTCACAGCTGACTAGAAGAATAGGTTACCCTCTTACACAAGAACACGTAGCGCATATTGCTTTACTACAAACTGAATACTTTATTTAGTTATTACATGCACACTCACGGAACATAATACATATCACATAACCTGCAAAGAAAAGTGAAAGATTAAGTTGTACACTCTAATAGTAAGGGGTTGACATCACCTTGGTCGTATGTAGCCTGCACTCAATGGTCATCTAGGTTCCCTTCTCGTCTGCGCCTCGGCTTCGCCTGGCTCCGCAATCACGGGTTTACTCCCGTCTCCCTCTCCGAGTCACTGGGACCTCTTCTTCATCGGCTACTCTCTTCTCTTTGGAATATCTATTTCTCGGTTTTTCTCCACCTCCAAGTTTGTCATCTGTCTTCCCTGGAATAAGTAGCAGCTTTACTACTAACGGCCAGGTGCCGCCTATGGACTAGAAGCAAGTGCCAGTATCTGCCTCAAACTTTTACTAATATAGACGTGCATTTCCTCATGGAAAATTCCAGCCCGTAACCTGCCGCCCACCAAATTCTTGTACCTCCCCGTGCCAAGGACACGTTCCCAGCCGGCCGGACTGATGTAGTGTCTTCGGCATGAAGAAAAATACAATCCTTCGATAAGGGCCGGCCTGAACCGGTTCTCTCCAAGCGAATAACACCTCCTAACTAAAACACTGCCTATGACCTAGAAACATCCAAGCTGCCAGAGCAGGAGGAAAGATGGAGTCTCTCCCGTTTAAGGCCTACCAGGCCTGCATTCAGCACGGCTCCATGAAATACCCTCACTACAGGACAGGTTATCCCTAATACTAACAAATCTATCCCCTAGGCTATATGTGCAAGCCCTGATCTATGGGGAAGAGCACAGAATCATGTCGAAGTGCCTAGTAAATAGGCTCCCTTCACTACCCTAACCCTTAGACTTGAATGGAAAGAGACTGAAGTCACCTAAATCACCCTTCAACACAATAAGACCGGAAAAATCGAGCAGTACATTTCACCCTTGACTTCAGTCTATTATACATTCATTAAATGGAGCTAACATCTGTGGAAGAATAATATGAAACAAAGCTAACTGATCTATGTCTAGTACCAAGTGTGCAGAATTGAAATAATGAAGGAATACACTGAATAAAGCAACAGATAGAAATCAAAACAGCAACAGCAATCAAAATACCACCTAATATTTGGCGTAGCAAGTGTATATCAGGTAACCAATTAAAGAGCCAGTCAAACCAGCCCTGGTCAATGTGTTTTCTAACTTCTTCTGTTAAGTCACGCAACTTGTCGATGTGAGCACGAATGGATTGTGTATGGTCAGACAAGTTAAAACAACAGAGACCTTCAAAGTCCGAGCAATCATGTCCATGTTTAAGCAAAAGATAATCAATGGCTGCTCTATTTTGCAAAATGGCCCTACGTTCACCCTGGGCGTCTAATAGCATGTCAGACAAAATTGTAGAAGTATGATTAATAGATTTCACCATCCAGCAGGCCATTTTCCCAATAGATTTGGCATTATAAACCGCCAAAGCAGGAACACCAATAATTGAAACAGCTAAGCTAAGGTATTCAGACTTGGAATATAAATGCAAAGATGGATCACAATCCTCCTGTAACATTACAGTATCTCGAAGCACACGAGAGTTGGCATTTGGATGCGATGCGAACATCAACAAACTGAGTCTCGTAATGGCACAAGGGCCTCCGGAAATGTTTGCAGGGACAAATGGCCAGGAAGTATTACCACATGAGAAAAGCCATCCGGCAGGTAGTAACATCGTGCGATAGTGACTGGGGGTAACTACCAAACTATTACAAGTCATATTGTTCTGAACTGAAACACATGTGGCCGGTGTCCTTTGAAAGCACAAAGTCCGTTCGTGGGTTGTAAACGAAGTGGCGCCTTTTAGTTTTAGGCGCAGACATTCAGAGATCGCACTAGGATTACACGTAAGAAAGAAGCACAAATCACCTTGTGTGATATTATAAGTAAGTATTTGGGACTGGATGGGCGTCTGCTCGTTCGGCAATTCAATACATAGGGGGCAATATACATGGGTAGCAAAATCACCCAGGAGAATATTGGGACGGGCCTTCGAGACATTAAAAATATGAGTTAAAGTTTCCAATGAGGCGGGGACAGCAACCAGGCAGGTCGCCAGAATGTCATGAACAGATCTCATCGGTGTCAAACAGAAGTGAGGGGCGTCAGTCACCCTCTTAGCGAGTGCGGTCCAAAAGTTCGATGATGAATCCCATGCAGCGAAGGAACGCAACACTCGGGTTCCCAGTTCATCCCGGGTTGATAGGATCCCTCCTTTCTCGTCGTAACAGTCCGGCTCCGACACATCCTGCAGCAACAATCCAAAGAATGATCTGAAAGAGAACCAAATACAGGCATTAATCATTCTCGTAAATAACATTTATCAGCCGGGACCGCTTCCCAGCTATCTTTCCCTGGTCTCATAACCAAAATGGTATTATCCTGACCGGTGGCAATGACCTCTGCTTGTTCAGGGGGATTCTTAGGCGACTGCACCCAAACTCTGGCCCCAGGATTATCCGTGGAGCCAAAACCTTTCTGGCCACGTACAGTTAGCAACGTTGGAGCAGTGCCTTTCATTAATACGCCACTGAAAACAGGCATTATGAGTAATTGAGCCACTCGGTCAGTGCGATGTATCAGTAAGTCAACCTCACTGCTATTTAGCAGGAGCACCTTAATCTCTCCCTGATAATCACTGTCGATAATTCCTCCAAGCACCTGAATGCCTTTTACAGCCAGCCCCGATCTAGGGGCGATCAATCCGAAATTTCCAGGTGGTATCTGAACACCAACACCTGTCTCTATGATGACTCGATCTCTACTTTTTATAACAATGTCATCCATAGCATGCAAGTCTAAACCTGCCGACCCTGGGGTCGCTCTACATGGAGCCAAAGCTCCGGGAGTAATTTCCCAATACATCACAGTTTCTCTGATTTCATTAGGCATAGCCTCAGCATTCGGGGGAAACAAACGCATAAGTGGAGATTCAGCATTTAAAAAAGGACGATTATTCAAGATCAATAGTGCTTGGGGCACAAAATCTCGCCAATTTTTATACTTGTCATCCGTTAACTTACGCAGCTGGTCCTTTAGCAGGCCATTCAATCTCTCCACCAGGCCCGAGGCCTGTGGGTAGTAGGGGATATGGAATATCCATTCAATATTGTTTTCCGCACAGAATTCCTGTACCAATCTTCCACGAAAATGGGATGCATTGTCAGATTGAATTTGGAATGGCACACCATAGTACATCATAATTAATTCTAATGTTTTAATGGTATTCAATTGGGTAGCTTGCTTACAGGGAAGGGCTACCAGCAGGCCACTGTATGTATCAACAATAGTGCAAACATATTGACAATTCCTACTCATGGGAAGTGGACCAATGTAATCGATCTGCCAAATTTGAGCGGGCAGTTTGCCGCGATGTAAATGACCTTTAACAATTTGGGGCCCCTTACGCCGTCTGATATGCTGACAAACGGGGCAGTGTAAAATAACATTTTTGATCAAATCTAAGGGAATATAAATTCCTCGATCAGCAGCCCACCTGCTAGTGGCCTTCTCTCCAAAATGTCCTGCCTTCTGGTGTGCCCATTTCGCCAATCCCGCAATATCAGAATCTTGCCTGTCCACCACTGCCTCAGCAATTTTAGACTTCTCATCTGCAATGTTATGAAAAAATTTGTCAAGAGAATCTATCGGGGTGTGAGCGTCCACATGGAAGATTGTAACAGTACTCTGTGGGAGCATCTCCCAAATTTCTTGCCATAACTCTTTTCCCCATAATTCTTTGGAATGTAACTTCCAATTATGGGAATGCCAAGTTGGCAACCAAACAGCCAGTCCATTGGCAGTAGACCAAGAATCAGTGAAAATATGACATGTACCAGGTAACTCTTGTTTCAAAACTTGGTAAACAGCGTAAAGCTCGGCAAATTGGCTGCTTTTACCTTCACCAGTTGTGCTCAACAATTTTTGTGTGATCGGATTATAGGACACCGCCTTCCAGTGCCGTGTCATCCCTATAAACCTCGCTGAACCATCAGTGAACCAAACATGGTTTCTTTCCGCTGCGGACAAATCATCAAAAGGCTTACCCCACTTGACAGGAGACTCCTGTGCTAAAGGTACGGAACATTCACTCTCAGTCTCAGTCGATGGCGCTCGCGCCACCTGCTCATGTAAAGAAGCAACTCCTTTCGGGCCCACACGTGCCCTGTCTTGTATGTACCATTTCCATTTAATCACACTCGCCTCTTGAGCGTGTCCAATTCGGTGAGATTTCGGCGAACTCAGAACCCACTGCATGATAGGAATCTCAGGTCGCAAAACTATATCATGTCCCAAAGTCAATTGCTCGGTATCCACCAGAGCCCAATAACAAGCAAGTAACTGTTTCTCAAAGGGTGTGTAACGCTCACCAGCATCAGGTAACTTTTTGGTCCAAAAACCTAACGGTACTTTACTCCTGCCTTGTTTCTGCCACAAACTCCAATTTGCATAAAGGCCCTGTACAGACACATTCAAATACACGTCACCATCACGTACAGGCCATAAATCCAGAGCATGTTGAATTGCCTCTTTTGCCAGACTAAACGCATCTTGCTGTGGTTTATCCCATTCAAATGCATTCTTTTTACGCGTGACCCGGTACAAGGGGGCCAATATTTGACTCAAATGAGGAATATGCTGGCGCCAAAAGCCAAACAGACCAATGAAGCTCTGGGCTTCTTTCCTATTTCTAGGAACTGCAAAATCAAGAATCTTCTGTTTAACCTGAGGGATCACTTCACGGTGCCCTTCATGCCAATTAATACCCAAAAATTTTACAGCCTGGGACGGACCTTGCAATTTATCTGGGTTGATTTCCCAACCTTTCTCACGCAGGCACTCAATGACTCTGTCTAATTGGGTCTGAACTTCCTCTTGTGTTTCGCCTTGGATCAAAACATCATCAATATAATGACATATCTGAATTTGGGGATGAACCGGTACCTCAGCCAAATGCTCTGCCACCAGCCGGTGACATATCGTAGGACTATGCACATAGCCCTGGGGAAGACTTCTAAACGTCATCTGACGCCCGTTCCACGGAAAACGGAATTGTTCCTGACACTCTGGGGCAATCGGAATTGAAAAGAAAGCATTAGCAATATCAATGGACGCGTACCATGTACCTGGATGCTTTTGGATTCTCTCAATTAGTGTAATAACATCCGGTACTGCAACAGTCAAAGAGGGTGTGTGCTTGTTCAATTCTCGATAATCAACGGTCATGCGCCAAGAGTTATCACTCTTACGCACCGGCCAAACAGGATTATTCCAAGCAGAAGTAACTGGGGTTATGACTCCTGCATCCACTAACTCCTGAATAGTGGTACTAATCTCCTCATGACCACCTGGAATACGATACTGCTTCTGACAAACCACTTTTGTCGCATGGGGAACTTGTATGGGGGGCATTCTTAAACGACCAACCCGTATAGGTCTGGACGATATATAATGCGTTGTTCCAAATTGGTAACATCCGTCATCTAGATGCAAAGTCATTCCTCTCAAAATATCAATCCCAATTATGAATTCTAGAAGTGGCACTACTAGTACAGAATACTCTTTTCTAGGAATTCTACCTATTCTCATTTCAAGCAAAGTTTGAACTGCAGGGGTTTCTTTTCCACCTAATCCGGTAATAGTAAAAGGCTTACCTGTAAACTTCTTCGATTTTCCATGAATAAGAGTGGCCTCCGCTCCTGTATCTACCAATGCTCGGGCCCTTTGGATATTACGATGTCTCCAATAAATGTCAATATCTACATAGGGTCTATTATCTCTGTGAGCCCATCTGTGTACCGGAGCTTGACCTCTTTCCTAATCATTCTTACTGCATTCCGTATACCAGGATAAATCAGGATAAAGACTCTCACGCTTCTTAGGTATCGGTACCTCCTGTTCATATCCATTCCCAGTACGGAACGGATTCGTATCTTCTGCATTGTACTGCGGGTTACGATCGACCAAACTGTGACGATCCTCTCTCCTCCTCAACTCAGGGGATTGATCCCTATCATCTCTACGTCTGCTGTGAACATAGTAAGTTCTCCCCCTTTTTCTATCCCCCTCTCTCTCCCTGTCTCTCTCTCGACGGGGGGACACATCACGTGCAGAACGTCGATCATCACGATGAACAGAGCGCCCACGGCGGTCGTCATCACCGCTACCGTCAGAACCACCACGATCACACTCAGTGGTCCGAACACGCCGGGCACCCTCTTTCCGATCCAAGCCACGTTTGCGAAACAACTCCCACAAACGAGCGGTAGTCTCACCATCAATGTCCTCCCTCCGCACACCATCAGCCAGAAGACCAGAAAAAATATCACGTCTAGTAAGTTTATTTTCACCAGGAGTACGAGTGTCAGGCCGGGACTGACGTTCATGTTTAAACCACTCACCCAACTCACCGAGTTGGCGCACCGATTCCAAAACCGTAGATAACACGTTACCAGTCTGATTAATCAATAAAGTCATCATGACCTGCTTATAGGCAACAGGGGAAGATCGAATGATACTGTTCCGCACAGAAGATGTCAACGAACCATCAAGCAACCTGTCAGCAGTACCCAGAAAAATTGCCGTTTTCATCACCTCCTCTTTGAGACGTTGAGCAGCATCACGCAAAGTATACCACGGTTTGTCATTCACAGGCCAATCAGACTCAGTGGGATATTTGATATTACAACCCTCAGTCGCCAATTGAAGTAAAGAAATTTGACCACCACCATTATAGTTACGAAAATGATCCTGTACAGTAGAATCCGAACTCAAGGAACAAAACTTCAAACAATCGCCATTATCTAACATAATGCCAGCAGCGCCCAGTTCATAAAGGCGCACCATCCATGTGAGCAAGGTCTCACCAGCTCGCTGCCGAAATCGCTGCAAAATATCACTAATTTCTTGTTGAGTAAAGTCCTCTAAAGAGTCTAAAGAAACACCCTGCGGAGCAGCGGGAGACTGCTGCAACTTCCGACGAAAAACTGGATGCACCGAGACCGCGGGATGAGCATCACAAGGAGCTCGACCAGTACTCGTAGAGGGACAATCAGTGTAAGAAGCATTGATCCCACTCGAAGAACGAGAGTAATCACGGGGTGCACCATCAAAGGTGCGAGGAGCAGACTTACAATCATGGCGGGAGCGAGAAGACTCGCGCTTGGCAGACTCCTCACCCGAGGAACAAGAATCAGTCGAGTTCCAGATATTACCATCCCATTCATCAGGATTCCAATCCAGCCCGGCTGTCGCCACGACCAGACGCACCTTTCGCGTCGAAACCCGACCGCGCCTGTTCTTGTATTTATAACGAGCAATTCGCACAGCCGCCGGTTCGGCAATAGTTTGGTAAGTCTCAAGTTTATCAGCAAGCAACTTATTTTGACACCGCAACAAAGTATGAGAATTCTGAATCTCAACAAAGTGCGCTTCCACATCTTTAAGTGATATCTGTAACTTCAACAATCTCTCATGCAAAATCCTGTATGCAGACAAAAGAATCCAACCTCTGCGCCCCAAAATGGGAATCTCCTCACCCTTCGATACGGGTGCCTTCTGCAAACAAGCAATCACATTAGCCGGCTCTGCCAGCTCCAAAGAAGAATTCCAATTCTCACTCAAACCAGTAGAATCAGCCCACTCACGGGCCAAGGCTTCATAAGGCGTTGAATCCCATCCGGGAATATCAACGGGCAACTTAAAAGTAGATTTAGACTTTTTAGAAAACATCGTGAAAAAGGAAAAAGAAGAAAAGAAGAAAAAGAAAAGAAGGAAGAAAAATAAAAACTATACACAGAAATATACAAAAATAAAATGCAAACAAAACCACGCACGCGCCGAAAGCAAACACAAGACAACCACAACGCACACAGGTTTCGTAAACGGTTCGTGACGCCAAATGTTCTGCTTGGGTCTTCGGATCAGATAGAACCCGTTCAGCAGAGCCTCTCTAACCCAAACCAGAACGTTACCCCCTCCCTAGGGCCTATTTACACCTAAATAACCACATATATGTACCACCTAAGGACAGGGAATTCCTACTATATAAACCAAGACCTACAAGTCACAGCCTCGCGGTCCCAAACGGACCCAGGACTTCCTGCCCAGACGGCAGCCACAGACTTCCTGCCCAGACGGCAGTCACAGCCTCGCGGTCCCAAATGGACCCAGGACTTCCTGCCCAGACGGCAGCCACAGCCTCGCGGTCCCAAACGGACCCAGGACTTCCTGCCCAGACGGCAGCCACAGCCTCGCGGTCCCAAACGGACCCAGGACTTCCTGCCCAGACGGCAGCCACAGCCTCGCGGTCCCAAACGGACCCAGGACTTCCTGCCCAGACGGCAGCCTTAGCACAGCCTCGCGGTCCCAAACGGACCCAGGACTTCCTGCCCAGACGGCAGCCACAGACTTCCTGCCCAGACGGCAGTCACAGCCTCGCGGTCCCAAACGGACCCAGGACTTCCTGCCCAGACGGCAGCCTTAGCACGAGTTCATCCTATAATTACCACGACATCAACAAGGGAATCAGTGTTACTATATATCAGATCACACAAAGACAGCTAGTTGAGCACAACTTGTTCCCCAGTTCGAAGGGCTCCTTTCCCCCTTATTCAGTTACCACTTACCTGATCAGGATTAACATCTGTTCATGTCAAGTCACAGCTGACTAGAAGAATAGGTTACCCTCTTACACAAGAACACGTAGCGCATATTGCTTTACTACAAACTGAATACTTTATTTAGTTATTACATGCACACTCACGGAACATAATACATATCACATAACCTGCAAAGAAAAGTGAAAGATTAAGTTGTACACTCTAATAGTAAGGGGTTGACATCACCTTGGTCGTATGTAGCCTGCACTCAATGGTCATCTAGGTTCCCTTCTCGTCTGCGCCTCGGCTTCGCCTGGCTCCGCAATCACGGGTTTACTCCCGTCTCCCTCTCCGAGTCACTGGGACCTCTTCCTCATCGGCTACTCTCTTCTCTTTGGAATATCTATTTCTCGGTTTTTCTCCACCTCCAAGTTTGTCATCTGTCTTCCCTGGAATAAGTAGCAGCTTTACTACTAACGGCCAGGTGCCGCCTATGGACTAGAAGCAAGTGCCAGTATCTGCCTCAAACTTTTACTAATATAGACGTGCATTTCCTCATGGAAAATTCCAGCCCGTAACCTGCCGCCCACCAAATTCTTGTACCTCCCCGTGCCAAGGACACGTTCCCAGCCGGCCGGACTGATGTAGTGTCTTCGGCATGAAGAAAAATACAATCCTTCGATAAGGGCCGGCCTGAACCGGTTCTCTCCAAGCGAATAACACCTCCTAACTAAAACACTGCCTATGACCTAGAAACATCCAAGCTGCCAGAGCAGGAGGAAAGATGGAGTCTCTCCCGTTTAAGGCCTACCAGGCCTGCATTCAGCACGGCTCCATGAAATACCCTCACTACAGGACAGGTTATCCCTAATACTAACGAATCTATCCCCTAGGCTATATGTGCAAGCCCTGATCTATGGGGAAGAGCACAGAATCATGTCGAAGTGCCTAGTAAATAGGCTCCCTTCACTACCCTAACCCTTAGACTTGAATGGAAAGAGACTGAAGTCACCTAAATCACCCTTCAACACAATAAGACCGGAAAAATCGAGCAGTACACGAGTCTGGTAGGACACAGATTTATAACATGCTTCAGATGGCCAGTGCTCCTTCTATGAAGATTTCTTGGTCATTCAATATAATGAGACATCCTTCTGGATTACCAGCTCTGCCTTGCACTTTAGTATTTTACTGGAAGTTTCTGCTTCATGAAGAACTTGATAATCAAAGCAATGCTTTCAGAAAAGAAGCTGTGGACTCACATAGCACAGTGTTGCTGTTAGACAAGAATGGTATGATGTAGCATAATAGTCAATATATCATTACCAGTAGGTTATACAGTAGCCAACCAGTTATACTGAATGTAGGCCGAACTGTAGAGTTATTAAGCAACAGTGAATCTGGCTCCCTTTAGTGAACAGCACATGGTAAACCAGAGTGCTGTTAACAGTTACCATATTAACTTTCATTGCAATACAGCTCGGAAGAACTATTGAGTTTAATTTTAAAATAGGGAATTGAAAATACAGCGAGCGTTAGTTTGTATATCATAAACACTACCAGAAACGAACTCCGAAATCAACGCGATAGCCATGCTAAACCCTCTCTTGCTTTCAGATATCAGTGCTTCTGCGGTTCAGATTAAGCACAGCTGTGTAACGAGGCAGTGTGGTGATATCCAGTGTCTCTGTTTCTCTCGTTTGTTCCATTTGCTCTTCCAAGGGTCTACTGTTAGCCTCTGTGGTAGTAGTGTGAGGTTATCTGTGGGTTCAGCGATCTGTGGAAACTGACATCACTCCTGTTGGCTCTGACTTGCAAGGTTAGTGCTTCTTGACGGGACTCGGTTGTAGATTGCTCCTCCCCTCATTTCATTAGAATCCGCCTCGTCTCATGTTCCGCTACCTCCCCTCTATGAGACTTGAGCTTTATTCTACACCCCCTTCCCTTTTTTGCCTCTCCACTTTTTTGCTGAGAAACATTTATTGTTGTTTTGATAATGAACTGAGAATGACATATGAGCAAGCTGGGTTCAAATGAGATACCATATTTAATCAATCAGTAAAGACATGGTGTTGGAACATCAACCATCAGAAAATATCAACTATCAAACATAGTGATATGCTAGTCAGACTTGAATGCAGGAGATGATGGGATCTTTCACGAAAGGTTTCATGGTGGATGTCAGATGGTAGTGCACATTTGTGGGGTCTGGAAGGGAAGAGTCAAGTCATTTGAAGACTACGAGGACAATTTAGAGATTGGCAGTAATTGAGTATCCACCACTAACTGGCAGATGCCCCATATTTTAACCTCTTAAACCTCATTAAACTCCATACTTGCCACCAAAATGCTGTTGTACAAGGGTCAACCTAACTTAAGGCGTTGCTTCCAAAGCTGTGTTCGCAGCATTTTTCCTGCCCAGAACCTCCATTGACAGAATGGAAAAACTCATCAATGGCCATCATGATGTAGGAGAAAGATCTCAGTGTAGCAGGGATATAATTTAACATTTTCCAAACCAAACACCCACATTGGGGGTTTGCCTTAGGACAATGTGGAAAATGCTGGCTGGATTATCTGTTCTGCCATCATGGCAAGGCATGTTGGCCAGGATTGTGAAAATTTGCAGTAAATGCTCCCACCATGTAGAAGCACCTTCAGCATATGATAGCCACTGGTCCAGCAGCAAACCGTACATTTGGTGGGTGAAGAGCAGCTGAGGAAGGGGAGGCGGTGCATCTGACTGACCAGAGGAGTGACAACTGGAGAGGTGTGGCTCACTGGTTAGTGGAGAGGTGTGGCTCACTGGTTAGAGGCAGCAGACCCGTAAGCAGAGAATCGGCCAGGGACGAGGGTTCAATTCCCGATGCGGCAGGGTCGTGGACCAGGGTCAAAACGGACTCGATAATTCTCGCCTCGGTACCTACTCTAGCCAGGAACACACTCGGCAACTCTGGGCATTAAGCTTGCCTCATCTCTACAACGGCCCCCCACAGACGCCGGGGATGCCTGGTTTCACCTTGGAGATACCCAGAAAGGGACCATCTCACAGGGATAGCCAGGACGGGTTCCCCAGTGGTCTATAGCGCCGGGACACTTCCGAGTAGCTGTGCGCTGAATAAATTAACATAACATGACAACTGGCCAGTCCAATCATAAATGATTTGGTAAGATTCTTACATCGTTAATATTAATACTCAGGACAAGGGTGTCAAGTGACATCCTTCGTAGCTGTACTTCTATGTGAAGTAGATACGCAATAAAGAGAGACTACCCAAATTAGTTTTAAAAAGCATTCGAGGTTGCCCTGCATGTTGGCCTTTTGTGTCTGAGTTACGTGCACTCTTCTGTATTAGCACTGTTAACGTCACAACCACGGACACAAGTTTGATACTTGTTTTGGGGATAGAAAGGCAGGTGCCTCAGAACCTTGGTTGATACAACTACCAAAAATATTGCCAAAAAAGATGTCTAAAAAGACTTCAACAAAGTGGCACATGCATTAGACCTACCCTTGTACAGCTTCTTTAAACTTTGTTGGCCCACTTAAGAAGTAAACATGGTGGTCAAGATGAGGACAAGAGCGATGAATGTAGTAGACTTATATTTGTGAGAACCAAGAGTTTGCTAGTCCCCGACAGGCATATGGCATCTGTGTGTAGCAATGTGTGAAGCACAGCTTGATCTCACAGGCAGCAAGGCAGACCTGGAGCTGCGAGAAAGCTGAACCTGGGACCTACATCGGATGTTGAGTTTGGGAGACCAGCTACCTTATAATATCCTACCAGAGTTTCTGGGAATGCTCATCTAAATTATTACCCTTCCTTTTTTACATGTTTGCCCCCAGGGCCCTAGCTTGGCAGGCAGAATTATTGAAATGCACCCAAAAAGGATGTCAACTTGGTCCGGATGAGGGCGCCAGCTTCTTCATTTTGGAACTCCATATTGCTGAGTCTCAAATCCCTGTGGACCCCATGAAGTGTAAAGCAGCACTGAGATGCAATCTCCTTCGTCTTATGGACTCCACCTGGTGTGTTTCCCCTTCCAAAACATCTTGCTCGGTCATAAGAATTCAGTGGCTCTCAGTTCCTACAATCCCTTTGCTATTATTGCTTCTACCTTAAAAGATGAGACCCTGTCTCAAAGTTCCTTCTCTGTCCTGACACCTTGGGGTTAGGTGAAAGCTACCTGCAGGAGACAAGCATCTGTAGAAGGGCCGCTTCAGAAATGCCCCATCAAACCTCCTTCATCCTAAAGACAAGTTATCCCTGGATAAATGAGAGTTTGAGCTCTTTAAATATGAAAACAGGTCTCTTTCTCATCCTGGACTCTCCAGTATTTCCAAACAACCTCAGCTCCTCCTGCTCCGGCTCAACATCAAGGATCAAATTTAACAAACAAAGTGAAGATAATGGAGTCATCCACCTTTCCTGTGACCTTTTCTCCTGGTAGCTTCTCTCTCAAATGTCTCAACAACATGAAACTGCTGCTCGCCAACTCTAGACCTCTGGATTCTGGATCTAAGAATAGTGATCACCACACTTGTGACCTTCAATTTGGATACATTTAACTCAGTACATTATGGTGTGAATTTAGCATTATTAAAAAGGTGCAAACCAGGGGCGTGCACCATAATTCAAGGAGGGCCAAAAATCTAACCTGGATCCAGCACTCATGATTTTGTCTGTCTCAGCATTATCAGGCACAAAAAATATCTAGGCTCCAGTTTTATTTGCTGTATGTTACCCTATTGTTTCTGCCTCGACTACAGTGCTAATGAGGAATAACACACGCAAACAATACTTCTGCCAACCAAACGTCTGTTGAACGGTGAGTCAGTGCAGACACCACCAGGAGCCTTACCTTGAGTACAGCGCCTACCACTTTTCTCTGTAATAGCTGCAGTGATGGCTTTCTAAGGAAGCTGCAGGTGCTGTGAATTACAGTCAACAATTCCAGGAAGTGCAGGCACACACGCGTGCACCCTTCGGCATCCCTGGAACAAGGAGTGCATCATCCCGCCAGTCCTCTTGCTCATCACTCAGTGTGTATCCCATTTACTTTCTCTTTCTAATTATTTGTTCCCCTTGTAGGCTGAACCCAAAATTTGGTGGTAGTGTAAAAGGCCACTGCTCTCCATCACATATATCACCCTGGTAAAGTCTTTCCATTCCACGACAGCCCCGTTGGCTCCACAGTCAAACACTTTTGTAACTTGTCAATATTTTTTCTTTACCAGAGGAGCATATCTGTGTCAGATTTTCAGGATAACTACTGACTGTAAATCAGTTCTATTAAGAATAGTTGTGAAAACTTAAATTAATTAAGGTATTTTGAAAATCCGTCTTGGATCCTTTCCTCCAAGACCCCTGATTTAGTGCATTTATCTTGCTTTTCTCCATTGGTAGCTGGCTACACCTATCGTCTTTTTTCTGAGGTGCATAACTCAGGCGAAGGTTGAGCTGGCTCATTTTACCACCTCATTGCATGTTACATGCTTCAAACCTAGTAGCGGGTGCTGTCCTACATGTACCCTTTCAAACAGAGATAAAAGTAGAGTGGTTTAATTTTGCTGGCCTGAAACCCGTAGTACCTGTGTTTCATTCCATGCCTTGCCACTGAAAATGCTGTGAATTGGGCAAATTGTTTTATCTCATGGAGTCTTGAATAATAAATATGTGCAATGCTGATTAAATGTATGATGTGGAAAGCAACTGCACTTACTTATTGTTACAAAGTATTCTCCGCACATTGCTCTACCGGTCCTTGGTCTTAGGTTTCATAAAATCAAATACTCAATCAAATGACCCCCAGCTCCTCTGCATCAATAAGTAGGATATGTGGTTTGGCGGTGACTATGATGCTGAGCTTGAACCCAGAGACTGGGGTTTAATCCTGGCTACATCACTTAATCAACAAGCATTGGCATAGCCAATAGGTCTCGCTTTTGGGACCTCATAAGTGTTTAGTTGTGCAGCACAATATCCTTGGTGCAACAACATCAACTGTTGCATGGCTAAACACTTATAAGGTCTCAAAGGCGAGACCTATTGGCTAAGCCAATGCTTGTTTCAATAGCTTTGAACGTAAGTTTAGCTACACTGTATTTTCTGCTTACAGTTCTATACTACAGTCAAAGGTTGGCATTTCTATTAGCTAGACCAGTTGGTTCACCAGGTCCACTGACATAATACACTTTAATGCAGTTCTATAGCCATAAGTTTATGGTTCAGTTATACGTGCCAGGAATTTTCCACTATGAGTGCAGAGACATCTGCAGCAGTAATCCACACAGAAGGGGGATTGGTACTACAAGCTGTAACTTGCCTTGTAAGTTTGTGTACACACACAAACATGTATGTTTGTGGGCGTTCACAATCTGAAATCTGACCCTTTCCATCCTGGAAATGGCTGGGAATGTACTCCAATCAAGCATTGCCATCATTTAGATGTTGCCAGAGAGCACAGCTGCTTTCTTTAGTATTACTGGTGCTTGTTTTGAGTTCCTATTCATGGAGTGTTGCACTTATTTTTGAGCTTCTTATTTTTGCCTTCTTTGGGCTTTTTCTAGTGGGTATTTGGCTTGTTTTTCTTTGGCAACTAAATGTTAATACTACACCAATGCTGCTTGCACGAAAGGGTGGTTTTGCACATAAATTAGTTGATGCATCTTAATTTGAGTTTACCCTTACTCAGCCCAGAAAGGCAGCAATCCCACCAGATTGCCCAAATCCTTTTAATGGCTTATTATTGCACCATCAGTGTACAGTGGTGTAACAAAACTTTCTCTTAGGTGTGTTTTTGAACCTAATGGTGTCTTCAGACTCCTGATGATGTTTTACCTGGGATAACTTTGCACTTAGATGTGATTTTGTGCATAAATGTCATCTGTGCTGCTAAATGTGCTCTATGCTCATGCTGATGTTCCTCCAAAACTCGTTAACCAGATGTGGAATCATACTGAGACACACCTTTCAGACCTAAAATACTCTGTTTTTTATTCATCAAGCCTGCAGTGCAATTGTTTGTTACTCTCCAAGTTTGCAGTTGTATTGCCATTTGGAACTCCAAACTTCGGGTATGCAAAATAGGGCATAGACAAAGGAGACAGGCTGCACAAGACAGCACAAATAGTCTGTGCACATTTGTGCTTGCACTCGTTTGCATGCATCAACACAATAAAGTCAGACTTGCTGGCTTTGCATACTGCCCTACTGAGTTTTCTCAGCTTAATGAAGTGGAAACTAAACTGAAAAGTTGTGTGTACATAGGAGTCATTATTTTAAATATGTGCATGGAGTAGCTTAAGATATTTATGTAAAGATCGTGAGACTACTGACTGATTAGTTTAAACAATTCTCAGCTTTGACAAAATTCGATTCGAAAACAGAAACCTAAGGAGAATCCCTTAGAACTACTAGCACATATTTGTGCTGTTAAGAAAGATTAGAAAATGTAACGCAATTTATATAATTATAAGTCAAACACAGACTTGCTTACAAAGTTGTTTAACTGTGCCACTGAGCTATAGGAGCTAGAATGGTGAAGCAGGGGTCATTCTGTACCCCGATCAGCCTCCCCTTGGAGGTGGGCTTTTAAGCACTGGCTACATATGCAAGGCATACCTAGTGTCAGGAGCAGCCCATTAGTTCACAGTGTCGCCGAGTATTCCGGTAAACACATGAGAAATGAGGAGTAACCTTAGGTGTTTCTACCACGGAGCCATAATTCTGTTATCGGAATGAACATGAATCAAATATGACTTTTGTCATACAGTATATCGTATCGTTTAAAATCATTTTAGCAAATACTTCAGCAATTGAATGTGTTAACTACTGAATACATACATTATTCGCTTCGTCATATAAAAATTTGATTAGATTTGATTTAATTTAATTTTTATAAAGCGCTAACAATTGCCCGGAGGCGTCTTGGCGCTACCCAAAAGGCAGAAACATTTACTGTCTTGACCAGATCAACAGACGTCGATGATGAAAAATCAGCCTGGCTCACATGTTTAGGGTCCTGTAATGAGCAAGTGAAAACGGAAGCTACTTTTGCCTCCTGGTCAAACTTCAGGATTATTAAAGAGCACGCTACCTTTGAGAAGCCAGCGTGCGAAGGCATTGGTGTGTGTTGCATGATATTTTTGAGCGTTCGTATGCCCTCTTCTATGGGATCAGGACATGACTCGACAGGGGGCATTGCCACATTTCTAAGTGTCATCATTTCCAGAGCTGCGCATTCCTGAGGAGAGTCAGCGCGAAACCACTGCAAGCGCAGGTATTCACCCCAGCAGAAGGCGTTTATTTTTTATTTTTTACGATGAGTCACTGCCTAATGGAATCAGCATTGTTTTGAAATTACTTACCTGCCCCTGTCTATATAAAATGATAATGAGGTATCAAAATTAATGATCGATCCATTTTCTTCCAAAACACCTTAATTTGATTATCTCTTTGAGCATAGTCTGGGTTAGTTTAAGAGAAGCTTTCTAACAGGCCAGCACACTCCTTTAATCAATTGACTAATTTCAAACGTGAAAGGCTTCACCCAGTCTCGTTCTCACTTCAGTGCTGCGTTGTGAATGGGCTTCGCCTTATTGCTGCGCAGTCTCTGTGGTAGAATCAAGCGCAGTGTTTGTGTGAATAAGTGGCCTGACAGAACAAGAAAAAACAAGCATTGGGTGCGCGGCCCGTAAAAGTAAGGCCGCGCGGCCGCGCAAGTCATCGCGATCACGGTGAAAGAGAAAGTCATCGCGATGACGCGCTCTGTGCTCAGCACGTGGGCAAAAGTGCAAGCATTGGCCGCGACCGGGAGTTGTGTGCACGCGCAAAAATTAAATTGAAAAAACGCGAGTGGTGCGCGCTTGTGCGCATAATAGCAAGCTGGTGGCCGGCAAGGTAGCACTTTTAAAGCAGCTACTAAATGTCTCGGCAGAGCAGCGCATGCGCTGGCTCAGGCGAGACCTAAAAATGGTGTGATTTTAGGCAAATCAATGCATATAGCAGTACCTTAAACTGTAGATATTTCTGACCAATATGGACTCAATTATATGTTTCCAATCATCACAAATGGTTTCTATACCCAGCTATAGCTGGAAGCCATACAAGCTGCTGGTCTGTTTGCAACGACTTGGATTTGAGATGTTCCTGGTAAAATAAAATGGTATATGTCCAAAGTTAGTCAAGCAGAGGTGGGACCATACCAGTATTTCAGGATATCTCTACACCATAAATTTACATAGAATTAATGTATATGCAGATCATTTACATAAATAGTGGCTGTCCTCAAAACTTGCATGACCTAGGTATGGTGGATCACAGTCAGCACATTTGTTCTTTGTAAAATGAGCTGCTGGTAAACTTAAAACCAGATTCACTCTATATCAAATATCTTGCAGTGAATATACGTTAAAACATGTGATTATGACAGCCAGGCTCTGGGTGAATGGCTCCCTCACAGACCTGTTTTTAATCTCTAGAGGAACTCGACAGGGTTGCCCCTTTATTATTTATCTCACTAGACTCTCTGGTCCGCCAGCTTCAATGCTACCACTTACACCGTGGTTTGAGGTTCCGCAGTGGTCAGCTGCTGGTATCAATGTGCGCAGATGCCATTCTGCTGTTTGTCCGAAATCCCACTACCCGTCTATCACCTCTTATCTGTGAAATTATCCGATTCAGTAGTTTGTCCGGGCTTTCCATAACTGGAATAAATCAGAGCTCTTTCCCCTCACAACGCTATCGTGCTTTGTGTACTAGAATATCCCCTCACATGTTGCAATGACTCTCACAAGTATCTGAGCATCATACTGCATAGGCAGGGGATGGTGATCCATCTTAATTGTGGCCCGGCTATTGACAAGCTCACCACACTGGTCGTTCGATGATCCATGGCTGGGCACATCACCATTATTAAAATGGTAATCTGTCCATGGTTTCTGTACCTGTTTTTGAACGTCCCCAATCCCTCTTACTAACAGTTTTTTTGCCAACTTGCGAAGTCTCCTAATCCGATTGATCTGGGTGGGCCGTTGCCCTCAAATCCACTGGGAGATCTTCACACTTCCGTATGAGCAAGGAGGCCTCGGGTACCAGATTTACAACTATATTGCTTAGATGCACAATGCCATTTTTCCTACTATTGGTACCACCCAGAAGCCTGCCTCCCGTACCTGAAACCGGTACGTGGCCAGGCGGGATGCATTCCCCTTTTCTCCATATTGCCGCTAGGTCTGGCCCATCACCCCGAAGATATTAAGTCACCCTCTACCACTATCTGGGGGTGGATGCAAAGTGGGCAGCTGTATTCCCCAGCCCTGCCCCTCAAACATAACCCTTGGCTACCTTTGACAGCGTACACTTGAGGCATCACTCCTCCTATACACCATAAGTAACCTCTTTCCCGAACAGCAGGTTATCACACACCCTGCTCTTACAAACACAGGGGCACCCACACATATGGATCCCTTTATCCTCCAAAGACCCCACGGCACACTACGGGACCGGTTACCACCCTGCATGATGGCACCTGCAGACTTTTCCCCCTTGACCTTGCTGATCAAAAAGTCAGATGGATCCTAGTTAATATCCTGACTCTATCAGTCCTGCTTAGCTTTGAAACCGGCAGCAGTGGAGGGGGCACAAACAGCCTGGGAGCATGATTTAGGCCTATTCATACCAGACAAAACATGGCGATTTTGCTGCACTCAAACAAAACATGTCTTACTAAACCACTGGCGTAAATTGTTGCATTACAAATTTCTACATTGTGCACCCACTACTCCACAACGCTTAGCGAGAATTGGCCACTCGCTCCTGGCTGCTCTGTCAGAGATGGTAGACCTTACCACTGAACCTGATCTCACGATGAAATGAAATAAAATACCAGCATTTGTAAAATGCACAGCTACCTCCACATAGGTGTCCCGGCGCTGGGGGCCCTCGGGAAGATTAGGCGAACTATTGCCCAGAGTCACATGGTGCTGGGCTAACCTGCCAATGGCGCCAACCGTGAACCCTGTGGTCCGGCGTTGGGCACCCTGGCCGCTGCGCCACACCTCTTCCACATGATGACACTGTTGAGATATGTCAAGCCCCTTCCGCTAAGTATCAGGCATTTTGACGCTATGGCATTAATGTTGGCTAAGAGCCGGATCGCAATATGCTGGGGTAGTAGCAGAGCCTCCACCAAGACTGACTGGATAAAAGACTTGATCCACTTTGATCGCACCAGCAAGGTTTATGCCTCATTGCAGCCCCCTAGAACACTGCCTAAAGATATCTGGCAGCTGTTACGAGGCCACCTGTTAACCCTGAAGGAGAATGTGCCTGCAAATGGTGCTTCATCAGACTCACACCCATAGATCTGCTTGTCATCAGAATGTACTATTCCTCTTATGATTCAGTAGATTCATCCGAACCCTGAATCGCTGTTACCCATCATTGTCACTGTACATTATATTGTACTCATGTTGTACCCTATGCTCCCTCTTGTCCACATTTTGCCTTCGTATTAGTGTATCATTATTGCATATATCAGTCACTCCTTGGTGTTCAAGGTGTGCAATGTATGTTATTGGCTACACTGTTATATGCCTGTCTTTTTGAAAATAAATTAATAAAGTTAAAAAAACCTTTTGATTCTGTTAAAGGTAAATATCTCACCACAGTATGCCCTTTAGTGTGGACTCTTAGCAAACGTTTTAGGACTGCCGGCGACCTGGAGAAAAAGTAATGGTTTCCATATTCTTGTAAAGTTTCCTCAGTCCCCTGGCTCAGTGCCAATTATTGATCCCTGTGCCTTGAGTCAAACCAGACTTTCTGAATACCCACAGGACATTGGTCGACATGAGGTGAATCTGAAAATTCTGGCATGGATCCGGATCTTGGGCACCTCAGTTGGGCACTCCTAGTGTGGGGTGTGTGGTTCTTCGACAGTATGGAGACCTTTGCCTTCAGGCTCTGCTGTCTGGAGCATGTGCTAAGCGATTTGGTACAGATTAAAGCAATCTAGTGAGATGAGACTGGATTATGCTGAGGGCTTTGCATCAGTACTTCATGTGGGAAGGATCCAGACCAGATTTTAGGACATTGACACAAAATAAATGTACATACAATTCTTTTGACTGAAGATCATTTACATAGTGGCTAATACAGAAATCTGACACGGGTCCAGTCCTCTTTTTTCCAGTGTTGGATAACCTGCGTCTACCTGAGATGACGGTAATTTCTCTTAAATTAAAAATGCTCAACAATGGCTAATTTATGTCCAGAATTGTACATGTTATTGTACAGAGTTCACTCCAAAGTGTTGGAATTTAACGCCATAGTGAAGACTCCTGTGAATTTCTGAACGTTTGTGATCAGAGATCGAAGGGGGCAGGATTAAGGGGAACAACAATGTTTTTTTTTTTTTTTTAAATTAAACAACAACAATTCCCCTACTTTTTGTTAAACGACAACCATCAAGAAATGGTTCGTTCTGACAGTTGACATGCCTTGGCCAAACAGAAAACGAAGGGCGTTTCCCGTGATATGTAGCCGAGAGAGGGGCAAAACTAAAGAAGAAATAAAGCTGCTCGCCAGGTTGCTGCTACCTGAAAGAAATGTAAATGTGTACAATCATTCAATCTTCAAATCAAAAGGCTGCTTGGAAGCTGGTATTGGCTTTAATTGATATAGGGCCGTATGTATCAAATTTTGAAATTGCGATTACCTAATTGTGATTTTCTGAGAATCGCAATTAGGTAATCGCTATTTCCAATGTATGAAAATCCATGAGTTTCATATACCGATTCCTAGTGGGTCGCAAATCGACCTACCTCATTAATATTAATGAGGTACTTAGCAATTTATGACCCCCTAGAAATCGCTAAAATCACGAGGATGGTGGCCTGCTGGGGTCAGCAGACCACCATGTCTGCAATTGCGTTTAAATAAAGTAATCTTTTTGTAAGAAATGCAGCTCGCTTTCCTTAAAGGAAAACTGCTTGCGTTTAAAAAAAACAAAAACGTTTTTTCCCCATTTTGTTTTCAAAGATCAGGCAGCGGTCCATGGGGCCACTGCTTGCTCTTAAAACACGTTTTACAACCATTCCCAAAGAGGAATGTTTTGCAGTCGCATTTACGGGCACAAAACATTCATACATTCCATTAGGATTCGCTATTTAGAAGGGACGCTTTAAACACAGCCCTTGCAAATACCGAATCGCAAACCCATTTTGCAATTCGGCAACAGGTTACCAAATCGCAAAATATGGTTTGATACATGTAAAAAGCCTTTTTTGTGTTCGACGTTTGCGAACGCAAAATTGGTTGATAGATGTGGCCCATAGTCACTTGAGGCTTCATGATGACAAAGATTTATTATTTTTGAGAGGTAATGCAATACCAGCTGTGTTCTGTAGTGCGTACATTTAATGGACACTTATAAAATTGTTTGCACTAGGTAAAGTCAGATTTGCAGATAATAAACACTATATTCTGAGTGCTTTTATGAATCTTAAACCTAAATCCTTTTCCACATTGTGTAGCTGCCGATCTTATATTGTGTGTAACACAAGTTTAAAATAATGATTTGCATATTAACAGTGCTTTCTGTCACAGGCTGGGATTTCGAAGCATTAAAAATGCAAAAGTCACTATTGTTCACTGCACCAACCAGGATTCAGTTTTGGTCCTCTGTGGTTAACCTTATAGAGCGATCTGCAGTGATCACATTAGCCAATAGAGTTTTCATACCATCAAATAATGCATTTCCCACAGATTAGTTAAACTTGTATTTATTTTTCCGTTTAAGATGTGTGCATTAATTTATATGCAGTCACCTGAAAGTGGAAGACTGACTAACTAGTAACAAAACATTTTGTTCTATTTAGCCACGTCTCTGACCCCGCCCACACTCGCTGACCCCCTCCCCCATAGCACTAAGAATTGGGCCTGGGCTGTAAATTCCGTTCCGCTCGCGGAATTTGGGTAACACTGTTCCCAAGTTTTTTTCAATGCGCTTCGACTGCTGTTTGTGATAGTTCCACATGAACACTTATACTGAAAAGATATATGAGGAGACAGCATAAACTGCCAAAATTATGTGCTTACTTAAATATGTCACAATTAAAATGTTACCTCTTTTACATTTCTACTTTTATTTCTTTTATCAAAATTTCAATAAACAGTCCATGTTAAGAGAAAGCATAAACTACTAAATTTGTGACCTTTCTTAAATGTCACGGCTATAATATTACCTCTTTTAAATTTCTATTTTTAATGTATTTATTTATCGAAATATTAATAAACAGTGCCCAGAGAGGAAGAATACACTAAAAAGCACATTAAAAAAGACACAGTATTGCCTGGTTGAAGCAAATCACACTATCTATGCAAAGAATCCTGTCCTTTAGCAGTTTTTAAATATAGTGTAGTTATAATGGATTAAACTAGCTCCCGAATCCTGCCAAACACATTTGTGCTGAGAGCGCGACTACAGTGAAGGCAGCGTCTGCGAACTGGTCCAGACGAGGGATGAGGTTGCCTTGGCAACCGGCGCCCCATGCAGCTCCTCTGAGCGGTTTTGCTTGTGATGGGTTCTTTCATTGTACTTGGAGTTGTCGGCCCTAATGGGGGAGCGCTGCTCAACTAGGGTTGTTTAGCCTCTTCTGGCCTAAGCTACCATCACAGGCGCTGAGGGGCCTGCCCTCCCTGGGGGTCGGAGCCCTACTGATAAAGGTCAAGAGGTGTTGTTGTATGTGACTAATAATGTGCCTGAGGCCGGGCCAAGTGACCAGAATATCAAGTATCAAGGAGGGTGCCCAACATAGGCCCACAAGGGAGTAAAGTAAGGTTATAAGCATAACTATCAAGAAGGAAGGGCATAGACAGAGACAGAAGCACACATATAGTTACAGGTACTCATTTGCAAACACGCATTTTCAAAAGCATAAAATCTCTTGGCTTCGCTCTAGACAAGAACCTGATTCTGAAAAAATACATCGTCATAAAAACCAACCCCAAATCATTCCACTCCGAGGAGTCAAGTCTCTCAGTCCACCTGAAGGCTTCGGAACTGTAGTGCAATCACAAGTCCTCTCAAGGTTCCACCCTGGCACCTCCCTACGAGCAGGTATATCCAGAATTTTTATGGTACCTTAAAATAAGGTGTTAGGGGTGCAACCTGGCTTCAGATAACTGGACCACATTTCTCCTATCTTTATCACTGTAAACACCTTCCCTGGAAGGCAGGGCCAGCAGAAATATCAAGCTGCAGCGTTTTCTGCATAATTGTGGATTTGCCTCGTTTGTCACATATTCCTTAAAGTCTGCTGCATGATCTGCAGTTTTTACCTAAAGTAGTTTAGCTTCTTGCTCAAATGGATCAAAAGTTAATAATAAAAACATGGCGACACGTGTTCCTGTGCATTGGAAGGCCCTAGGCAAAGGTTGGCTGGCCATCTTTCACTTGCTAATTGCTGTACTTTGATATTATATTGGTATTAATGACGTGAAATATTTTTATATGCAGTTTTATCATGTGTAAAAATGACAAACGAATGAAGTAATACTATCACAAAAAGAGCCACATTAGGTCATATCATTTGGCTTTTCTTCAAGCATAATTCAATCAACCCTGCAGCATAAATAAGTCCTCTTATGCCTCATAATTCCAGTGGCCCTTCGTATAGGCCAGAAGTGTTTATCAAGCTGGTCTGCATAGTCCATAATCCCTCACAGGGGAAGCCGCAGCACCCAGCACACCAATGAGTCATTGCAAGCGGCTCTTGCCCATCCTGCACCTCTACTTCTAGAAACTTCATCTTTCAAGAAATAAAGAACTCTGAAACAACCCTTCTCTGGAAGTTCTAGGGTAAAAACAAAAAGGCAGTTCTAGGAGAATCTGGATCTCTGCCCGCCAGATATGGGAAGTGATCCCTCACGAGTCCCCTTTTACCAAAGCACCATATAGAGAGAGAAAGACTTAGAATGAGGGAGGGGAGAGAAAGAAAGAGAGAGAAAAGAGAGAAAGAAAGAGAAAGGACAAAGCGAGAAAGAGAATGCATGACAAAGAGAGGAAGAGGGAAATACAAAGATAGAGAAATACAGAGAGACAAAGAGTAAGAGAGCAAGAGAGAGGGAAAGTGACAGACAGAGAGAGAGACACAGAGAGCCGGAGCTTAGGCTAGGTAGCTGCTGGACGGCTGACCCTTGAAAGCATCTCCCGAGCCCCGCGCTGCTCAGATGACCTCTAAGCTGGTCAAGGCCAGGAGGCTATGACAGCAGCAGGTTCCAGCAGGTGTTTGGTTAGCCCACTGGACCTTCAGCTAGTATTCCCAAGGATCACACGAGGGTGCGAGGACCTGGCACGCAACATGGATGGGGAGATACTGCTGTGACCTAGTGGAAGGAGCCTGGAAAAATGTTTAGCTGTATGAGGAAAGGAGAGTACGTGTGTGGATGGGGTCTGAGCGCATGTGATGAGTGAAAAGGACATTACCACCCGCAAGCTGCTGAGCATTATCAGCTTTTTATTGCCACGTTATGCACCCTCCCTCTTGGTCCAGACCTAACATTGCAGGGCATGCATTATATCCCAGCAGGAGTGGGCAAAAAGGAGTATGTCTTATAAGAGGCAAATTATTTCTGCAACCTCAGGCAAAATAAAATTTTGCTTTTGGGACTCTCCTTCTGCCTTCATTGGCATGTATCAGCAAACCTACTCAGGGCTCCAGGTGAAACAGCTTTTAAAGAACTGTGCTGAAACATCTGAGTGTTGTTTTGGAGAATGTGTGGTACACAGTAATCATTCTAATGACACATTGTGTTCTTCCGGTGCAGATTCTGGGTGCCCCCTCTCAATATTTCTTTTTTGTTTACACCCTTTTCCCTGCTGACAATAAACATTCTTCGGTTTGTTTAGCATTCTTGTGAGCAGAGAATGATAATCATATGTTTCCTCTTTTCCAGGGCTTTCACTCCAAAACACTTTGCAGCAATACTTTCTTTGCAATAATTATTATTCACTGTGGAAAAATGGAAGGTTTTTGCATGTTTATTTGTTATTGTATTTCTTGAATAGATTTCTTCCAAGACGAACGAGTCATGAAATTCTTATGCTAATACAAATGTAATTTTATTTAAAAAAAAATAGATTCATTCGTCAATATGGTTAACAAGAGAGGATCCTCATAACAATTTTATATTTCTTTTCCTCTTCCATCAATTTTAAGGTTTACTGCTGTCACCCTTTGGTGAAAAGTCTGAAGTTTAATATCGTTATATTTCAAACTTTTATATTCACTGAGCACCCACTGAGGTTACTTCATTTGTTTAAAGATGCAATATGAATTCAACGGCAAGATACTCTCCACTATATCAGAAGTCAGGGGACGGTTGTTAGCAGTCAGAGACAAGTGGGGATCTACACACTTTACCCTAGCTAACATATACACCCCTAACACACAACAAGAGCCCTCTATTATTAATGCCCTAACAAGTGTACTACCATCTCCGGGTGCGGCCATTGTAGGGGGCGTGGGGGGAACTTCAACCTGGTAATGGACTCCTTCCTCGACCACTCTGGTCAGCGGTCCACGCAGTCGCGGTCCTTCTCTGCAGAGGGCTTGCAGATCATGGGTTTCAAGACACCTGGCGCCTCCAACACCCGGGAGAGGGAGACTATACATTTTACTCTGCGGCACACAAAACATACGTGCGCATAGATCACTTTTTGGCATCAGCAGCTCTGGCACCAAGGCTGAGAGATGCATCCATCGAGCCCTGATCCCTATTGGACCACGCTATTTACGGTCATGAAACAAGCAGAAACTTCTCAGACAAGTCCTCCTGGATGGTGGCTACGGGAGAGCCTCCTACAATCCCAGGCGGTTGTGGCAGCCATTCGCACACGACTACTAGATTATCTAGGTACTAATGGTTAGGCCTGGGCGGTAAATTTTGTTCCGCTCGCGGAATTTGCAGAATTTGGGTAATTTCGCATTCCGCGGAGAACACGGAATTGCCAAAAATTCTGCGATCCGCGGCTTCGAGGAATTTTTGGCTTGTTCGCGCTTTCTAAATGCGTGTTCGTGAAATATTTCTCCCGAGCACGCAAACAGCGTTTGCGAACAGGAAAAAAGCGGAACAAGCAATCTGCGTCTGATGTAGGGAACACCTCTCAGGCGGCAGGCTGGGAAGCGCTAAAATTAGTGATAAGGGGTGAGTTTATCGCAATAGCTGTGGAGGAGAATCGAATATGTTGAGAGAAACGCCAGAGCATAGAGCAGGTGATAGCGGAGATGGAGGCCATAGAAACACAGACAGAAACTGGAGAGAGTTGGAGAAAAAAAGGCTTCTCTTGAAGCGTCAAGACTTAGATAGGGCGGTATATGCCCTCCTCAGCCTGCAGCATAAATTGTATCTGAGCAGTGACCAATGCGGTCGAATGCTTGCGCAAAGGCTCAGAGCAAAGGCGGTGGCAGCATCGATCCTCTCGATCAAACAACCTTTCAAAGAGGAAGTGCAAGTGGACAAGCAAATAGTAGAGATGTTTAAAAACTACTGTCAAGCCCTCTACTCTGAGCCGGACTCCTCACACACAGAGTCACGCACCTACTTGCAAGGCAGTCCAGTCACCCAATTGCCGGAGGCAATAGCAGCCCAACTTGACCAACCGATACGAGTCTTGGAGGTAATCACAGCGATCACGCATCTTTAATTGCACAAAGCACCGAGCCCGATGGCTTCTCGACACAATTCTCAAAAATTTCTGCCCGGAATTAGCGCCGCTGTTAACGTAGTTGTTTAACTCCTTTCTCGAAACAGGCTCCCTCACGGATTCCATGGTGTAAGCCTCGATATCAGTAATCCTTAAGCCCTCGAAAGACCCTACGGAATGTGGGTACTACCGCCCCATTTCACTACTCAATATTGATGCAAAATAATTTGCTGCAATTCTGGCAGCCCGGCTCAATCCGCTGATGGCAGCTTGTAGACCCGGACCAAGCGGGTTTTATCCCCACACGACAGGGAGGAGATAACACTTAAAGACTTCTCCACCTCATGGATGTCATACATAGGTCACGTAGAGAAGCCCTATTCTCATTAATAGACGCTAAAAAAGCGTTTGATCGCGTGCGCTGGACCTACCTCTTCCATACGATGCGCCACTTCAGGTTTGAGGAGGGGTTTATAAGATGGGTCAGCTGCATATATCATGCCCCGAGAGCGTTTGTGGGAGTCAATTGAACATCCTCTGACCTGTTCCCAATCTCACGTGGCACCCAACAGGGATGCCAACCATCTCCCCTCCTCTTCATACTCTAGATGGAGCTGCTAGCGCAAAGAATCTGCAACGACCCGCAGATCCAGAGCATCCAATTTGGGGCAGACACTCACACCATAAGCCTCTACGCAGATTACGTCCTCCTCTCATTAACGAACCCACAGACATCTTTACCGGCATTACTAGAAGAACTAAGGTGTTCCGGAGAGATCTCGGGATTTAAAGTTAACTTAAACAAATCCCACATCCTTAACCTATCTGTTACTCCTTCTCAGGAAGAAAACCTGAAGAGGAAGTTTCCGCTGTCGTAGGCAGTGCAGTCCATTCCTTATATAGGCAACATGCTGGCCCCATCCGTTCCTAAGCCCTTAGCTCTAAACTGCATGGCACTTATCGACCAAACGACCCATGCACTGAGCTGCTGGAGCCGACTGAACCTGGCGTGGTTTGGACAAGTAGCGGCAATTAAAATGACGGTTCTGCCACGTATCCTCTATACCTTCCAAACCCTGCTACTAGTTCTGCCCCCAAAGGCACTCCACACTCTGCAACTCACAATTAATAGATTTGTCTAGGGTGGCAAGAATGCGAGTCTGGGACAGAGTGGCCTGCGACAAAGGTCTGAGAACGTTTCCTTCTCCGATGTCCCCAATAACAGATAACCACGACTTTCCCTGGGATGCAAGTCAGAAGTGTTCAGCAGGTGGAAAGAACAGGGATGCAAATGGATAGGCTCCTTGTATGACCCCCCAAAAGGTTGATCTCCTTTGAGCAACTGAAACAAGAATACGCGCTTCCTCAAGCTGATGCATTTCATTACCTTCAATTACGCCACTGGGTGACCTCTCCTGCATATCAGGCAGCATGGTATTTGGGAAATGGCTAGTTCATAAAAAAGACAAACATCTAATCTCTGAGCTCTATATGATGCTACCCAGGGGTAAGGAAGGAGGACGAACCAAGGGGCATCATGCTGGCCCCATTCATTCCTAAGACCTTAGCTCTAAACTGCATGGCACTTATCGACCAAACGACCCATGCACTGAGCTGCTGGAGCCAACTGAACCTGGCTTGATTTGGACGAGTAGCGGCAATTAAAATGACGGTTCTGCCACATATCCTCTATACCTTCCAAACCCTGCCACTAGTTCTGCCCCAAAGGCACACCACACTCTGCAACTCACAATTCATAGATTTGTCTAGGGTGATAAGAAACCGCGCATATCAGTTGCACAGCTGGCGCGGCCCAAGGAAGAAGGCGGGGTGGGGCTTCCATTGATCCATAGGTACTTACAAGCGGCACACCTCTGCTATATTGTTGAAAGGAACCGAACACTATCCGAGAAATATTGGTCCTTTATGGATCAAACGGTCGCGGGGATGAATATCTGGCGGGATGTCTGGCTAGTAACATCATCCACTATGCGAGTCTGGGACAGAGTGGCCTGCGACAAAGGTCTGACAATGTTTCCTTCTCCGATGTCCCCAATAACATATAGCCACGATTTTCCCCCGGGACGCAAGTCAGACGTGTTCAGCAGGTGGAAAGAACAGGGATGCAAACGGATAGGCTCCTTGTATGACCCCCAAAGGGTTGATCTCCTTTGAGCAACTGAAACAAGAGTACGCGCTTCCTCAAGCTGATGCATTTCATTACCTTCAATTACGCCACTGGGTGACCTCTCCTGCATATCAGGCAGCATGGTATTTGGGAAATGGCTAATTCATAAAAAAAGACGACAAACATCTAATCTCTGAGCTCTATATGATGCTAACCAGGGGTAAGGAAGGAAGGCGAACCACGGGGCAGCTATGGTGGGAGGAGGCATTGGGTCGTGCTCTCTCAGACAATGAGTGGGAGGCCATACATTAGAGGGCTCACCACACAGCTCACAGCAGTAGTGGGACAGAATCAGCTTACAAGGTGCAAGCATACTGGTATCTTACACCTGTGTGCATTCATAGATGGGACAAAGGACGCTTGGAGAGATCCTGGGGGGGCTGTGGACAGACAGGCTTCACTGGTCCATTTGCTATGGATTGCCCAAAACTGATGCACTTCTGGGAATGTGTGTTAGACGAAATAGATAGGGCATTTGATAACAATATCCCGCGCATCCCAGTATAACCCTCTTGGGCCTTCCGAACCCCCTGATGTTCCCCCTGTGCTCCTTGAGGGGTAGACAGATAGCTCTAGCACTGCTGGCAGCGCTTCAGGTACTTTTAGCCCGATGGGACTCATCGAATATCCCTGACCTCACAGCATGGCTACATAAACTCTGGCTAACATTGGCGATGGAGCGCATTTCCTTAGTAGCAGAGCAGAAGGAGGTAACCTATGCAGAGTTGTGGGCCTCGTTCATTCCGATCCTCTTGACAGAACTGCGAGAGATCACGTGCCCCAAATATCTACAAATAATGCAACATTTCCCAGTGTGAGAACCTGAACTACTAGCATCGCCCCCAACGGGAACCTGGGGTCACCTCCTTTTTGTTTTTGTAAATAGGCCTTCTCTCTCTTTTGACTAGGGCGAGGCATAGCTGGTGTAGAGGATGGGAAGGTGAGGGGAGGGTGTGGGAGGGACAGTTCTTTTAAGTGTTTATATTGAGGTATTTCGTTCCTTCACCATATGATCCATTGACTGCTGCTGGCCCCCGGGTTGTACGGGCAAATCTGTGTATTATTATATTTTATGGTAAACGCTGCCGCCAAGGGTTGTAGGAACTCAGCTCTGTAAAGATGCATTGGATCCTTTTTTCAATAAACAGAATGGTTCCATAAAGATGCAATATGAAACTCTATCAGGCTCTTGGGGGGGGGGGGGGGCGGGAGGGGGGTGAAGTTGCAAAAATGAACAACTTCTAACTTCACATAATTTCATTAAAAAATAGTTATGCCTAATGAGAATCTGGTAGAGTTTGCGTACCAGGGAGTTAAAAGAGGCTATCGGGCAATCACTGAGCAGTGGTTCTGGAACAATTATCGGACTGGTCATGAAAATCAAAATAGAGGCGGATGTCAACTTCTAAAGCTACAAAAAGTTGTAATTAAAAAAGAGCGTTGTTTTTCTTGTGCACTTCTAAGTAAAGCCAACGTGTTCTCATTTGCTTTGACACTACTGGAAATATTGATAAATAGGAAATGTATCTCCTCTGTACTTCCAATGCTGGTCAAATCGTTTCAAACATTTGTAGCAGTAGAAAGGAAACTATCAAAAGTTTTTTTGATAGAATATCTCTCATACACAAGCCTTAGCCTCTTTTTTTATGGTTTCACTTGACAGGGCAGCTGTTGCCAGATGAATATGTGAGTATCACTAGAGAGTGGCTTTAGCTCCGCCCACATGTTGGGATCCAGGAGCACATGTTTTGATTAGACAGAAGTTGTGTGCTTTCACAAAAAAGTGCTTACCCTCCATGCAGCTGTGATCATTGTATTCATTTATCCAGCTGCTTATGCTTGGACTTCCAGGGGCACACACATGACTTTGGAACGCTATTAAAAAGTGTTAGATAACTAAATCATTTATGCTGTTTTTCTCTGGCCGAACAGATGCCAATTGCAGACGACTATAAAAAACTAAACAAGAGACGTGTGACCCGTCCTGACGCGAATACAATTTTAATATTGCGTTGTTATTTAAATGTGGCTCTTTTGAGCACAACATTCTGCATTCCGTCCATCATTTGTGTGTTTTTTGCAATATTTTGATTGGTCACCAACTTATGCCCTGATTGAACTGATAGATGGACAACATAAAAGACCGAAAAGTCGATGCATCAACCCATTTTCCATCTTATCGAAGAAATTCTACGACTAGGAAATTCATGTTGTATATATAGGCTGTTTCCAAACATGACTATATCTTGAAATGGGTTTAAATACATTGGTGATTATGCGAAACTAGATTAAGTGATTTTGGTTTTGTCGCCTTTGTATATATGAGATTTATATGTACCCCAGAATTTCATTTTTTGGTCATAAATTGATACAAAAAAGCAATACACCTGTCTATTTATCTTTGTCCTATGAGATTTATTCACTATTGAATATTTGAATTTATGTTACAAATTTATATTTTTGATGCTATTCTTAAAGCATTTATAAGTAATTGTTGAAAGGAATTTCATTGTTTATTTTCAAATAATATCCCTTGTAGGCATCTCTACTCGAAATGTTTTTCTCTGGCAGCAGCACAGATGGAAGGAGGGTAGTCATTAACCTGCATTGGAATTTAGGTCTGCCTTGACAGTGCAATGGTGACCTTTACACCTACACCAATATTATTCTACAGTTCTTCGCTTCCACACTAATACATGTCTATTCCCTATTTATCTGTAATGCAGCACCATTGCCATACCACATTCCTTTAAAGACAAACCTATTGGCATTATCAATGCTTGTTCAATATTCTGAACTAAACATGAGTGTCAATAATGTCACTTTATACAAGGCCCAAACTTTTTGTTTGCAGTTCTATACAGCACAAACGTGGCCCAAGGCCATTTGAGAGCTTTGCATAAACACCAGAAAACATCAAAGAAGGTCAGGTTTTTTTAAAGACAATGGCCAAAGGGTGCCATCAAAACAACATAGGACAGATTGAGAACCCTGCAGGACACACAACACAACAGACCTATCAACAAACACACCTGCAGTGTAAGCAGCAATAGACCAACTAAGTTCTGCAAAGAACCTATAGCAAAGCAGAAAAAACACAAAGCGCTTGGATTTATTAGTTCTTAAGCGATAAACAAAAGACAATTATTAGTGTGGATGTTAATATTCAGCAAGATATGTTCCTTGCTTATAGAGCATGTTTTCGGAAAGGGAGAAGAGAGCCTGGTGCTGAGTGACTCAGACCTCGTCTATGTGAGTCATATGATAAACCTGTGTAGAGGAGTCGGGTCGAGGTACCGTCTTCAAGAAGGCGCTATAATGTGACACAGCATTTGCATGTGACATACGGGTACATAATTCCCTTATGCATCTTTCTGTTTCTTTTTCTCTAATAGCTTAAGAAAAGACCACCTCCCTTTCGGGCAACTGCGAATGGCCATAAAAAGCATGGGATTTTATTATCAAAAAAATGTTTTTGGCATTTTATTAAAGATGATATATACTATACATTTATTACTGTTAACTTTGAAGCCATACAATAATCAAAGATTAACACTCAGTAAAGGTGATCACTAATACTGAAGTTATAACTGCTTATAGCCCATGCCAAATGATTTAAGTAAAGACATACTTGGTAAAGAGTGCCAGAATAAACTGACCGTGCCATCAGGCGGAATCGTCAACTACCTACTAGTCTTTTATACTTTACTGATTATCATGGGAAGAAACTTTAAGAAGACTGTGAATAGACAGGTGCAATTTTGCGTACTGGAGAGATTGTTTGGTAGGGTGGAAGGCAGATGGGAACAGTCACCATTATAGCTTTTCAGTTGTGAGCACATGAACCAGCAACTTACAGGCAGAGGCAGCTTTAGTGCGGGTGGCGCCTGGTGCACCAATGTCTTTTGGTGCCCCCCAATGACCACCTCTACCACGGATTCCCTCACTACCTTCCTTTAACAGTGCCCCTCAAGCCTCCATAATCACTCTCTCTCAGATACATTTAATTAGTTTGATAGCGTCACTCATAAAAGTGAGGGGTGTCAGAGCACTTTACATCACACACACATAACACAGAGACAATCAATCATAGGGTGTAAATCAGTATATTGGAAACGTTACATAAGACAGAGGACTACAAGGGGTAGGAGTCACATGTCATCATAAGTTTGCTTGGGGTCTGGAGAAGCACAGACTCTGAGTTTAAAACGTAACACCATGGTTGGGGGTTTTCTTAAATAGTAAGAATTGATTTCTACCCAAATTAACCCTTTTTGCAACATTAGGATAATGAAAGACTGGGGAAAAATTATAACAATCTAATCTATACCTTTCAGACTGCATGCAGACCATTGATGACAGTTAATAGCTCATTGTTCTATGTTAGGTTTTTTTGAATTATAGACTGCAAATAACAAAAGGAAGTCTCTGACAAAAGCAGTAACCCACTGACCAATTTACATTACATTCCCTTTGTGATCTGCATGGTACATGTTCTTTGCAGCAGGCATATTATCCCTCTGCACAACCTTACAATGAATCAAAACTTCCACGAGTCAAAACTTCCATTAGACAAAACTCTGATCTCTTTCCAGGAAGAACATTAATCACCGGCGTTATCTTGACAATTTTATTGTTGCCTGAAAATTGCTGGAGGCCAGGAAAGTGGCAGCAGGTGCTTTTAACCCCTTGCGTGCTCATGACGGAACCACGCCGTCATGAGCCACGGGTGGCGGGTGCTCATGACGGCGTGGTTCCGTCATGCTGCGGCCGCTCCGGCCACGCATCGCTGATTCCCCGCCTGTGCGGGCGAAATAAAGAGTGGGCGGAGTCGTGACGGAACCACGCCGTCATGAGCACAGCTCGCCCGTGACTCATGATGGCGCTGCACTCACCCCGCAACCCCCCAGCGCCGCGGCGGAATTTGCGCCGCGGCGAAGGGGTTAAAACCATAATATACTTGTAAACAGGTGCCCCCACCCGAAGTCAGCACCCAGTGCGGGGGCACCAGTCGTACCTCCCTAGAGCCACCCCTGCGTAGAAGACTCAGAGTCTCTGCAGCTCCCTTTCTAGCACTGTCAGTTGGTAGACGTAATGTTTAAATCGCCAGCTTGGCAAACATTTTTTATTAAAAAAAAGAAACTTCCAAAGTGGGAGTATTTTTTCTGTGAACAAAACATTTATAGCCCCAATGGTAATGCAGCTGTCTATGGGTCAACATTGTGTATTTTCCTTCCCTGGGCTCCGCCATTGCTCAAAGGTGGATACGGGCAGGACAAGTGGGCGACAATAGGCCCTCAATAAATAGGGAGGGACAGTAATCACTATGTCCTGATGGCTTAATTGTGGACTGGTCACCAGGTCGAAGGTTTCGTGAGGTAAAGCAGTACATCAAGCTGTGGTGCTGCCTTCGGAAACACAATGCTTCCCCCGACTCTGAGTGTAGCGGGGGAATTATGAATTTGGCGGGATGCAAGCATCACCGATTTATGGTGGTCCTCTCACTCCAGAAAGCTCTAAATGATGCCCAGGGCACATATTTTGTTTCACAGTTCCCTCAAATATTATGTTCTCCAGAGATCTGAAAGTAAAATAATGGAGCAAAAGTTAGGTTATGGGAGAGAAGGTTTTTGCCAACAGCCCTACTCCATTTTCTTAAGAAGGTTCCATGGATTTCATGTACATGTACATTTCTAGGTATGTAGGCTTGTCACAGAGATGCAGAGTCAGGGCAATGCTGAGGTCACTGGGCACAGGATCGATGATAATTATGTTGTGTATACGTAGGAGGTCTTTGCCCTGCTTCTGCCTTACTCTCACATTTGAAGAGTAGTAACCTCGAAGCAGAAACAATGCCAGAAGCATAGTGAGTGTTAACCAGCATCTATTTCTTGGACCATGCACCAGGATACTGAACAGGTAAAAAGGTGGACCAGATGCTGAGGTTTTGGATCAGAGTATATCAGAAACAAATCCCAACTTGGGATTCCAAGTCTGGAACGTCCAAAAAGCCATTCCATACAGTGTTCTGCAAAAGAGCAGGGTATGCCGATATTTTGTGGGCACTTGTGGGCATGGAGACAGTCGAGAATGGAGGGAAAGGGGGCCAACAACATTCTGCAGCTGTGGCACTGAGATGCAGAAACCAGTGCTGAAGGTGCTTGACCAGAACCGTATCAAGTCATTCATAGATAAAGGACCAAACAATAGGAAGCCATGGCTCTGCTATTTGGAGGAGGCTATACAAGCCCTGGAATTTAGGGGTGGGTGAAGAATTCCGCTATGTCGGTGGAGTTTTCACCACCAACTCTGCGCTCTTTTCGGAGCACGGAATTCTCAAAAACTCAGTGGAGTGACATGGAGCGGAGTGTTTTCTCTCGAGCGACTTGCCAACGTTAAGTTGGTGAGTGCTCGAGAGACAAAAATCACACGCTGGGCCTCACCCCAGTGAGATTTCTCAACGAAAGCGGTCACAGCAAGATACGACTGCTCACGTTGAGAATTCTGCCGCTCGCTTTAAGGAAGCTGCCGCTTGAGTAGAATATCTACTCGAGAGGCTGAAAGCAGCAGTGCCCTCTGGTGTGATGCATAGCGCTATTCATGCTGATTTTACAGCGCAGGACAAACTCCAGGTGCTACAAATCTTTGCAAGAAGTACGACTTAACATACTCCACCTCTGGCAGAACTCCGCAGAGCATGGTGGAGTTTTTACGGCACTTCGCAGAGTTCCGTGGAGTAAAACTCCGTCCAGAGCTAGAATTGAGCAGCATCTAGGAAAGCTAGTCATCAAGATTGACCCTAAAAACTGCAATCGAATCTCAAATAAATTTGCTGTCGAGCTGAAGACATGTTGGAGTTATCCAAAAGAAAATTTTACTTCTTAATCATGAACTCATATAATTTGTTAGATACTCAGTATTACTTATCCGAGCAGGAAGCAAATCAACAAGAGAGAAAATTATTAGATTGAGGTCAGTGCTTTTTCCATTAAAAGAATTCATATCAACTTGGCGCTCAGAATCTTCTACACACTGTGGTGCAGGCTTTGTGACTATAAACAGGGGTCTTTAGTCCATCTTTCATGCTGCTGCGCTCAGACCTATCACAACGCTGCAGTGCAGCATTGTGATTGGCTAGGGCAGTCAGGAGCCTGGGTGTTTCCTGGTTCCTGTTTTTGAGGCAGCGGCGAGTGGACTGAGAGGCGACGGCCAGACGGGTGGCCGGCCTCAAGGTAAGTGTTATTTTGAAATATTTTTATTTAAATTTACAACGAACCTCGTCCCCCTGCCCCGCCACCCCAGGTAAATTGCGGCCGCCACTAACTGCCCAGGGGTGCAGTCTGAACAACGCATCTATATAAAGCAGATTATGCTTACCAAATAAACTGACAAGCTGTAAGGAGGCACTGGGACATTGTCTAAATCCCAAAAATATATTAGTGCTTTGTCGCTGTGCAAATGTTTTACAATCTGTTTTTAAATGTTTTTTATTAACAAACCAAGTTAATATTGGTATGGTGTACGTTTTAATTGTTAATTCTTTTTTGTAATTGTTGAACTACTATGCCATCCTACTTAATGTACATGTTTTATCAGCTTTTGTAACAATTTTAATTAACCAAATACAATACATTTATGATTGACAGACTCACTGTCTGTTGCAGGGTGGGCGAAAGTATGAAGCCGACACTGGATTTAGGCTGAGGATAAGGACAAACTAGGGTAACATAACTGGGAAGGAAATATTCACTCATGCCACCGCAATGGAGCACTCACCTAAGACTTAGGCAACCCTGGACCTGCAACTCACCGAATCGGAAAGGCGGGACTGGGTGGCTTTAAAGGGGGCAGGTCCAAAAATGTGTTCAGTAAAGCACAGTCCTTCAAACAAAGCCCATCCAATGTAAAAGTAGCCGATGCCCAGATGCCAGGAAGGGTTTGGGGAAAAATGACCAAAGCCCAGTATCCCAGGAGTCGAATGGCATTGAAACTAAGAGTGTGGAATGTGCTGCAGAACCCCATAAACCTTGAAAGAATTTATTTGGAGAATGAACGTTGAAGGGGCTGCTCAAGTGTTTTTCTTCAGACAGCATTTGTTGTGTTTTCAAAGAGTCTGCCATATATCTAATATGCATCTGGTGACGTGACTTTTCTGTCCAGCACCGCCATTCTAAAAACGGTTTCAGCACCTAGGCGGAGTTACTTTATAGGCAGCAGTGAGGGAAAGGCCAGGGAGGGAGATGGAACCATTCAGAAGACCCTGATGTATGACTTCCCTTGTTCCAGGCAAAGGGATGGGACTCCCTCTAAGTGATGGATGATTGAGCCAGCCAAGAACTCTGGAAATAATTAATGGAAAAGAAAGTCCCTAGATAATTAAACAATAAACTATAACAATGAAGTGATAGATTTTGAACTGCAGGAACGTCTGTTATGTTATACTATTTTATAAAGAGCACAGCTGCCCCAGCAAAGGGTGTCCCAGCGCTAATAGCAGAGATTAGGAGGCTACTAACAAGAGAAGGGCCCACAGTGGAGGGAAGAGGAGGGTTTTAATGGCCTTAAGGAATGCCAAGTAGTTGTTAATGCTGCGGATATGTATAGGAAGAGAGTTCCAGAGTTTGGCTGCCAGTGTGTGGAAGGAGCGCCCACCAGCATGCACCCTCCTTACCCGGGGAACAACCGCTAGATGATGACCCATCAAGCGGAGTTGGTGGGTGGGTGTATATGATGAAAGCAGGTTGGCCAAGATGCCAGGAAAGGAAAAAATCTAAAATTTAAAAGCAATGCAGAGGGACTTATACTCTACACCCCTGGAAACCGGCAACCAGTGTAGCCGACGAATAGCACTGGTAGTGGAGCAGGTTCTAGGGAGGCCAAGGAGAGTTCTAGCAGCTGCATTTTGGACCCTCTGCAATCTCAGAATTTCAGTCTTGTTCATCCCCAGGTAGAGGGAGTTAGCGTAATCAAGTCTTGACAGAACGGAGGCCTGAACAATAACCTGCCTGATGGACGGATCGAAAAAACCCAACAGCGGTTTGAGCCCCCGCAATATACCAAAACAAGTCCCTGCCACTTTCTTAGTTTGGACCTGGAAGCTAAGGGCCGAGTCCACCCAAACACCTAGATTTTTCACCACCTGTTTGGGGGTGGGTGCACAGCCCAGGGTAGCAGGCCACCAGCGTTCACTCCACAGCTTAGAGTCTTTCCCTACCAGCAAAACCTCAGACCTGCTGGCATTGAGCTGGAGGCAGTTGGCAGTCATCCACTCAGCGATAGCAGCGAGATCGCTCCGAAACTTATGAGCATCCCGCACAGAATCATCTGAGAGTGCAACTACCATCTGCATATGATACTACTGTGAGTTCTCTACTCCTGGCCACAGCTGCTAATGGTTGGACGTACAAGTTGAAAAGCGTTGGGCTCAGAACTGAGCCCTGTGGCACACCTTGTTTGATAGTATGGTTCATGGAGGCGAAAGGGGGGCTGTTACCTGGAAGGTCCTCTCAGAGAGAAAAGAGACGAACCAGTCCAGGGCAGAGCCCACAATGCCTGCATCCTCCAACTTTTGCAGCAAGATCTGGTGGGAAACCGTGTCAAATGTGGCACTGAGATCTAATAAGATGAGTGCCGAAGTACGTCCCGCATCTAGCGCTACCCTCAGATATTCGGTCACAGCTAGGAGAGCAGACTCCGTGCTGTGGCCCGGGTGAAAGCCATTCTGAGAGGGGTCTAGTATGTTATTCTCTTCCAAAAATCCTGTCAAGATGGAATTTATGTAGGCCCCAGAGATCTTGGATACCCACGGCAGGATAGAAATAGGACGAAAGTTCTCAGGTTTAGCTGTATCGAGGGTGTTTTTTTTAGCAGTGTGAAAATGTACCCAAAAGTGAGCACACTGGTGCAGGGACACCCTCTCGTCCACGGGTCCAAAGACTAACAAAAAGAGATCGGCACTGGAGTTGAACTAAAACAACAAGTTTATTAATCACTCATGAGTGGAACCACATCCACACAACACTCTCAAGTGTTGCAGGAGGAGGTACACTGAACTCACAAACCATCATCCTTATATACAGCTTTGTTGCAATGTAAGCACATGGACAGAAATGGAAAGAACAAGTTTAGAAATAGCTATCAGCAAACAAGGGCAGATAGATGACTACGTGGTCAGCAAATTGGGAGGGGGAGCAGGAATGCTTACGACAGCAGTAAACAGTCAACAGGGAACATCTAAGACCAGGTGCACTGGCAGCTACAAACCCCCAGAACGTCCATTGCTTAACCATGTCAGGAGGTCAACTAAAATAGATGGCACAAGCAGAGTGAAAAGGCGAACAGCAGAGGACGAAAGAATTACGAAGGAAACAAAATGGACACCACAGCAAAATTGGCTGTTGCTTATGCTAATGAAAATATTACACGTTTCCACAGCAGGGGAACAACCCTTGCTTGTTTCCAAGTCCTAGGGACAGCTGCCATAGACAGGGACATGTTAATCACCTGACCCAGAGGTGTAAGACGCACAGGTAGTGATTTCATAAATTGATCAGGCTTAAGGGGGTCAGCAGGAGAACTGGATTTAACCTTGCTACATAGTGAGTGCAGCTCACCCTGGGAGATTGGCGGGAAAGCGGCAAGTGTATGAGTAGGAAGGGGTCTACACACAGGGTCAGAACACATAGCAGCTTGAGGAAAGGTCTTATAAATGTTTTCCACCTTGTTAACAAAAAAGGTGGCAAGAGCCTCACATTGCTCATCCGACGTTATCAAAGGCGCTGCAGATACCCCCTCCAATGTGATATCTTTAAGTATAGAAAAGATACTTTTGGTGGGGTTACTGCTGCTCCTGATCTTGTCCGCAAAGTAAGCTGCCCGTTCTGTCTGAATAGCCCTGTGATACTTCTTAATGGTTGCCTGATGACACCCCTTCAGGATCGGTTCACAGTCCCGTCTCCAAGCCCGCTCCAACCTTTTACATGCTTTATGCATAGCAGCAAGCTTGTCATTATACCAAGGACTAGATTTAGTATTACGGCACTTAGACCATTTAGCAGGAATAAGTGTGTCCAGAGAGATGAGGATCCAGTCCGATAGTACTTTATCGGCAGCATCCGGGTCATCCGGCATGCTGAGTGTGTTCATAGAGAGGAGGGCATGGAATTGGTCAATATTTAATTTGTGCCAGGGGCGCTTGAGAGAGAACTTCTGGAGCTCCCTCCGGGAGGGCTCTACCACCAAGAGTGTCATGGGGATCAAATAGTGGTCGGACCAGCACACCGGGATGGGGGTGTTGACTGTGAGGGAGGGAAGGTTAGAGAAGAGTGGGTCTAGCGAATGGCCAGCTGTGTGGGTGGGACCTTGGGCCAGTTGGAGCAGCTGACACGCAACCAGGTCAGCAGAGAAGTTACCCATTTCCGAGTCATGGGGGCTGTCAAGATGCAAGTTCAGACCACCAATAACGCTAAAATTGGCAGCTCTCATTGCCAAGGAACTCACTGTATCAATGAGTGCTGTCCTAAACTCTTTAGATGGTCCTGACGGGCAGTAAACCAGTAGCCCAGACATGCTATCGCTAGCGTTAAAAGAAATCCCAAAATGCGCACACTCACAGCCAACCAGAGTTTCTTTAACAAAAGTGCAGGCGTAGCAGGATTTAAAAACAACTGCAATACCTCCCCCTTTAGATTCTCTATCGAGAGTCACAATGCTAAAAGCCTGGGGGAGCGCCAAACCTGGCTCAGCCACCATGTCAGCTGACAGCCATGTCTCCGTCAGAAAAAGGACATCAGGAGAATCATCCTGCAACAGGTCGTAGACATCAGGAAAGTGCTTAGCTAGGGAGCGACAATTGAGGCTAAAAAGTTTGATGTTCTGTCTGGAGCAGAGAGAGGAAATGGGGGACATGGTGATGGTCCAGGAATTAAAACCGCAGCTTTTACAGCAAAATGGGCCTTCAGGCAGATTACATTGAGGGTGACTGCAGGAGCTCACCACTTTCCTAATGGCAAGAAGGTGTTCACAGTTTCCCTACCTGTCTCTTCCTCTGTCTTTCTCCTTGTTCTGCCTTTTCCTCTCTTGTGCCGAGTCAAAGATCTGATGATGAAAAATAAGTCGCGGTCCCCCAGTGCCTACCACCTGCAACCACCTGCACAAATTAATCATAAATATTAAAACTGCTGTGATTCACTCTATATACAACGCTTGCTTGCTTCACAGCTAGATTTGCACTACACAAGTACTCTACATACATGCAGTCTGGTCCATCGTCACATGCGGCTTACGACATGATGCCCGGACATGGGGATTTCATAGGAATTTAGCTGGACGTGTGCCTAGGGCTGTCAGCGTGGCAGGCAGAACAAGCAGTCAGCTTACAACACTGCGGATTGTGCTGATGACTCATGCCAACCGTGGTGTTACATAACGTTACATAAGTAGCAGATTTTAACACGTAGGCAAGTAGAAGGATTGGTTTTTTTTAGAATTTTGAAATACTAGTGCCTGGCAGCATTTTCTTTTAAATATTTTATTTTGTAAACATAGACAGCGAGTTTTATTTAAATAAATATATAAATACAGGTACAAAACAAACATACACATACTTACATTTACAGTAAGTCCCTCCAGTTTTCTCGTGTTGACATATTATTATTCATTCCAATAAATTTAGTAATATACTAGACATTTTTAAATTCAATCATCTGTAACCATTTCTTTTTTACAAATAGTTACTGGGAATCGAAAAATATACATGTGCTACATTTTCAATCCTTTTTTCGTCATAAGATGTTGTGTGGAAAGGGACCAGGCTTGTAACTAAAATGCACATGTACGTTTTCCTTAGTAAGGGAAATATCTGAACAAAATGGGTGTGTACTCATTATAAGAGTGAATCTGGGGAAGGCACTACTAGCTAGGCTGTTGGGGAGCTTGACGGATTTGGGAATTATTCGTGATTTGATATATGGATGTAAAGATGTTATTTGTTAACTAAAACAATAAAAACAAAGTTAAAAAAAAAAAAAATAAGAGTGAATCTGGAACATCCACAGCTCTAGGTTTCAAAAGTCGATACTATCTTGATCTTCAAAAATGGCTGAGTAAGAAAGAGTTATTTAAAATGTTTGAACTTCTTTTATCAATTTTGTAACACATGATCAACTCATCAATTTTACAGATTATAAAAGTCAGCACTTCTTTGGCAATGAAGGGAGAAAAAAGTGAGCGTCTTAAAATCCATGGGACTGATTTTCAAAGCCCAGCTTTAAAAGTTGGAAAAATACTTCTTTGGATTTCCTTCAATGTTTAGGGTAAGGTTCTTCAATCTCTGGGGCTCACAAAGAATCCAGGAGGGGTTCATAGAAACATATTTGAAAAGACGGATCTATGGAGTATTGAATAGGGAACGTTGACTTTCTGGAATATCAGAACCAAAATATTAAGGGCCAAAATATCGGAAAGTATCAATTAACTTTACTTAGCACCACATGTATATGCCTTAACTATATAGATCTTCAAGGTAAGTCAATGTAGAGTTAAGCATAGTAAATGTATCCTTACCTACATGCATTTACCTCCTCGATAAGGTTGTTGTTGATCTCTTGGCCCAATATCCTAGTAAATCAATATTCAATACTCAATATTCCAGAATACATACCTTGGAAAATATTCTTCACTGACCCAGAGGCCAACTGGTCACTGGTCACACCTACAAACACGACGGTCAACTAAGCACTACTGCATACATAAACCATTCACCTACTTGACCTCGAAATATAGTATCTGTCATTCGTGTACAGAAATAGCCAAGAGAAAATTTTAGGAATTAATAGAATTAACATATCTTTACAATACTGATATTATTCTATTGGCAGGTTTTGCTCCCATAACAGTGGAATCTAATCCAAACCCTGACACTCCTATGAAGGGAATTGTCATCATCACGGTTCACTTATCTTTAACCTCTACCACCCTTGGCTCCCAGGCTAGCCATCTTGACACAGCCTGGCCAGAGACGGAGATGCTTGGAGCATATGGTAGGGGAGAGTGTTTGAGGGTCATCTCATGTGTTATCTGTGCTCCATTTGGTGGAAGACGTGTCACATCCAAATGTTGCACTGCTGCCCTTTCCACCCACTTTTGTGGCTTTCAACCACATTGCATAGTATGACTAACGTCTAAATGTATTCGTACTAGATTATTAGCCTCGTACAACTGCATTTTGATGTATGTTTTATGTTTCTGTCTCTCCTTCAATTTGTTGCACTGTTTTGAAAATTACTGATTCTGACTCCCATTGATAAAGAGCTATCTTGTTTTCTTATTAGACTCGGGGCATCCGGGTAAAAGTTGGAGAGTTAGGACTCGAAGTCTGTTACTGATGTGGCAAGGGTGATGACAGTCAAACTCCACCCCTGGAGTTAATGGGGCACACAGCTGTGGTCCTCCTTCCTTGGTCAGAAGTATCCTAGCACCCCAACTGACATTTTAATGAGTATTTAACCTTGGATTGCAGATGTAAATGTGGATTATGGTGACCCTCCCTGTATAGGATTACATCTTGCTTGAGGGGTGTTGGTGATGTTGACACAGTTTGGCCCAGCCGTAGTCCCTTGAGCTGCAGAATCGCCAGGATGGGCAGTGGAGTTGACTGTGCCTTGCTAGACCACATGAAACAAAGGGCACACAACAGAGAAAGACTGGTCCACCGAAGCACTACACAAGACTATCTGAGGTAGAATCTATGGTGAAGGAACAGCAGAAAGATGTCAGGGCTGTCTTGGCACTTCAATGTGAAGTCACTTTCCACCCGCCAGTTTCTCTGGACTGGTTCACGTTGAAGTTAATGCTGTGGAATGTTCCAGCACCTTTCCTCAGCCAACAAATAAACTGAGCAGGTGCACCTGCACGCTCCATTTTTGCCTACAGTTACCCATGTTATTTGACCACACAGAAGTTCAACAGTGGACCCTATACCTAGACAGTTGTGAACAACAGGCACTCCACACTCATCCTACTTCATACATGCATAGCGCACATGTACTACCCGCACATGTCCTACAAGAATGGAGTGAAGGATTCAGTTGGAAGGTCATAGGCAGAGCTTTTAACAGGTGATAATAGCAGGCAAAATTGGCCTAATCAACTCTAAGTGAATGAACCTCTGGCAGTCCTTCTCGACCAATGAGAGGACAGGTTCCACTCTCAAAAGTGTAGTGTACTTTGGCCACCCTACTGCTTCAAGCAACACAGCAATGACTTACCTTCTAGTTGTCCTCACAATGAGAGCACAAAGTCATTTGTGCACGTAGTAGCGAATTCAAAGTTGTTATTAAAAATAATTTGAACTTGCACTCATAATTTGATTTATTCTCATGAAAAACGTCACTAAAACTAGAAATTTTAATCCTCGCGGCGAGATTTCTCACGCAGGTGGTCGCCGCAGCTCAACACTGCTCACATTGAGAAATCTGCTGCTCACGTTGAGGAAGCTGTCACTTAAGTAGAATGTCTACTCAAGTGGCAGAAAGCAGCAGCACCCTCTGGCGCGACGCGGAGTGCAGTTCATGCTGATTTTACAGTGCGGCGCAAACTCCCGGCACTTAAAATCAGTGCAAGCAGCGTGACTTAATAGAGTCTGTCGTTGGTAGAATTCCAGGGAGTGCAGCAGAGTTTTTGTGACACTTCGTAAAGTTTCGCAGAGTAGAACTCCACCCAGGCTTAGCGTTGTATTACTTTTTATAGAAAATGGCTATTTTCTAGGAGTTTTACAGTGTTTCATCTCAATCCTGCCCTCACTTCACCCGCCAACTTTAGTGGGAGTAGGAGATAGATACAATTCACTGCTATCTTCTAACTAAATGTAACATCTCAACCTGAATTTACATATGGAAGAACATTCTGTAAAATGGTCGTATAACTAAAGAAATAGTGGCATTTAAGCAAGATTGGACAAAAATAATTAATAGTGTAGATGGGTGGAGCAAGAACACTGTAATACCTTTTCTGAAAAGAATTGCACTCTAATTAGGCGAGGAAGGAGATACTCTATTACGGATAGAACCTATAGGTCACCATCAACTGCCAGGCCCAGCTCCGCGGGATCCAGTCGTGGTAGAAAAGAGGGTCCACCTCCTGATATCGCCAACACCCTGAAACGTGAACGAACACAGGGTATTCGAGGGATCAGGTGAGGGAAGGGGAAAAAGGAAAGGATAGCAGTGGAATAGAACCTGAAATAAAAAACACACAGGGTTAGTCACGTGTACCAGTCTACTCTCATTTATATCTCGCTAGAGTATGGGATCAGGTACCTGAGCATGACTATCGTTGCCAAGCTTCTTTTGGGGATCCTAACAGTGATGAGGGCAGTTAGCGGGCCTGTAACGGGCTGAACACACAAAGCTTTAACATCCACAAGCATCCCCTTCGTTTCCTCAATTTTCCTATGTTTTTCCATACATACCCGGGCGTACCCATCACAGTATCATCAAGAACTAACAGGAGCCCACTCGGAGTACCTTAGCAACGGTCCCCGGGGTGTTGTAACATAAAGGCAGAACCTCGCTCCCTGCTCGGAGGTAAAATCAAGGGTCAATTCACTTAGTTCTACGGGGTTGGCTTCACCTCCGTGAACAAGAGTGATGGTTCCATAGGAAATCCAGAAAAGGAGTTCAAGATAGGTTCTTTAGCTGAGAGTCCGCCTACAGGTTCACTGTTATATCCAAAGGAAAAAAAGAACACATGACATCAGAGTATTCAACAGCAATACGTGGTTACCATTCACCTCCGTATTCCGCTGAGAAATGAAGTCCCCTCTATCCAAGGAGCTCCCACGGCAGCACGCAGTTGCGACCACTGCCGTACTCCGCTAACCACAGCGTCGCACTATAAACGAGACATGCACACACGGTAGTACGCGGCTGCGACCACCACCGTACTCCGCTGCTTTCTCGCACCTAAAAGTGGAATCAATGTTTGGAAACGGCCATACGCGGAGCCCCGCAGTGTTCCGCTCCTGCCACAACAGCGAGGAGTCCGTCTCGGACTTCGAGGAAGCCGACCTCCCACTTCCCCTCCACACGGTACTCACGGACTTCCTCCTGCAACAAACATTCCAGCCCAGAATCCCTGGACCTCGGTATTCCCAACGACGCCTTCCTGCTTCTTTGCTCCCTCTGCCGAGAGAGAGTGAAATCCACTGGTTGCAGAATTACGCGCAACGTCCTGCGCGACACCGGAGCCTAATTCCCCATTCACCAGCGGGCCTCCTGGGTAATGTAGTTCGATGAGGGTTTGTAGGCGCGGTTCGTCCGAGTCCTGACAGTATGTCCCCCCGCCTAGCGCCTCCTAGGCCCAGGTTTCAAAGGGAATCGCTGATGGAAAGAACGAACTGCCGCAGGGGCATGTACGTGCTGCCAAGGCTCCCATGAATCGGCCTCTACACCGTACCCCTTCCACGAAACCAGGCACCACAGCACCCCTTGTCTCATTTTGGAATCCCGGATGCACTTGACCTCGTATTCCAAATCCCCGTCCCGAAACACCGGAGGTGGAGCACGCCTCCGTGCCCCCACCGCAGGCTTCAGGAGATTACAATGGAACACCGGGTGTATACGAAGGGTACCGGGCAATTTCAGTCTATAGGTGACAGGATTCAGTTGTTTTACAATGGTGTAGGGTCCGATAAACCGTGGATGAAAAATACTGCGTAGTTTGAAACGTATGTTTCTGGTGGACAGCCACACCTTGTCCCCTACCTTATACTGAGGCCCCTCTCGCCTGTGACGGTCCTCCCATTTTTTGTAGGCCTCTTTTGCCTTGACCAGATGCTCTCGGACTTTACGTTGGTTTGAGTGGAGCTTACGTACTTGAGCCAGCACCATAGGTTGAAGGACCACCTCTTCCGGGATGTTCACCGGAAGGACTCTGGCATTGTACCCAAAATTCGCATGGAAAGGGGATAGAGCGATGGAACTATGCCAAGCATTATTATATGCCAATTCTGCCGTCCATAATAAGTCCACCCACGAATCCTGGGCCTCCTTTGCATAACATCGAAGATATTTCTTTAGTGTTTGGTTCAGGCGCTCTGTCTGCCAATCGTCTGTGGATGAAAGCTGGTCGACAGAGACGGTTCAATGTGCAACGCCTTGCACCATACCTTCCAGAACCTGGCTATGAACTGGGGTCCCCTGTCGGAAACGATGACTTCAGGCACTCCATGTATCCTAATGATGTTGGATAATAATAACTGAGCGGTCTGACTGGCCGTCAGGAGATGTACACAAGGAATGAAATGCCCCATCTTCGTGAAACCGTCTATTACGACCAATATAGCTGAATTCTCCTTTTCCAAGGGCAGATCAGCGACGAAATCCAAGCTGATGTATTGCCAAGGATAGCGTGGAGTGGGCATGGGAATGAGTTTTCCTTTCTTTCCCCTGGTTTCATTCTTTGCTCTGGCACATTCTTCACATCCGGCCACCCAAGAGACAACATCGAGCTTTAGGGAGTTCCACCAGAAATAGCGTTGCACTAAGTGCTGGGTCTTTCTCACTCCGGGGTGACCTGCTAAAGGGGATACATGACACCACGAAAATGCCTTCTTTTGTAGAGCAACAGTGGGTAGAAACAATTTGTCCTTATGAAAAGGCAACCCTTGCCTTACTACGTGTTCCATCTCCTCCGCTGCCCAAGCCTCCCATTCTGCCAGAGAGTGATGTTTTCTCACCTCTTCCAAGAAGTTGTCTGCTCGGACAACACACAGTGTTAGGGAGTAGAAATATATCTGGTCCATACTGTTGCATGTCTGGAACTACCTGTCCCATAATGCACCTGGATAGTAGATTGCTTGTGTCCCTTCTCACACTGCTTTGAGAATCAATCAGCTGACTTGAACAGCTTATAAGCATGCAGAGAGCGCTCCCAGGTGCTTGGCTTTGTTTCTATGGTCTTTGAGCCACGCCCGACCCTGGGATTACGCTGAGTCTGTTTCCCTGCAATCTGACTACGTGGAAGTTGAGAATCTCCTGTTGGTTCCGTGTACAAGTGTATGCTCCTGCTTTGAACGTTGTGATTTTTGAGCGCGAGGACGCGCTGTCTCTTCGAGGCCCTACGAACTTTCTTTGTTTGTTTAAAGCATGCTGTTGCGCTAATTGGTAATTGACTCGCATCTAACAAGCATAGCGCGAGGACGCGCGGTTTTGAACCCCGCCGTTACTTTTCATGTTTCAACAACGCGAGGACGCGTTAGCGGTGAAACCGCTCAAGCCGGAGTCTGGGGACTGTTGAAAGTCCAGACCCTTTCATTTCATTTGGATAAATGCACTGGGGCATATTATAAAAACAATCCCACCACTTCCTTGATCAGCGCTACGGACGCGCTAGTTCTTCACTTCTAATTTCTACTGCACGTGTGGAGAAACGCATTGCTGTGCCTTATATATTTTTTTAATAAGAACCTGACGCTACCTGAAGACATGTGTGGATAGATTCCAGAGAGAAGAGACGTCAGGGTATTTAAGTCCATTGTTTGCTCATCCACCTACAAGTAAGTGCACTAATAGTAAGATCACTGTACGAGACTTTGGTTGCTAAGAAAATACAGTGCACCATCTATTTCTATCTGTGCATAAGAATTCAGATGTTAGCTGTATCCTTTGATTCGTTAACACACTGGGAGTGTACTATCATGCATATCCGAAAATAAGAACGCTCTGGAATCCCATCCTTGATGAATATCCTTTACAGACTTTATTACAACTCCCGGATATATATATATAATCTCTGTGTAAGTGTGTGAGGGTACACAAGAGTTCATTATAGAAGGGATTAGCTACACACATGGTAGTCAGTCAAGTGGCTTAACCTATCCCTTGTGTTTGTTTGTATTCCTTGCTACAGGTTCCTTTATCACCTGGTCCAGCCTCTCTCCAGCACACGTTAAGAAACCTCCTGGTGGCTCATTCCTGTCTCTTCGCTCCCCGGATATTGCTCCCCTTTTTCTTGCTATTTTACTAGGCAAGGGGAGAGTGGTCTCGGGGGAGAGGAAAGACATCATCTTCGCTCCCGTGGACATTGGACCAGTCTGAGCTAAGAGACCCGTGGTTGTCACACACAGTACCTTTGACGGATTGATGATGGCCTCGGTCTTGTTTTCCTGTAGAGAGTCAATGGTTTCCTGTCTGGACAAAGAATCGGCTTTACGGTTCTCTACTCCCGGCCGAAAGGTAACCACAAAGTCCTACTTCGCGAAAAACAACATCCATCTCATCTGTCATTAAGAAAGATGTCGAGCGGATTTCATGTACTGCAAGTTTCGATGATCCGTATACACGGTGACGGGGTGGACGGCCCCCCACAGGTAGTGTCTCCACTCCTCAAAATACTTTTTTATTGCTAGCAGCTCTTTTTCGGCAATGGTATAGTTCTTTTCCGCCGGGTTCTGTTTTTTGGATAAATAAGCCACAGGGTGCAGCTGTCCCGTTCTAGGATGCCTTTGAGACATTATAGCCCCAATGGCCTCGTCTGAGGCATCTGCCTCTACCACAAACAGTAGTTGCGGCCGCGGATGTGCAAGCACTGGAGCAGAGGTAAAGGAGTTCTTTAGGTAAGCAAAAGCGTCCTCCGCATCGCTAGTCCATTGAAAAGCACTACCCTTCCTAAGTAGCCTGGTGATCGGGACAGCTAGTTGAGAGAAGCGGAGGATGAATCTCCGGTAGTAATTAGCAAAACCCAAAAAACACTGCACATCACGCACGTTTTTTGGGGTTCGCCAATCTTGCACTGCTAAGACCTTTCTCTCTCAAAGCGGCTGTTTCAGCCCTTGAGGATGCCAGTTCCTGTTGCACCAGACCTAATGCTTGGAGGACGTCCTCCATGGTAGCCATTCCTTCCACCCCGTCTGGACCGGGCGGAGCTAATTACGTGGGTGCGTAATTCTGTCAGGTCCAGCTCCGTGGGATCCAGTCGTGGTAGAAAAGAGGGTCCACCTCCTGATATCACCAACACCCTGAAATGTGAACGAACACAGGGTATTCGAGGGATCAGGTGAGGGATGGGGAAAAAGGAAAAGACAGCAGTGGAATAGAACCTGAAACAAAAAACACACAGGGTTAGTCACGTGTACCAGTCTACTCTCATTTATATCTCGCTAGAGTATGGGATCAGGTACCTGAGCATGACTATCGTTGCCAAGCCTCTTTTGGGGATCCTAACAGTGATGAGGACAGTTACCGGGCCTGTAACGGCCTAAACACACAAAGCTTTAACATCCACAAGCATCCCCTTCGTTTCCTCAATTTTCCTATGTTTTTCCATACATACCCTGGCGTACCCATCACAGTATCATCAAGAACTAACAGGAGCCCACTCGGAGTACCTTAGCAACGGCCCCCAGGGTGTTGTAACATAAAGGCAGAACCTCGCTCCCTGCTCGGAGGTAAAATCAAGGGTCAATTCACTTAGTTCTACGGGGTTGGCTTCACCTCCGTGAACAAGAGTGATGGTTCCATGGGAAATCCAGAAAAGGAGTTCAAGATAGGTTCTTTAGCTGAGAGTCCGCCTACAGGTTCACTGTTATATCCAAAGGAAAATATGAACACATGACATCAGAGAATTCAACGGTAATACGTGGTTACCATTCACGTCCGTATTCCGCTGAGAAATGAAGTCCCCTCTATCCAAGGAGCTCCCACGGCAGCACGCAGTTGCGACCACTGCCGTACTCCGCTAACCACAGCGTCGCACTATAAACGAGACATGCACACACGGTAGTACGCGGCTGCGACCACCGCCATACTCCGCTGTTTTCTCGCACCTAAAAGTGGAATCAATGTTTGGAAACGGCCATACGCGGAGCCCTGCAGCATTCCGCTCCTGCCACAACAGCGAGGAGTCCGTCTCGGACTTCGAGGAAGCCGACCTCCCACTTCCCCTCCACACGGTACTCACGGACTTCCTCCTGCAACGAACAATCCAGCCCGGGATCCCTGGCCCTCGGGATTCCCAATGACGCCTTCCTGCTTCTTTGCTCCCTCTGCCGAGAGAGAGTGAAATCCACTGGATGCAGAATGACGCGCAACTTCCTGCGCGACACCGGAGCCTAAATCCCCATTCACCAGCGGGCCTCCTGGGTAATGTAGTTCAATGAGGGTTTGTAGGCGCGGTTCGTCCGAGTCCTGACATCAACTTTTAAATCAGCACTGCTGTTTGATTACATAACTATAATGGTGCCACTTGGTGCTTTTAACTGAGGCAACCATGAGTGCTATGGATATGGGAATGTGAAAGTCTATGCAGTTTTGTGGTGTCAAATGATGGTGCACGAGCCATGCATAGCATATACAATTCCACAGTAATCTCTCCGGCAAGACAAGCTACCAAAGAGGTGATATACGGGAGATCTTTTTCTGAGATTTTGGTATTACAGACAAAGCCGTGAGGATCTGTATACATTTGATAAAGTGATATACAAATAGGAATAGTCTTCGGAGGGAAAACATCATAAAAAGCTTACAAATTTGGAGGTTTTGAACTCAATTCGTATATCCTAGTGATCTGAGGATTTTAATCTCTGCTTGGATACTGGATCTGATCTGTTGTTGCATTGGCAAACTTTTCTTAACAAGGGCTGGATCACTTGATCTATACTAGGCTTCTCCAAGGAGTAGCTCGTGAGCTACTAGTCGCTCTCCAGCTACCTGCAAGTAGCTCTCCTGTGTGCAGCCCATCCTACTACATTAGAAGCTGTTGCTTGGTTAAATTAATATATGTATACCAAAATTAACAAATGTGCATTCAAGATGAAAATTTGTGTTTTTTCAGAACTCATCAGCTGATGTTTGGAGAAAAATGGTTGAATTTCCAACTAAACCATTCCAACCCTTGAGTTGGGTAACAATTAACATATGTTATATCAGCATCAAGATACCCCTCCTGGTGAACATGCAGTTTACAAATACATATGTTGAAAGTTGATTTTAAGAGACAAATCATTGTATTGTATTGTAATTGCATTTATATAGCGCTTACTAACCCCTGACGAGTCGTCAAAGAGCTTTTTCGGTGAGTAGCACGCTACTCCGGAACCCATGAAGTATTAGTGTTGAATTAGTATAGTGAAATATGAAAGTAATTTGAGTGGTGGATAGGTCAGTCAGTTATTTGGATTCAGAAGGATAGCGGAGGGATAGACGAGGGAATAAGGTTTGCATTTATATAGCGCTTGTTACCCCTGATGGGGTGTTGAAGTGCTTTTTTTTTTACGAGTAGCACGCTACTCTGGAACCTATAAAGGATTAGTGGTAAATTAGTATAGTGAAATATGAAAGTAATTTGAGTGGTGGATATTAGTCAGTTTTTCGGATTGAGAAGGATAGCGAAGGGATAGAAGAAGGAAAAAAAGGTTTGCATTCATATGGCACTTGTTACCCTAAATGGGGTGTTGAAGCACTTTCTTGGTGAGTAGCATGCTACCCCGGGAACCCATAAAGATTAGTGGTGAATTAGTATAGTGAAATATGAAAGTAATTTGAGTGGTGGATAGGTTAATCAGTTATTTGGATAGAGAAGGGTAGCAGAGGGATAGAAGAAGGAAAAAGGTTTGCATTTATCTAGCGCTTGCTACCTCTGATGAGGTGTTGAAGCGCTTTTTTGGCGAGTAGCACACTACTCCGGAACTCACAAGGATTAGTGGTGAATTAGTATAGTGAAATATGAAAGTAATTTGAGTGGTGGATATTAATCAGTTATTTGGATTGATAAGGCTAGCAGGGGGATTGAAGAGGGAAAAAGGGTTTGCATTTATATAGCGCTTGTTACCCCTGTTGGGGTGTTGAAGTGCTTTTTTGGCGAGTAGCGTGCTACTCCGGAACCCATTAAATGACATGCGTCGTTGGGAGACTTATTATTACCCTGGTGCATTGCAGCTATGGCTGTTATGTATTACCCAGGTAGGGGTGTTTAAAACATTTTTTAAACTGTTTACATTAGTGCTTGTAATGTTGCATGGGGTGTCCACTAATGTAATCTTTTCTGATGTGTGTCACTATTACAACACTAATAATACTAGTAGCTCTGGCTGATTTTCGTTGAACATAACTAGCTCTTATTAGAAAAACAGTTGGAGACCCCTGATCTATACAGAGATGCACATTTCTGTGAAGTGATGATGAACAGCAACATGGGGTACTGAAAGGAAAACAACACGATTTAAAGCCGGGAAAAAGTGGCAATGACACTGGAGATGAGTGAAGTTGCATGCCTTCGCTTAAGAACAGGTACTTCACAGCACACACTCCGCAACTCATAGAATGTTTATTTATAAAGCCACCTTTCAAACAGTTTATGGTAAAAGCGTAAGCGACCTTCTTCATTTCCCAGATATCCAGTAGCTTTTTTAAAATTTTAATCTGAAGATGCTGAGTGATAACATTAAAAGGGACCTAAAGAAACATTCATAGATGAAAGTAAATAAGAGCACAATGCAGGGGCGGCCTTAGGCATGTGCAAGCTGTGCACCTGCACAGGGCCGCCAAACCCCAGGCGCCGCCACGAGGAATCGGATACAATCAAATCAGTGGTCGAAGTGGGCGGGAACGGCAGGGCATAGATTCCGTGCCCCTACTTTTTTATTCGGAACATGCGTCCCTGGACGTAAGAAATATCCAAGCACTGCAGAGAAGGCTGACATTAGTGGCTGTTTGGGGACGGGCGGGGAGCAGAGAAGGAAAAGGTCTCCGTCTGTTGCTTCCTGCCCAGATGTCAAGAATTCCTGTCATACAAGGGAAACACGCCCTTATGTAAACAGGAGAGCTGTTACATAACTCAAGGGAAACACGCCCTTATGTAAACAGGAGAGCTGTTACATAACTCAAGGGAAACACGCCCTTATGTAAACAGGAGAGCTGTTACATAACTCAAGGGAAACACGCCCTTATGTAAACAGGAGACCTGTTACATAACTCAAGGAAAACACGCCCTATAAAGGGAGGAACCGGGAGGTATAAGGCTGTCGGATATTGTGTTTACACCGACGTACCTGCTTCGTGAAGAGCAGTGTTCCGGAGTGGTGCTCCAGTAAGGCAAGAACGGAGGTAGGTCGAGTCGTTACTCCCTGGGCCGTGTCTTGCCCCATCGTCACCTGTGAAGGACCCGGAAGCTCTACCGGTCAACCATTGAGCTTCGCTTTTTGACTCGGCTGAGTCCAAGCGCAGTGGCGCTTTTGCTGGTTGGAGTCGTAACTCCCAGCCCGACCAGAGACACAGGGACTGCCAGCTGTAACGCACACCAGGAGGTGTTTGCCGCGTTACAGACTCGGAAGTCCACAGGATCGATCGAGCGGATGCTCTCGGTTCAGTCTTCTTGCTTGTGATTGGGGTATCGGTGACGCATCACCAGGAGGTGACTCCGCGTCCCGGTGCAGTCTGAGGAAGAGGTTGAGCGGCTGCTCCCTTCAGGTAGAGACCCCGGCTGGGTGTTTCCCTGACTCCTCGATTCTCCCCAACACTCTTCGTGCCCCTCACAGCCTACCGATTGGCATTGTCGGCCATTTCATTTCTGCCCTCTGTTGGCATACGCCGGGATCGGCGTATATGCAGAGGACGGTTAGGACCATCCGTGCTGTGGGCTGGTAACGTACTTAGCCTGGAGGATTCCAGTGACTATAACTTTTGTTTGTTCTTTGTCTTTTATTTGCCTTCATTAAAAGAACTAACCCTTCACAAGTGGTTGTGTCCTCATTGTCGTGTCTGTTAAACGATCCTGAGACGTTCAGGGCGTTACAAAATATCCGACCTTAATAACACTAACTGTCTCCCGGTCGATAACAGACATGGCAACACTTGATGATGTGCTGGCTGCTTTAGCGGCCATGCAAGTTGAAGTGGCTGCCTCTAGGCAAGAAACAGCCGATGTAAAAGCCAGACTGGATGCTATCCAATTGGACCCGCTCACGCCCAGCACCTCCCTCACGAACCAGACCCCTGCGGTAGTAGTGGAAATGCCGGTAGCCATCCCCTTGGCAACACCAGAGAGGTACAGTGGGGATCCTAACACAGTGCAGGTATTCCTCACACAAGTGGCGCTACATTTATCGTGCAAACCAAAGGCGTTCCCCACGAGTCAGGCTCGTGTGGCTTTCCTTATATCCTATTTGTCTGGAAACGCGGCACAATGGGCCGTACCTCTGGTGAGCAGGGACGACCCCCTCTTATGTGATTGGGGTGCTTTTCGCGAGGAATTCCTGAAGGTATTCGACAGAAGGGCTGACTCGTACACGGCGGACCGTGAAATGCTTGAGTTGAGACAGGGATCCAACGACCTGGTGCAGTATCTCAACGCGTTCCGAAGGCTGGTTGCGGAAACCAAGTGGCCTGTTGCTAAACAGACGGCGCTCTTCCATCAAGGGCTGTGCGATGAGCTCAAGGATGCCGTGGCTCATATTGACCCTCAACCCAAGACATGTGAGGGCCTTATCAACCTGGTATTACGGCTGGAACATAGGCTAAGTGAAAGAAAGGGGGATCATGGGAGAAAAGGAAAATCCCTTCCATCCTATGTGACGGTGGGAAGTTCTGAAACTTCCACCGCATCCAAGGGAGAACCCATGGACATCAGCGCAATACGAGCGAGCCTCACAGCCACGGAGAAAGAGTCACGCCGTAAACAAGGATTGTGCCTATATTGTGGCAAAAAAGGCCACTACGTACGTGAATGCCCTGCCAAACCGAAGACGTCACGTTATCGGGCCAACCGGTCGGTAACAGCCGCGGTGGACATACCGGCGGAAAACTAGAGGACTCCAAGACCAGAGAAGGGGCATCTCGGAGTCACTCATCCATCCCTTCACTTTCCAACTCGGTCACTAAGGGACAACGACACCTGTTTATCACGGTGCACGTGGGAGTGCATGACCAGTGGATACCCGTTGTGGCCATGGTGGATTCAGGGGCCACTGGCATGTTTATGGACCACAACGAGGCATGCAGGCTAGGGCTAGTGCTTCTTCCCAAAGCAGTACCCGAAGACGTCTATGCGGTAGACGGAAGGCGATTGGTGACGGGGCCCATCGGACAGCACACGGGGGTCCTTCCGATGAGATATGGGAGGAACCATTTGGAACAAATCGATTTTAACATCATCCGAGCGCCCCAATATGGCGTCATATTGGGATTGCCGTGGCTACAGAAACACAACCCCATTGTGGATTGGCCAACACATCGCATCGAAATGACGTCACCGTATTGCATCCTGCATTGTGGAATAAGAACGGAATCCCTTGACGCAGATGAGAGCGGGAGTCAGACGGTGGCTACAGCGGCAGAAAAAGATGTGGCTCTCCCCCAGGCTTATCACAGTTTTGAGGATGTATTTGATGAGGTGAAGGCGGAAGTGCTACCACCACATAGACAGTTTGACTGCCAGATCGACCTGGTGCCAGGGGCCAGCGTTCCCAGCGGCAGGCTGTATGCCCTGACGGAGCCTGAAAACGTGCATCTCCGGGGGTACCTGGAGAAACTCCTCAAGCTAGGATTCATCCGCCCGTCCAAGTCTCCGGCCGCCTCGCCACTCTTCTTCATCCCGAAGGCTAATGGGGAGCTGAGAGCCTGTGTGGACTTTAGGGCATTGAATGCGATAACCATAAAAAATCGGTACCCCTTGCCTCTCATCAGTGTACTTCTGGAACAGGTCAAGAAAGCTCGTATCTACACCAAGTTGGATTTGAAAGGGGCATACCATCTGGTGCGCATGAGGGACGGAGACGAGTGGAAGACCGCCTTTAAGACCAGGTTCGGCCTTTTTGAGTACCTCGTCATGCCGTTCGGTCTGTGCAACGCCCCGGCAGCCTTTCAGTACTTTTTGAATGAGGTATTCAGAGAGGAGTTGGATATCTACGTGGTCGTATATATCGACGACATCCTCATCTATTCGTCCAGTGTGGAGGAGCACGTACACCACGTCAAAGCTGTGCTCCAAAAGCTGAGGGAAAACATGCTGTTTTGTAAACTCAGCAAGTGTGACTTCCACGTCACATCCGTGGAATTCCTCGGAGTGATGCTGAGTCCAGAGGGACAGGAGATGGCAGAACGAAAGATCAAGGCGGTGAAAGAATGGCCGGTGCCCCAAAGCGTGAAGGACGTCCAAAGTTTCATTGGCTTCGCCAACTTTTACAGGCGGTTTATAGATGGATTTTCAGGAGTGGTGGCCCCAATCACACAGCTACTGAGGAAGTCCAAGGAGTTTGTCTGGTCCCCTGAAGCGAACAAAGCCTTTGAGGCCCTGAAAAGCGCCTTTGGTAAGGCGCCGGTGTTGGCTCACCCCGATCCGGATCTCCCCTACGTGGTGGAAGCGGACGCGTCGGATGTGGCGCTGGGGGCTATCTTGTCCCAACGCAACCACGACACAGGGGTGCTTCATCCCGTTGCGTACATGTCCCGCAAACTCAACGACGCCGAACGCAACTACCATATTGCGGAGAAGGAGCTTCTCGCAATCAAGGACGCCTTCACCGAATGGAGGCATTGGTTGATGGGGGCAAGACATGTGGTATCGGTGTACACGGACCATCGGAACCTACAGTTCATGACGGCCACTAGACACCTTTCTCCCAGGCAGCTGCGGTGGATGATCTTCTTTGCGGGGTTCAACTTCCGCATCACATATCGGCCGGGGACGGAAAACCGGAAGGCGGACGCCCTGTCCCGTCAATCTGCAGTTAAGGAACCATTGCCTGCAACCGAGCGTTCCATCATTTCCCCGAGGATGGTATTGGGGGTTATCCAACCGGATACTTTCCTGAGGGGAATAAAGAGAGGGATCAGGTCATTCGCATGGCGGAGGTGGCTCCTCAGTCACAGAGAATGGCAGCTGAAGGACGGGATACCCCTGAAGGGCAGGTGCCTATTGATACCCACGCCTAGGCTAAGGAAACAAGCATTCATCTGGTGCCATGACTCTCCATGCGCAGGTCATTTGGGCTTTGAAAAAACGGTGGCTAGCATGCGACGGCATTTCTGGTGGCCAACCATGAGAGTGGATGTCAGGAGGTGGGGACAGGAGTGTCCTACGTGTGCTACCATGAAGGCCGACCATGGCCGAACCCAAGGGCTCTTACATCCACTTCCGACCCCGGATAGACCATGGGATAGCATATCACTGGACTTCGTGGTGGGCCTACCGGTAGACCAGGGGATGACGGCAATACTGGTGGTGGTGGATTACTTGACGAAAATGGGGCACTTCATCCCCTGCAAGAGAGTCCCTACGGCCGGGGAATTGGCGTCACTACTCCTAAAGAATGTGGTACGACTGCATGGATTACCTGGGGTGATCGTGTCGGACCGGGGGTCGCAGTTTACTGCGCAATTCTGGAAGACTTGGTGCACTGCGCTGCATGTTAAGACCGCCCTGTCCACCAGCTACCACCCTCAAACGGACGGCCAAACCGAGCGCCTGAACCAAACGCTCAAACAGTATCTGCGATGTTTTGTGGACCAGGGCAGGGAAGAATGGGTCGACTTGCTATGGGTTGCAGAGATAGCCTATAACAACGCCACTCACAGCTCCACACAGTCATCTCCGTTCTATAGCAACTATGGCCAACATCCCAGGTTCTTGCCATTTCTACATCCGTTCAGAGAGGACAGGATTCCCGCCACAGCGGACAGGGTGGCACACATAAAAGACACGTTGATGCGCTCAAGGGCTGTCCTAATAGAGGCCAAGAGAAGATACAAGGCTGCGGCAGATAGGAAGAGAAGGCCCGGGCCACTGTACCGCACTGGAGACTACGTCTGGATATCCACAAGAAACATGAGGTTTCGAAAGAACAGTGTGTTCCATCCCAAGTACATGGGCCCCTATCGAATTACCAAGTGTATGGGTCCCGTGAACGTGAAGGTGTGCTTGCCCCAGTCATTGCGGATACACCCTGTCTTTCATGTATCATTGCTCAAACCAGCACCCTCCAAGCCGTCTGGGACACCTAGGCCGGTATGCGTGGAGTCGGAGGTGGAGTATGAAGTGTCGGGCATACGGGCGTCCAAATGGCGCAGGGGGAAGCTGTGGTACCTGGTTGCGTGGAAAGGCTATGGCCCGGAGGAGCATTCATGGGAACCGGCTGAAGGGGTTCATGCTCCGCGCTTGGTCTCCTTGTTCCATCGGCGTTTTCCTGCCAGCGCTGGACCCGTGGGGAGCCGCTGAGAGGGAGGATGTACTGTCAAGAATTCCTGTCATACAAGGGAAACACGCCCTTATGTAAACAGGAGAGCTGTTACATAACTCAAGGGAAACACGCCCTTATGTAAACAGGAGAGCTGTTACATAACTCAAGGGAAACACGCCCTTATGTAAACAGGAGAGCTGTTACATAACTCAAGGGAAACACGCCCTTATGTAAACAGGAGACCTGTTACATAACTCAAGGAAAACACGCCCTATAAAGGGAGGAACCGGGAGGTACAAGGCTGTCGGATATTGTGTTTACACCGACGTACCTGCTTCGTGAAGAGCAGTGTTCCGGAGTGGTGCTCCAGTAAGGCAAGAACGGAGGTAGGTCGAGTCGTTACTCCCTGGGCCGTGTCTTGCCCCATCGTCACCTGTGAAGGACCCGGAAGCTCTACCGGTCAACCATTGAGCTTCGCTTTTTGACTCGGCTGAGTCCAAGCGCAGTGGCGCTTTTGCTGGTTGGAGTCGTAACTCCCAGCCCGACCAGAGACACAGGGACTGCCAGCTGTAACGCACACCAGGAGGTGTTTGCCGCGTTACAGACTCGGAAGTCCACAGGATCGATCGAGCGGATGCTCTCGGTTCAGTCTTCTTGCTTGTGATTGGGGTATCGGTGACGCATCACCAGGAGGTGACTCCGCGTCCCGGTGCAGTCTGAGGAAGAGGTTGAGCGGCTGCTCCCTTCAGGTAGAGACCCCGGCTGGGTGTTTCCCTGACTCCTCGATTCTCCCCAACACTCTTCGTGCCCCTCACAGCCTACCGATTGGCATTGTCGGCCATTTCATTTCTGCCCTCTGTTGGCATACGCCGGGATCGGCGTATATGCAGAGGACGGTTAGGACCATCCGTGCTGTGGGCTGGTAACGTACTTAGCCTGGAGGATTCCAGTGACTATAACTTTTGTTTGTTCTTTGTCTTTTATTTGCCTTCATTAAAAGAACTAACCCTTCACAAGTGGTTGCGTCCTCATTGTCGTGTCTGTTAAACGATCCTGAGACGTTCAGGGCGTTACACCAGACAAGACAAGGAAGGTGTCCGCTTCTGCTCTGCCGTTGGCAGCTGCCCCCCCTCTCTTTCTTACTCTTATTCCCTCTCTGTCTGTCTAACTCCTCCTCACTTACCGAAAACTGTGACTCAAGAAATGGTTCTCACCCTCTCTTTCTTCCTGTCGTTCATTTGTTCCCCTGTGAAATGGATGCAAAAAAGAAAAACACTTTTGCTGGAAATGCCGTTTTGACATTTTTCTATTCCAAAGTGCAGCCACGGAAATAAAAGGTTCAAAATATGAAAAATCAATAAATAAAGCAAGATGGAATGTTCTTAAAGTGCCCAGATCAGTTTTATTCAAACCCCAAAAACATTAGCGTCACTTTACTCAGTTTTCCAGTGAAGCGCTGTTTTCCCCCGGTGGGGAAGTGCGCCAAACCTGGAGGTACTGCGATACCTGGTTGATGGGTGGATTGGAAAACAAAATGTGTATGGCGGCTTTGTGTTCATGAATGTGGTCTTTTTAAACCATACTGCTTACGTTTTGAAAGCATATAAGCAGTGGACATTGAAATGGGTCCTTTCTGGGCCCTGTAGTTTTCAGGCAGAAGCACTCACTGATTTCTGAATAGTGAGTGTAAAAGCGTTACGTTCACCATGTTGTTCCTGCTTACATTTCACAAGCTTTATTTAATCTTTCATTCCCAATGAGTGTTTGCTTTTTCCAGGATGTTGTTACTTTTTCCTTTAGGGAGCATATTGCTCTTGCCAGTGCTTAATTTGAATTGAGTCGCATCCAGTTGTTTATAGCAGGTCAAATTGGATTGTAGTTCAAGGCAATGTGAATTTCTCTCAGTGGGGCAGTATGGTGTTCAGTGAGGGAGCGGATGTAGCACTGGGGGCAGAGCTGCCGAATTTAGAACTGAGGAACCAGGTTCAGCCTTCATGAGCAGTCCCCCAGACCACTCTCCTGAGGGAGCACATTCCCACGCTAGACCTTAGAAGACCCTGCAAATCCGGAAAAGCCCTTGTGTCTTAACACCAGCAGGTGGACCCTAGCAGTGGAGTGTGGGTTCACCTTGAAGGCTTGCCCACCACAATCCATACTGAAGTTCACCTCCAGTCTTGCTGGCAGGCCTAAGAAGTAGCAGACCCTAGAGCAACAGTGAGGTCACAGGACCCCTGAGAAGAGCTGGCACTAGGGTGATGCGACCGGTGTGACCGCAACGGGTGCTGACTTTGAGTGGGGGCATTGTATATTATGGTTTTAAAAGCACTTGCTGCCTCCTTCCTGGCCTACAGCAATTTTCGGCAATAATAAAAATGTCATGATAACTCGGGTGAATAAACGTCTTACTAGAGCGAGATCGGAGTTTTGTCTAGTGGAAGTTTTGACTCATGGAAAGATAGCGCAGAGGGTTAATGTGCCTGCTGCTAAGAACATGTACCATGCCCATCACAAAGTGCACATATTGTAAATAGGTTAGTGGGTTACTGCTTTTGACAGTAAGATACTTTTGCTACTTGCAGTTTATAAGTTAAAATCCTAACAAAGAACAGTGAGCTATTAGCTTTCATCTTAGAGCAACATACAAACTGCAAGGTATAAACTAGAGCTTTATGTTTTTTTCCCCTAAGACTTTGATTATCCTAATGTTGAAAAAAGTGTTCATTTGGATAGAAATCAATAATGATTATTAAAGGGAACCTCCAATCATGGTATTAAGTTTTAAATTCTGAGTTTGTGTTTCTCCAGAACAATCACTATTAAACTATACTGCCTACTAATATGGTTGTCATGTGACTCCTACACCTTGTAGTCCTTTGTCTGATGTAACATTTCCCATACAGTGATTTACACACGTAAAATTGATTGTCTCTGTGTATATTGCTGACAACAGAAAATCAATGGCTAAGAAACAAATGGCTTGTTCTTCCACTTTTAAGCATATTTGGGACATTGTGTGATTAGAAACATATCCCACTTTGTGAATTTATTTTAATGTCAATAACTCATATTAATCGTTAAATAATCATGTGTATCCATTGGTTGAATTACATAACATAATAAGCTGTAAATGGTCAGTGAAAAGCCAAACAAATACTAAAGATTGGGATGTTTTGCCAATCCTGGCCACACCTCTAACTCCGCCCACTGATCCAATCCTCGGGTTATTCCCACCCTCTGATTCTCCGCCCACAGTTCCCCTACTTTTTACAATACATATTCGTGGCGGCCCCTGGCAGGGATTTGGCGGCCTTCAGCTTCCACTAACTTGCAAACACCCTGACCGTCACCCCCACCTTCCCGCACCTGTGTTCCTCGTTCCTGATTCGCGCCTCCCCCGCAACGGTCACGCGGCGCGCTCACGGACGCCGCCATCTTGCTCTGTCTGTCTGTCTGGTCTTCTATTGTCCGTCCGCGGCTCGGGAGGAAGCCTTTTACTGCTGAGCTGGTGGCGTCCGCGAGATCTGAGAGCCTCCGCGTCCGGCCGAGCCCTGTCACAAGCTCTTATTGGCCTGAGGGCCGCATACCGGACCACGTCCGTCTGTCTGTCCACTCGGGACAGCGGTGACTGGATGCAGGTGAGACATCTGCCTTCCAGGCGGATGAAGCGGACAACAGGCATGTGTGTCTCTGAATGCAGGGTTCCTTTACTCCCTGTATTTTTCTGGATGTGTCAGTGCTGTCTGTCATTTTGTCTTTCTTTTTGGGTCAGTAACGCTGCCTATTAGTGTTTCTGTCTCTGTGGGGATAGAGTGATCTGCGCAGACTCAACCTCCTCAAACTGCTTCCCGCGTGCGGCGTGGCGTGTGTCATCTGTCTGCATTCTTTCTGGTGGTCGGACTCGGAACGTTACGACGCGTGCGGTGCCATCTAGCTGTCACACATTACCAAACTGTGGTAGGAAGGTGTGTCTCAGTGAGTCTTACAATTTTTTTAATACAAAGAAAAAAAACATTTTAGGTGAAAAAGGGAAGAAAGGGAAGCATGATAGGTTTTTGGTAAACAGTAGGTAAACATGAGTAGTGCGTCACGTGCTGAGGTTGCGGAAATTCGTTTCTTTTGCAGTTTTCCTGGTGTGCCTGGGTGAAAACTAACCCTTATTTACTACTTCGCTGCCCGCGTATCCAGAGGACACAGGTCCTGTCATGGCCCTGCAGCCGTCTGTGCCAGTCCCTCACGTCGTGTGTCACAATGCCCTCCTACTCCTCCTCCTAAATGTTATCGTTCTGAGACGAAGGGTAGGAGCAGCCGCAGGTACTGGTCATCTCACGCCTTTTCAGGACGTTTTATTAAAACACCTTCCTGAGCTCCGCCCGGAACCCCTCTTCCGGGGCCCCCTACCTATGCTCCCTGTACAGGGCCACCATGAGCCTAGAGAGGCCTCTGCACAATGTCCCACAGGGAACCTCTAAATGCAGCACTAGATTCTTTCAAAGAAATCTATTACACACAATATCAATTACAAAAAGAATGAAAGTGTTCTCTGTAACAGAGAAATTACACTTAGAAACAAATGAAGCAATCCTTGCGCCTTAAAGTAACCATTTAGTAAGGCATTGGGGGTGAGCAGGCAGTGGCACCCTGCAGCCCTACCTGCTCTAGGCAAAGTCCCTGGATATAAACCCCAAAGGGAAAGCTGTCGAATCTATCACCACCTACTCTGAGGAGTCAGTAACTTTTCAATCGTTTGCAACCACAACTGAAATCAGAGTACATTCATACATACCATTCCCCTTCACAATTAGAACGACACGCCCCTTTCATGCGTCTTTTTAATTGCAATTCAGAATGGGTCATAAATAATCCCATTTTGCGAGTTGGAAATGATGTTCTGATTTGCTTAATGGGTTTTTAGACCCTAGCAAAAAAGCAATTTTACTGTCCCAAACCCTGTGATTTTGTAAATCGCAGGGCTTTTGACCGAAAATGGCTTTGCACACCTGGCCCTAACTTCTTAACGTGTTCTTTTCCCCTTGCCCCGCGACTACTTTTATCACACAAAGGATTGTTGAAGATAAGAAGAATGTTGCACATTGTCTGGGAAAGCTGTGAGAGCTGTCTGAATGATGCTGCTGCCCTCTGGCGCTACCAAATGGGAAATCAGGCGCAAGGGGAGTCCTATTTTTGTGTAGTTCATAAAGTGCAATGCCCGCCGGTTTCAGTGGCTTCTTTACGCTGATCAGGAGAATGCGCGAGTGGAAGGTAAGACCCCAAGGCCCTCGGCCTGAATCTGTGCCTGTGACCGCAGGTGCCAGGATTTGTTGAGGGCCCTTGAAGACTCAACAACGAGGAAAACAACTGAAGCCATCGCCATTAATGATTCTACTCCGTATATGGGCGCTTTGAAGTAGGTAAAGATGAGATGCTGTTGCCCTAAAGAACTGCAAAATGCATGTTAAAATATTAGCATCTAGACGTTGTCAGTGAGTTAAATGCCCGTCATTAGCATCCACTATGATGTGCACATCACAAGTGCTAATCCTGGGAAAGTCAGCTCAACTTTGCATCCGCACGAGGTTGTTAAACAGAGAACCATCAAACAGGCAGTAATAATGTTACCGGTTATAAATAAAGGTGAGAAATAGCAGAACCTTAGCAGGTAGTTCTGTACAGAGCACGTTATTTGTGTTTACGTAGCTCTAAGTCCCCCATGGGATACCAAGCGCTTTAGTTCTGAAGGCTAGAGGAGACTGTTTAGATGTTTAAAGTTGAATCAACACGTAAGTTTTGCACTGTTTTAAAAGCAGCAAGCAAGTTCGTTTGCAGGTCTCTCTTGTATATTCCAGGTGGCCAAGATATTTATTTTCCCTAGCTGTCTCGGCGGTAAACAACCGTTGCCATGCATTGCCTTTACCACGCAAGTCTCTAAACCATGAAACTATGAGATACATATATATGTATATGTATATATATATGTATATATATATATCCATAGAGCAAACGTTACTCCTTCCGGGGTGCTGGGACCCGAGGAGGGTGGCGTATACACCGGTGCAGCAAGCCGGTAATGTAAATATCCCAAATCAAAAAATAGTTCATACGCTCTCAGGAAGAAAGGCACCGCAAAAAATGTAGATGGGTCCAAGAATTTAATTACACAACGCGTTTCAGCACAGAGCCTTGTTCACGTGTAACACAAACACCACCACGTCATACATTAAATTAAGTTTCCTCATTATGCAATTTGTCAGCAAACATAAACAAAGGACTAATGTCGAGAATACAGAGGTGCGTGATCTGAAATCGGTGGCCATCTTTGAAAGGTAAAGGGCTTCAATGACTGATATAACACAGAAGCTGTTGTAATTATACACATGCTTAAAGGAACATTCCATCCTTAGACAGTCAAATAAAATTATTGTATCAAAATCGACATGGTAATCATGGGTCAAAGCTTAAAGGAACATTCCATCCTTATTCATTCAAATAAAATTATTGTATCAAAATCGACATGGAAATCATGGGTCAAAGCGTTCAGCAAAATACAATTGTTATTGCATCTATATTAATTCCATAAGCTCTAAAATTGCCGTAATTGTACCTATCGGGCAATTGCCCAAATGTAATGTACACGAGTGTCAGTATACAAGTATCACAATTGCACGTCAAATAGGACAAATCTTGCAATCTTGATATTTGTGTATTGCCATTTGTGTACATTTCTTTCAAGTGCAATCTTGATATTTGTGTACTGCTATGCGTGTACATTCCATTTAGGCACCTGATTAGAGATGCTGTGAAAATGCTGCTTTACTGAGCAATGCAAGTACTGCTTTTTTTTTAGTTTAAACATTTTTTATTGTTTTCTTACCAACAGCCCAATACAATTCCCACAAGAGCACCAGCAGCTAACCGATGAGTAGAACATACGACATTTCAGCCAGTTATGCAGTGGAAAAGTTACGCTTCCCATTCGGGCTCCCCCCTCCCACTCCCTCCCGCCACCCATGTCAGTGTGCCCCCGTCTTCCTGGCCTCCCCCCTGATGTGACCCCCCCCATTACCATGACGCATGTAGGGGTATTCAAACCTATCTCTGTCTGCTCGTGCGCTCCCCCGGGTTCAACCGCGTTAAATGTGTCCACCCACAATCGTGACCCCCCTCCTACTCCCCGCTTATCGCTGCCTCCTGTCGGTCGGGTATGTTCTCCTCACCTATGTTTTCTGACATCAGCCCCTGAAGTTCAACCACGAGTGACTCCCATGCACGGGCCGTAGCTAACGCCTTTTCGTCGTTCCTCCTATGCGCTAATTGCAAGCAAAGTGTGTCCTCCGCGCCTGCCCATTTCGCGAACCCTGTCTTCCACCTCAGAAAGCTAGGCCCCGCCCTTGACTTCCAGTGCATAGTTAGCTCCCTCTTGGCCATAATCAACCCTAAGTCACAGAACTTACTAGTAACCTTCGTGCGGCGGGTGTGGGGGAACCAAAGCAACAGGCAGGCCCCCATCTCAAATTCGATGTTGCGATCTGTCACTTGGTTCAAGCATTCCGTGACGTCTTCCCAGTAACTACCCAGTGCCGCGCAAGACCAAAACATATCAGCCCCATCTCCCCCACACCGCGGACATTGAGAGTGTGTGCCCCCAAAATATTGCAATATCTTAACTGGCGTCAGGTATGCTCTGTGCAGTGTAAAAAACTGTACTAGCTGAAACCGGGCATTACGCGTACCCTTCCAGGCCCGCCGCACCAACGCTGGCCATGTCGTCTCGGGGATGGGCTTCCCGAGGTCTGCTTCCCATTTATCTTTCAACGTGACTAGGGGCAGCAAGCGCTCCGTCGACAGCCTTCGATAAAGGCAGGTAATAACCTTGGACGTGCCCGCGGCCATAACCACATATTGGCAGCCCGCGGCGTCTCGCGGTTCCGAGAGCCCCGCCTTCCAGTGCTTCTGGAGGCCCGTTACGAGGGCAGCGTGAAGTAAATAATCTCCACGTGGGAGCCCATAAGAGTCCTGCAGGTCCTGGAAGGGTAGGAGCACCCCCTCCCTGTATAAGTCGCCTACCACTTGTATGCCAAGATCCTCCCAGGCGGCCAGTCCCGACCAATCACCCCCATGTGGGAGCGCCGTGCACATTCCAAGGAGGATCTCCAGGGCATAAGGGTGGACAATGGCGGCCCTCCTCTGACACCGGTTCCAGCACAACCTGAGGGTGCGTTCCTCAAGAGTGAGCTGGGCTAGGTCCATCCACTGTTGGAGGACTATAAAAGCAAGCACATGGCGAGGAATTAGCCTGCCCTGCGGGCCCTCCGGGCCTCTATACTCCCTTGCCACCGCCTGTGTGAGCCATTGCAGTTGTGCTGCAAAGTAAAACCACTCGAAGTCCGGGACCGCCAGGCCCCCCTCCGCTCTTGGCCGCCGTAGTGTGGACAAAGCTACCCGCCGCCTACCCGAGCCCCATATAAAGCCCGCAGACAGTGCTCGAAGCCGCTCAAAAAACGATGCCGGTATCCATATGGGCAATGTACGAAAAAAATACAGTAGGCGCGGCAGCGCCACCATCTTCAGCAGCGCTACTCGCCCAGCACTCGATAATGGGAGCGTGCTCCAGAAACCTATGCTGCCGCTCAAGCCCCGGATTGCTCTACCCACGTTCCCTTCCAGCAAATCCAGCTGGGTATGATAGATATTGACTCCCAGATAACGCAGACAGCGGTCCTCCCATCGTACCACTCCCAGCGACTGGGGGCCTGCCCAGTAGGCGACAACGGGAACAAGCATGTCTTGCCCCAGTTGACCTTGAGCCCCGACAGGCGACCAAAGACACCCAACAAGGCGGTCGCTCCGTGCAGTGCGCCCCCTGCGTCTGCCAAAAACATCAGCAAATCATCCGCATAAAGGGATATATAATGGGCCTCCCCCCTGAGCCATAATCCAGCATATGAGCACCCCAGTCGGGCGTGAGCCGCCAGTGGCTCTATGGCCAAGGCGAACAACAATGGGGACAGCGAACAGCCCTGTCTCGTCCCCCGTCGCACCCGGTAGGGAGCGGAGATGGTAGTTCCCGTCTTCACGCGGGCTGTGGAGTCAGTATATAGCAAGGTGGTCCAGTGCACAAAGCCATCCCCTAGGCCAAATTCCTGTAACACTTTAAAGAGGTATGGCCATTCTACGCTATCAAAGGCCTTTTCTATGTCGACAGAAAGCGTCAGGGCCTCTGGGTATTCCTCTCGATCCACCCCCATTACCCGCAACAGGCGTCGAACAGAAGTTGCCGTGCTACGTCGAGGAATAAAGCCCGCTTGATCCGGGTGTATCAAGGCGGTCATGTGGGTCAACAAGCGTGTTGATAATATTTTACTCAGAATTTTGTAAAGCAATGCAAGTACTGCTGTTGCTATTTGCAAATAACTGGACACTTGTCCTATTTGACGTGCAATTGTGATACTTGTATACTGACACTCGTGTACATTACATTCGGGCAATTGCCCGATAGGTACAATTACGGCAATTTTAGAGCTTATGGAATTAATATAGATGCAATAACAATTGTATTTTGCTGAACGCTTTGACCCATGATTTCCATGTCGATTTTGATACAATAATTTTATTTGAATGAATAAGGATGGAATGTTCCTTTAAGCTTTGACCCATGATTACTATGTCGATTTTGATACAATAATTTTATTTGAATGTCTAAGGATGGAATGTTCCTTTAAGCATGTGTATAATTAAAACAGCTTCTGTGTTATATCAGTCATTGAAGCCCTTTACCTTTCAAAGATGGCCACCGATTTCAGATCACGCACCTCTGTATTCTCGACATTAGTCCTTTGTTTATGTTTGCTGACAAATCGCGTAATGAGGAAACTTTATTTAATGTATGACGTGGTGGTGTTTGTGTTACACGTGAACAAGGCTCTGTGCTGAAACGCGTTGTGTAATTAAATTCTTGGACCCATCTACATTGTTTGCGGTGCCTTTCTTCCTGAGAGCATATGAACTATTTTTTGATTTGGGATATATATATATCAAGGCCCGAGTGGGGGCTGAAACGCGTCATGGCGGACTGGTACAGAGTAATATGAAATAAAATCTCAGTGATTGGCACCGAAGTTTTGGGTCCGTTCTTTCGTCTAACCAAGGCAGCAGCATTAGAGACGAATTTACATTCATATATATATATATATATATATATATATATATATATATATATATATATATATATATATATATATATTCACTGAAAAAACCATAGGTTTCAGACATGTTATAGTTAGCGGAAATTTTACTGATAAAAAACCAATGAAATTCCCCCGTTATAGTTAGTGCAGGCAACTATAACTCACGCGACCGCAATCCTCTGCTGATGCTAATACTGTATTTAGACACTTATTTGCCCATGTCTTCTTCCATAAATTTTTAGCTATACATATATTAGAAATATTTTTTTTTCATAAAGACACATATGTCATCAGCAGAAGATTGCGGTCGCGTGAGTTATAGTTGCCTGCACTAACTATAACGGGGGAATTTCATTGGTTTTTTATCAGTAAAATTTCCGCTAACTATAACATGTCTGAAACCTATGGTTTTTTCAGTGAATTTGCAAGGTTTTTTAAATGCTAATTCCTAACTATAACGTGTGTGAAACCTATGGTTTTTTCAGTGAATTTGTACGGTTTTTTAAATGCTAAGTTACTTTACGCCATTCGTGGCGTGCACGCCCACTTAACGCAGTTCGTTCCGTGCGCGCGGTGCGCTTCGCGCACCGCGCGCCCACTTTACGCAGTTAGTGCCGTACACGCAAGGTGGGCACGCAGTGCGCTACACACACCGCGTGCCCACGTTACGCACCGTGCGCACATGGAGGACATATTATGCGCTTCCTTGTGATAGGTAATCTGTTAAATTTAATTTGTAAGTGATGACCATAATATGCCATGCACAGAGAGTTTTTTTTTTTTTATTTAAATTTTTAGCGTAAGCGCACCGTACGCGTACGGTAAGCGTAATCGGCGAAATTTTCAAAAAATAAAAATTTACCGTTTTTGGCCTTTGAGGACTCAACTAACATGGCTATGTGCATGGGCGCTGTCTAAACAGCCCCTTTATATGTTTTTTGCCTTTATTTACAACCCCCCCTCAGAGTGCGAGAGAGAAAATGGCGGCCGCCGCTTCCTGGTTTCGACCGATTCGAATGTTTACTTAGATGTAACAGCCAATCAGAATCGCGCTCGCGCACGCCACCGTACGCGTACGGTAAGCTTACGGTAAGCGTACCGCAAGCTGGCTCAGATATATATATTGATTTAAAGGCTATTTTCTCAGAATCTACTGAACAGATTTACACCAAACCTACAAAAGGCACTTCCTTGACCTGAGGACTACCTCTCTGCCAAATTTCTAGTAATTCTGTTCAGCCGTTCGGGCTGTAGCCCTGTCTAAAGGTCCTATGGAAAAATGCATGGGAAAAACGCGTTTTGGGACCCCCCTTTTATCTCAGCCCCCGCTTGACGAATCCCTCCGAGACTTTTAGGGTAGGAGCGGAGCGTAGCGCCCCACCTATTTTGAGAAATTCGCGAGGATTCGTCGACCGGCGCCAAAGTTATTCAAAATAGAATGTTGCGGATTTCCTATGGAAAAGGGGTCCTAACTATAACTACCTACTGGCGACCGCCAGTAGGTAATATATATATATATATATATATATATATATATATATATATGAATGTAAATATGGAATAAGGATAAGAGTGTTTAGGTGTGGGCAAGGGAATAGAATGGTAAGGGTTTTTATGTGTGGGAAAATGACAAACCGTGCATTCCGAACCACATTTGAAAACTAAGATTAGTCAGAACCCATTAGAATTAAATACCAGTTTACTAAGGAAATTAGGCGTTCGCCGTAAGGAAATTATAAAACATAAATCAACATTGGTGCATTTTAAACTACTTGGTTCAGCGGTATGCCACCTAGTCATTTTGAAATACACGCCACAGCAGAATTATACTACGGAAGGATTTGAGATTTTCTAACCTACAACACTTTCGAAATAATTTATATAAAAATGATACACTTGAAACTATTTTTCATCAAAAGGATTCAAGTGTAAATAAAGGCTGCCTGAAGACCAATATGGTTTGTAATTCGTTACAAATGAGTCCCTGCTTTCCTCAGCAGTGTCTATACAACCCTTTGTCAATGCATGTGACTGACTGTGCCTCAGTCCTACCAATTATTCACAAAAATGACCTTGTTTAGGAATCTCTACATCTACTTATTTTTACCAGACTACTATTTCATCTTCAAACACAATTATTAAATAAGGTACATGGTATGTCCTATTGTTAATCAGTGCTGGACTAAAACATTTGTATTTCAGTCCCTTTACCTTCATATAAACTCCAAGTTAAACAAGTACGCACATGTCTTAATCTGAAATTATCATATACATTAGTAGTAATTGTATGAGAGCATGTTTCAGGCGCAAACGCTAAATGCTGCTCTCTAAATACTTTATCGATTAATTTTGTAAATAGTTTTAACTGTACTAATGTGGAATCTGGAAAGTGGACGTGAGGGTTAGTCAATGCTTGGTGTGTCTTTACATGCACATATACTCCAGGTTCATATCCAAACTCATCCCTCGCTTCCTAAAGGCAATATCTTCATAGGGTCTTCATTCACTTGAAGGATGGGAGCTGCAAGGCATGCACTAACGCTGCCACTGACACCCAGAATGTCTTTCAGTAGTTATATCACACTCCTGTTACTGGGTAAGGGGCATCAAGGACAGTATCAGTGCACAGCTGTAATTGGGTCTTCAGATAAACGTCCAAAGGAATATTTGCCTCCGAGTGCCCATCTACAAGAGGGGACCTTCGGTCACTGTAGCCCTCCTGCATTTTCTCAACTGAAATAGACAATGCAGGGTGTCCTGCTTAAAACATAACTCCCTGGTTAAGGGGCCACTTGAAGAGCAGGAATGGGAATAACCAGGAACCAGCCCCACAGCCAGCAGAAACCCACGCCACACCCTCCCTGCCCGCTGATACCTCCCCGGAACCACTCCGATGTCTCCTGATCAATGCCAGATCACTCTGCAAACACGCCACCGAAATCTGGGACACCAGTTCCAATCTTGCACCGACGTGACCTTCATCACAGAGACCTGGCTCACAGCAGACATCACCACCGCAACACCCTACTTTTACAAGATGAAACACAGAGACCGCACCAACAAACACAGAGGTGTCATTGCACACAAGGAATCAATCACCTGCACCACCACCACCAAAAGATGACACCACACTAATCATGAAACACCTGAACTTCCAACTCCACACCTACCACAAAACCACCATTAAAGGCATCCTCCCATACAGACACCCAGGACCATGAGCAGGCCTCAGCGATGCCATCACAGAATTCATCACCCCTTTCGCCATCGCATCCCAACACTACATCTTCCTGGGAGATCTCAACTTCCGCATCGAAGACCCAAAAGACTTCAACTCCAATGATCTCACTTAACTAGTCCTAGACCAACACGCTGGACCCTATCTTCAGCGTCCAGCAACAGAGTCAGATATAGCCACACCACAGAACTCACCTGGTCCAACCATTTCATCGTACACTTCACCATCACTTACACACCTCACACCCACCCCAACCACCGCAGCGCCCCCTTCCACAGCTGGACCAAAGACGCACAGCACCAATGGACCGACGCCCTCAGCATCACCCGGCTGGATGGCTCCACCAACCTGGATCAAGTGGTAGAGAACTTCAAAGCCTGGATCACCAGCAGCGCCGACAGACCAGCCAAAAAGCACAGATCCACCAAACAAGCCAGCTGGTACTCAGCACGGCGAAACGCAGATGTAAACAACTACAAATAAAATGGCGCACCAGCAGACACGACACAGATCAAGACACCTTCAAGTTGGCCCTCAACAACTACCATCACCAACTCAAAGACGCCAAAAAGAAGGCCCTGGCAAACCGCATTGAGGCCAGCACCAACCAGACCAAGTAACTCTTCACCATTGTCAGAGTTCACCTTCCCATCAGCCACTGAAAACTCAATACCCTCCTCACAGGAACTCTGTCACACTCTAGCAGACCACTTCCACAACAAGATAGCCACTATATACAGAAACTTTGACTCCCAAGCAACCGACCTCTCCAGCCTCCCCTCTCCCAAGAAGACCACCAACGACCACCTGCTCACCACATGGGAGCAGCTCAGCACATCGAACACCTACTGCCTTAATGAACTCCATCCACTCGGGAGCACCCGCCAACCCATGCCCTAGCAACGAGATCAGCCACCAGCTCGCCACCGTCCTCAGCACCTCTGTTGCCACAGCCACCTTCCGGGATGCCAGGAAACAATCAGACGTCAGACCCCTCCGCGAGAAACCCTTCACAGACCCCAGCGATCTCCAGAATTACTGTTCCATCTTGCTACTACAGTTTCCCGCCAAAGTCCTAGAGAGGGCTATCAATCTCCAACTCACTGAACACCTGGAAAGAAACAACCTGCTTGACCCCTCCAAATCAGGATTCAGAGCCAACCACAGCACCGAGACGGTCTTGATCGCGGCTAGAGACGACATACACACTCTACTCGACAAAATTCTTCTCGATCTTTGCACAGCCTTCGACAGTCTTCCACCAAACATTTATCAAACGTATACACCAGATCAGAATGAAAGAGGATGCTCTCAGATGGATGGCATCGTTTTTCATGGGGCGCACGAGAATCCGCCTTCACCTCACAACCCAAGCGCACCATCTGCAGTGTCTTCAACGTCTACATAACAAAACTAGAAGACATCGTCAGAACCCACAACATCAACATCATCTCCTATGCCGACAACACCCAGCTCGTCCTCTTGCTCTCAGTCGACCCCACTACCACAAAGTCCAACTTCCACAACTGCATGAAGAGCATCTAAGCCTCGATGAAGGACAACTACCTGAAGCTCAACACGGACAAAACCAAAGTGCTGATTTTTGGCTGCCACACCGCGAGCTGAAATGACTTCTGGTGGCCATCGGAACTCGGACCCACCCCAAACCGAAGACCACGTCCGCAACCATGGCATCAGTCTGGACAGCGGAACTCTCCATGAAACGGCAGGTCCACACCATCTCCTCAGCCTGCTTCCACACTCTCCGCATGCTCCGCAGAATCTTCAAATGGCTCCCCATCAGCAACAGAAAAACAGTGACGCAGGACCTCATCAACAGCCGCTTGGACTACGGCAACGCACTCTATGCAGGCACCACCAGTGAACTCATGAGAATACTTCAGAGAATACAGAATGCAGCAGCCAGACTGATCATTAACCTGTCCAAAAGGACCCACATCACCCAGTACCCGAGAGACCTCCACTGGCTCTCCATCCAGAAAAGATGCCTTTTCACACTTCTGACCCACGCCTACAAAGCACTTCATGACCAAGGACCTGCATACATGAACCACCGCTTGAACTTCCACAAACCTTCCAGAAACCTCCGCCTCCCCCTCGCACAGACACCGTGCATCCGCCGCTGCTGCATAGGAGAACGTTCCTTCTCCCACCTAGCGGCCAAGTCCTGGAATGCCCTCCCCCTACACCTCCGAACATCACCCAAGCTGACAGACTTCAAGTAAGCTCAAAACCTGGCTCTTTACAAGTACTGTATGATTGGTATGCTTGATAAAAGATCAGGTTGATGTCCCATTGTGACTGACCAGGATGTCACCTTTTTCATTCAAATATGACGTGGCCAGCTATGTTTATTACTGATGAGAATATTGAAAAGAAGACAAAAGTAATCTATGGATGTCTTACCAATACGTTAACTCTCATTACTTCAGAACTTTTAATTCCCTACAATGAATTTGACACTCACTGCTGTGACATATCGTTACTTTGACCATTAAATCACAACTTAACTGGCGGCATCAGCTGGGGACTATGAGTCCCAGCACACTGTGGGGCAAAAGGAGGAGGCCCAGCCAACCACTGCACCTGCATGGGAGCTTTTGGTGGCATCTGCTGGGTAACTACAAATCCCAGCACACTGTGGTGCAGAGGAGGCCCTGCCTACCACCACACCTGCACCAGGTTCCTTGTTGGCACTATAAAGATCAATCACCGGACCCGTGGTGCAGGAGTTTCTGGAAGCATCAGCTGGTGGACTACGAATTCCAGCACACTGTGGGGCAGAGGAGGAGGCCCGCCAACCACCACACCTGCACCAGATTCCTTGTCAATGCTATAAAGAGCAATCACCGTACCATCAGCTGGGTAACTACAAGGCCCAGCACACTGTGGGGCAGAGGAGGAGGCCCCGCCAACCACCACACCTACACTAGGTTCATTTTCGGCGCTATAAAGCACCATCACCACACCCATGGCGTGGGAGTTTCTGGCAGCATCAGCTGGTGGACTACGAGTCCCAGCACACTTTGGGGCAGAGGAGGAGGCTGCGCCAAAAAACACACCTGCACCAAGTTCCTTGTCAGCACTATAAAGTGCAATCACTGCACTTGCAGTGCAGGCGATGCCCGGACCAAGGGTGGGCACGTCCTGCACCTGTCAGCAGCAGTAAAAGGCGGCAGGGCCACTCCACCTGGTCTGCAGTAACGGGACCATGTCCCTTAATTTTATTGAACCTCGGACAGTTGTTCACTATATACATCTAGCTTGGACTGGGAAGCAATAAGTATCGGACTTTTACTGTCCTCGATAAGGTCCTGACTGACTCCGGAGACGAAACTCACATGGAGTATCCCCTTGTTTGATAATAATTCAGCAGTAAAGCAATTATTTGTTCTAAACAGGTATCTGTTGTGTATATGTACTTTATTCCCTCTGTACCTTGCCCTCCTCCTAGGTTTCGCAAGCTCTTTCTGGCAGGGGCATATGATTGTCTTTTTTGATTGTTTTACTACGTATTGTGGTTGAGCTGTTTGTTCCCCCAATTTTTTATTGCTAACTGTGATGAAAGGAAAATGTTTTGCTATTTTGTTTGTGCTCTGTTCCCGTGTTAAGTTAGCATTTGCGGCCCCATTTTAGATTTAGCCGCCATTTTGAATCATGTCATCGGCTATGTATTACCTGACTCAAGAAGCAGGCTGTGGAAATTTTCGTTTCTCCAAGGTTAGGCCTTGCTCTGGTAATGAATACACTGTTCTTATTAACGCATTCCTTTCCCATAGATAGGGGCTTTCTCCCACTAGCCTAGCCGTAGAGACAAACAGAATGACCTTGGTATGAAGATACTGTGTGCCCGGCCTCAGAGTCGAGACTCGTCTCACTGTACTTCTTTGTCTTAGCTGCACCTGCTAGTAGATTTTCATTAGAGGCGGGACATTCTTGGTTCAGAAAACGTACATAATGTATCACTATGTTTTGTGAAGTCAGTCCCTCTGCAGCAATCTCAGGAGGCTGGTCAGACTGGACTACGCTGGAGTGCACCTGAATGAAATATATTTGGTTTGTATTCTCTACTGTCTGACCAACTCTTCATTTGTATGGAAGGCTGAGAGTCCTGAACTTGCAGCTGCCCCGTCTGTCTGACCGGGGGGGTGCCTTGCCTAGAGGTCATCCCGACTGGAGTCCTCAAAAGCGAAACCCTTGGATCTGACCATTTATTCAGAAGAGACGGCAGTGGAGAATAAATCTGTTTGACCTGTGTGCACCAGATGAGTTTGTTTTTGTTCTTGGTGGATATGGTACCATTTAGGTTTGTCTTGGTATGGTCTGAGGACCGTTTTTGGCTTGCGTCTGGTACGGTCTGAGGACAGATTTGGATACAAAGTGTTTGCGGACAGTCTGCCCGGCAACATAACGAATTTGGCTTACTTTTGAAAATGCCTGTGTTTAGTCGCTTTTTGGTTTCTTGTTGTCGTTATTGTTCTGCTGATGCTCGACTGGAAGAAAGTCAGCCAGCGCCTCCTGAAGGCACCCCGAATTTTGATATGTATGTAGAACATGGCTTTGGCCCTATTATGTTTAATACGCTATGGCACAAATATACGAGGGACAATGTCGAGTTACAGTGGCCTTTGACAGGCACCTTTGATTAACAAAAAATTGGGTTCTTACAGGAAAAGTTGTTTGCAAGGAGAAGTAGGCAGTCTATGTTTGATTACCTCAGAACATGGCAAAAAGAGGCTAAACAGAGGCAAATGAAAGCAGAAAAGGGGAAAATGTAAACATTGACTCAGAAAGCTGTAGCACATGATAGAGAGAAGCAGGAGATAGGAATTGAACGCAAAGATAGGAGGTTTCGACTGAATATTGATAAATGTTATGTAGCCCGTGAAGAAAATGATGCTTTTGTGGAAGACTTGTTAGATACTCGACCCCCACCTCCGTATGCCCCGCAGAGAGTATATCCCCTTCTTTCCCCACAGGCCCGGCTACCCGGTTCTTCTGTCCCTGCCGTTTCTGCTTCTGTTACTGTTGATCCGCCTGCCCTGGCCACGGCACCTCCTGTCCTTTCTTTGTCTTCGCCGTCTGTGGCAACTACGACTGCCAGCATTCCTACAACACCTATTGCTGCAGTATCCCTTTCGCCAGCTCTTACGCCCACGACCCAGCCAGCAGCGACGTTAATGCCCACTGCCTCTGTTATCACACCCACTGTGTTCCTCCATTCCCCGGCATTACAGGGTATTGGGACACCAGTACGTGGCCCTGAGGATAGAAACTGGATGAAATTTAAGGAACGATTAGGGCGGACGTTGATACGATCTGACATAAGGGAGGCAGAAAAACAGGTAGTGGCTAATCAGGCTGAGCAGTGGGCCCGAAATCCCATTTATGGTTTGAGGGTGTGTGGAATGTGATGAAAGATTATGAGCCTTTTGTACAACAGCATGCCCTTAAACATATGTCGGCTACTTTGAATGGGCTTTGGGATCAGTGTTTCAATGATGCAGCACCATAGATTATCTATGATATTAAGGATCATGTATACGTTGCTGATATGGCGCCTGGTCAAGTTTTTGGTAATGTTGCAACGTTGGTTGCTTATCGGAGTAGGCTGCTTGAGAAGAGCCCGAAGACGGTATCTCAGTTTCCGAGGAGGGAGGGCCACCCCATATATCACCCTGAAATACCAGAGCTACAGGATCAGCACAATGTTGTTACTAGACCAAGGGTAGCATCCCGTTTCCAATAACAGTGGGTTTATACTCCATGGAAAAAGAGTGAGGTTTTGTCTCTTAAGACTCAGTTACCTGACCCTTGGAAAAATCCTACTGCATATTATAAAGAATTGACTTAGGCTGTTTCTTCGACAGTAATGACGCTTGTGGATCTTGAAATGTTCTTTGGTTTGTTGGTTCCGGTTGATATTTGGAGACTGGTACACGCACAGGATCACGTTGCAGAATTGGGTAGTACCTGGGATCAAATTAAAGTATGGGACCAGGCGAGAAAGCCTGATGAGAAGCCTAAAGGCAGAGATACTTGCTTTGCCTGGCCGAATTATCACGTATATGCATTCTCTTATTCGGCCCAGAAATATTGATTGGTTCAAGCTATTGGTTTGTCGCCAGAAGAAAGATGAGAGTGTGTCTGATTTTTTCACCCGGTTTGAGAGTGTGTTTCTGGGTTATAGTGGACAGGACTTGTCGATTGAAGGTGGTGTGCGTTTGTTTGTTAGTAGATTTGTTTCATACTTGCTCCTCGAGATCGCGACTCGATAACAGGCTTCCAAGAGCACCTGGTCCACATCTTCTCCTTCTGTTATCTTGAATATGGCGCAGTATTATGAGCACAGGGAAAATGAGGAGAAGGAGAAGATGGAGAAAAAGCATAAAGATTTGAAGGCAAAGGAGATGTTGTAACAAGCTTCTCGAGGGAATGGTAGAGAACGTGATGGTGGGGCCCGACAGCTTTCCCGTACTAGCGTGAATGCTATGCCTGTAGGACCGAATCAGTGTGCATACTGTAAGGAGGAGGGACACTGGCTCAGAGGGCCCTGTGCTTCTGCAGAAGGTGGCGGTTCCAAGAGGGCGGGGGTCTCGTAGACGGGGTCGTGGAGATGGTGGCCAGGACAGTGCTCAGACCGTTGGGACATCGCAGGATCATACTGATCAAAACTACTTTGACGACCCTCGGGACAAACAGTATTACCATGAGGACTACAATACGGATGAGGTGACTGGGATTTTTCACAGCTAGGACAGCCGGGGACAGGGTGAGGGACCAGTTTTGATACCTGTAGACCAGCAAGGTCCATACGTTAGTGCGAATGTGTACATGGTTCGACTAAGGAGTTTTTGGTTGATACAGGTGCAACAAACCACTCTATTTCTTGTTCCTTGGTCCCTGGGGTGGCTCTGTCTGGCCATAATAATGTTTCGGTAGGATTTTCTGGTGTACCGGTTGTGAGCCCATTTCAAAACCCCTTGCGTTGACTATCGGTCCTTTCACTGTGGACTCCCCATTCTTGTTGACATCCAATTGTGGAGAGAATTTGATGGGTTTGGACTTGTTGAAGAAACTGCATGCTACGATTTACTGCTCCCCTGCCAGCGTCTATATGACAATGGGTCCTGACGTGGTGTGCGCTAAGCAGTGTCTGTCCAAAGATGCACCCCTCCCTGCTGAATTTAAAGATGTACCACTCACATTGAGGGCAACAGGCAACACAGATGTGGGTTTGTTGCAGATATTGCCTGTTTCGATACAAGTCAAGGAAGGTGCTATTTTACCCCGTATTCCTCAGTATAAGATACCGCAGGCAGGTGAGCGAGCTTTGATACAAATTGTGCAAGACTTGATTGAGAAAGGAGTGGCTGAGGAGACGACTGCCAATGTTTGTAACAGCCCCATTATTCCGATCCTCAAACGGACACATTTGGGTCCCTCCGAGTATCACGAAGATGTTTATCGTTTTGTGATTGATTTGCGTGAAGTTAACAAACTAGTGATTCCTCAGTTTCCAGTGGTCCCTGACGTTACGGCTCTCTTGACGATGATTCCTTCTCCTGCCAAATTCTTTTCTGTCATTGACTTAAAAAATGCATTCTTCAGTATTCCCATTCATTCTGATAGCAGATATCTGTTCGGGTTCACCCTCGCTGGTAGAAGCTTTAAGTTCTGTCGCGCTCCCCAAGGCTATACAGAGAGTCTGAGTATCTATAGTCAGGCACTGAAAGGTCAGTTGGATTCCGTGTCACTCCCTGCAGGTAATGTATTGCTTCAATATGTCGATGACTTACTCATCGCCTCGGATACAGAACAAGGTTGCAGAGATAGTACAGTTAAATTGCTGCTACATTTAGCTCAACATGGCCATAAAGTATCTGTTTCCAAATTTCAGTATTATAGACAGGAGGTCACCTACTTAGGTCACCTACTGTCGAAGGAGGGTAGGAGACTGACCCCTGAGCATATCAGTACCATTGTTAAAATGTCTGTCCCGCAAACTCAGAAAGATGTGCGTGCTTTTATAGGTATCACTTCCTATTGCAGGCAGTGGATACCTGACTACTCGTTGCTTATTAAGCCCCTGCTTGCGCTAACACTAAAGGATGTGCATGAACCCCTGCCTTGGACGCCAGAGTGTCAGCAGTCTTTTGAGCAATTAAAAACTGTGCTTTGCTCGGCACCCCTAATTACACAAAATGCTTCATATTGTACGTCCATAAGCTGGGTGGTTGTGCGCTTTCTGTTTTAACAAAAATTTGGAGATATGCAACATCCGTGTGCTTATTTCTCTGCTTTGCTTGACCCTATCGCCCGATCCCTCCCGAGCTGTCTAATATCGGTTGCAGCTGTGGCCATCTCAATAAGACAATCGGCGGGACTCGTACGCGATACTGACTTCACAGTTATGGTACCCTGTGCAGTGGATACACTTTTGAATAAGACAAGGACACAGCACCTCACCAGTGCACCTCTGACGGGTTACGAGCTAAAGCTCTTTCAAAAGCACATTACGATCAAATGCTGTGCCACTCTAAATCCAGCCACGTTACTACCCCTTCCTTCTGTGAAGGAGGAGATTGACATACATGATTGTATCTTCCGGACAGAAGAAGAGACGAAAGGACGGGTGGACCTGACAGATGTTCCCTTATCTGACCCGCAAGGTGAACTATAAGTCGATGGCTATTGCTTTAAGTTACCCGATGGCACTACAACTGCTGCATAAGCAATTACAACACTGCACACGGTAGTTGAGACATCACGAGTTCCCTATCAGTCGGCCCAAGCTGTAGAGCTAGTCGCCCTTATTCGAGCCTTTGAGTTGAGCGAGGGACTAGTTGTTAATATTTATAGTGACAGCCGGTATGCCTTCGGGTCGCCCATCATTTTGGGAGGCTCTGGGCAGAGAGAAGGTTCCTTACTTCCCACTGGACACGCATTCAGCATGGTCCTCTTATACATAGGCTTCTGTCCGCTTTGATGCTCCCTAAGAAAAGGGCCATAGTGAAGTGTAGCGCCCATAGGAAAACCACTGACGATGTGGGTAAGGGGAATGCTTTTGCAGATGAGATAGCTAAGGAAACAGCCCGAACAAAGATGAAAAGAATGTTTGTAGCAGGTCCCGCCAGGTGGGTGCACGAGTTCTCCATGTTTGAGGATACACTAGAAAATGTAAAAGAGATACAGAGTGAGGCCACAGTGGAGGAATTAGCGGTGTGTCAAGAAAGTACAGCAAATTTGAATGATGAAGGATGTTGGATTGACAAGTCAGGGAAGCAGAGATGGATGTTGCCAGATGCATATGTTCTTCCTGTAGTCACTATGGCTCACGGGCCAGCTCTTATCAGTGCTAAAGGTATTTGCAAGTTGTTAGGCCCCTTATGGCAAAATGACAACATCTCCAAGATAGCTGCACATTTAGTAAAATACTGCATGGTGTCCATGAAGCACAATCCTACCAAGGGTACCCCTACACCACCTGGTAATTTTACACCTCCCACTTTCCCTTTAGAGATCCTTCAAATGGACTTTATTGAAATGGACAGGGTCAATAATTTGAAGTATGTGTTGGTGGTTGTTTGTGTGTTCAGTAAATGGGTTGAGGCTTACTCCACTAAAGAGAATACAGCCATTGCGACTGCGAAGTTACTCCTGAAGGAGTTCTTTCCCCGTTTGATCTGGAGTGATAACAGAAGTCATTTCAATGCCAAGATTATTCAGCTACTTTGTGAGGGCCTACACATCAGACAGTAGTTCCATGCTGCGAATCACCCCCAGTCAGCAGGTTTGGTTGAGAAGTACAATGGTACTCTCAAACTGAAATTGGCAAAGATTCAGGAGACCACAGGGTTGCAATGGCCAGATGTTTTACCGCTAGCTCTTTGGTACACAAGAACAACAGCACATTCTAGGACAGGATTGTCACCCTACGAGGTCGTGTTCGGATGCCCGGCGAATGTCTGGGGCGTCCCGCGTCCGTGTAGATTCTCGGAAATTGAGTATCCTTGGTTGACAGATTACTTGTATGAGTCAACTAAAAGTTTGCATTCTATTCACCAACAGATCCACAAGTCCCTTCCACCTAAACCAGAGGGGCGTGGTCATAACATCCAGCCGGGGGACTGGGTGGTGTTGAAGAACTTTCCGCGGAAAAAGAGCTAGGAGCCCAGTTGGAAGGGGCCAGAGTTGGTCCTCCTCGCTACCAGGACAGCTGTGAAAGTCACTGGCCGAAAGAACTGGATCCACTCCAGCAACTGCCACAGAGTACCCTTGCCATTACCCTATGACGAATGGGTGAGGGATGGTATCAGAGACGCTGAGGGTGAGACGATACCTCAGTTTGTCCCCTTCAGCGACATGCAGCCTATATGGACCTAAACGGATACTGAGAACGACGTACTAAATGCAGCAGTCCTCCCCAAGATAAGAGCCCCTTTTTGTTGACCCCTCTGTGTCTGGAGTCACTGGGTACAATTTGCGTCCTTGGCGGAAGGATGGTGCACCAAAGGAGAAGTCAGATTAGTTAGGAATGGACTGTGCAAGTCAGGGTGTACTTTGTCAATAGTACCAATGGTGTTGGTTTAGGGTGAGGCGAGATTGTTGCATTGTTCTGACATTGGACAGGATACATCGAACGTGCTTCCTTAAAGGGAGGGGAACATTATCCTGCGCAACGTGGGATTCTTCGAGAGCTAGGACTGAGCAGCTCCACCGCCGGTGCACAAGAGCACCAACATTGATGAACAATAGGAGCCTGTACCAGTGAGGCTGAGACGGACACTGGGAACAATTGCTCCCATAATTGCTTTTTACTGCATTCCCCTTTTGCACCACTGTGTCTAGTGCGGGGTCGGTCCACAAAAAGTAAAATAGTTTTTGCATCAATAGTTTCAATTGGGTGAATAACTGTATTGGGAATATCCTGGTTTCTAGAAGAGAAGTATAGTACATTCTTTGGTTGGTACAACAACCATTCCCCCTGAACACCTGATTGTTACTTTGGCCACTCACAAAGCAGAACACCGAAAGTCTTACAAAGATAATGTATTTATACAATTGTTGCATCAGGCTCATGAGGTGTCAAGTACAACTTATTGCTGGGTTTGTGATAATTTGTTGTCCATGCCACTGTCATACATCAGTAGTTGGGAGGGTTGGTTTGAATTGCTCAGTATGGTGCGCCTGCATCCAAATCCTATACTCTGAATAGGACACCTGCTGATTCTCGCACTGTGGTAAAGAATGTACGTTTCCATCACAGGGCTCCCCCCGAATGTCCGACAGGACCAGCGGCGTTTGGTAAATTGTTTTTAAAGTCCTGTATGAACGCATACCAAAGAATCAAGAACGAGACATGGTCTCAAATGGAAATGGCTGATTTCTATGGGTTTAACACGTCAGAGTATTTCCAGTCGTTCCAGGCTCGTAATGTTACCGAAGACCAGCCAATACTACTGTCAGTGGTCAACACAACAGCTAGTTTCTGTGTCCAGGGGACCTTGAGGATAAAGGTGGGGGAGAGCAGATGCAATTCCACATACCGATTGAGAACGACTGTGAGGAACTTCGATTCTCGAACACGATCGAATCGACCCGCCATTTTGTAACCCGCCGCCATTTTGTGTTGCCATCACTCAGGCAGCACGGTGAACGAAGTCTATTCTGCCTTTCCCGTAGCTTGGTGTCAAAATACGTCCTCGGCCTTGTTTGCGAAGCTGGTGTTTGGACTAGCCGAGTACACTAATCCGTGTCTGGCTCTCCTAATCCCTGTTCCAACTATCTGTAGGCTCACACCATTCTTTCCTGATCATATCTTATCGACTGGCCTTCACTGTCTCCTGCTAGCATTCTCTTGTGTCATGCCCATCCTCCAATACACACAAACGTATCTCACCACCTGCAAGTCAGTCGTATTCTGTTAATGAATCAGTTCGGGGGTGGGATAACAAATATAGTTGGAGGAGCGGACTCTTCGAGACATCTGATCTTTTTGTTTTCGAACTTTCCTTACTGGTTCCGCTTTGTTTTCCACTTACCCTATTGGCTCTTTTCTTCTTTGCTTGGGGCGTGTGTTTCATTAATAATTCTATATTGTATAGTATTTAATCTGATGCGTCACAGAGTGAAGTGGCAGTCTCCTGAGAACCTACTTTGTGTACTTCTAGGATAACCGTACTAGCTGCAGCTAAATAAATCCAATCTTCTAACGCCGACAGAGTGTCCCGTGTCTCTGTGTAACGAAGCAGGTGAACCCAGAAGACGGAGGGCGTACCCTGCGCCGCCAGGTCCAAAAGGTTCTGGTTCTTCAATTGGCGCCCCACGTGGGGCGGCTTCAGTGGTACCGGTTCTGCTCGAAGGTCGTGAGGAACCTCGCAAGAAAATTCCGGAGGGTTCGCGAGCCACACTAAGAGCCCCCTGTATGTCGAAAGTGGTCCGAAGGTCTTTTTCAGCACGGTTACTCCTTCCTGACGGCTACTGGCGACCGCTGCCCTGACTGCTGCCCTGCTTTGGCCCATTCCTTTGGTGATGTATGGTAAAGCGAGACGATAGACGGGCCTCTGTTGGTGGAAGAAGACGTCCTTAGTTAAGTTAAGTATTTTCGTGGGTCGCGCCCACAAATTTTGGTTCTTTGTTTGATATCCTTAGGTTACTTAGATTTAGTTTTTGCAAAGACTAAAGCCGAGGGTAAGTGCATTTGTGCTGCGTAAACTGAGTTTACTCCCTTGAAGTTTATGAACGGTCCAGAGACATTGTGAAATGCCTGGTCTGACTAAGTTTGGAAGAATTTGTTGCCTTGGTTGTAATAGGGACTCCCGACTTGAGGACTCATGTCCGATTCCTTCGGTTGGAACTCCCACATATGAGCTCTACTCGAAACATGGTATCGGCCCTATTGCCTTTAACGAGACATGGACTCGATACACGAAGAAAGATGGTGTTCTTAAATGGCCAGAAAACGGTAGTTTTGATCCCGATATGCTAGATAATTTAGAAACAGTTTTGTTCAAAAGAAAAGCCCGGCCGGCAATGTTTGACTCTTTCCGCCTTTGGCGTAAGGAAGCCAAACAGAAAGAAATTAAACAAGCAAAACGAGATAGGAAAACACAGGGTATGACGATCATACAGGCTGCTCAACAGTTCACAAATGATGAAATTGACAATGCGACTGAAATCTCAGAAAGACGTCATCGCATGGCGATAGATAAATGCTATCCGGTGTTGCCTGTTTCTCCTTCTGATAATAAGAAAGATATAGAAGAAGATTCCGTAATGTCTCATTTATTAAGGTTGCCTCCACCCTATGCGCAAAATGCTAATGTGCCTCAGCCGTTACAGCCTGCTCAAATGCTGGTAGTACCTCCGCCGGTTCCGGCTCTTCAACATTTGCCTCCTCCAGCATTACCGCTCTTGCCGGTTTCACCATTAGTCTCAGCTTCTCAAACTTCATCTCCTGATCCTAGCTCTCCTTTGCCTTCTGCTCCTCCTGTAATTTCTAGTTCTGTTAGTTCTCCTAATATTCTGTCTCCAGTTCTGATGTCTAATTCACCATCTATGCGTAAGCGTCTTACAGATTCCGTTACGAGTATTTTATCTCCTTTCTTTGGAGCTCTTAATGTGTCTCCGGCTTTTGCTCGAAGACAATCACGTAGTCAGTTTCCAGATTTTGAGGAACGAGAGAAGCTAGATTCTCTTGCACGAAGATTGATCAAGAAGGGTCCACAATATAATGTGTCAGATATTATGCCTACATTTTTGCAGTGGAATGCACCTACACAAAGGTATGTTTTTAATGTAATGTGCGATATTCTCATTAAAGAATGGGAAGATGTGAGTTCGAGTCCGATCTCACAAGAGTTATTAGATGTCCAAGCAGATTTTGAAAAAGGATTTATTGTAGGTTCCAAAGTTGAGGAAGCTGTAAGGACACTCATCTCTTATAGAACCTTATTGTTCTCTCAGATGTTTCTTGACTCTGATCCGTCGGTTAAACTGACATCGAAAAATTACCCTATGAGAGAAGTTCCTCCAGTATGGAAGGAAGAGGTTGCGGGAGTAGGTGCTAATCCAGCTCATTTCCAGCGTATATGGGTACATGTACCATGGAAAAGATCCGAAGTCTTGGCCCTTAAACAGACTCTACCAGATCCTCGTAAGAACCCTATAGGTTATTACAAAGAATTATCGCAGACAATCGATGCTTGTATTATGAATCTGGCAGATATTGATATGCTAATGGGTAATGTAGTTCCACAGACAATATGGGCTAAAATTCGTAGAAAGGATCACGCACAGGAATTGGGTGCTACTTGGGATGTCATAGCTAATACAGATAGAGACCAAAGTGGGTGGTGCAAAACCTGACGCTTTGATCTCGGAGCTTCCTGGTAGAATCATTACGTTAATGAAAACTATGATGCCTGCTTTGAGAGTGAATTGGGATAAGCTAGCAGCATGTAAACAAAAGAAAGATAAAAGTGTCTCTGATTTCTTTACTCGCTTCGAGGAGACATTTATTGATCATAGTGGTCAAGACATGGCTACCGAAGGTGGACAGCGATTATTCGTGGACAAATTTGTATTCAATTTGCTTCCCGAGCTGTCACACAAATTAAAGGATTCAGAAAGTTCTTGGCTGTTTCTTCTTCTGCCCAAATATTGGCTACTGCACAATATTACGAGAATAGAGACAAAGAAGAAAAAGAAAAGCAAGAGAAGAAAACGAAATATTTAAAAACGAAGGTTCTCTTGCAGCAAGCTTATCCGCCACGTTATGTTCAGCCTCAAACTCAACAGCCACCGCAGTTTCAGAGATTGTATCAGAAACCTGAGCCATACATTTCGCGACCTTTGCTAGGTCCTAATCAATGTGCTTTTTGTAGAGAAGAAGGTCATTTTAAAGGCATTTGTCCGATTTTATTGCAGCACAATGGAGCATCATTTGCTCCATGAGGTCGTGCTAGCCTCCAGTCAGCAAACAGAGGTAGAGGTCGAGGCATGTTGACTCAAGAACAGCGTGCCCTTCCTTCTCCTAATTCCATAAACTACTTTGATCAGCAGAATGTGAGATCCACTCAATATTATAATGAGGACCATTATGTTGAAGGCGAGAACGAGAGTCTTCATGCCAACTAGGACAGCCATGGACAAAGTAGAGGAGTTGTACCAATCCCAGTAGATCAAAATGGCCCTTATGTCAACGTCATTACAATGGGTATATCAGAGCCATTCCTTCTAGATACTGGAGCAGTGAGAACTTCTATCATTCATTCTAAACTCCCTGGCGCACCTTTGTCTGGCTTAACGAATGTTTCTGTAGGATTCTCTGGCGCCCCTGTTCGCAATCCGGTTTCTTGTCCTTTGCCTATTTCAGTGGGTCCTTACGATTTGGAAGCTTCACTTTTGTTAACGAATGGTTGTGGTGAAAATCTGTTGGGTCTAGACCTATTGAAAAGAATGCATGCTACAATATATTGTTCTCCTTCAGGCGTACATCTCACTCTAGGTCAGAAGTTGATCTCCCCAATGTATCTGTCTAACGACCAGTTTCCTCCCGAGTTGCTTTCTCTTCCGACATCACTTTGGGCCATGGGTCCGAACGATGTGGGTTGTCTTGAGATACCGCCTTATGTTGTTACTCTTAAGCCCAATGTTGAATTACCAGGTATCCCACAATACCGAATTTCTGCAGAGGGTGAAAAAGCACTTTTGGAAATCATTTATGATCTTATTCAGAAGGATGTGGTCAAAGAAACGAGAGGTAACACATGCAATAGTCCTATTCTTCCTATTCTTAAACGTACTGATCCTTCTCAGCCTCCTGTGTACCGGTTTGTGATTGATCTGCGAGAAGTAAACAAAATTGTGATTCCACAATTTCCTGTTGTTCCAGATATCACTACCTTGTTGACTATGATACCTTCCACAGCGACTTGGTTTTCGGTTATTGATCTAAAGAATGCCTTCTTTAGTATTCCAATTGCAGAAGAGAGTAGGGTCATTTTTGGTTTTTCTCTTGGAGGCCGAAGCTTCCGATTAAAGCGCGCACCCCAAGGGTACTGTGAAAGTCCCTCCATTTACAACCAAGCTTTGAAATGTCATCTTGATACTTTTCATTTGCCGTCTGGTGCTGCCCTTATTCAATACATGGACGACTTGTTAGTCGCCGCCGATTCAGAAGATATCTGTAAGGATGTCACTGTAGCACTGTTGCGTCACTTGTTCAAACTGAATCACAAGGTTTCACCTTCCAAACTACAGTATGTTTGTCGAGAGGTTACCTACTTGGGTCATCTCCTATCAAAGGAGGGACGACAATTGACACAAGAACGAATTCAGGCGATTGCTCGGATGTCAGTACCATCCACACAAAGGGAAGAACGTGCTTTTCTGGGAATCACTTCTTATTGTAGACAGTGGATCCCTAACTTCTCTTTGATCGCCAAACCTCTGTTGGCACTAACTTTAAAAGATACACCTCAGCCTCTTCCTTGGACTGATGAGTACCAAAAGAGTTTCACTGATTTACGCACTGCTCTGTGTTCTGCTCCTGTACTAGGTACCCCAGATTACACTAAGCCTTTTACGCTGTATATTCACGAGAAAGAAGGTTGTGCATTATCAGTCTTAACACAGCAATTTGGAGATAGACAGCGACCTTGTGCTTATTTTTCGGCTACGCTAGATCCTGTAGCTAAAGCATTGCCTAGTTGTCTCAAAGCCACAGCAGCCGCAGCGATTTCAATTCGACAGTCCGCTGGGATAGTGTTGGATAACACTCTCATTGTCATGGTGCCACATGCAGTTGATACCTTACTGAATAGGACAAAGACACAACATCTAACTAGTGCATGTTTAACTGGTTACGAGCTGACGCTATTGGCTAGTCACGTGCATATCAAACGATGCAATACTCTGAATCCAGCTACCTTGTTGCCCCTTCCAAATGAGGAGAGTGTTGAGGATCAACATGACTGTTTCTTCCGTACTGAGGAAGAGACAAAAGGAAGGATTGATTTAAGAGACACACCGTTAGAGAATCCAGATGGGACTCTATGGGTAGATGGTTCTTGTTTTAAGATGCCTAATGGGGATACGGTTTCAGCCTATGCAGTAACTACCTTACATACGGTTGTGGAAACTGCGCGTGTTAGACACAACTCAGCGCAAGCAGCAGAGTTGATAGCACTGACGAGAGCTTGTGTACTATCTGAAGGGAAAAGAGTGAACGTGTACACTGACAGTCAGTATGCCTTTGGTGTCGCGTTCAATTTTGGGCGTCTTTGGAAAGAGAGGGGTTACCTAACTTCACATGGCACTAAGATACAGCATGGTCAGTTAGTGACTGATCTCCTTGAGTCACTTACTTTACCTGTCCAAATTGCGATAGTGAAGTGTAGTGCTCACAAGAAGATTACGGATGATGTTGGACGAGGAAATGCATTTGCTGATGGAACAGCAAAGAAAACAGCAAAAGATTCAATGAGTCGAATGTACATGGCAGGTCCTGCAAATTGGGTCATAGAGAGAGGAATGTGTGAGAATACAGTGGAAAGCGTGAAAACGATTCAGAAAGAGGCTACAGAAAGAGAGCTGAGCATGTGGAAAGAAAGTACGGGAATGTTAGATGAGATGGGTTGTTGGGTTGAATTGTCCGAACATCAACGATGGTTGTTACCAGATGCTTATGTACTTCCAGTGGTTACTATGGCTCATGGTCCAGCTCACCTTAGTGCAAAAGGCATTTGTAAAATTTTAGCTCCAGTTTGGCAGAATGAGAACGTCCCTAAATGTGCAGACAACGTAGTAAAGCATTGTATTGTCTGTCTGATGTATAATCCAGGAAAGGGAACCCCCACTCCAGCAGGTCATTTTGCTCCTCCGACATACCCATTTGAAGTGTTGCAAATCGATTACATTCACATGGATCGATGCAACAACCTCAAATATGTTCTGGTGGTAGTATGTGCCTTTTCGAGATGGATAGAAGCATACCCTTAAAAGACAACACAGCTTTGTCCACAGCCAAAATCCTTCTAAAAGAGTTCTTTCCCAGATTTGGTTTGCCGCGCATTGTCTGGAGTGACAATGGGAGCGAATTCCTTGGCCAAGTCATGCAGAAAGTTTGTGCAGGTCTTGGAATCAAGCAAAAGTTCCATGCGGCAAATCATCCCCAATCAGCAGGTTTAGTAGAATGCTACAATGGGACCTTGAAATTGAAGTTATCGAAAATTCAAGCAAGTACGGGACTTAATTGGCCTGATGCTTTGCCGTTAGCTTTGCTATCCATCAGAACTGCAATACACTCTCGTCTGGGACTTAGCCCCTACGAAGTGGTGTTTGGCCATCCGGCCAACATATGTGGAATACCTCGTCCAAAAAAGTTCTCAGATTTGCCCTACCCAATGTTTTTTTTTTTTTTTTTTTGACTTTCTGAAAACCTTTATTGTACATAAAAATCAATACAAACATGGGCCTACAACCACCAGGGCCGGCCGCTAATATGTACATGATCAACAACATCAGGGCAGCAACAGGCCCCCTGGGGCCCAGCCGAATTAACGAGTTACTGAGTACACCTCAGAGATTATCAGGATACATAGATTTTTAGAAATACAAACAAAGAAAAAGAAAATAACACCAAAAAGCAAGGCGGAAACCATCGAAAAAGGGGGCGTCTAACCACATCCGGGGAACTGCACAATACATACTCCACCCTCAGGTGGACAATGAGGATGAGCAAGAGGGAGGTGGGGGCGACGGGAGAACCACAACCGTCTACAGGTAAAATGTAATAGTCCGGGAACCTCAGGATCAGGGGGACAAGGCAGCATCAGATGTGTCCACGAGGGGGACGTGCAGATGTTCCCTCGGTACGCGTTCCACTGGCCCCAGATTCTACCCCACGCCCCCGGCTTACCCCGAGACACATACACAGTCTTCTCTCTGCACATGCACCAATCCATGCTCTCCTTCCATACTGACACGGTGGGAGGCCGTCGGGAACCCCAACGCTGTGCGATGTCCATCTTAGCAATCATGTTCCCAAGGGCCGCCCACCGAGTCTGAGCCGCATTATAGTCATTAGGCTCCCACATGTTCAACAAACATCGGCGAGCCTCGGGCAACAAAGCGACCCCAGTGACGCATTCCATGACAGCATGCACCCGGCGCCAATACTCCGCTACCTCACAGCACTCCCAGAGAACATGGAGAAAAGTGGCGCTGAGCCCACAGCCGCGCCTACAGAGCCCGTCTTCAGAAAAACCCATCAAAACTAAACGAGGGCCCGTCACGTAGACCCGGTGGAGAATTTTAAGCTGGACAAGACGGAGACGCGCGGGTATGGCCACTTCCTTAGGGGAGGACAGCGCAGACTGCCAGTCCTCATCGTCCAGTTCCACACCATCCCCGGTCCACGCCTCCCGAAGGCGCACGAGGAGATCCGCCCGCACGTTTATTAGTTTTTTATAGATAAGGGAAATAGTACTGTCGGGCAAGTGACCGTCAAGTATGCGGTCCTCGAGTGGCGAAGACACAGGGACTGCAGTCCCAGCCCCGAAGGCCGAGAGCAAGGCGTGCCGAACCTGGACGTACCGAAAGAACTCCCGCTCACTCAATTCGTACTCACTCTGCAACGCAGCAAAGGATTTAACCGCACCCTTCACCCAAAGGTCACCTACTCTACTGATACCAATCGTGTCCCAACGCTCGAAGCCCTTCGTCGTCCAGAGGCTTCCCAATCTTTCAGACGCAAACAGAGGGGTCGCACCCGTCAAACGCTCATTCCAGCCCATGGCCACATTCGCAGCCCTCCACATGCGCACAGCAATCTTAGTGGGACCGGTTAAGTTCCTCCCAGCCGATCGAGAATAAAGCGCTCTGTTAAAGTTGCCGCCAGGCAACAAAAATCTATCCATTTCGAAAGCCGGATTCGGACCAGGTGCGTACGTTGCATGGTTAATAGCAGATAGCTGGGAGGCCCAGTAGTACCTCCTGATGTCCGGGAGCGCAATGCCCCCGTCATACCAGGGGAGAGTCAGTTTTGCAAGAGCAATACGTGCACGACCATCCCAAACAAGCCTCCTCTGTAAGCTCTCCACCTCCCGGAAGTAGGCCGCCGGAATAATATCAAAGGAGTTCTGAAGTGCGTAAAGGAATCGGGGAAGAGACATCATTTTAAAAAGCGCCGCACGACCGAGGGGAGACAAGGGAAGCTTACACCAACGGGCCACGTCTAACCTCAATCTCCGAAGTGGAGAGAGGAGATTATGCTCGTAGCGAGTCGCCGGGTCCAATGAGACGTACACCCCCAGGTACGTAAAGCCGGAGTGGGACGCCTTAATAGGAAAACGAGAAGGTAAGAGAGGAAAGTCACCGGATATAGCATAGACACAAGATTTGGACCAGTTAATAATCAAACCAGAGTTCTTGCCGAAGGAAGTAAGGATGTCAAAGAGCACATTGAGTGACTGACGTGGTGAGGTGAGGTACAAAAGAATGTCATCCGCGTACAACGAAACTCGATCCTCGAAGCCAGGGGCCCACCGGATCCCTCTTATCGACGGTTCCCAACGAAGCCAAGCAGCGAGCGGCTCCAAAGCCAGAGCGAAGAGCAGGGGAGACAACGGACACCCCTGCCTAGTGCCTCTCCCAAGAACGAAGGGCCGGGAAACCCTTCCATTAATGACAACCTGAGCCAAGGGAGCAGCGTATAAGAGTTTAACCCAACTAATAAATCCCGCCCCGAGTCCAAACTTTGCCAGGGCGGCCCAAAGATACGGCCATTCTATCGTATCAAAGGCCATCATGGCGTCCAAGGAAACCAAGATGGCCGGCTCTGAGAGATATTCCGCCCTTGCAAGTACGCCATGTAGGCGCCGCAAGTTAAGGGCCATATTCCGGTGCGGGATAAAACCGGATTGGTCCGGATGAACCAGGTCACAGATAACAGTAAGCAGGCGATTAGCAAGAACCTTGGCAAGGATTTTCGGCTCAGCGTTCAACAGGGAAATAGGCCTGTACGAGGTGCAACGGTCCCGAGGCTTACCGTCCTTGGGAATCACGACTATAGTGGCCAAGCGCTGGTCAGCAGGGAGAGAACCAAGTTCAAGTGACTCCGAAAACATACGACGGAGAAATGGCGCAATTTTATCCGGTTGCAGTTTGTAAAGTTCAATAGGGAGTCCGTTGGGGCCCATAGCCTTGCCTGAGCGAAGGGAACGAATCGCGGTAGCAATCTCGTCGACCGACAACGGGGCATCTAACTGTTCACGCTCATCCACCGACAGGCAGGGCAAAGCAATATCCTTCAACAAGTGACGGGAGTCAGCCTCATCCCTATCAGACACCGGGGAGTACACAGCATGGAAGTAATCAGCGAAACACTCCACAATCTCACCAGGGTCAGTCACACTCACTCCCTCCGACGTCTGAAGCACGGGGACCACTCGATTCACTCTCTCCTTCTTATCAAGCCAAGCAATCAATTTACCCGCCTTATCCCCAGCATCATACAGTCTACCCTGCTGTTCCCTATACATGGTTCGAGCAGCCTCCGTAACAAGGGATTTATATTCGAATTGCTTCAGGCTGAGAGCGTGGAGCCCGTCCTGAGTGACAGCCGTCTCCAAGGCAGCCTCCAACCCCGATATTTCGGCCTCCAACGCAACCACCTCCCCGTTCTTAGCTTTCTTGGCCTCCACGATCAGGGATAGGGCGTGTCCTCGGAGAACCGTTTTGAAAGCCTCCCACAAGGACACAGAGGACAAGACGGACCCCTCATTCTCAAGAAAATACTGGTCAAGCGACTTAATGAGACCCTTGCGGATTTTGGGGTCACGCAGGTACCAGGGGTTAATGGGGGCGACCCGCCCGGCGGATCGCATCCCAGTATCGAAGAGGAGCCACAATGGGGAATGATCGGAAATGCCCCGGGCCAGGTGCTTAACCTCCCGGACCCGGGTGGTCTGGGCCGCTGGCATAAGAAAGTAATCTAGTCTGGAGAGACTCCCGTGAGCCCCGGAGTGAAATGTGTACTGACTCTGTGTCGGATGTATCAACCTCCAGCAGTCCACTAGGCCAAAAGTGTCCAAGAACCCGCCGAGCCACGCCTGGGCGGCAGAGAGGGCTCTGGGAGGGTAACGATCCAACTCGCCAGAAATCACGGAATTAAAATCCCCACCCACAAGCAAGAGACTATCAGGAAGTTCAAGTAACATACGACCCACATCAGAGAAAGTGGAGGTCTGGAGGCCCGGGGGAACATAGACCGAGACCAATGAAAGAGTCTGACCCTCCCACCGTCCAGTCAAGGACGCATAGCGCCCTCTATCATCAAGAGTAACTTTGTCAATCTCAAGCGGGAGGGAAGATCGCAGTAAGATGCCCACCCCTCTGGATCCAGTGGTGAAGCCAGAATGCGCAACCAATCGGTAGCCCCCCCTGTTCATGGCATGACATACATTACCCACCAAGTGCGTCTCTTGAAGGAATACCACATCAGGGGCCAATCGGCGCAAAAATTGCAACACCACCCCACGTTTGATACGGTCCCCCAATCCGTTGACGTTCCAAGACATGAGTTTCAACCCGTCCCCCCCCATCCCAACACAAGAAGCTGGAGTCCCCGGGCACGCAGCCAGACACCTAAAACTGAAAGGAAACAAACACACCGCCTTGAAAAGAAAAAACACACAACCCAACAACCACTGTCCCCCTCCCACCCCCACGCCATTACAACTCCCCCCACCCTGCACCCCTGCGGACTATACAGCCCCCCCAACTTGCAGTGTGCCTGTCGCCCTAACAATCCCATGCTACAAAAAGACCCTAGAGGAGGGAAGGGACCCGTCCCCGCCCGCATCCAAACAGCACATTAATAGACAAAATATACCACTGAAGTAGAACCTGGCTGGGCGCAGAAGGAAATGTCAAAGTAGGACCAAGAATCATTCCTGCGGAGGCCCTCCGCCCTCAGCACCGCCAGTACGCCCAGATCGTTCGCCCCGGTCCGGCAGGGAGTCTAACCAGTCACTCACAATATCAGGGCGTTCAAAAAAGATAGTCCGATCTTCATATTCCACACGAAGCCTGGTAGGGAAAAGCATAGAGTATTTAAGTTCCAAATCTCGAAGACGGCGCTTCACCCCCTGAAAGCCCATTCTCTGTTTCTGAACGAGTTGGGTGAAGTCCGGAAAGAAGTTAACGGAGGCATTCTCATAGTTAACTGGGCCGTGTACCCTCGAGGCCTGCAGGATCGCATCCCGGTCTCTGTAGTGAAAAAGTTTGGCAATAATAGGCCTCGGGGGAGCTCCTGGTCGAGGCCTACCGCTCGGGACACGATGAGCACGCTCCACGGCAAAGAACTTGCTCAGGCCTGAAGGAGCAAGATGATTGAGGACTAGATCTTCGACCATGAGGTCCACCGGACGATTGTCGAGAGTCTCTGGCACACCTATGAGGCGGATATTATTGCGTCGTGCCCGACCCTCGAAATCCTCCAGCCGGCGGGACATCGTGTCGTTCGCCGACTTTAGATCGCCAAGAGTTGCCTGGAGGTCTGATACATCCGTGACAAGCGTGGATGTCCTCAAGTCCAGCGATTGAACCCTCTCGTTAGTCTTAGAGAGATCCGCCCGAATTAGCGTGACATCAATGGCAACCGTGTCAATTTTACGGGCCAGAGCCTCGTACTGCAGGGCGATGGTCTCCCGTATGCCGTTGATGGCACCCATAACGTCTTGCAGCGACAATTCCGTGGGCACGGACGGGCCACCACCAGAGTCCTCCACGGCGGCACTTGCTGGCCCGGGGGATCCTTTACCCTGGGTATAACGATCCATGATGTTACTCTGGACTGGTCCCCCACGGTGGGATGTCTTGGTCCTCCGTTTCTCGGGATCCCCCTTGCCCGCCATCTTAAGCGATGCTCACCGGAGGGGTCCGCCAGGACCGATAGCAAAGGGGTGCCAGCAGATCAGACACCGACTGTCCGAGAGCCCGCTCAGAAAAGTGGAGAAAAAGGCACAAATCAGTCCAGTACAAAGGCCGGAGGACGCCCCAGTCGCGCGAAGCAGCTCCTCAATCAGGCCCTGCAGAAGTGCAAAAGCGAAACCGAAAGTGGGGGCGCGGTCATTGGCAAGGCTCCGATGCCGTTGTTGTTCAACTACTCCCCGCCCCCACAGTTCACCAAAGCACCGGGCACAGCTTCCAGGTGGGCCTCCAAAATGCAAGACGCTATATTTCAGGTCTCCCAGGTCCGATTTTCGTTCTGAAAAGAGTTATGGATTCAGCCAAGGTTCATCTTCCAGAATCCGTTCACAAATCCAGGATAATGTCAGGATAAGTTGTGAGGAGCGGCAAGGGTCCGGGGAGCCCTGTGCCTACGCGTCCATCTTGGTTGCGCGCTAGGCTCCTCCCCCCCTGCCCTACCCAATGTTAATTGACTATTTGCATGACCTTACAACTAAATTGCATGTCTTTCATCGACAGGTTCGGAGTGCTTTGCCGGAGGCTTCCACAGATCCAGGTCACTCCATCCGTCCAGGTGACTGGGTCTGCATCCGCAATTTTCAGAGGAAGAAGAATTTGGAGCCCAGATGGCGGAAGCCCCGAATGGTTCTCCTCACCACAAGGACAGCAATTAAAGTTGAAGGAAAGAAAAATTGGATTCACGGTGTGCACTGCAAGAAAGTACCTTTGCCCTTGCCTTTCGATCAATGGGTTCGTAGAGGGATTGGTGACTGTGAAGGCGAAACAGTTCCACGATTCATACCCTTTAGCGATGCACACCTGAATGGGACATTGTCTGAGAAAGAGGACGACAACATTTTACAGAAAGCGATTCCATTGCAACGTCGCTTGAACACGACTGAACCAAAAACATTGTTTCAAGATCAGAGTGTACCTGGGAAGGATCGCTACAATCTTAGGCCCAGACAAAAGAACACTTGAGACCTTTTTTTTTTTTCCTTCTCCCTTGTGTAGAGTTCTGTTTAGGTTGCAGGGTCACGGTAGGAGTCTAGGTCACGACCTGAGTAGTGACAATAGGTCTGCAGGATCTTTCAGTGTCATAGGACGGTTGAGTATCGTGATTTTGGTGATTGAGGAAGATTGGAAGATTGCCGTGAGCATCCACTAGTGAAAATGGAAACTACACCAAGTATTGAAGAGAGAAGAAATGAAATAAAGACAGTTCTTGTAAAACAATGTACAGTCGTTACAGTATAACCCTATGTATTCTAATATCATTATGTATTGTTCTGGCGATTATTGGTTGGGTTGTTTATGTTTTGCAGCCAAGAAACACCTCCCCTTCCTCCTCTTTGCCTTCTTCTACTATCTCTCCACACCTCTTTTATACTTTTCCTTCACATGAATTTGTCAGAAGAACCGAATATTAAGACAATACTTTTGTCCAGCTGTTACACCAGCATCAATTAGTGGTTAACACAACTGATTGTTGGGTATGTGGTCTTATGCCGCATACTACTGAGAAAGGAATACCATATTTAGTTCTCCCTTTTTCCTATGAGGGTTCCGCTTGGGCATTCTTTGTTATTTTCTCTAATGCGTATCAAAGTAAATTCAGACGGTCTGTCGCTTTACAAATTAATTATCCGGATTTTAGCCATAGTTCCTTGATTAAAGGTATGGTAGTTATGGCTAAAATCATGGAGAATAGCAAGATTTCTATCGATGAGAGAAAAGCCTACACCAATTGGAACGTCACCCAATACATGTCGAGTCTCAATAATCAAATGGGAAAGGAGAAATCCTCACCAATCTGGACTATACCGCACCAAGGTAATTTCTGTTTAAAAATAAACGATCGTTCTTCTGACTCTGTACCAAAGAGTAACTGCTCCTATACATACATTTATTCCTCTCTGAACTCACCTCCTCTGGTACCATCCCAAGGCACCTATTTCATTTGCTATGATCGAGCTTATACCTGGTTGCCAACGGGTTTCTCTGGTACCTGCTACATAGCTTTCCTTCTTCCTCCTACTTACACTGCTTCTGCCAATTATCACCAAACCCGTCTCAGCCGAGGAATTATTGACTCCAAAGACACCACGGGACAAGAAGGAGGAGATTTCCTTAAAGGTTTTCTTCCTTTCTGGGGTCCAATGGCCAACAGCAGAAATATAAGGCAACTGGTCCGTGTTGTAGAGACTACAATAGACATCACTGTAGGAGCCTTGAGTAATATTACGGTGGAACTACAGGCGGATCGTCTTATGACCTTACAAAATCGAGTTGCCTTAGACTTTATTCTTGCCGATCGTGGTGGAGTATGTAAATTGATCGGGTCAAGCTGTTGTATTTTCATTCCTAATGACGCTCCGACAGTATACCAAGCGATTTCCAAGTTGCATATAATCTCCGAGTCTATTCATCAGGACGAAGGAGATTGGTCCTTAACGGAATGGTTTTGGGGACTACTGTCTAAATGGGGCTGGAAGATATTGACATTCCTTGGAGTAATTTTAACAATCATATTTTCTTGTTGTCTTTGTATGCACTGTGGCCCCGCTATCTGTGATCTTTGTGCCACTATGTGCATTTCAAGACCCAAACCCCAAGTGGCAGAAAACATAAAGATGATGCTACAACAACAGCTTGATGATCTCATGGCCATTGATGTGGACTCAGATTAACGTGAGTCTATCTTGCCTGAGTTCTGGCAAAAGGAGGGTCTGAGGAACTTCGATTCTCGAACACGATCGAATCGACCCGCCATTTTGTAAGCCACCGCCATTTTGTGTTGCCATCACTCAGGCAGCACGGCGAACGAAGTCTATTCTGCCTTTCCCGTAGCTTGGTGTCAAAATACGTCCTCGGCCTTGTTTGAGAAGCTGGTGTTTGGACTAGCCGAGTACACTAATCCGTGTCTGGCTCTCCTAATCCCTGTTCCAACTATCTGTAGGCTCACACCATTCTTTCCTGATCATATCTTATCAACTGGCCTTCACTGTCTCCTGCTAGCATTCTCTTGTGTCATGCCCGTCCTCCAATACACACAAACGTATCTCACCACCTGCAAGTCAGTCGTATTCTGTTAATGAATCAGTTCGGGGGTGGGATAACAAATATAGTTGGAGGAGCAGACTCTTCGAGACATCTGATCTTTTTGTTTTCGAACTTTCCTTACTGGTTCCGCTTTGTTTTCCACTTACCCTATTGGCTCTTTTCTTCTTTGCTTGTGGCGTGTGTTTCATTAATAATTCTATATTGTATAGTATTTAATCTGATGCGCCACAGAGTGAAGTGGCAGTCTCCTGAGAACCTACTTTGTGTACTTCTGGGATAACTGTACTAGCTGCAGCTAAATAAATCCAATCTTCTAACGCCGACAGAGTGTCCCGTGTCTCTGTGTAACGAAGCAGGTGAACCCAGAAGACGGAGGGCGTACCCTGCGCCGCCAGGTCCAAAAGGTTCTGGTTCTTCAACTGATAGTCCGCCCTTATTACCACCCCCTAATGTCTATTTTGTTTGTGGATCCCAAGCTTATGTCCGGCTCCTGGGGGGATGGTCAGGCTGGTGTTACCTCTCTTTTCTCCTTCCCCCTGTGTATATGGCTCTGTCTAATTACCATAAAGATCATCGGATGCAGCGTAGGAGTACATACTTGCCCCGAGTCAGGAGGGTCATTGACACAAAAGATATAGACCAGACAGATACCACTTTGCAAAAGTTTGAGGATGCCATGAAGGGTATCGTACTCATTTGGGGCCCCATGTCTAATAGCCTTAACATTCGAAAACAGCTTGAAACAATTTTTCCCCATTCGGGTCCACAAGAACAACAGAGAATACTGACAATTTGCTTGGCAATGGGGATGGCTCCCCCGATATAAGATGGCGTCACTCGGGGTACAACCGTCGCTGACGTATATACCAGAACACATGGTACCCCTTCAATAGCAGTCATACCAGATGTACTGAAACAGATTCAGAATGAGTACATGGCAGAACCTGCCTTAGATCTGGGGATACAACTAATGGGCAATTTTGCCCAGGTATCAGCCATTATATTGAGTAAAATAAAAGGGGAGGCAGCAGCTGTGGCTATACGCCAACGCCTGACGGAATTTACTCCTGCACAGCAGCAGCGAGAATTGCCTAAGATTATCGAAGATACATATGCATCACTTGGCAGAGATAATATGGGAGCCAGACCTAGGAAACCAATAGTTAAGATCAATTCTGAAAAGGAAAACTCTAAGCAAGCACCCGATTCTTCAAAGAACAAATGGGACAATAAACAAAAAAAAGAAACAAAACAAAACACAGTCATGGGGTTGGTCTCCTCAACAGGAACACACCGAAAGGAAATACAATCTGAGAAACCATGACAATATTAGAAAACCAGGTATTAGCATACTGATACACGTTCATCTTGTTCCTTTCAGGATAGGTCTGAAAAACGATCGGAGAGACGGACGGTCAGAGTACAGATCGGAAGAGTGAGTCAAGCCGAAAAGGATGACACATCACACTTCGGACTACATCATTAAACAGGAAGACAAATAAAAGACTTTGAAAGCTTTATTTAAAAAAGAAAAAAGGTACCCGGGATTAAAATAAGAAATTCCCAGGCTACTGAGGACTCTGCTTTCCGATGGGGAATGGACAGTGACAATGTTAGAAAGTGCAGCAGAAGTCACAATAGCTTGCCAGAACCTGATGGATTATCTGGGGGTAGTAGCGCTGAATGAGCATATATCAGTGGAAACACCTGATACAAGGGTAAATGTCCCACATCGTTTATACGAAATAACGCTCCAAGGCATCCCCAGGCACGTAAAAGGTCACTTTTGGCAGAACCTGACATATGGTTATGATATTCTGTAACCCAAAAAGGATTGGCCACCTGAGTTCGTAATGGATTGCCCAATGGAGGAAGAAGTTATTTTACCTGCTTTCTCCGACCTACTACCAGAATCAGTAAAAAATTCATACACGCAGGACTGGAAGATGGATTTAGCTCCTGCACTTTACCGTAGTTATGTTGGGGGGATGATGAGTCCCCTCATCACAAAATCCCATTAAAACCAATTCCTCACCCACAGAGACAATACCCGATCAAACATGAAGCAAAGAAACAAGTCAGGGAGATCCCAGATCATTTTGAATACCAGGGTGTGATAGAAAATTGCACCTCACCTATGAATAATCCCCTGTTTCCTGTAATGAAACCCGATAATTCATATTGTCTAGTTCAGTGGTTCCCAAACTTTTGACTCCTCAGGACCCCCATTGAGTCACCACTGGAAGCAGGGGACCCCCAAGCAATTTGAAGGATTTAAATTTTAAACATTGAAACAGTAATTCGAAAAAAATTAACACACATGTGTACACAAAGCAAATACTCGAATGACTAATGATTTTAGGTGCATATTTACAAGCCCCTATCACCAGGGGAACATCCCTTTTTGAGACGTTCCCGTGGCGATAGGGGCTTCGCCTTATTTACAAGGCAGCGTTAAGCCACTTAACGTGGCTTAACGCTGCCTTGTAAATAAGACCCCCTTTCACATAATGCTTAGTTTGAAAGGGGTGGGCAGTGGGTGTTGCGGTGGGCGTTTCCCCTGCAACACCCATTGATTTTGACGCGGCCCCCTATTTACAAGGGCAGCGTAAATGGGAGGCAGCGCCAAAATTAAGACCAGGGAAAACCTGGTCTTAACTTGGTGAAACAAGGAGAAATGCTTAATTTCCCCTCGTTTTTGCAAAACGCCTTGGATTGTTTATGTTCAGGAAGGTGACCCTTCCTGCACATCAACAATCTTTAAAAAAAAATGACATTTTGTAACTTCCATATGTGCTGCATTAAGCAGCACACATAGAAGTGACAAAACGACATTTCAAGATTTCTTATGTGCAGGAATGGGGACCTTCCTGTACGTAAACAATCTTCCCCTGTTAAGTGTAACGTCAGCGCAGGGGAAACGCAGGGCTGCACCATATTCTTGTAAATATGGTGCAGCCCTGTGTTTCTGAAGTGGCGGAGTGTGTTGTTAAGCCAAGGAGGCTAACAACACTCTCTGCCACTTCTGTTGTATTTTATTATTGAAAAAATTAGCAAGCAAATGAAAAACGTTAATGGGAAGGTTGGTGCTGAATCTCTGTGACTAACTTTTCAATGGTTGGTTTTATTTCGCAGTACGAGGCTCATGCTCCTGCCAGGCCCAGACTGGAAATCCAAAGCAGCCCTGGCAAATGATTTCAGACCAGTCCCCATACGGTGCACACCAAGTGCAGTGAGTGAGCCTGACCACTACAAAGGGGGCTTTGGGAGGCTCTCCCCCCAAAACATTTAGGAAACAATGGTGCAGTCTACAACACATTTATCATTATATATTGAATTGTATTAGTTTTTAAAGAATAGTAAATGAAGACCTGACTATGCACCAGAATACAACAATCTTTCTGGGGGGTCTTCAATGATTTCCCCACTATCACCCTCCAACAGTGCTTCTCATCTCCCCATAGCCCCTCTGTCACCTGTATTTCATTTTTTATAGCATCTCTCATACCATTGTAGGATGTCAGAGCACTTTACATCACACACATAGAGACAGTGAATCATACGTGTAAATCAGTGTATAGAAAATGTTACACAAGGCAAAGTGGACTACAAGGTGTAGAATTCACGTCATTCATACTGGTAGGCATTTTTAAAGAGTGCTTGGTCTGGAGAAGCACAAACTCAGGATTCAGAACATAACACAGTGGTTAGCATTGACTTTAACAATAAAAATGTATTTCCACTCAAATATACCTTTTTAGAAGCATCAGGGTAATGAAAGACTGGGAAAAAACATAAGTCACTAACTTGTACCTTGCAGTTTGCAAGCAGCTGTTTGATGATAGTTTATAGGTCACTGTGCTAGATTACGATTGTCACTTATGAACTGCACAGTAACAAAAGAATCTCTTTGACAAAAGCAGTAACCCACTGACCTATGCATATAAAATACTGTTTTTTAAAATGCATGCTACACGTTCTTTGCAGTAGGCATATTAACCCTCTGTGCTACATTAGATAAGTCAAAGCTGCCACTGGGCAACACTCTCATCTCTCTCCAGCAGGGACATTAATCACTGGTGTTATCCTGACACTTTTATTGTTCTTTGAAAACTGCTAATTAAACAAGATACTTAACAGTGCTTTCAAAACTGCTGCCTGCGGACCCCCTGGGGGTCCGCGGACCACAGTTTGGGAAACACTGGTCTAGTCTTAGATTATAGACATTTGAACGCATCTACACATACACTTGCATGTACCGACCCTAGAGGACGTTACAAAGGGAAGCATCCCAAATGCTAAAGCATTAAATCCACGATGGATTCAATGGACTAACTCTCTCACTGCAACAGATGTAGGTTACAGATTCGATTCTACATTACAAACACAAGCATTCCTGTAGTGCGAAGAATATCCTCTGCCGAATGAAATAATGCCTCTAGATCGATATGAATGCATCATTTATACCGATAGATCTGCCCAGCTGGCCGTAGGAATGAATCAACAATATTCCACAGCATGCACAATTGTAAAAGGGCGTATGCAGGACAGAAAGTTCCTTCCTGGAAAAACACACAGTCTCTTGGGGACTATACGGCACAGCTGGCGGAACTAAAAGCCTTGATAGTGGCACTACAAAATACAGCTCATGAATTCCCCACACTATTATTTTTTTTAAAATATTTTTTATTGTTTTCATAGCATCAACTCAGTACAAGCCCCGCTACCCCCCCCGTCAAAGAGGATACTTCACATACATTGTTACCAGCCAATATCCGGGAGAATGAGCTTCCAGCCCATGCGGGGCCCCCCTACCTCCTCCCTCCCCACCCCATGTCAGTGTGCCCCCTTCCGTCTTCCTCTCTCCTGATGTGCCCCTTCCCTGCTATAAATCAGGCATGGGTGCTCAACCTCCTCTAGGGAACCAAGGCTTCCCACCATGCCTAGCCACACCCTTGCTTCCAGCGCTCGCCACTACTCCCCTTCTACTCCCCGTTCAACACCTCCTCCTGCCTGTCAGAGGTGTCCCCCTCTCTCCCGGTGTCAGACATCAGCCCCTGAAGTTCCACCACCAGCGCCTCCCACGCTCGGGCCAGCGCCTTCTCATCATCCCTCCGAAGAGCTAATTGCAACCGGAGCGTTCCCTCTGCCCCCGCCCATCGCGCAAACGCCGCCCTCCACCGCAAGAAGCTAGGCCCCGCTCTGGACTTCCAGTGCATAGTCAGTTCCCTCTTGGCCATAATCAACCCTAAGTCGTAAAACTTGCTAGTAACCTTCGTCCGGCGGGTGTGTGGAAACCAAAGTAGTAAGCAGGCCCCCAGTTCCGGGGCAATAACGCGGTCCGTCACCTGATTCAGGCAATCCATAACCTCTGCCCAATAGTCACCCAACTGGACGCAGGACCAAAACATGTGACGAAAATCAGCACCCTCTCCCCCGCACCGCAGGCATTGAGAGTGAGCACCCCCAAAATATTGCAATATCTTAACCGGCGTCAAATACGCCCTGTGCAACGTAAAAAATTGAACCCGCTGAAACCGGGCATTGCGCGTTCCCTTCCAGGCCCGCCGCACCAACGTGGTCCATGTAGTCTCGGGGATCGGCTTCTCAAGGTCCAATTCCCACTTGCCCCTCAAGGCGGCAAGGGGCAGCAGGCCTTCCGTCGATAGTCTGCGGTAGAGACAAGTAATGGCCTTGGACGTCCCCGCCGCCATCACTACATATTGGCAACCTGCAGCGATCGGTGGCTTCGAGAGCCCCACATTCCAGTGTCTCTGGAGGCTCGCTACAAGGGCCGTGTGGAGTAAAAAGTCCCCACGTGGAAGCCCGTAGGAGTCCTGCAACTCCTGGAAGGGCAGCAGCACCCCCTCCCTGAATAAGTCGCCCACCATCTGCACGCCCAGCTCCTCCCAAACAGCCAGCCCAGACCAATCGCCCCCATGCGGGAACGCCGTACACATTCCCAAAGGGATCTCCGGGGCATAGGGGCGAATTATCGCCGCCCTCCTCTGGCACCTGTTCCAGCACAGCCGGAGTGTACGCTCCTCCAAAGTAAGCAGGGCAAGGTCCAACCTCTGCTGCAAGACTATGAAGGCTAGCACATGCCGCGGAATCAGCCTGCCCTGTGGGCCCTCCGTGCCTCTATACTCCCTGGCCACCGCCTGCGTAAGCCATTGGAGTTGGGCCGCCAGATAGTACCACTCAAAGTCCGGGACTGCCAGGCCCCCCTCCGCTCTCGGCCGCCGCAGTGTGGTCAAAGCCACCCGCCTCCTCCCTGAGCCCCAAATGAAGCCCGTGGACAGTGCCCTGAGCCGTGCGAAGTACGACGCAGGTATCCATATAGGCAGGGTGCGAAAGAAGTAGAGGAGGCGTGGCAACGCCACCATCTTCAACAGCGCTACCCTCCCGGCACACGAAAGTGGGAGCGTACTCCAGAAACTCATGCTACCACGCAAGCCGCGAATGGCTCTGCCAATATTCCCCTCCAGCAAATCAGGCTGGGTGTGGTAGATACTAACCCCCAAATATCGCAGGCAGCTACCTTCCCATCGGATCACTCCCAGCGACTGGGGGGCCCGGCCGCCCGGCAACAGCGGGAACAAGCATGTCTTGCCCCAGTTGACCTTAAGCCCGGACAGGCGCCCAAAGGCCTCCAACAAGGCGGTCGCTCCACGCAGTGCGCCATCGGCATCCGCCAAAAACATCAGCAGATCATCCGCATACAGGGAGATATAGTGGGCGTTCCCCCCTCAATTGAACTCCTGCATAAGAGCGCCCCAGTCGGGCATGTGCCGCCAACGGTTCAATGGCCAGGGCGAACAACAATGGGGAGAGCGAGCAGCCCTGCCTCGTCCCTCTCCGCACCGGGTAGGAGGCCGATATGGTAGCCCCCGTCTTCACCCGGGCTGTGGCCTCGTTATAGAGCAAGGTGGTCCAGCGCACAAAACCGTCCCCCAGACCAAAAGCCCGCAGCACTCGGTATAAATAGGGCCACTCTACACTATCAAAGGCCTTTTCTATATCAACCGACAGTGTGCAGGCCTCCGGATATACGTCCCGGTCCATCTCCATCACCCACAGCAAACGTTGAACCGAAGTGGCCATGTTGCGCCGAGGGATAAAGCCCGCCTGATCCGGGTGGATCAAGGCGGTCATATGAGTCAACAGGCGTGACGCCAATATTTTACTCAAAATTTTGTAATCCACCGTCAACATGGAGAGCGGGCGGTACGCCGTGCGCGTGCCGGCCTCTCCTCCCGGCTTCAACAGGGGCACCACAATTGCCTCCCGAGCGGAGGCCGGTAAGCGCCCAAGTCGCCAAGCCTCACTGTATAGGACTTGCAGCTGCGGCGCCAGCAGATCCGGGCAAGCCGCGTAGAACTCAATGGGCAAACCGTCCGCTCCCGGGGTCTTTCGTCTGGCCATATGCTTCTGAATTACCCACACTAAGTGTGTGTGATTCATTTTACTGTGTCCAGTCCTACAACAAATATTTACCTTATTGGGACCAGAATAGATTTAGGGATTCCAAAGGTTGCACAGTAAAACGCAAGATGCTTTGGGAACAAGTGGCAAAGCTGAAAGAAGTGTCTAGTACCACAACAGGATGAATTATACCCCTGCTAGTCTGTATCTGCTGTTGTAGCCTTCCTGTCCAGCTTGCCTTTCACTATGGTTCACCAACATTATATGTACTAACCCACCTGGTGCATGGACAAGGCATTGCCTCACTATCTCCTTGTCATTTGTTGCCGATACAATAGACCGCCTGAGTACTTTAGTGGGTGTAGGTCCCCGTATGAGTAGCTTTACTATGAGATTTGATGACATTTATTTGTTGTGCACATCAAGTTTAAACCACCAGCTCTTGATGTATTTGGTCTCCCGTTTTGCTGGCAGCTGAAAGGCAGTGTACTGAAATTTGATCCTTGCCCATACGGCTCATTCTGAGCGGTACTGAGACCACCGTTGCACTTCCATGGATGCTGGTTCACATATGAGTATTTTTAAGATGTGGTGTGACGATACGATACTTGCTGCACACATTTAATTTCAACTGCCTACTAGGGCTGTATCTATTCCCCCGTTTTGCTATTAGTTGTTAGATATTTTACTAGATTTAGTTTCTGCCCGTACTACCCATATCGGCCTTTTTGAATTACATTTGAGTAACGCTACTGTTTTTTTAACACACTCTAAGATGGCCGCCACTGAGCGTACATTTCGGTACATTACATCCTTGCGCTCCTTGAACTCCGCGTGACTCAGGGTTACGCTACGCCGACTTCCGGCCCCGGATGAGCACGGAGAACAAGGGAGAAGTATATTTAAACACCAGGACACCGGTATCTTCTCTCTCCGGCTTCTCGGCTCAGCGCGTGTGGCAGGTTTGCAGGGGGCATCCGTAATGGACAGGTGAGTTCACGTACGCAGCAATTACTTGTGTTGCTGTTTTGTGCAAGATCTAGCGATGTTATGGGAATGAGTGGATACCTTCCTCTTTGGTGGCTACATGCCCATGATATTCCCGGGCTCCTGGTGCTGTTAACGGCTTGACCTGAGAACCACTCTGGGCGGTTGGCGGCAGTGGCCGGGCGTGACGAGGTCACCCCTATTGGATATACCTGTCCCTCCCTCCCTTATGTGGTTTCACCCGTCTCCCGGGCCATTAGGTGCCGGCCTTATGATGGTGATCAGTTTCACGCACCCACTGCACTGAGAGTATGGGAGATCCCGAGGTCGTTTTGACCACACGGTTGGTACCACATTCTACCTGACGTCACCGTTATGGGTTGATCTGTGACAATTATCACCACTTTTTGTTCCATCGCCCTTCTCCATAGGATACCATCTACTGAGGTATAACGAGTAGAGAAGACCACATGAAGCAAGCGCTACATTTTAGTTCGGTGAGGAATCTCACCATGTCTTTGACTCAGTCTTGTTTTTAGCACGTTTTGTTCCAGTCATCCTTCTTTTCCAGTTCTTTAATATTTTTAATGACGATTGCATTTAAAAAGAGATGAATGCACTCATATGATGGACACTTGTGTGGGGCTGTGAGGATGACTCTACCTTTGCACTTAGGCCACCACGTTCATTTCTGTTGTGTTTTTTGTCATCCTCCCTGCAAGTTTCCACTAGATTTGGCGAGACTACGTGCTCGCCTTAAAGAGTAGGGGTAGGTAGGAACTCCACCACCAACCACTCTGTGTAGATAGTTTTTGTATATAGGTCCTGATGAAATGCAGAGTACTACCTTTGTGCTCAATGGGTGAAACATGTTGACCATTTTTCTAGAGCCGAGCATTGCTCCACTGGACCATTAAACCAGCGAGCAGCCACTCTTGTATATTTTTAATAAAGGTGGATAACCTTCCCATTAAAACTTGTTTTTTGGATTATCCAACCTTTTTTAAAACATCACTCACTCACGTCACATCTACACCTTCACCTAGGGCCCTTACCGCCACGGCACCATACGGCAGGAACAGAAGATCTCTGCTAAAGAGCCCCTTTATGGATGCCCGTCGGGAATTGCACCGCCGACCCGATGAGGAGCGAGTCCATATGATGAAGCATGACACCTAGCTCCGACAAGGAGGATTCCCCTCCGGTGGGCCTTTTTTCACTTGCTGTCCATCCATTTGGGGAACAGCATACCCTTCTTTCTGTACAAAGCTGAAAGAAGGCCTGCCTTGGGCATATGTTATTCATACATTGAGTCATCAACGTGTTGGCGTTCAGGTTGAAGGCAATTCAAAGGCGGATGAAGCTGCCAAGGCAACAGTACGCACTGCTGCCGTTGCTGCAATAACTCGCTCCAGTACAAGTATAGACGGAATAACGATAGCTGTCAATGCCACGCGCAACAGCTCAGCCCTGCTGAAAGGTTTTCCACTCAAGTACTCCTACAAGTTAGATGTACAGAACTTCTGTATGCTCAGATTCCAGGAGTGGGTGATAGATTAATACCAAACACTGATCACAGATTGGTATCGATACTAGCTGCACAGGAGGGCCTGGGTTCAGAACATGCAGGGATCACTGCTACAGTTTCACTACTAAAGCAGCGCTATTGGTGGCCAGGTCTTACTAAGCAGACCAAGTACTTTGTCCTCAAATGTGACATCTGCCCGCAGATGAAGGCCTCCACCATAGCACGTCCACCACAAACACCTTAATGGATCTCAGACAAACCTCTCGCACGCGTGTGTAGATGTGGATCACCGCGGCTCCTTACACTCAGACAGGGCTTACAAGTACATCTTTTTTCTTTTTTTTAAACCTTTATTGATAAGTTTACTCAAATTACAAGACATACATTTCAAGACACATGCTCGACATATTCAGCTTTCCGTGATCCATACTACCTCCCCCTTGCAGGAGCATCTGCAATACTTCCCTTTGTTCTACAAGGTCATGTGTGCCTCACTGAAAGCCTGTACTCAAAACACTAATAAATCTTTCTTCTCTTTGCTTCAGATGCTCACTTGTTTTTATGATTCAGGGGCACCCTCTGGCCGACAAAACCTGTGATTCAGAGATGTATTGTATTTGTCTTTTTGTTGATAAACATCTTAAGACTCTGAACGGTACCTGTGCACATTTTTAACATTAGTAGGTAGTTTAAAAGTTTAATGAATATTTGAAGGATGAAACATTTAATACGCATTATGGTTTTCTATTTCAATTTAATATACATTAACCACAATCAATCAGGCGGATCTTATATAGTGCTGCTTATCACCCGTCAGGGTATCCTGGCCCTGTGCAACTGTCTCAGTCAAAGAGCCAAGTCTTGAGTCTCTTCCTGAAGTGGGTCAGTGAGGTTGCATTATAGAGGTGGAGGGGAAGGGTGTTCCAGGAGTTGGCGGTGAGGTGGGAGAAGGAGCGTCCTCCAGTGTGGTAGCGGTGGATCCGCGGTATCTGTGCAAGGGCGAGGTGAGCGGAGCAGAGGTTCCTGGGAGGTAAGTGGAAAATAGGCGGTGGTTCATGTAGGCGGGTCCTTGGCCGTGGAAGGCTTTGTGGGCGTGGGTCAGTTACTTGAATTGGCATCCTTTCTGGATGGGGAGCGAGTAGAGGCCTTTCAGCTTCTGAGTGATGTGTGTCCTCTTTGGCAGGCTGAGGATTAGTCTGGCTGCTGCATTCTGGAGTCTGCTCATGAGTTCAGTGATGGTGCCTGCATAGAGTATTCAGTGTTGATCAGGGTGTAGCATTCTTGCTATATCCTGTCTTTTCCCTTTCCAGACGGGTGCACGTGGGGAGGTGAAGTTGTGGGTTTTGTGTATGTATATGTACGTATCTATGCGTGCATGTGAGTTCTGGGGCGTTTGCAAGTGAATCAGTCTAGATACACTATGTGAAATGTTTCCTTTTCTTCTGGTCATAACTGTGACTGTTGCCCAGGCATTTAAACCTTGAATCACACTGGCTCCTGGTGGCACATAACTGGTATAGTCCTGAAACCTGACTCCTTGTAGTCAAGCCCAGCAAGCAACCTGATGTCCATGTGTCTTTCTTGCAGCATCTGTTAACCTGCATTACTAGTGTTGCCTATTTCTTAATGCAATTTAAATCAAATTGATTAATGGCAATTAGCCATTTTTCATTTGCTCAGTTTAATTAGTCATACTATTATTAGAAATTATGTAGAATTTGTTACAGTTACGTAGAAGGCTCCCTTTTAATCTTGGAATACCTAAAAATTTAGCATCTGTGTGGGTTTCCGTATTCAAGCATTACATATTAATTCATTTTTAACAATTAAAACCATGAGATGCAATATGTAAAAAACATTTGGAATCAGTGCAGAAGGAGTTGAAGAACATTATATTGTAATTGCAGGGGTTCCAGACTGAAGGGAGGGGACTAAGTTATGTTTTAGTAGTGAAAACATGTTTAATGTTAGGTAATGGGCCCAAGTTAATGGCAAGAGAAAGATAAGTTACTTACCTGTAATCCTAGATCTCTTCCAGGGGTATACTCATCAAAGTCATAAGCACTGAATAGTCCCGCCCATGTGCGGGGACCCCGGAGCATATAAAAAATACATATTGTAGTAATGTAGTCACTACAATCAAGGTAAAGTTGGTAACATTGTCTTTATTCAAAGCAGGGATTGCACAGCAGCCAACACAGGAACGGATCAAATCAAACTGAGAAACGAAAACTCAAGAGGTAAGTTTTAAATTCTGTTGTGGAATGCACACTTGCAAGGGAACCATCAGAAGTGAGCACTCCACAACAGAGAAATGTCAAGAGTGAAATCACTACATTATCCCTCTCCTCTAAATGTATTTTTTTTTAACATAAAAGCAAAAGCAAGAGGGTAACCAGATACAAAAGTGGAGAAGAGAAAAAGAGAAAAGAGATACCCCAGAGGACCAAGGAAGGAAAGAACCCGGAGAAATAAAGAACAAAAGATGAAAAACGAGGTTAGCGAAACCTCACAGGAACAGAACGGTTTAGATTGCTCCTACGCAAATATGATAGAGCAAGGGCATCAGAACATTTATCATCAAGCAATTCAGCCGAATTGCTTCCAGGACATCTTACTGAAGCATATCCACTCAACTTAATAATTCTAAACATGTTCCACCAATGTTTGTTGTTTACCCTAACGGCATTCCCACAAACCTTGTCCACAACCATGGGCTCAGAGAACTTCACATCTTCCTTCTTGCAGTGGACAGGAATCTTCACAAGCACCATGTCCCCAATAATAAATGTCTGGGGAACAGTTCTTTTCCTAAGATCAAAGTAACACTTTTGACATTGCTGTGCTTTGGAAACATTTTGCCTGACAAGCTCATCAACACCTTCAATGGCATTCATCTTCACCCATTTAGACATCCAACCAGGACACACCTTCAAAGAAGACTTTCTCCTCCGCAACAGTTCAAAATGGGAAACTTTGGTCGAGGAATGCAGGGTGGTGCGGTAAAACCATAACATGGAGCGCACAGCATTCTGAACGATACACTTGCTTGCAACAGCCCATGGTACACAGTTGTTTAAACCCTGTTCATTCGCTCTACAAGACCATTTGTTTCTGGGTGATAAAGAGATCTTTTGCAGTGAGCAATACCATCTTGTGCTAAAAAGTTTTGGAATTCCTGACGGACGAACTGCACACCGTTGTCAGACACAATAGTGGTGGGGAATCCTCCCGCAAGAAAATATCCTTAAGATAACATTCTTGGAATTAGGTTCACCTAAAAACCAAACCTCTGGCCACTTTGAATAGTAATCGAAGGCAACCACAGCAAAGCGTGAGGAGGCAGGTAACAGGTTAAATGGTCTGACCAAATCAATGCGAACTTTCTCACAGGGCCTAGCTGGAAGTTTAATGGGTAGAAGGGGTGGTGTCCTTACCATAAAATCTTTTTCCACATTCAGGCACACAACACACTCTCCCACAAAAGCATCAACATCTTTATCCATAAAGGGCCACCAAAAAACTTCACGCAGCCTGCATTTAGTGAGAGTTTTTCCCAAATGCCCCTGATGAGCACCACGGATCAACCTTGGTTTGAGTCTTTCAGGAGGGATCAACCTATCACCAAGCACCAGAATTCCGTCTTCATCTAAAAGTTCAAAGGTCCCCTTCACAAAGGTTTGCAAAGAGTAGAGAGCATTTTTTCCTTACGCCAACCACAGCTCATGCATTTCATGACTTGACTGAGCAACTCATCCTTACTCAATTCAATTCTCCATTCTTCTTCACTCACAGCACGTCACCCATATCAATGGAGGCAATGAAACAATTGTCCTGGTCCTCATCTTCATCTGAAAAGCTATCCTCATCGGCAACAGGCAATCTTGAGAAGAAATCTGCCCTACCATTCTTGTTACCAGGCAGGTAAGAGACTTCAAAGTAGTACTTTAATAACTTAGTGGACAACCTGGCAATTCTGTGTGTGTGTTCTTTGATTTTGTCCCGAGAAAGGATGGAAACAAGGCGACTGTGATCAGTGCGCAGCACAAAATGATTACCTCCAATGTAGGGATGAAACTTCCTGGTGGCCCACCAACAGGGCAAAAGCTTTAAATTCATCTCAGGAACTTGCAATTCTCTTGAAGCTTACCCCAAAGTGTTCTCAGCACCGTCTTTAGTTTGAGTGAGGATAGTGCTCAACCCAACATCGCTGGCATCAAGGGGATGGTGAACCTGACCTTGGGCTCAAAAGGTTTAATAATATTGGGACCAACTAACTGGGACTTGATCCACTAAAAAACATCCTGACAGTGATCGTCCCAGACGAAAGTCACACTCTTCTTTAACATGTTAGTGAGCGGTTGGACCTTCGATGCATAGTCAGGCACAAATCGGGAATAGAACTCACAGAGACCAATGAAAGATTTAAGGCTAACCTTGTCTGCAGGCGCTGTGCTGTCAACTATGGCCTTCACCAACCGGGCCTGGGTTCAAACCCTTGTTCTGACAAAACGTGTCCTCTAAGAAAAACACTTTTCCTTCTTGGGAACAACACCTTTCTCTTGCAAGATATCTAAGACATGGAACAAAGATTCCTCATGTTGTTCCTTGGATTCACCATAAATCAAGATATCGTCTTGGAAAACAGCAACACCTTTGACCCCTTCAGAATGTGACACATAATCCTCTGAAAAACAGCCACCGCCGAGGCAGGCTAAACGGCATTCCACAATATTGGAAAGGTCCAATAGGTGACACAAATGCCGTGAGATAACTCGAAGATGGCACCAAAACCACCTGGTGGTAGGCCGACACTAAATCCAGTTTAATGAACCACTTGGAACCATTAATCATGGTCAGCAATTCCGAAATCTTTGGAAGAGGATGGAATCAATCCAGATATTTTTATTTAGACTGCGTACGTCAACGCAAACGCGATGGTCCCCATTCTTCTTCCTAGCCACAACCAAGGGGGGAAAGCCACAAAGACGAATCTATAGGCTCAATGATGCCTTTCCCACACAAGTCATTTAGCTCGTGTTCAAGACGATCCCTGACACTAAACGGCACACTCCTAAGCCTGTACTTAACGGGATTGGCATCATTCTTAACCCTAATCTGATGAGTAATCTGTCCCAAACCTTCACCAACAACAGAGGGAAAGCATAGAAAAACGTTTTCAGAATAATCAGTGGAGGAAACAATGGAGACCTGTTCTTTGGTTCCTGGACTGAGAACCATTTGAAATAGCCGTTGGTGGAACCACCGCAGAATCGATAACCCCTTGATGGCCACATACACCTTACTGAGAATCTTCCTACCTTTAAATTCTAGGATGTCTTTGAAAAAAACCGCCAACTCTATCTTCTGCCCCTCATATGAAACAGGAGACCTGTCGGGAGGTTCCAAAGGACGGCTACCCCAGACTTCCTCAAACATTACCTGGGTGATTATGGTTATTCTTGCGCTGGAATCCACCAACAGACACACCTTCTTGTCACCAATGCCAATTTCTAGATAAGGATCAACACATTCCGAAGTGTCACGCATGATGATGGACTTCTCACTCACCACCATAACCATATCTCTCAGCTCATCCTGAATACTGCAAAAGTTATCTTGGTCAGCACGTTCCGCATCAGACACATTCGCAACAGAAGGAGAATTGACCTGGCCCTTGCCAGACTGATGAGCAAAACCAACCCGCTTACCACTTTGAGACTTTGGCAAAATGCTTCACCTTGCCACAGGACCTGCAAGTACATTTTTTTGCCGCGCACCCTCTACCCCCCTTGACATGAGAGGGGTTGCCACAATGGAAACACATGTTGGGTAGTTTGAAAAAACTACTTTCAGAACGTGGGGCTAAATTGTTTTTAAGTTCCATGGAGCTAACTGCCCCCACCAGTTCATTGGACTTGTCTTGTAGCTCCTTAACAGATGCTTTAGAAAGTTCAATGTTTTTTCCTGTGTGAATAGTCTTTTAGAGAGAAGGATTACCCATGGATAACAATTTCTGCTCTGTAGTCTTATAGGAACACTTACATATGTATTGGTCTCTGACCAATTGCTCTGTAAACGCTTCAAACTAGCAATCAGCTCTCAATTTCCGAAGGGGAAAAAAAAAGCCTCTACATCCTCTCCAGATCTTTACCCCCTTGTGAAAAACTTGTCTCATGACAACTAAGCTGGGCAGAACGTTAAAATGCAATTCAAATTTTTTAACAGCTTCAACATATTCATCAATGTCTTCCTCTTCCTGAGCTCGTACTAAAGGTGGTAAGTGTTTAAAAACTGACCTACCTTCGAAACCTAAGGAGTGAAGAAGTAAAATGTTTTCCTTTCCGTCCTAGAACGAGACACCTCAATAGCTCCTAAGTATGTCACAAATGCATCGTACCAGTTTTTCCATGTTATGGGCGGATTACCAGCCACCTCGAGAAAAGGTGGAGTTGAAGAAACAGACTGCATGTTGAAAAGAGATATTAATATATATCAGCCGGCAAAACACCAGAAGGGAAAAATAAAAATGCCTATCCACCAGGACGCTGGCGAGATAAAAAACAGCAAAGATAGTCACCTAAAAAAAATTAAATAGGTCTTGCTAAGGTGTGCGTGCCACCGTGAGATGGACGCACAACTGTGTAGACAATAAGATGTTCGTGCCACCGTACGTCGGTGAGCGAGCTCTCACCCCAAAGGTACCAGAATTACCACAGACTGCTGTTAGACCTTGTAAATCAACACAGCAAACCAGTGCTAACTAGACTAAAACAAGGCATGCCAAGCAGAGCTGCACTGGACTTGAGCAGGACTGTATGAAGAGTGTGCGTGCCACTGAGTAGAAGACGCAACTTAGAAGGAAAAACACAATGTAGTCACTGATCAAAGTATATTCTGTCGCAGAGTTCCTCGTGCCAACTAAAAGTGGCATTCATTAAAAATACCTCCTTCTTGCTGATGCTTCGACAAGAAGCCACTAGTAAGTGAAAAGCCAAATGCCTGACTCCAAAATGGCATCCGCTCCATAAACGCGATGATGTCTGCTCTGTGGACGCGCTGAGTGTAAACGTGACGGTTCTGAACGTGCTTGCCTGGTTCTGCCTCTTGACTTGCGCCTGACACTGAAATGGCGTGTTGCATGACGCAGGGTAGCGTTGAGTGCCTGCCCCTGGCCTTTTGATTACGCCTGACCCGACATGGCCTCACTGTACATTTGACTGCTGTGTTTGGAGGGGGGGAATGCACAAGAACAGTACCTTCAGGTGTCCACACCAGGCTAATGAACAAGCCGTACTCCGTGTCTCCCTTGTGAAGAGTGCGACACTCTGCCCACTTGCGAGGTCATCGGAGTTCGTGAAAGAGACCGGAAGGATGTCAACACGGTGAATCGGAAGGCCTCCGTGGATTCTACAGTTCATTGCCGCTTGTCGCCATCCTAATTGTAGTAATGAAGTCACTACAATCACGGTAAAATTGGTAACTTTGTCTTTATTCAATGCAGGGACTGTGCAGCAGCCAACACCGGAAATAATCAAATCCAACTGACAAAAGAGAATTCAAGAGGTAAGTTCTAAGTTCTGTTGTGGAATGCAGACGTGCAAGGGAACCATCAGAAGTGAGCACTCCACAACAGAGAAACGTCAAGAGTGAAACCACTACACATATACATGTATGTTTAGACACAATCATGTACGTAGTACCTTCATATATATATATATATATATATATATATATATATATATATATATACATAAACATGCAGCCTAAAACCATTCAATAGGCTAAGGGGACAAAACTGCATTGGATTTTTCATTTAAAATAAAAGCAAGTTTATAGTGCATTTCCGTAAAAAAAAAAAAAAGAATGTTCACTCCTCCACTGTACTAACATAGCCTTGTATTTTCAAAGAAAAAGGCAAGTAATAGCAGGCAATTAGCCCATAGGCTGCAAAGATAAAAACACAACATTAATAAACTGGCGCGGTGCCTACAAGATCTCTGCTCCCATCATGCACCACAGGAGACACTTAGGTCAGGTCTTTTTACAGTCTACTAACATGTAGGAATCATGAAGCAAGAAAGAAACACTACTATACTATAGGTATTCGGCTGGGGAGGTGGAAGGGTTGCATATGACTTCGATGAGTATACCCCTGGAGGAGAACTAGGATTACAGGTAAGTAACTTATCCTTCTCTTCCAGGGGATACTCATCAATAGTCATGAGCCCTGAAAAGAATAGCAAGCCCATACCCACTATCCTGCGGACGAACATCAGTATAAGCACAGTAAAAATAATGCAAAGATAAATCATCCAAATTCCTTAAAGAGGCTTGCAAAAACTGAGCATCCGACTGCGTGTCAGAGTTTAAACACTAATGGCGAGTAAATGTATGCACTGATCGCCATGTGGCAGCTTTACAAATCTCTGCAATAGGTACATTTCTAAGGAGAGCTGTGGTAGAGGCCTTTCCCCTGGTAGAATGAACCTTCGGTTTACCAGGGAGATGTTTGTTGGCCAACTGGTAAGACAATGTGATACATTAGACTATCCATCTAGAGATGGATTGTTTGGACGCTGCACAACCAGTACTTATGGAACCATAGTTTACAAACAGGCGGTCTGATTTCCTTAACGCATTGGTCTTGTCTAGGTAGAACTTCAGAACCCTCTTAAAGTCTAGTGAATGTAAAGCCCGTTGCGGAGGATTTGAAGGGTTAGGGAAAAATGTAGGAAGAGTGATTGTTTGGTTAATATGAAAATCCGAGACCACTTTAGGTAGAAAACTCGGATGAGTTCTAAAGACCACCCTACATGAAAAATTATATAAGGTTCCTTACAGTACAAAGCTTGTATCTCACTCACTCTACGAGCAGAGGTGATGGCAACTAAAAAGCAGCCTTCCATGACAAATGCTGTAGAGAAGCCTTATGAATAGGTTCGAATGGAGTCCCCAACAATATAGGAAGAACAACGTTAAGTTCCCATGGAGGGGAAGGGGCTCTTATTGGTGGGTAGACTTTCTTTAAACCCTCAAGGAAGTTTTTAACCACAGGTAGCTGAAAAAAGGAAACCTGCATAGGAGATTTTCTGTATGCTGTAATAGCCGCTAAATGGACCTTTATAGAAGAAAACTGATGGCCTGATTTGGCCAAATACAGGAGGTATGGTAAAACCACCTGCTCCTGACCCTGAATGGCATCGTGATTATTGATGCACGATAAGTAGAATCGTTTCCACTTGAAAGTGTACGATTTTCTGCTGGATGGTCTTCTCACTTCCTTAAGAATGTTCATATAGTCTGCGGACAAATCTAGATTAACCCTGGGCGTCGTGCTCCGCTTCGCCCACGGAGTGCACGTAGCGCTGCCTGCTTCGCCATTTACGAAGTAGGCGAAGCAGGCAGCGCTACGCACACACCATAGCGAAGCAGAGCTGCCCGCCCGCCCTAATTTTAAAATAATTAAAAGAAGGTTAAGTAAATTTAAACCTCTTACCTTCAGCGCGGCGTCCCGGGGCTCCCTCTTCTCGCTGACGGTAACTTCTTCATGCAAATGCGCATGCGCGGACGCCCGCGCATGCGCATCTCTCGCAAGAAATGCGCATGCGTGGGCGTCCGTGCATGCGCATTTGTGTGAAGAAGTTATCGTCAGCAAGAAGAGGGAGCCCCGGGACGCCGCGCTGAAGGTAAGAGGTTTAAATTTACTTTTTAACCTTCTTTTAATTATTTTAAGATTAGGGCGGGCGGGAGGCGGCCAGCGCGTAGTGGGGCTACGCAGAGCGCGCGAGTGTGCGTAGATTTTGCCACACTACGCGCAGCTCCACGTAGCCCCACTACGCCGCCTACGCCCCGGCTTAATCTAGATGTCCGTACTGGAGGACCTCAAGAGCCATGCCGTCAATCTTAGAGATGAGAGGTTGGGGTGGAACACATTCCCCCCCTTATTTGGATATAAGTCCAGTCGGCAAGGTAACCTCCTGTGTGGGGTCTCAGATAATTGAAGTAGATCCGGATACCACCACTGTCGAGGCCACTCTGGTGCAATCAGTACCATTCTGGTCTTGGCCCTGTAGAACTTGTTGATCACCAGAGGAATGAGTGGAATTGGTGGAAAAGTGTAAAGTAATGTCTACGACCATTTTATCAAAAGCGCATTCCCTCTGGAGCCTGGTTGGTGAAACCTAGATGCGAAGACAGGGCATTTTGCGTTTGTTGTGTCTGCAAACAGGTCGATATCTGGAACACCCCACCAATGGAACATGCCCTGTGCGATGTCGTTGTGTAGGACCCAGTCGTGAGCTTCGACGAAGCTGCGACTTAGAGAGTCTGCATGGACGTTGAGAGTACCTGGGAGATGAACTTCTGAATTGGTTAAATTCCTTGCAAGAAGCCACTTCCATATGGTTTGAGCCTCCTGTGAGAGGGATCTCGACCTGTATCCTCCCTGTTTGTTCAGATAATACATGGTTGTGGTGTTGTCTGTCTGAATCAACAGGGAACGTGTGCGGAAGGACGGGAGCAAATACTTGAGTGCAAGATGCCCCACTCTCAGCTCTAGAAGGTTGATATGATACCCCTGCTCTGTCTAGAGTCCTTGTACCTGAAGAGGACCCATGTGTGCCCCCCAACCCTGGAAAGAAGTGTCTGTGACAATTGTCTGACTGGGAAGATCATGATGGAAAGGAACGCCTCTCAGAAGATGCGACCGTTTCATCCACCATTTGATTGAATCCTTGGCTGACTGAGTGAGAACCACAAAGTATTCCCAGCGCCCGATACTTGTGACCACTGGTCCTCTAGAGATTTTTGCAGAGGACGCATTTCTAGTCTGGCATTCGGAACGATGAAGATGCAGGATGCCATTGAGCCCAGAAGTGAGGACACTTGCCTGACCGTGGGATGGTGAGAGCCAAGGCGAGTGCAGCACTTGTCATGTATTAAGGATAACCTCTCCTCCGAAGGACACACGCTTGCACTTAGAAGCACCCAGGTAGTGGATTCTTTGAGTCGTATTTAAAATTGACTTCTTGTAGTTGATTTGCAAGCTGAGATTGAATAGCACTTATATGCAGACTCTGAGGTGTGTCAGCAGCAAAGTGGGTGATGAGCTTTTCAGAAACCAGTCAACCAGATACGGGTAGACAAAGATCTTGTGCTTGCAAAGAAAAGCTGCTACTACTGCCATGCATTTCGAGAACGTCCGGGGAGCTGATTTGAGTCCAAACAGGACGACTTTTGACTGGAAATGGCGAGACGCTACTTGAAAATGCAGGAATTTCCAATGTTTTCTGGAGAAAATCTATAGAGCACATCCAGTTCCCTTGATGGAGTTGAGGAAAAATCTGGTGCAGTGCTAACATCCGAAATTTTTCTTTACAGATGAACTTGTTAAAAAGTCTCAGGTCGAGTATTGGTCTGTACTCTTGGATAGGACCTCTTTTTCACACCAGAAAGTAGCGGGAATAAATTCTTGGTCTCTGTTGTGGAGAAGGAACTGCTTCTATAGCATCTTTCATTAGCAGGGTGTTCACCTCCGCCTGTAATAATTGATGTTGTTGGGCAGATCCTCCGCAAGGTGGTACTGATGGAGGTGTGGATTTGAATCTGAGCAAGTAAACATTATGCACAATATTGAATTCGCACTTGTCTCTTGTGATCTTTCTCCACTCGTCCAGGTGGAGCATGATACTTCCCCGGAACGGAGTGGGCAACGGAGATGGGGGAAGCCTGTGCTCATTGTTTTGTAGGTTGTATTGTTGAGGATGGTGTCTGTCTTGGTGCTCCCCTTCCTCGACCTGGTCGACGCGGATGGTAATGCAACCTGGATTGTTGCTGCCGAGTTGATCAGTTAGGGGTTTGAACACTCGGTCTTATGCTCGGTACTTGCGTCGAAAATCCTTACGCTTCTCAAAGCCGATCGCCTTAGAGATGTCCAACTCCAATTTCATCTTGGACATCTCATTATCGGCATGAGTGCCAAACAAGGAAGTGGCATTAAAAGGAAGATTCATAATCCTGTGTCATGCTTCCGGTTTAAGGCCAGTGAGCCGCAACTAGGCTGAATGTCTGGCACAAATGCTGTGGGAATATCCATGTGCTGCCAGATCCAATGCATCCGCAGCTGCACTAATTACCTGGTTTGCAACCAGACCACCCTCCTGCACACTCTCATGAAAGTCCTGCTGGTCTTCCTTGGGCAGCTTCTCTGTGAATCAAGCCAAAGAGTACCACAGAGACCTGTCGTACCTCCCCAGAAGTGCTGAGGCACTAGCCACCCTCATGAAGGATGCAGAGGTATTGCACATTTTCTTCCCCAGAGAGTCTATGTGCTTACTCTCCGTCTCAGGAGGGACTGAAGAGGATGTTCCTCCAGGATGTGTCTTCCTGGCTGCTGCCTCTATAACAGAATCCGGTGGCGGATCTGTTCGTAGGAACAGTGGATCCTGGTCAGGGGCCTTGTACTGTTTTGAAATGAGTGGGAGAGCCGGGACCACAGCAGCTGGAGTTAAAAAGGTCTGCAGTGCTGGTTCAAGCATCCCAGTAACCAGAGGGAGCAAAGGCCTTGCCAAGGACCTATGGTGTAGTGTCTCGAATATTACGAAAGAAGAAGCAGTCAGCACAGGCATGTCAATATTCAACTTATTGGCATCTGTGCAGAGGACTTCATTAAAGACGACCATATTGTCCACTGGAGACACCGTAGCTGGAAGGGTAGCAGACAGGGTTGGTGAGTAGTCTCTCACCGATGACCTTGATGATGTAGACCATGACTGTGATCTTCGCCTACTTCTTCGAGATCTGAAGGAACGCCGAGACCTCGCCCATCGAAGTGGTGTCCTAGATCGGGATTGTCGAGCTGTAGGAGTCCTAGTTCTCCTTGGTGACCTGTGCGGAGATCTTCCTGTAGACGTGGCAGGTGGGGGACCAGCAGAGGCTCTGGAGGTAGAGTACGTTTGAGAGAAGTCTGAACCTGGACTTCTAGGTGGAACTCTCCAATGCCGAACACTCTAATCATCTTGGAGAAAGGTTAACGAGAGGTGTCGGTTTCCCAGCAACCGGAGATCCCCAAGGCGTGATTCGCACAATGTTAATGCCTGGAGAAGAAGATGCTTCCCTCGATGTCGGCCTCTGCCTTCCTGGTACCTCCACTGATGACTAGGGTGGCCTTAACGTCGTAATACCCGTCGCCGCTGTAGGATTCTTGACCGGCGAGGACAGTCTATGCCGTTCTCTCTCTGACAAGACTGTGGAAATGTCTCTCGACGTCAAACGCCAAACAGGAGCCACCGACACTGACTGTGTCACTTATCGTCAACCTCCAATGAGACTGTGGCAGGATTTTTGACACTGACCTGGTCCTCGACCGCCTGTGTGACTGTGGCGGGGTCTTCGACGTCGACACTCTCGACGCCGACCATGTCTGCTGCGACAGAATTCTGGACACCGACCGTTGTATTGACGTTGGTGAATGGCGACGCAGGAGTTTCTTCGGCTTCAACCCAAGCTGCGACGTCGACTTACACTTCTCCGATTTGACATGCTCCAAGCCAGAAGCGAAGTGTCTCGACGTTGACCTGCCTTTTATTTGCGGGGGCTCTGATCGCCTCAACGACAATCTGTCCCTCGACATTGTTGCATGCCCTGTATGTTTTTCTGACATCGACCGTGACGCTGAAGGGGAACAGTCAGGTATCTGCTTCCTTTTTGATGCTGGAGAAGCAGAACGTCGCAGATTGCTCTCTGATCTGTGCGATTTAAGGTGAGAGCAGGGCTGTTTAAAAGCATGGCTGCTCCCAAGGCCACTTTTTGATCCTTTTCCGGTCTCCAACAAGGCATGAAGCTTTATCCTTTCTCTGTCCCAAAGTGTTGTCTTAGAAAATTGCTGGCAATAATAACACTTCTCCGGATTGTGTGAGGATGGTAAACACACAATACTGATAGAATGTAGGTCAGACTTTGCCATCTTCTTCCCACAGGAGGGACATTTATTGAACAATGCTGGCATTTCTGACAGAAAAAGTTCTCAAAATTGTCCAAAAACAGCCAATAAAGCTACCATCAGCCAAAAAACGTCAAATTAAGATAGAAACAAGCATTGGCATAGCCAATAGGTCTCGCTTTTGGGACCTTATAAGTATTTAGATATGCAGCACAATATCCTTGGTGCAACAACATCAACTGTTGCATGGCTAAACACTCATAAGGTCCCAAAGGCGAGACCTATTGGCTATGCCAATGCTTTGCAATGCAATAGGTCTTGCAATAGCGAGATTTTGAGCTATTGGCATTGTAAATGACAACACCTTTTGTGTTTAAAAAACCTGCAATAAAAGGCATTGTCATTTACAATACCAATAGGGCAAAGTTTCTAAAATGCGAGGCCTATTGGATTGCAAATGCTTGCTGTTTACAAGCGCCCCATGCTGCGCTTTCACGTTAATAGAGGTCACGCCCCTTTTTTTTAGAAGAGGCGAATCTAAAGAAAAGTCAGTGGCTGCTATTAAGGTGAAAGCGCGGTATGGGGCACTTTTATCCCAAAACAAATGTGTTTGTCAAGTTGAAAAACAAATGCTTTTTTTTGTAAAAGCACCCAGTGAAAGCAAGCATAGCATGCTGAATGTTGCAGGAAAGCATGTAGTGCCTGCAGTAGGAGAAACAATTAAAAAAAATTGTGCTTACAGAGTAAATAAGACTACTATGTAACAACCGAAGTAAACGGGCCAGTCCTCATGGGAGGTTACAAATGCAGACAAGGCGGTACTAAAGAGGGACTGACAAGCCTATTAATCAATCAGAAGCCAGCACTTACGAAGGACAATGATAAGCCAATGACAAATATGGGCGGATAGTGGGTGGGGCTTATAGTCCATATTCCAATACAGTATGGCCTACAGAGCAACGCATGCGCTGCCCAGGCTTGACCTAAAAATAATTAAAAACCTTTCTGATAAGGCCTAGATCAAACAGTTCTTCTACTGGTACATCAGTCTGTCTTGCAGATAGCGCCAAGATGCTTCATATGAAGCAGCTGTGTGCTGTATAAACGCTACCTGATTAATTGATTGAAGGGACAGATACTTAACCAATATGACTATGAGTAGATGAACTATCAAACTAAAGCAGGCTGTGGAAGGTCACTTAAGGGGTCTCTTCCTTGGTGCTCCGCAACAACTAGAGGCGAGGTAATCACAAGGAGAACATCATCACATCTACAGCCCAGACATTGCTCCTCTCAGAGGCGTGGCTGAAAGCTGCAGGCTTCGAGGGCCCCTTGCAGCAGTAAGCTGGTAAAAGGATGTAACAAGCATTTACAATGCAATGGTCTCGGCATTGTTAAAGTTAGAGCTATTGGCATTGCTCATGACATTATTTTTGTTTATGTATTTGTTTTTAAAACATTTAAAGAAACGGCATTGTTATTTACAATGTCAATAGCTTAATCACTCTCAAATGCGAGACCTATTGCATTTGCACCCACACACAGAGCCACACACACAAAGCCAGCCACACGCACAAAGCCATCCGCAGACAGAGAGCCACCCACACACACAGAGCAACCCACACAGACCAACCACCCACACAGAGCCACACAGTAACCTCAAAATTTGACACATATTTACTTTTTGCTGGATCAACTGACAAACCCCTCAACAGGCTCTATCAAGATTAAGAGAAACCTTCCACCATCAAGGAGCCATGTTTCCAGTGAGCAGCAGTCAGGTTACATTTGTGACAAGGCTTGTACTTCAGGTGGCATTTGTACAATGCCTGTAATTTGAGAGGTGAAAGAAGAAGAGCGTTTTACACCCCCTAGAAAATTATGAATTATCGACACCTTCTCCGTTAACAAAAAAAAGTAACTTGCTGAAGATCACACATGGTGCCAGCGGCAAATAAGTTCATGACTCATAGGTGAGAAACCCCCCTACATGGGTGTCAGACACGGTACACGTCAAATAAAGCTATATGCCCGAAGTTCACTGACTGTGGTGTTGCGCAGATAGCTTGGGAAAATAAAATGAAAGTGACTGAGCTGCTCCCAAGCGGCTGACACCTTCTGCGATTGTGCAATGTGCCGGTACTCCTTACCTGACAGTACCGGCCCATTTAAAGCACTGGATATTCCTCAGTCCTTTACAGATCTCGTTACCTAGCGCTTGTTTCTACCTTGTGGTAACTAGCAGGTACAATGGCCTGATCTCAAGGACCTGCCTGGTTGTAACAGCCGTCGCTTAACAAGTGTCCTCAGATACATGTATGGAACTCTGCAGGGAGGAATGAACTCGTAACTGTAAAGGATTGCTTGAAAATGTTGATCTATTGCTATAAAATTGCTAAGCTAGCAGAACGCAAGGGATGGGTTTCCCTGTGAATGTGTGATTTCATAATATTTGTCTCTCGGTTTGTTCTTGCTTACTGCAGGCAAATTTTAATGAGGAGCTTGGTGTATATTAAGCCTCGTGCTGAAGCCTGTGGGACTCGGCTCTCTGATATCCTCCCGAGGAAGCAGAAAATTCACCTGATCCTAACGGAGGAAGACCTGCGTGGGATTAACCCCTTCTGGGCCATCGGCAGGTGCAGAGCGGGTGGCCCTCCTGCTCCGTGGCTCTTGAAATGGCGCTTAGTGCAGATATAGGAGCCCCTCGGAACAACCCTGCCATCCTCTGCACGCGCCCCGTGGACGCCTTCCAGGCAGTATTTGGGGCACCGAGCCAGGCCTGCCACCTGGTCACGCCTCTGCCCCTTCGCTCAGCAGCAGCCTGAGGTGGCACTCGGAGCCTGCAAATGAGGCCGTGATTAGGGAGCGGATAACATTGTTCATAAAGCCTGGCGTATGCCTTGCTGTCCCCATCTGCGAGCAGCATCATCTTCTGGCCACTGGGCCGACTGGACTAGGCCGCTGGCAGCGTTTGCGGAGGGGGTGGTGGAAGGCTGTTTTTCCGGCACTTTCCTGCCTTGTACAAGAAGATAAAAGGTTACGTTCAGGAAAGAAGAAAAAGCCGCAGCGGAATCCTGAACTGCCGGATAAAGCCGACCTCTGCTGAAGGCTTTGTAACTTTCCCTGTATTGAGCTCTTCAAGCGCACTGTGGTGCCAGACTTATGCCTCCCGAGAGCTGCACTGGCAAAAGAAAACAAAAGAAAACTTGACGCTTTTGGACGATGATCCTGGAATCGCAATGGAAACATAGGAGCAGGCAGGATATTTCTGTCGGCCTTACCCTCCGCGGTCGCACCCGCCTCTGTCTCGATCTGCGAAGCTTCCCCTCATCTTGTTGGCGCCGGAATACAGGCTATAGTAGAGTGACGCGGAGATGTTATTTGTGGCACAAAGCGAATCTTCTCTACAGAGCCCCTTACACCCCTACGTCCTCCGTTCCGACCGCGCACAAAATGGCCGACCCTTCCTATCTTAAAAAAAACAAAAAAAAAACACGCCCACCAGTGTAAAAGGGGCGGGCCTTAAAAAATGAGAAAGAAGCGAAAAAACACGCAACAAATCCGAAAAAGACGGGGCTTGTTCCGACAGACAAAGCTCTTCTCCAATAGCTGACCAGCATTTAAGAGGCCAGCCAATGGAGAAGAGGGGCGGGTTCAAGCCCCACTACTACAAAACATTAAATCTCGCGAGCGAGACTGCGCAAGCGCAGCCTTCGCTAGCCGAGACCTAAAAAGGGATACTAGTGGGACCTAAAGGAACAGTAACCCTTTAGTCTCCGAAGATCTCTCACATAGGAGGTGCCCAACATTTATCCACAAGGGCAAAGTCATGCCAAACATTCAGGCTATTCAAACAAGATACATGTATGCACAGTTAATTTAAACGTAAAATATTTATGTACCACCAGGGTGTCGTGAAAATATGGCAGGTCTGTAGCCTTGTGCACCAAGACTGGAGACGCCTAGTCTGCAGCATAGGAGTCTGTGGAACATCTAGCGCCGGGAGCATCTGGATCAAGTGCTACAGAGAAGCTCTATTGTAAGACGACGTTACACATAGGGCACGGGCTGTGAGGGAGCGTCCTGAGGGTTTACACATACACAGAGCCCTGGCGCTGATAGTGCACAGTGATAGCACTTCCTTCTTGTTGACGCATTCACCAGGCACACAAAGAGACATGAGGAGGAGGAAAGAAGGAGTCTGCAGGCCTCAAGGCCGGTTTCACATCGAGGGGAAGTTACATTGCTGATAACAGATGGTGTTTTCGAGGGGCCATATTTGAGTAACTGATATCAGGCACAGACACACACACACACACACACTATGAGGGAATCATAAAACACCAACATCACACCCAGAAGGATTAAGAGACATTGACAACGCACAAGAGCGCACACAAGCATTTGGAGATGTCGGATGCATGAACCCACCCATGCACTCACACACATACAAGACTAGAGACACTGGCAATGCACAAACAGTAAAAAAACGATGACACCCTGGCAATCGTGCACACACACACACACACAAGACACCGACAACGCATGCACACCCACATACAAGAAGATTATAAAAGACAATATATGCGAACACACAACATTTTATAAACTTGTAAAATGTCATAACCCTCCCTAAGAAAATATGGACCAGCAACAAACACCTAGAACTTAAACAATAAAAACATTGCTTCTCCCATAAACTTCACCATGCTACACTCCTGGCTTTGCATACAGTGAGTTAAGGATGCTCCCTGAACCAGCAGCACAAGCGTGGTGAGATAGTGTCACTCCGGACTGTACGGTTCCACAAACTACTGGTCAGACCTCGGTGTGACAGTGGGTTCCTGCGAAAAGACCCTGAGAGACAATCAGTGGGTGGTCTTCCTCTTACTAGCGCATCCCTGCACTACCGACTAATGGCTCAAGCTGTGCAACACACAAACCCCACCAAAAGCTCGTGCGTGGAAGTGTCTATCCTTATCGGACTGCACAACATTTATGCTTATGTGCCAAGAAGCTCGTTCAACACTTCGAGACGCTGCATGCATTTCATCCACCTTTTCTATACACGTTTAAGTACATCTAACGGCAGGGCTTTAAGTCGGACAAAAAAAAACTGTGGGTGTCTCAACTCAAAGGGACGTGGCCAATGTAAGTAGGGTGTGGCTTAAAACATGCAAGCTAAAAATCTGTGCTTAGCATATTGTGTAGCCCAAATGGTATTTTGCTGCTTCTGTCATTACATCCAGATATATAATACAAGTAACATTACACCTACAAAAAACAGGACTATTGGCTTTGCCTTTGGGTGTTAGTTGCATAAGATAAATAAGCAACAACTTTATAATAGAATAATATTGGAAATGCTTCAGTGATGAAATTGTGAGGCTGTGAAATAACTATAACGAGTCTCTTTAAAGTTACATTAAAGGCAGTGAAGGGTGGTACTGCTGCAGAGTTAAGATTTTACTTTCATCCTGAGGGAGAGGGCAAAAATGGAGAGTTCGATAGGGACTCGTCTCAGCACCTGCTTTTTGGGACTGCTGGTGCTGAGCACTGGCAGGACCCGGCCCAGTTAAAGCCCTGTCTAACGTCCTTCAAAGATGCACCCTGTGCGCTCTAGAAGTTCCTGAAGTCGGATCGTTCAGGTTATCTTTCAGAGCTACGAGGTGCTATATTCACAAGACATCTGTAGGAGGTTCTCAACAGTGCAAAACGCGCCGTAGGCATCTTAAGAATGACAGAGAGCGCTATATCTATATCAATAACCACACAATGCGATACAAAACAGACACACACACACTTTATGCGACACCGACAATGCACAACCAGACATGGAAATGAGGATTATGGAACGCTGTTAATGCACGCGCACCCAGCATTTTGATAACGTGACAGTATACACATCACAACAAAAATAGTCAGACTCTCTCTCCCCCGCAAACAGGCTGTGCTTGATTTGCATCGTTGGGGGGCACCGATACTTAAGGGTTCTAACACCTGGTTTACTCCATCAGACATTTACCGATAACAAGAGAGGAACAAACAAAGCGGAGACATTAAGGAAGAGAAAGAGAGAAAACCCGTCACAAACGGGGAAAGCAGGACCAACAATAGAAACAACATGGCAGGGAGGGTCTGGGGGTGGATTAAAGAGGCCTGAGGGGGGGTTCAGACGATGTAGTTTAGTTGCCCCGACATTTAGACCAGAAACACTCATAGTTTTACAAATTAAGCACTGCGAGATAGGTCAGAGTACATGCACAGGCACACAGCCCGAGCGGGAAGTCAGTGACATAAGCAGGCACACGGCCCGCGGGGGATGTTAGGGTACATGAGGAGGCACACTGCCCGAGGGGTGGTGTCAGGGTTCATGAGCAGGCACTCGGCCCGAGGGGTGGAGTCAGGGTACATGGGCAGGCTAACGGCCCAAGAGGGGGTGGGGGTGGGTGTCAGGGTTAGGGTGACCAGATTTCCAGAATTAACAAGATTGGACTATAATGTCACTGTGGAGACTTTGACGGTGTAAAAAAGGTTGCCACTAACCTCAAAACATAATGGAGGTCAACTTGAAGGCTGGAGGATAATAATCTGAAAAGTCTTTTTTTATTTATTATTATTTTTCAGCTGTAAACCTCTGGTTTTCTGCTTATTTCGTGCATTAAGGGAAATTAGGAAAATAGAGACATAACGATGTGCCAAAGATCACACCATTTTGCTCAAGAGGGAGCACAAAAACAGAAATGTCTGGTCCCTCAACCGATATGCAGTAGACGCCTCCTCCTGTGTGCAAAAGAGAGAGGAAAAAACACGGGCAGTAGCGGGAAAGGAAAAGTCTGTGTTCTATGCACACAAATGTAATGACGTCCCCTCAACTGGAATGTGATGCACGTCACAGTGCCTTTTCGACTACAGCTAATGCTCGACTCCTTTAATCAAAGCGATTTGTTTGCTAAAATTCATGCAGCCGTAAAAGCGAAAGTGATCGCGGGGACGCGCTCTGTGGTGGGGGAGGGGTGGAGCGAGGCGCTTGGACAAGCAGCATAAAGGCGCGAGGAGGGAGGGGGAGAAGGGAGGGGGGAGTGCGAGAAGAGGAGCAATTAGAACAAGGCTTAAAGAGATAAGAAAGGCAGATGGCGGCTGCGCACGTTCACGCACACATGCACGCAAGCTTTAGGCCAGGAAAAGCTTGTGGGTAGCACTTTGAAAAGACCCTTACTAAAAGTCGAGCAAGCAGCGCATGCGCTGCTCTAGGCTCGACCTAAAAATTATCAGGAAACCAATTTCTGACTAGAACAATCAAAAATTTACAAGCTCAATGCTCCAGGATACTCACAGAAGGAGCCAAAAAAAGAACAGACCTAACTGTCACCTGTGGTGCATGATGGGAGCAGGGAGGTCTTGGAGGTCTTAAAGGCACACCGCCAGTTTATTAATGTTGTGTTTTCATCTATGCAGCCTATGGGCTAATTGCCTGCTATTACTTGCTTTTTATTTGAAAATAAAAGGCTATGTTAGTACACTGGAGGAGTGCATGTTCTTTTTTTTACAGAAATGCTATATAAACTTGCATTTATTTGAAATGAAAAATCCAATGCAATTTTGGCATCTTAGCCTATTGAATGGTTTTAGGCTGCTTGTTTATGTATATACATGTATATATGTATGTTTTAAGGTACTACGTACATGTTTGTGTCTAAACATATATATATATATATATATGTATTTTGTAAATGCTCAGGTGTCCCCGCGCATGGGGGGATTATTCAGTGCTTATGACTATTGATGAGTATCCCCTGGAAGTAAACTCATCTGGCATGGATCAGACCCACATGGTCCCATGTTGGACATCCTTCACCTACTCCATTCAATCAAAATAAACCCAAACATGTATCTAGTGCATTAACCTGAACAGCAACATATAGATGTTTGAGAAGCAGCCATCAAGCATTTGCACCAAAATACTAGGGCTTAATTAAAAACAGTAAATTTAGCTAATCCAACTAAAATTGGGAAGTTTTTGTTGGAGCTTGACAAAATGCAGTGAAGTTACAGGAGGTGAAGATTAAATTCACATGGATTGCTTTGGTGAAGATATTATAACCTAGAACGGAGCATGCTTTTCAATCTTACCAATTAATGGTATTTAATTATGTAACAATGGCCAGCTTGTTTTTTCCAGATTACCTAGACATTCTTATTTTATGATAATAAAAGTTTGGTGGAAAACAAACTAAATATTTTCTGTTTCTTTTAAAGAAAGTTCTAGGCTTTCGACTCAAAGAAATAGAAGTTTCAGTCTACAATTCAAGCCATTTGACCTGAAATGTCAGACTTAGAGTTGTAAATTCAATGCAGAAACATAGGAGGGGCTAAATATCAGAGTATGAATATCTTAAGACAGATGAGACCTGTCAGGTTTTTACACTCTTACAGAATATCTACTAATACTTAGATCACGGGGAATGATGTTCCTCAATGGTGGGGTCCTAACTATATTTATTGAAAACATATGCATGTAAATATGAATAGAAGTGGGATTGTTACACCAACAATACAATAAGAGTGGTGGGATGAATGTACAGCAGGACTGGTACTACAGTCACGAGTCACGTGTGACCACCGTACGGTTACTGGAACCAAGACTTGGTTGAGTGGTGGCAGGCAATGCCATCTGCAGGAGGTACGTTTGGCAGGCTAACTGGAGGATTCTAACATATGTGGCTCCATACAATGGTGAGTTTAGGAACATTCCATTGGGTTGATATGGAGAGCATCAAAACCATAACAATACAATTAAGACCCCCTCCCATTTTTACTACTTTAGACGCACAAAATCTGTTTCCATGTTTGCACTGATTTATAAAAAAGGAAAATACAGAAATGTGGTCTTCAGTTGAGTATATCTATATGATGTCAATCATGAATATCAGACAAATAGCAATGCAAATTGATAGCAAATGATAAGTCCTTATGAAACTGAAATAGCTTTAGATGTGCACGTGCTAAAAATATAATGCTCATGTTTTCTGATGATTTCCACTGTTTTATTGAAAAGGACTACTTGGTTCATTAAAATCCTACAGACATGCACGTATGATGAGGGTTGTTTTCAGCAGATAAACGTGCAAGTATAGAAGTTGTAACTTGATTTTTTCACTTATCTAAAGATAAAAATGGATAAATACTAATAAAATGAGAAAAAATATGGATTAGGCTGTGAGGCATGCTAAATTAAAAGAAAAGGTAATTTGTAAAGCTCTCTTTTGCAGTTATTGTCTGCCATCATACACTGAAGGAAGGATGACCATCTGTGAATGCTAACAGTGCAGATCTGATTGCACACAGGTGTTCCTCTGGGGAAAGGGGGAATATCAAAAATAAAAAAAGCTTCAGAACTGTGCAATGCACTAAATCGCCCTCTTGATTAAGAGATGGGTTGATCGATTAATGAACAGACTCCTCATACTTTCACCAAAGGTCACTAGCAAATTTAAAGACTTTATGGTTTTGTATTCTTACTAGCGACAGTTAACTTTGATATGAAGATACAGCATGCTCATAGACTTACAATCTTCACTTTGTGTCGGTTGTTATGTACTAGGTAAAACTTAGAATCACATTTAATGTCAAATGCACCAGCATAGTCTGTAGGGCTGCTAAAGTCACAAGAAAAAGCAAACAACCAGCAGGGATCTCATGTTACAGCATCCTTGGGCAGGTCAGCACCATTCCAAGAAGTGCAACTGTTTAAACCAATAAAGTTGTGGGTGCAGACATTGCCGTCACCCTAGAATAGCTTTGATGGTGGGGCAGAAAAGAGTTGAGCGGATTCAGTGCCCCATGAGAAATTGTATGTGATAAATGAGCCTGTCCCCTAGGATCACACCAAAGAAAGGGACGCGTACTGCATGATACACTGTGGCCTGTTAGCCCCTGCCAATGTACAACATAGTCTGGGAGTTCAAATGTAAAAAGGGAAAATAAATGGTATGAAATAACCTTTACCAATTAGCACAATGTGGTCAGCCTTTACATTTTATTGTTCATCTGCTGCTTGAAACAGAGCCAGCTCCTGCCTCATTTTCATTTCCAATATCCATTCTAAAACGTGGTCTTTCTAGGGTCAGAATGTGCAAGTAATATTTACATTTTCTCTTTAGTTTAATTATTGCATGTATAAGGTAGCCGCTTATCCAAGAGATTAAGCATCCTTCCACTGTAACTGTGGGATCCCTGCTCCATCCTATCTTCTAGTAAATCAGCACAAGCCTGCTCAATTTTTTGTCAGCCAGCAAAGATCAACCATATGTATGTATATGTACCCTTTATTATGCCGCCCTATTCTACTCTCGCCAACTCTTTCACGCCATCAGAATGTAGATCATACAGTGTAAAGGATTAATTTCAAGTAAGTACAACCTTTTATTACATTTAGGTAGATTATCCGTGACCTACCCAGAGAATGGATTAGAAGTGGCAAATCTGATGGCCGTTTATCAATTCTTCCATCATGGTTTATACCATAATTTAATGACCTCAGCTTTAGCATCTTCACCACAAATGTGCCTCAGCACAAGGAGCTGAGGGTTCAAGTCAAGCCAAGGGGGTTCAAGGGTAAAGGTCCCCGCAGCAGGGTGGAAGCCAGTGAAGTAAGGCCAAGTACTAGCTTGAAGCCTATTGCACAGATGTATAAGTATTCCAATTTGGTCAACAAGTACAAACAGCTATCTTTCGGATCTGCTGCATGTATTATTAAATATGTAGGTAGCTACATTTAACAGACTGGCTTGTTTCTCTTTGCATTACGTACTTATTAACTTTCATAATGATATGAGCGATTGGTAAAAGACAAATGGAGATGCACAGATCTCTTGAAACTGCGGCTGCCCGGGTTATGATACTTTAGAGGGTGGTATGTCCCCTGTGTTGGTTTTTGTGCCTTACTTGCTCTATGCCTACCAAACATACTGACATATCTCCAAACATCTGCATATCCGCCATCCTGGTGCCTACATCGAAATCTCCTGTCACCAGCATGTGTCCAAGACCCTCTATCCTGTGTTTGCAACTCCTTGTTTAAAAGTTTCAGTCTTTGTCCCCAGCCGTGTTCCCACCTCTCTACCCAACTGTTCTCAAATACCATTTGTAGAGCGCCTGGTTACACCAAACCGTGTTTCCCCATGCTAAAATCAGAGCCTCTGAGGAGAAAAGATGGAAGCACTGCCGTTCAGACTAGAAACAGAATCTAATAGGTGAGAGCTGAACTGGATAACATATAGAAATCGAGTTGAGAAGCAAATAGCCAGGTTTTCATTTGTTTACGAAATGTTCGAATCAAATCAACGAAATGTTCAAATCAAATCATTTCTGGTATGCCTTTTACAATGATGAACATTTCACCCTATCAGTCGGTCCATTTCTTGCAGTATCCGATCTCCCCGTGCAAGGGTTCATGTCTCCCAGTCGGAATCCACATCACTTTGTGACCAGGTCTACTGTTAGCCAACATGTTTTTCAAACCTTAACATACTACGTGCAAATAATCTGAATGACAAGCAATTAACCAACACAAACCACATTTACACATCCAGTAATTTCTCATTTATAATTGGTCAATGAACGATCATGCCTGGTACTTTTTAATTTTATTGTATTCCTCTTAAAGGCTGTACATATTGGTTATTCTGATAAAATTAACACAAGCAGTAAACTTCAACAAATATATTGTATATACACACACAATGAAGTATACATATCAATGTGCAACAATGCATTACTCCAATACATTATTTCCAGAAAACAAATTATATGAAAATATAGTAAGAATATTTTTAGAAATCTGAGCATTTTCCACTTCATTTCTTTTAGTTTGTTTGTGTAATGCTGCATTTTATTCTATATTTTATGTAGGTGTTTAGCCCAGCACATAAAACCTGCATATGGTGCTATTAGAGTGCTTTAGGACAAAGGTAAATATAGGGAATAATTTGTTGCAATATTGCACATTTACAAGACCATGGTGATAGAGCACCTTTATATCAGCTGGCAAGGATGGAGATTGCTGGTATATACTTGCTGTTGAATATGTCCTAAATGTTTACAAAGTCTTGAAGAAGAGTATGAGTCCTAAACATCTGTGTGTAGAAGGAATGGCCTGTCCACAGCATCTGACCAGCAGGACTTCTAGACACAAATGAAGAAGACTGTTGTAAGGCTAATTGGATTAAATAAATGGCATAGAGAAGAGGTGAGTCCCTAAGAATCTTCAAGATTTGAAGTAGCTATTTTTGGTCTAAAATGTAGCGTTATTAACTTCATTCCTAAGCAGGAGATCTGAACCTGAGACTGTCTATCACCGAATCTCTTATATCTAGTGGGTCAGGAAATCACCAGACGCGGGTTGGCGAGCCAAAGGCTTCAGGTCGGTAAGTATGCAGTGAACTGTTTGAAAGTGTATTCAGTGGACAGCCGTGGAGCACCTTGTTTTGAAAGTCACCCTTTGTTTTACTCAGAGTTGGTAGAGGGATATAACGGCCAGTGGGTATTGGCCTGTAATTTCAATCCAACAACAGTCGAGCTGTGTAGTTTTGTACTATGTCAAGCTAGGAAAGATTTGGTAGAGACCAATTTACAGGCATTTGTATTATCCATTAAGCACTACATCAGGGATGGATGGGGGGGGGGATTCTGAGAGAAGTGGAAAAATGGCAGTACCCCCTTTAGCTAGTGTAGGTGGCAGAATGCTGTTCTGATGAATGTGAAGGAAGATTGTTTTAATACAGAAAGTATGCTTAATCCAAAGGGGATACCAATCTCTATAATTCAAATTTTTATTGAGTCAGTTCACTTTTGTCAGGTTCTCACACACACACACACACACACACGGATTCCAAAAGATTTTAAAACCTGGAGGATACACTTATTTAGATTTTGGCCTTAGCATAAAATTAGCAGTTGTTCTACACTACACCATCATCTGTATTTGGCCAAAAGCAGTTCCTGCCTCCAATCTCTTGTTTCAAGTAAAGAAAAAATGCACTGACACAATTAATATATATGCACACTAAATCTGTGCATGCGTAGGTGCATGGTTTTAGTGCCAACCCATATCAGAATTCACTAAATGTATTTCAATATTACATTTAATGGTCTGTGGTGAATCCAAACCTTTGAACAATGTTAGATCCTTTATGTACAAAAGATGGGAGCCCAACATATGGAATGTCAAAGAGCAGAACCATGAATACAGAAATCTAATATGTGCCAAGCAAACCAAGATAAATAAGCGCAGTAGAAACAGAACAAAATCATTCAACCATAGAAGCATTTACACATTGCTGAATAAAGTAATCACAAATATTCTAAAGGGTCATGTTGGTCTTTAACCTCTTTCTCAGTGACGCAGCACGGATTGAACAATTTTAGTATTATTCTCACATTTGCAGTCCTGTGAAGATCAAGCAATGCCATTAGGTCACCAGTTAATCTGCTGCAAGATCAACCTAAATTGAGAATTTCGAAAGTGTTCATTTTAAGAGTACAAAGTCTCCATTGAAGGCAAGAAGGAAAATAATCATGTCATTGTGTTCCTCAGTGCAAAATGACTGGCAGTTCAACAAGACATGGTCCACTGCTTTTCTGAAAGTGTTCAAAAAAGGTAAGGGCAATCTGAAACATAAATAGCTTTGACCCGACCAGGGAAACTGCAGACACCACTGCTCCTGCTGTGACTGTTTATTCTGTGACTAGACTTGTTTCAATATGCACTTCTTTGCTCTTTTGGGATATATGGCAATCAGTGCACGTAAATCTCAAAATGAACTGACAATTAGACTGAGCCTTACAAGTCAAGCACCCAAAGTATATTAAAGTTCATGTAAAAGTATGAAATCTGCAATTAAGGTAGTATATACCAAAACATAAATCAGCGGTACTAATTTCAACTTTTGCTGTCAGCTGGATATGTTATAAAACTGCGTTTCATTTCCTTAATTCAAGCCCATGGGTGAATTAAACCAATGCATGTTAATTCAGCATACATTTTTAATTTTAACTATGTCTTCTTAGACACAAAATATCGCTAATTCCAAAAATATGTGTTGAAAAACACAATGCTATTTCGTAAATTGCACTGAAGGCAAGGCATAATTGATATGAAATGACATTTTCAGAGTGCTTACCCAAATGTATGATTTTAAAATGATTAAACCAAAAAGAAATACCTAAAACGCTGAAAAAAGAAAAACTATTTCTTTTCAATAAAGACTATTGAAAAAAACGGAAACCTGTATAACGCAGTTCAAGTGCAACATTTTCATCCGCTGTTATTTGACTCCTTAAAAGCAGAAAACTGATAGAAAACTAAAACGGTGCTAAAAAATATTCTACGCCACACCTGCCAATCCCCTTTGATTAGTATCCCAAACCTATATAGGTGTTACAGTAACCCAGAAGGTTGTGGCGAATGGCAATGATGGATAAAATAAATTTGTAAATCAGCGAAATGTTTTAAAGTACTTCATAATAATCTTTTCTCCCCAGCCTGAACATAGACTTCCTACTACAGTAACACTAGATAATTCAGCCAGACATCTGCAAAAATATGTGGGGTGGTCAGACTAAAATGTAAAATTGTGGTCCTTTAAAAGGGAACACAATTACAAAAAAAGAAACATTTAACTAAAGAGAAATAAATGGAATGCAAAACAAGTGCAACCAAAGATCTGAACTAGATATCTTTGTATTACATGTTGCATTGTCTCAATGACCTAAAATGTTCTTATTGAAGAGACTGGATCTGAAATCATTCCACTCTTACTTTGTCACCTTAGAGTTTGGTATTTTTATCATGCCTTCTACTGATCATCATCAGATTTTACAGTGGACTGATCTGTCCATAGAAATACACTGGCTAATGACAACATTATTGAAATGACTTAAATTTTGAACAGAACTTTGAAAATATACCTTTATGTGTTTCCTGAAAAATGTTCAGGAGTGGCATTTCCCAAAGCAATTCAAAGCTATCTCTGTATCCTGGTACTGCACATTTTAGGAGTTTTGTTTCAAACAAACACCCCTGCAATTTCCCTAAGGTAAATTTTGGTAGGTCAACCCTGCTGACCTTTACCTGGGGGGCAGGGTGGCTGGTAAATGCCTGGACATGCAGATTTTAGTGTGGTATAAAACAAAAAAAACAGCACGTTATGTCCCATTTTCGGAACAAAACTTTGAATAAGTGATAATTATCACCTGATCACCTTTGAACACCTTGGTGTTGGACTTCATCTAGTGTAATAATTCTAGCATCCAACACGGGACAGTTGTACTGAAGGCCAATGAGTCAGCGAGGAAGAGCTTGAACATCTGTCGTGAGGTTTCCTGTGTGGTCCCAGTATAATATTTTGATGGAACTATTTTGAGTTTCCCATAGGCAGCGTTTTTATTAATTTTGATTGCAAGCGTGTGCAATCATAGTTTACCTCTTTCCTTGAGGTACAACTTCAGGAAGATGTTGTTTATATACTCTTTTAAGTGCTTTCTAATACAGCGTAAGCATGGCTCTGAGCACATGCTCCAACCTCAATATTTTTTTAACAAATCTGCTGCCACTTTATATGCTTGTTACAGTTTAAATGAAATTCACCAAGATAAAATGTTTGTAGCTTGGTGTGACTTAACAATAGTCTTAAGTACATTTCTTCTGAGGACTTAGGCAAGGCTTCTAATTACCTTTATTTGAACATTAACTACCTTCTAATTTTAGACACTTTTGTCTTCTATAATCAGCTTGTGCAAGGCGCTCAGACCAGGACCTTGCAGAGATAAAGTGTTATAAGAGACCCAATGAACAAAAAAGGGCCATTACCAAAGAAAACCAAGGAAACAATGTACATTTCCTGCCAAGATCATAGGGTACATGTCAAATATAATTTCCAAGTACTGCAACCAATTTTTGGTTAGCGAGTAAGCATTTACAGAAGGAGTTATGGCAGATATGTTGGCAGCACCATTAGAAGGGTGTTGTATCTTCATTATTTCCAAATTCCAAGCAGATCAGCCAATGGAATACTGTCAGTAGTGCATATTCAAGTCCAATAAAAGAAACCTATAAAGGAGATAAACATTTTTGAGGTTGAAAGCGTTGTTTTAAAGTGCAATGGTGTGCTGGTCAGAATGTCAATTGAAGTGAATGTCCGAAACAGACTCAGGTTAATCTCTTGGTGAAAGAATTTGGAGACTAGGAGTGTTTTTCTTCAGCAACATTCACATTCCTCCGCATGGCCTGGACATGGCTCCATGGTTACAGCTACTCCCATTCCACTGTACCCAGTTGGCATCTCAGCTACTTCTGTCCACAGGCCACATTCAGGATTGTAACACTCAACACTTGATAGAAAGCCAGTCTGATTGAACCCACCTGAAAAACACCAAAATAAAGTTTCACAGTATCTCATTTGACTATTATTTCTGCGTAATTAACCATTCAGAAGACCCCAAACTAAAACCAGTTCCATGTTAACTGACATTTGTTTAGAGCTACATTTCCTTTACATTCACCTTGACTGAAAAAAGTGGTGGTTTCTTATGAATGGTTCTGGCAACTTATGATATGATGTTCAGTTTGTCATTTGCATTGTCTGCACCTCAAATTGTGTGAGGCTGGAGAAATTACGGTTCAAGCCTGTCTTCCCATCTCATGCACACATTTATGTGTTTCTAATAAAATGCTTTTGACTGGATTCGTCTTTGTTTTGTTGGTGACATGCACCATACTCCTGTTTATCTTCACCGCCGTCATGGTAATTCTTTTTTTCAAAAACAACGCTGTTATGCACGAAGTCCACGTCACCAAGGAAGGATAGTAGCACATTTAGAGGTTATTGTCGGAATCGGTTAAGGGCTCCATAGTTGATACTTCCATATTATCATTACAGAAATTCTGTACTGTCGAATTGAAGAAAGTATGTGGTGTGTTACTTGTAATTAGCTAACAAATCTGTGGCTTTCTTTACACTCACTGGCAACAGGGTGTGTTAAGTTTAGCACTCCGGTAAAAGTGACAAAACTATAAGATTGTACTAATGTTTCCTGCATATATTTGATTTACTTACGGTCAAAGACCTTAGGCTAAGGAACAGCATTTAGCTATGTCTAATTTAAGAGATTCCTGTGCATTAACTGCTAGGACTGGCTTATGGCTGTTAACCAACCTCTACTGACCGATCATCGCAAGGGGAAAGCTTGAGGAATGCTGGATCATAAAGAACTTACACTTCCAATCAGACTCAAATGTGTCTCACAACTGTGTGCTCATAATTGGCCAATGCGACGTCAACAATGTACAAAATTTAAAATAATAAAGAGACGCATATTTGGCCGTGCTTCAAATTAATTTTATTTGTATGTTTCCAGGAAGAGCACCAGTAGCTGCTTTACCTATAATTGAGTGAGCTCTGCACTTACTTGGAATAGTTTGTAGGCTTTCTTATAATTATGCTTTCCCTCTGGATATGGACAATTTAGATAGCTATATGTTTATAAAAGTCATATTTAACAAAGAGTTGCTCAGTTTTCTCAATATCTTTGGTCCTGTTGGGTTTACTTGCCTGGATTATTTTTACAGAGGTAAACTGCAAGTCAGATAAAGGCGGTATGGGCATTTATCCTCTTCATGGCTACTTAAAGACCTTTCTTCACTCCTAGAAAGCATATGCTAGTTTTTTCAATATGATGACTTAGGAAGTACTCATGGTTGGACCTTGTCCTCTTTGACAATGTCAATATAACCTGAAGGCACACTGAATACCTGTACAGCACCTAAACAAGCGGAAAACATTTCCATTTAGAGATGCGACGCTGTGTTGCAACATGTGGTCTTCAGTATAGGACAGATGCTCCAGTCTGCACGGTAATCTCTCCTGTGATTCTCTGGCAACTGAAGATTGGGTATGAACGAACATTTGTTTGGCGCACACTGCAGTGATTAGGATCAATTTGAAAGATAAGTCATTATAGAAGTATAGATTTACTGTCCTAACTCCACATCTCGGTATCTTTAGCATATATGTACAGTCTAAGTAGATATATGTGGAGTAAGGTATAGAATATCTAGACTTACTTACCTGTCGATATTTTATTTTCAATATTCTTTCATTGATATTCTTTCCCATCAATATTGTTGATTCGCTATTCAGGGGGCACAACAGATTGGCCACATTCTGTATACTTTCAATCTAAGAATGACTTTTAGTCAAAGGTCAAAGATAATGTTGAAGCAAATACATAGAAAAAAAATACCTCACAACCGCTCAATGGAGTTGAGTTCTGAATATAGGGACACAAAGTCTCATCACTCCATGCTTTTTGCTGTTGTAAAAAGGTCTATTTAGGAGGGATCCACTCTAATCAAAGATTTATGCTGGTCCTCTGTCATTGATGATCCATTTGCTTCTAATCTTCTCAGCGCAATCTATTTAAAACATCTGTTTTCAGTTACCCAACGTTGGCATATCAACTGTGATCTGCCATCTTTGTTCCAGGAGTTTTTCTAAATTGTTTCAGCTTCCTTCCGGCACCCCTGGACCTGATTGCTTTCCGCATTTTTAAACTGAACATTCCCTTTGTTTGTGCAAAGTAGGCCTAATATATTCAGTCAGGAATGAGTTGATGGCTAGATAGCGTAGATTTAACTCCAGCAGGCTGATCACATAGGGTTTCTTTCTTTATGATCAGCAACCAGACTATACCAGCTATCTAGCACAATGAGTTATAAATCTGTGATTGATGAAGGTATGCAAATTGGAGAACAAATAAGGTAGAACTGGAGAGGGAGTGAGAGCTTCTGTCTAAATATTCCAATGAACAGAAGAATTAACTGAGTGCTGGAGTCAGTTTAGGAGTACATTTTGGGGAATCAAGTGAAAAAGTGTGAGATTGCTGGTCTGAATTAGTCAGTATAAATCACTGAGAATGTAAAAGAGTGAACAGAAGAAAAAAGTCAGGGGAAGACTGAAAGAGTATGAAAGCCAAAATAGTTAGTTAAAGAGCAACTGAGTAGATGATAGAGTGAGTGAAAGGGTGAGTAGGTGAAAAAGAGTGAGCAATGGAAACAGATAGTGAACAAGGAGGACGAGCAGTGGAAGGAGAAGGATGATGAACAGAGGGAGGAAAAAACTAGGAGCTTTTATGTACAAATTCCTATATGCATAGAACACCCTCCCATAGATGCAGTACATGTTTCTTATGTTGTGCCATACTGTACACTTCTGCAAATCCTATCTAACTTCTGAGACTTTCACGGATTTAAGAGAAAATTATAGAACCAATTTTTGATATCTCTGTAGGAATGTAAACCACGGCACGATGTGGGTTTACCACCAAAAGAGGATGGTGCACACAATACTCAAAAGTTTCCTTAGACTTGCTTGATGACTGTCCCAAATACAATACTAAAATGACATCAAAGAGTGTGAAACCTCTGTGTGTCACCAATTTGAATTTCCCTCAGCTTACTTCTCACCCATCTTTGAAAGTTCAACAGGCACGACAGGTTGAAGTACACATTAGGTTTTTTGGACACTGTGAGTAGAATATCTTAGAGAAGCAATATGTCACAAGTATACATACTCTTCCAGGAAAGTAGTCATACATTAACATAATCACTGTGGTTTCATGAAAAGTTGACATTTCTATCATTAATGTTTCAAATGGGCTTCATAAACAAACATAAAGGAGTTATCCTTACCAAGTGCATAAATTTTCCCTTGGTGCACGGTCACTCCATGAGCACTTCTCTGGTGCTTCATTGGGGCAATAGTCTCCCACCTGTTTTTTTCAACACTGTATCGCTCTACGCTGTTTAATTGGTTACTGCCATCATAGCCTCCAACAGCATAAATGTAATCATCAATGGCCACAACTCCTAAAGGAAACAAGGCATTGTACAAAATGAAACAAGAGAATTCTTAAATTATAACTTACTGGTAATGGTACAGAAAGTGGTGACCGAGCACACCAAAAGCTTGCTTATGTGTGCAGTGTCTACACATGGGCATGGCTGTTCTTCCTCTACTTGTGGTAGGATCAACATGGTCTTTAACTGATTGAAACTCTTCTCAATGCTGGGAAGAGTGGAGCTGTAACGGGATGTAGTAGCATGGAGAAGGACAATGTAGTATTGGTGTGAAAAATACTAATTATACATCACACATCTGTTAAGTTTAAGTTTATTGTTTCAGTTAATTAAAACTATAACAATTTTGCATCTTAAAACCATGAAATATTAGTTGATAACATCATAAAATAATACTTCCTGAGAAAAGGTGTAACCAATCATTCACACATCAATTTATGCTCAGGCTGGGGGCATCTGGAGGCTTTTGGATCAGCAGGTGTAGGCAATTTTTGGCTTTTGTGAATTTGAAGCAACTGATATCATAAAAGCTCTTCTGTGCTAGTTGCATCTAGAGTGGTGCTTTGACGAAAATTGGTGACATCCTACTTGGGATTTGAGTAAAATTTCTGTAACTCGCTAAAGTTCTTCTAGGAAAAAGGTTTGCAATGCCAATTAGGTCTTCAGTGACTCTGATGGCGACCAGTAGTACAGTATCATAGTGCAAATAGCAGCTTTGCCTTGGAGTAATGCATTTTTTTGCTTTTACATAATTTGGCAATGACTAGGAAAAGGTTACTGACTATGTCCTTGATCAATGTGTATTTGTGTACATACTTTTTCCAGTTTAGGTAAGCTAGAGAGTAGACCACAGCATTCATCTTCTTGAAGAGTGTGGGAGAAACATAGTGATTGTGACCATCCGTGGTTGCCAGGTGTATGTGTAGAGGTGACTGTGCTGTGGCAGATGTTTTCATTTAGGGCAAAACTGCACCCTTGAATTGTAACCTTCCTGCAAACCTTCCATAATATGGTGGCCAGATCCAAGACATACAAAAGTTCAATGCTAAAAGAAGGTTGGGCTGTGTGGAATAGTGAGTGCAGACATTGTTAAGTAATTTGCTGTCACAGTTTAGCAAGAAACACTCAGAAGCCAGACCAGAGAGAACTGTAAAACAAGCACAAAGAGAGTACAGTCTAAGTGGAAGAAAAGAAACATCACAGCAGGAGGGCTATACCAAGCAGAAATAAAATGTAAGCAAAACAAAGAAAGAACTGCTTCACAATAAGGAATTCGTTCCAAACTATGATCTCTGAGAATCTGCAAATATATAAAAGACACTCACTCGGAGGTTCACAATTGGACTGGGATTGTAAGCATTAGTATTCCCAGGGTAATGGTTGTGCATTGGAACCTTGCAATTGTGGGGAGAATTCACAGACATCTACACACCATGCGTGTTTTTAAAAAGGCAACAGCAAGTAAACTCAGAGTGAAAATTTAGATCCCTACTCTGATATTTAACTGTGGGTGCAATGAAGAGCTTTCTACACTGGAAACATATTTTGCAGCTGCAGGGTGGGAAAAAGTATATATAAATATGATGTTGTCAGCACCTTAAACCCTAACTGTAAACTGGTGGATTGTCTTCCACAAGCTTATTGTTTAGCATACACAAATTAACTATATATTTTTTTGTAAATTCAGGTACATATTCATTAGGACATTTATGGATCCCTTATATGTAGTATATTTTCGAAAATCGTAAGCCAAAGCATACAACCCATAGTATTACTGGTTTTAACCCTTTCGCTGCAGCGGGAATTCCGCCGCAGCGCTGGGGGGTGCGGGGGGGCAGCGCGGTGGCGCTGTGCTCATGACGGAGCCACTCCGTCATGAGCCACGGTTGAGCTGTGCTCATGACGGAGTGGTTCCGTCATGACTCCGCCCAGTTGCGTTGTCCCCCCGCACAGGCGGGGAAACAGCGCCGCGTGGGCGGCGCGGCCGCCAACGGTCGTGGCATGACGGAACCGTTCCGTCATGGGCACACGGCAACCGTGGCTCATGACGGAGCGGTTCCGTCATGAGCGGGGAAGGGGCTAAATAAGCAGTCCCACTTTACTTGCAGCTGTGTTTAATCAGTTAAACTGCCCTAAAGACTATTGAAGGGTAAATACTAGCAAGGATGATGTCCAGCGACTCAAGAACTAAGGACAATCAATATTAGGGCATCAAAAAACAAAGTGATAGATGGAATGCTTGAATTGATCTCAGTCACTGACGATCACTCAGGCAGCATCCCAATCCAACATTTTTCGTCCACCATGCCACTTAAGTTTGGACCCCGCTCCAATAGGAACAGTGCAGTCCAAACTGCAAGTCCATGTCCTTCCTGAACCGGAACACAACCAGCCCAGGACCAGTCTCGCTCTTATTAGGCCCATCACAAAGAGAGAGTAAAAGGACATCCTGATTCCCGGCTAATACAGAGCGGTGTACCAAAGTGGCTCAATGCCCTGTTTGTGTCCTACAGGTTTCCATCTGATCTTCAAGCTCACAATATTTGGATAAGACCACTTCAAATGATTAACTGGAGCCCATTTACTCCTCTTCTTTCTCCACAGATGAATGGAACCCAAACTCTACAGCCAGTAGAGTCAACTTGTTCTTCACATCGAATCTTTTTACATTAATATTTGATTAAAGGTTGTCTGGTCTAGTAAACACAATGTTCACCTAATAATGTTATTAAGTATAGGTTTGTTTAAATATTAAACTTAATGTTGTTTGGGAAAGTAATACTGTTATTATGTATAGGGTTAGTGTAAGGATTAAAGTTGTATGGGGAAAGAAAAACCAGGCAAATGTACACAATACAAAGTAAAGGTAAAGAGAAGTGAGGGTGGTCAAACTAAGGCCATTCATGTGTCTGCCTGAAGTTGAGAGGAGCACGTCCATCCATGACCACTGTTTCTGGGCACCTTTTTGTATATGAGTGGAGTATGCATGTGTGCTTGTACCAATGTACTAGAAGGCTTTATTTGTGCATTTTGGGATGTATAAAAACTTGTTTGTGTCTGTTGTGTTTCATGTATTGTCGAAAAATGTTTGTATCTACAAGGTTCACACAAAGGAGTAATGTCAGAGCAGAGGGTAAAATCATAAGTATGCTTGAGCTGCTCACACATCACCTGGGCGACAGACCAGGCAAACTTTTAGCGTGGCTGATCTCACAGGACGCCCGCTCGACCCCGGTGACGGCCGTACAGAGGGAGGGGGGGGAACTAGTGTACACGCAACTTGGCATACATGACGTCTTTACTGCCCACTATGACACATTGTATCGCTCCCGCCTATCAGTCCCTTATTCTGATATAGCCGACTATCTCTCCCCCCTGCAAATGCCGCAACTGACCATTGCGCAGCAAGACGAGCTGGGAGCCCCGCTGGAGTCAGATGAGCTCCGAGAAGCCATCTTTAACCTGTCTAATGGCAAAACCCCGGGCCCGGACGGACTACCGGCTGAACTTTACAAGGCTGGCTCGGACATCCTTGTCCCGGAACTACTGCGAATGTACGCAGCGGCAGCGGAGGATGCTGCTCTGCCCCCAACGTTAAATGAGGCCATACTGGTCTCTATTCTTAAACCTGGCAAGGATAGCACACGGGTGGGCTCTTACCGCCCGCTGGCGCTGCTGAACACGGACTATAAAATCCTGGCTTCTGCGTTAGCCAGGAGGCTGGCCCCTCATGTACCCGCCCTGGTGCACCGAGACCAAAATGGATTTGTCCCCACACGCCACACTTCCTACAACATCCGCCGCCTCTTTCGGGTACAGGAATACGCCACGCAGCAGTGGCCGGGATGCCTGATACTGGACCTGGAGAAGGCCTTTGATTCAGTCGAGTGGCCGTATCTGAGGGCGGTCGCAGAGAAATATCGGCTGGGGGGGGGGGGGGATACAGTGCCATGATTGACCTACTTTATGGCAGACCGACAGTCCGAGTCCGTACGGGCCGTCTCCTCTCCGCTGCCATCCGGGTCCGCAGGGGCACCCGCCAGGGCTGCCCGCTGACGCCATTGCTGTTTTCACTGGCCATGGAACCCCTGGCCGCGACTCTCAGGACGCACGGACTGGAATGGGGAATTCCATTGGCGGATGGCCTGCATGCGGTGTCTCTGTATGCAGACGACCTGCTGCTATACGTCAGGGACATAACTGCCATCCCTGCCTCCCTCACTGACGTCTTCCGCACCTTTGAGGAGATGTCGGGCCTGAGAGTCAATTGGGCCAAGTCAGGAGCCTATCCCTTTAGCCCAGCAACGCCTGAATGCGACATCCGGCTGGGAGGGGACAGACTGCGGTGGCACCCCACCACCTTCCGCTACTTGGGGATAAGGATCTACAGAACCCCAGCAGACGTTCTGGAGGGGAACCTCCTTCGAGCAATCGCTTCTGTCCGAGCACAAATTGGCTTCTGGAACTCCCTACCCCTTAATGTGCCTAGTCGGGTGGCACTGACCAAAATGATAGTGCTGCCTCGCCTACTCTATTATTTTGCAAATATGCCTCTGTATCTTCCCACCAAGCTGTTTCGCGAGCTAGAGGTGCTTCTGCGTGGCCTCATCTGGAACAAGGGGAGACCGCGAGTGGCGCTGGCTAAATTATACATGCCCACGGATTCCTGGGGCTTGGCAGTTCCCAATATGGAACTATACTACCTCGCGGCACAGATGCAATGGGTGGCGGGATGGCTGAGCGGCAAGCAGCTTGAGGACACTGCCTCGCACGCGGCTGCCTGGACACGCACACAAATAAATACACTGTTCCACCCGATCACCCGCACGCCCTGCCCCTCCCAGGTCTACCTAGCGGTAGCGCGCAGATGCTTCCTGCGGTGCCTCCGCCTCACGCGCGCGACTAAGCCATACGCCCCGAGTTTGCCACTCCTGGGCATGCCTGGCCCGACGGGACCGCTCACGGAGGCCCACTTGGCTGGATGGGAACAAGCAGGAGTGGACACGCTGAGCGATCTCTATGTAGATGGCGACTTACTTACGTTCGCCAACCTGGCTGAAGACACGGCTCTTCCGGCGGGACAGTTCCTCCTGCATGCCTCCCTCATGCGTACGCTCACGGCTTCATGGGGCGACATGACGGTGGAACCCCCGACACATACCTTCATCCAATATCTGCACGTTATGGGCAATGGCGCGCATGTCATACACTGGCTAGCACAGGCGCTGCAGGCGCACTCGCAACCATCCACATTGACACTGAGGGAGCGCTGGGCAACAGACAGGGGAAGAGACTGGACAGACAAGGAATGGGCGATGATACTGGCCAGCCCGACCAACATTCCACGCAACCCCCGCTTTAAAATTATACAATACTACATACTGCAGCGTGCATACCTCACACCTGAAAAGATTAACAGATACTTCTTGCGGGCAGATGCAACTTGCCAGCGGTGCTCGCTACCGGGAGCGGACCTCTTACACATGCTATGGCACTGTCCTGGTATACAGGCATACTGGGACAACGTACTGTCACTGCTTGCGCGCGGTGCTGATGGACGACTGCCGCACACATGGGACGCATGCATACTAGGGTTGTATAAGCGCACAAAAGATAACAAAGTGCAGGCATGCTTTTGGGACATGGGTCTTATAACGGCCAAACGCTTGCTCACCAAGCATTGGAAAGCAGCAACCCCCCCACACATCAGACATTGGAAAGCCTCCTTCGTTAATTGGGCACAGGCGGAGAGCGCGGTGCTTCTTCGTGAGGAAACTGCAGGGCTCCGGAAGTTCCCCATCGCCCAGCTTTGGGATGACCTCCTCACGGCCTTTCAGGTGGCCTGCCAGGATCGAGGGATAACCTGAGCCTTTGGAGAGCACCGCTCCCCTGCTGGTTGGGTAGCGATATCCCTAAGACCATGACAGAGTTGACTCCCGCCCCTCTCTGCTTGCCCCCTAGCGCCCCTAACTCTTGCCCTACAGGAGACTGCTGCCGGGACTCACTCGCGGTACAACCATGGCGCGCGCGCAGGGATTGCTGCTGCTGCAGTCTGAAGCAACGCGCACAGTACCCGGTTACGGGCCCAGACGGGAAGACATGATCACTCCGCCCCACCCAGTCACTCCCTCCCAGGCACAGAGGAGTGCCTTATACATAGAGCAGAAGGGTGCGGGCACCGGCGCTACGGGCTCTCGGCCTTTCTGACAGCCCCTTCTCTCCCCCCCCCGGCCTGCTGCTTACCGTGGATATTGCGTGGTCCCGCTGTGCCCCAATCGACAGTTGATGCCCCCTCCCACTCTAACGCAAAATGATCTCCTCTCCCCTCCTCCCCCCTTACCCTTGACCCCGCCTGAGTTTACGACCCTAATGTTGATCCCCCCTATCGCTGTACTGGGGTGAATGTATGACATTGTTCTGCATTCTGTCCATCAATTGTTGTTTTTGCATTTGTCACCCCGAGTGGGAAGGGTATGCTCAGACGTGAGTCCCTTGCTCTCCATGCCACTGGAATCAAGCTATCCTGGCAGACGAGGGCTGAAAGCCCGAAACCGGTCCTAGGATGTTTGTTTCCAGTCCAGGGAGGACCTGGCTTGGCAGTTCGGGCTGGACTGTTCCCATGGGGCACAGGGTCAAGACTGATTTGCATATGAGGGCGTGGCTTGGGCGCCGATGGTGATGGTCGCCTGAGAGCTCGGCTCCGGGACTGAGCCCGTGATTATCCTGTAATTCGGCGGCTGCGGGGCACCCCAGCCCCCGCATTTTGCGGACCGGCCCGACGGAAACCTGCCGGGGCCCCTGGCGTGATCGGCACGAGCGGTGACCCGGCGAAAATCGCAGTCCGGGGTACCACGCAGTGCGACCCAACATGGCGCCCGGACTTCTTTGTCCCCCTGGCCAGATCCATTAGACTGGAGGAACGTCGTTGGCGGCGGTGCATCCCCTGCCGGCTCCCGGTGGGGGTCGGAGCTGGACATCGGTCAGAGCGGTCTCTTTTAACGGGGATTGCACTAGGATGAACGGAGGCCCACACCCTAGCGGATCCCACGCGGGGACGGCAGGAGGCCCCGTCGGTGGCCCCACTCCCTACACCGCACTTGGCCACTTTCTCCTGGCCGACCCACTTCCATGGGAGGCGCAACCTTTTGGGGCCGCGAATCGTCCGGTGGAGCTGGTGACATCCACTCCGGGACTCTGTCGGCCGTGCGGGCCTGCCCGACCTGGCGACGGCTGTTTCCGCCTCCTCCTCGGTGCCCCCGGACGCCGTGTTGGTGGCGTGAGCCAAGGTTGAGACGATCCAACGGGCCCTGGAGACGGGGATCTCCGGCATTCGACCTGAGGCCTAGCACCCGAGGGAGTCATAGCCGGGGCCTGAACTCGGAGGCGCCCGCTCCGAGACCTGCACGGAGAGCGGCCGGCGACATGGGGAAACCTAGAGGAGCCAAGGGGACTGCCCCAGCTGTCTCGGACTCGGAGACCCAGGACAAGGAGGAACGCGGGGGCCCCGAGGATGCCGGTGGTGCACCACTGCAGCAGCAATTTGACCGAGTCCTAGAGGCAATAGCGACCACACGCTCGGCCCTCCAGCAGGACATTGCCCAGGTAGCGACGAGCCTGGGTCTCCTTAGAGCGGACCACAGCAAACTTTCGGACCGGGTCAAGGAAGTGGAGGGCTCGGTGAAAACCTTGGAGCCGGCACAGCGGACCTTGGCCGTGGATATGAAGGATGCCTTATCCCGGATTACGGTCCTGGAGCAGAGGGCGGAGGACGCGGAAGGCCGTAACAGGAGGAACAACATCCGCGTGGTGGGCCTGCCAGAAAAGATTGAGGATGGCGACATGGTGGCATATCTGGAGGCCTGGCTCCGAGACACGGTGGCCCCGGAGGGCCTATCCTCCTTCTACACCCTGGAGCGGGCCCATCGGGTCCCGGCGAGGCCACCGCAGCAGGGACGTGCCCCACGACCGGTGGTGGCGCGATTATTGCACTTCAGGGACAGAGACTTCATCCTCAATGTCGCCAGACATAATGGGCCATTTAAAGTGGCGAACAGCCAGGTGAACATCTTCCCGGATTACACCTATGAAACTCAACGCAGACGGTTTTCCTTCCTGGCGGTCAAGCGCGAGCTCCGGAGCGAGGGTATCCAATACTCGCTCTTCTATCCTGCGAGGCTCCGCATAATTGTCGATGACAAAACTCAGTTCTTCGATACCCCAGAGGATGTTTGTCACTGGCTCGAACTATATAGAGCGGGGAAAGGTGGATCCGGCTCTTCGCCTCGACGGGTGGCGGAGCCGGAGCAGAGACGGAGATCCAGGAGGATTCGGGGTCGCCGTGGCCGCTCGGGGGGTCCCTCAACTGTAGAGACATCGACGGAGCGGAAGGGAGTACTAGAGGTGTTATCAGTGCTGTCTGGTTCACGGGACGCTGCCATTGCGGAGGAAGCGGTCCCTGAGGACGAGGAGGGTCCAACGGACTCCGAGGAATCCGTGCCTGACAGTGACCATACGCCGGTGATCACACCGCAATCGGCGGAGGACCTTCTGGATGGACAGGGGTAACGGGGTGAGCTTCTTCACTTTGGGTGGGGGCCCGGCGAGGGGGTGGCGGATGTCGATCAGAGATGCTGGCTACCGGGGTAGGGAGGGTGGGGTGCCCTGGATTTGCCCCGAGGGGGTTTATTTGTGACACTGTTTCGGGCTTCGGTTAGTCCTGGTGGCCTGAGCGTCGAGGGCCCACTGCCTCCGCCCGGCCTGCACCTGGCCCTTAAGGCCTTCCTGCGGTGGCGACTGCAGGATTAGTAGGGTATAGTTGGAGAATATGGTTTGGATGGGAACTAGATGGTGCTATTTGGGTCCGGTTCTGGGGAGGGTGGATGGGGAGTTGATTCATATTTGGGTTGTTAAGTTATGGTTGGGGAAAATGGCCGCCATCAGTGCTGTGAGGATCGATGTCCTGTTATTGTTGGGACCCGGATGGGGAGACTTTGCGAGAACAATATGGGACAATGGCTGAGGTAGCTAATCTGAAATGTGTTACTTGGAACGTACGGGGGCTTCACACCATGTCCAGGCGCCACAAGGTCCACGCTTACTTAGTGCGTAGGGGAATACAAATGGCGCTGCTGCAGGAGACTCATCTGAACAAGGCGGAAGGGGCGGCCTTACAGCGTAGGTGGAGGGGGCAGGTCTTTTGCACTTCGTACTCTGCGTATGCCAGAGGGGCGCTGATCTGGGTTAGGGCTGGGGTTCCCTTCCAGGTCACGAACACAGTGATAGATCCAGAGGGGCGTTATGTGGCTATTTCGGGGACTTTGGGAGGGAGAGACCTAAACGTTTGCTGTGTGTATGCTCCTAATGTAGACCAGACTGCCTTCCTTTCCAGGTTATCGGGCTCGTTGGCCCATTGCCTCTCCGGACCCCTCCTGCTCGGTGGAGATTTCAACTCAGTAGTGGATGTAGATATTGACCGCTCGCATCCACCCCTCCCCGATTCTCCGGTTCGTCGCTTGGCTAGGGATCGTCGGGACTGGCAGACTCACTGGGGTCTAACGGATATTTGGAGGGCGCAACACCCCACAACCAAGGATTACTCCTACTTCTCGAGCCTCCATGAATTGCACGTTCGACTGGACGGATTTCTTGGCTCGCCCGAACTGGTTTCAGCAGCGGTCCGGTCTGAATATTTGACCAGGACCATTTCTGACCATAACCCCCTCCTGTTGGACCTTGGCTGGTTTCCCGGGGTGCCGGCGGTGCCCACCTGGAAATTACGGCCCGAGATCCTTGAGGACAGTGTCTTCAAGGCGGACCTAGGTGATACGATTTCAGAGTACTTTGCGTCCAACCGTGGCACCGCGAGCTCGAGAGCGCTAGAGTGGGACGCTTTTAAGGTGGTGGTGAGGGGGTACTGCATTTCTAAACAGGTCGGCGTGAGGCGAAGTATCCTCGCCGCCCTAGAGGCAGCGGATCGAAAACTCCGCGAGTTGGAGTTACGCCGCCCCGGGCGCCCCGAATTGCAGGCGCGCACGGCGGAGGCGAAGGAGGCGGTGGCGGCGGAGGTCGAACGGCTCCGCTGTTTTGACTATAAGGCCTATACGGTTCGGTCCATCGCAGAGGGGGATAGGTCGAGCGCGCTGTTGGCATGGCTGGCCAACCCTACGCGGCAGTCCTCACTGACGACGTCCATGCGCAGGGCAGACGGAACCCAGGTGTACACCCAGCCTGCGATTCTGAGCTGCTACCGGCAATATTACGAGCGCTTATACCGCAGTCGCTCGGTCCGAGACCCTGACCTGCTCGATAACTATTTGCGGCCTTTAGAGATCCGAACAATGGAGCGGGACGTGGCGAAAGCCTTGGGGTCCGACATAGAATTGGGAGAGATCCGTAGCGCCATCAAAAAGATGGCGAGAAATAAGACCCCGGGCCTGGACGGTCTTCCTGTGGAGTTCTATGCGGCCTATGCCGATCTCCTAGCCCCTAGATTGTTGGTAGTATACAGGGAGGCGAAGAGGCTCGGGCGTCTCCCAGGCTTGATGTGTGAGGCATTGGTGGTCCCGCTCCTCAAGCCTGGAAGGGATTCCTCCGATCCGGGGTCGTACCGTCCCTTATCGATGCTGACGGTGGATTATAAAATACTGAGCAGCATCCTGGCCTCGAGGCTGCTCGGCCACATGAGCTCCTTGGTACATGAGGACCAGGCTGGCTTTATCCCCAGGCGTAACACGACCATGAATATTCGCCGGTTGTTCCGCTTGCTAGGAGAACCGCTTGTGGACGCCCCGTGCCCGGTTGTCCTCTCAGTGGATTTAGAGAAGGCTTTTGATAGCCTGGAATGGGACTACCTTTGCACTGTGTTGCGGAGGTTCGGCCTCGGGGAGGGCTTCATCAGATGGACCAGGGTTCTGTACGCCTCGGCGTCAGCCAGGGTTCGGGTGGGACCGCTGATTTCCTCACAATATCCGGTGGAACGAGGCACGAGGCAGGGATGCTCGTTATCCCCACTGCTCTTTGCGCTGGCGGTGGAACCTCTTGCGCTGCATCTCCGGTCGGGAGCCCATTACACGGGCCTGTGGACTCCTTCGGGCCCGCATTACATCTCACTGTATGCAGACGACCTGTTGCTCTTCCTAGAAGACCCGCTAGAGGCCCTACATGGGGCTGCGACGGCGCTCACGGAGTTTGGGGAGGTCTCGGGCCTCCGAGTGAATTGGACTAAGACCTGTCTTTTCCCGGTCCGCAGGGGCGCCCCTACCCCTACTCTGAGTAGGGAGATTAGATGGGAACCCGACTGCTTTAAGTATCTAGGGGTGTATGTCTATCATGAACCTTCTGGCCTCCTGGATGGGAACATTGCCCGGGGCATTCGAGCACTTCGAGGCAGTATGGGCTTTTGGGCCACGCTACCGCTCTCGGTGGCTGGGAGGATTGCTTTGCTTAAAATGGTGGCGCTCCCCCGGTTGCTATATTATTTCCGGACACTACCGATCTGGGTCCCACCGACCACGTTTCGACTTTTACGATCCATGATTGTCGGATTCCTTTGGGGTTCGGGCCGCCGGCGGGTGGCCCTCAAGACCCTACTGAGGCCGAAGGAGGAGGGTGGGCTTGCGGTGCCGGACTTCGAAAAGTATTATTTAGCGGCGCAGCTCCAGGCCTTCACCCAGGAGATCCCCCGGGAGTTCCGGGGCCCCGAAGAAAAGAGGGGAACGGGCATGGCCAGGCATGTTCTCTCCTTCATAGCGATGAGACAACGGTTGGCCTTGCAGGACTTGTCAATGGAGGAGCGGACTATCCGCCTGTGCTGGAACCGAGCTCACGCCCGGGGCCACCTGCGAACACCGTACGCGCCCGAAATACCGCTGGGGATGCTAACGGCTCTGCCCCATGGGGGTGATTGGTCGCGGCTGGCGACCTGGGAGGACGCCGGTTTGCAGCTAATCGGGGATCTATACGAGGACGGGTCGCTCTTGCCCTTCCAGGAGCTCATCGAGCGCTTCGGGATTCCCCGCGGCGACTTTTTGCTGCACTCGGCCCTTGCTCGTGCGATCCAGGCGCACTGGAGACGTGGGCAGGAGGAACCTCCATTATCCCCAGTATGCCAATACGTGATGATGTCTGCGGGCACGGTGAAGGCGGTCACTTGCCTTTACGGCAGACTGATCAATGAGGGGATGGCTCCCCTCACCACTTTGAGAAACCGCTGGTAGGAGGACATTGGCAGGGAGATCCCGGAGACGACCTGGGCCCAGCTAGTGCGGAGGGCCTGGAAGGGCACACGCCACGCCCGCTTTCAATTGGTCCACTACTACGTGCTCCATAGAGCCTATTTGACCCCGGTGAAAATCAGGCGATATTTTGGTACGACTTCGGCGGAATGCCCCAGGTGCCCGGCCCAGGAGGCGGACCTCCTCCATATGCTGTGGGCCTGCCCGGGATTGTCATCCTATTGGGAGGAAGTGGGGAAGACCCTGGAGGGGACGACGGGGAGATCTTTATCGCTTGACGCGGCGGTGGGTCTCCTGCACTGGTTCCCTCATACCCCCAAAAATAAAATTTCTAGCAAGTTCATTGATCTGGGGCTACTCCTTGCTAAACGGGAGGTGACCAGGAACTGGAAGGCACGAGCTGGTCCGACGGGAAGCCGGTGGCGCAGCGAATTTTTGAAGTGGGTGGCGGGGGAGAGTACGCTCAGATACCAGCTAGCTTGGAGGCAGCGTAATGAGAAGGCACAGGAGGCAGCGCTGGAATGGGAGATGTTGGTGCAGGCCCTTAGGGATTATGGCGCCCCCAGTGACTCTGAGCTGGAGGAAGAGGCTCGCCCTGAGTCCCGATAGACGATTGCACTTTTCAGATCTATTGCTTTCCCCGTGGGTCCTTTTGGAGATCCTGTGGCGGTTGGTGCCGCGCGCTGATGGCGGGGGGAGGGGGAGGGTTTACCTGGGTTTGGGGTGTTTTAAGAGTGGGGTGTTATTTTGGGTTTATGGGTTTGTTTGGAAAAGCAGATGACGGACAGCGGGTTCTCCGGGCCAGCTTCGACATCCTCCTGAGCCCCCATTGAATTTCGCCGCCCGACCCTAGGGTTGTGGGCTGAATGGCTGTGTAAGTAACTTACGGTGGGGGAACGGAGGGTTGCGTCTCATTGATCGGGTGTGATATATAATGTTGGCCGGTTATGTAACGATGTACGGATTCCTGCAATAAAAATATTTTAAACAACAAAAAAAAAAAAAGACTGATTTGCATATGGCTGGGTTCAAACTGGAATGGCATGGTGAGCAAAAAAACGATGGATTTAGGCCCAGATCTCTTTACTTGGGTGAATGTATGACATTGTTCTGCATTCTGACAATCAATTGTTGTTTTTGCGATCACCCCTATCGCAGCACACACACAGGGAGCAGTTTGGTTGCTGGTTAACCTCCCTGATCGAATCCCTACCTAATCACGGATAACAAATGATGGTGGCGTCGCCCGGCGCCCCCGAAGCGCTACCCTACCTAGCGTGCCCTGAATACTGCTGATGAGGCAGCGATGGCGCACACTCCGCGCAGGGGATGGATACGCCCGGAAAGCGCGGAACGATTACACCCGGAGTGCACAAAGCTGCATATCAGGCGTACCCAGACACTTAGCGGCCTGAGGGGCACAATGCTGGAGGGACGGATGCGCGCCACGCAACACGCACATGGTCTTGAACTGCGAAGCCGCACACTGGGCTCGTCGGATATATGCGCTGCCATATATGTCACGGTGAGCTATACCGAAACCTCCTTGTCGCGATCCAGCCTACACTATGAACACGACGCTGGTGCTAAGCTGCCCGGAGGCCTTGGCATTTGGGGGTAGCCACGGTGTCCTGTACGACCCTCGCTAAGGGCCTGGGTGGCAACCGTAATAGCCGCCATGTGGGCTGGAACACAGCGCCATCCTCTATTGCTAGCAATGAGCTTCAGACACACTACAACAAAACACAGAAAAGCACCATAGACCTACCTTCTCACAATGTACGCACCTGATTCCTATACAAATGTTCATCTACACATCGCCGCCGGACCTCCGGGTTGCCGGCTGAATGGCTGTGTCTTACCAACAGGAAACATGTGTTTTCTTTTGTCTCACTGATCGGACACCTTGGCTGGTGAATGTACATTGTAAAATGATGTGACTGCGATTAATAAAGGTTTAAAAAAAAAAAAAAAAAGTATGCTTGAGCTGCCTTACTGGAGTTAGTAACAGAGAGTCTTATTTGAGAAACCCTCAGTCAATAGGGTGTCAAACAATATGTGTTCTGATCCTACCACAAATTATTTCGAAAAATGTCTGGCAGCCTGTGGAGCTTGCAAACTGTTATTCTGAGCCCAGCTTCTGTGCTTGGTATGTGTGTCATGCCTGGAGTTGTGGTGTTTTTCTTGCACCATGCAGTGTACACAAGTGCTGGTGCACATTTTTTGTGTTTAATATTGTTTGTCTGTGTTTTGTGCTTCCTTGCTTATGCGTGGTGAGTGTTTGTTAGTTTGGTGTGTCTGCAGGTGTTTTGTGATTATACATGTATTTTGTGTTTTCACATGTGACTGTATAAGTGAGTATGCATCTGTTTTGTGTGGGCGTTTTTAGTGTTTTAATGCTTACGGATGCATGTATGTGTATGCTTGAGCATGCATTTACTAGTGTTAGTTTAAATGTTCATGTTGAACAAGTTACTTACCTTCGGTAATGCTTTATATGGTAGAGACAATATCTAGTTGCAGATTCCTTACCCTTGAATTCCCCAAGCATCAGGCTGGATTCGGAAACGTTTGCATGAGCAGTACCCCTTGCGCGCGCCGTCGGGTGGCTCTATTCGGCCCTGCTTGATGTTGCGGAGTTGTTAGCGTTGGTTATGACATTGCGGTCACCTATATAGGCGCCACCCAGGCACATGGATGTCAATACTTTTCACTTTTCAATGCCAGAAGCGCAGAGCCATGATGTGACTGATTTGATTGTGTAACTATTCCTGTGTATGCTTGTACCTTCTATTTGTAACTAAATGCTTACTCTGCAACAAAGGGTGTATATAAGCACCATGGTCTCTGTATTCCATGTGGAGAAGTGTGGCTCAATGATTAGAGTGGCAGACCCTGATGCAGAGATCTAGCCTGGGACCAGGGTTCAATTCCCCGCCTCGGCGGGTCTTGGGCTCAAAAATTCCACAGACCTGATAATTCTCGCCTCGGTGCCATTCCAATCATGGAGTCCCACTCTGCAACTCTGGGCAATAGCTTGCTTAATCTCCACAACAGCCCCCACAACGCGAAGGATGCCTGGCCTCCACCTTGGGGGTGCCCAGGAGTGGACACCTCACTGGGAAAGCCAGGATGGGTTCCACAGCGGTATTCGTACAAGCGCCTTGAGACCCTTGCGGGTGAGTAGTGCGCTATACAAGTATCAATTTACATTTTACATTTACATGTACTACCTCAGGCAGCACTTGAGAGTGCTGTGTGGACGTAGTCCCACTCATGAGTGATTAATAAGCTTCAGTGCCAATCTCTATTTTGTTGGTTTAAGGACCCGTGGACAGAGAAGGGTGACCCCTGCACCGGTGTGACCCTTAAAAGGCACATTTCCACAGTTTGGCGCCCGACTCGTGGGGCTCATCAGAGACGGGGCCACCCGAAGGAGTGGTCTTGACGGAGGACTGGAATCCTGCTGAGGACACGTCCTGCATGAGGAGACCCTCGTCTTTGCAGACAGAAGCGACTTTTCCGGTTTTCTCGATTTGACCCTCCAGGTGGTGGCCGGTCCCGCTGAGACTTCCTTTGGTGCAAGTTTTGCAGTGACCATTAGGTCGACCAAGAGACTAGCGGTTGGAGTCTATTGTTTGGTAAGGTCGCTGAAGCGGCACTCTTGATTTTGGATTTGCTTGGCCAACATTCTGGTTGTGTTTGTTAGTTTATCTCTTGCAAAAGATAAGGGCAGGTAATGTGGAGATTCTTCTCTACTTTGACATATCTGGGAAAAGTAATATTTTACAAAAATATTGTAGCATGCCTGCTCCTAGCACACTCCGTAGGTTGTGTTGTTGTCTTGATGGTATCAACATGGATTTAGAAAGAAGTCAGCCGGTTCCCACAGAGGGGACACCTAATAGGCATATGTACATTAAATATGGTATTTCTTCCATAATGTATAGTACACTGTGGAACAAATATACGAAAAAGGATCCCGATTTACGATGGCCTGTGAGTGGGTCATTTGATTTAAAAAAGATTCAGTATGTAGAGCAGTGTTTGTTTAAGCATAAGAGTCGACAAGCTATGTTTGATTGTGTACGAATGTGGGAAAAAGAAGTGCAAGAGAGAGTGAGGAAAGAAGAAGCTATAGCAGAAAAAGAACAGCGTAAAACGATATATCAAAAAACGTTAGAATTAAAAAATAAAAAGAGATGAATGCAATAAAAGTAAAAGAAGAAAGGGAGCGTCGTTTAGAGGTAACTGGCCAGTACCCTATTAAGGCGCCCTATTTATCCCATACTTAATAAACCACAGGATGATTCCATCTTATTAGATGGACCTCCATCCCCGTATAAATTCCCTAGTGCCCTGGAGAATGAGGTTTCTGATGAGGAGCATTTGTCTTCAGAAGAAAAAGATAAAGAAGCAAGATGGGCGGAAGACTTGCTCTACTTTGACTACTGAAGGCAAGGCTACTCTTCGATCCGCTGCTCATAAAGCAGCTCGTGGGAGTGCCTCTGCCCCAGAACTCGTAGCAATTGTTCAGCAGTGGAAAGATTTAGAGCAGTTATATTTTGTAAAGATGTTTACTTGGGAAGTAATACTCAGTTTTAGAAAACATTCTGATGATCTAGAGCCATCTGATATAAATTCTGATTATAAACAATTAAGTGATGGCACCTTTCTTCCTTCACGGGTGCCTGATCTAATTAGGCGAGTGGTTAAATTGCGCACTGACACATTCCGTCTGCGAGAGGAGAAAAAAGCAGCTAGTAAAGCTATAACTGAACAAACAGTTCAGACCCCGGAGCGACAAGAGGGAGCTAGGGAGACAGATAAACATACTAGTGATACTGTAGTTACTATGAAACCCATGCGTGAAGCAGCACCTCTGTATGTTCCCCCAAAGGGAGCCGGAACGAATGGCGATAAAGATTCAGATGATGCCAAGGGATATTTTGTCTATGATTTGGTCTACACTCCTTGGAGTAGAGCAGATGTTATGGCTCTTAAAGCTGCTTTGCCCGACCTGCTTAAAAATGCGCCCGCTGTTTATGAAGAAGTGGAAGGAGCTATTAGCTCCTGTACTATGACTCTGCCAGATATTGACATGTTTTTTGGACTTATTTTGCCCCCTGATATGTGGAGATCAATTCGGAAGGCAGATGGTAATGTAGATGGTAATGATACTTGGGTACATTTAGAGGAAACAGATGCGGCTAGAGAGCCTGCGCAGAAACCACGACAGGAGATATTAGATCTTCCCAAAGCTATTGTGACTAAATTGAAGACTCTTATACCCCCCTAAAAATATAGATTGGACTACATTAGCGTCTTGTAAACAGAAAGCAGATGAGTCAGTTTCTGATTTCTTTACGCGATTTGAAGAGACATTCCATGATTTTAGTGGGCAGTCATTGACAGATGACACGGGTAAGCATCTGTTCATCGACAAATTTGTCGCCTACATGTTGCCAGAAATAGGAGGTCGCCTAAAGGCCAGTGAGAGTTCATGGACTACGTCTTCCCCAGTCTCCCTTTTGACTATGGCCCAGTATTATGAGCATCAGGAATTGGAAGCAAAAGGCAAGGAGGATAAAAAGGTTAAGGATTTAAAAACGAAAGTTATGTTGGCTCAAGTCTATGGTCCACCATTTAGAGGAGGTGGACGTGCGATGTATCGCCCTGGTGTACCCCCTTTCCCTCGAGCAACTTTGTCTTCTGATCAGTGTGCTTATTGTAAAGAGATTGGAAATGGCGTTCTGAGTGCCCCCTTTTGCGAGGTCAGCAGTATCAGCGGGGTAGAGGAAGTATGAGAGGCCGCCCAGGGAACTCAGGAAATAGGGGAGGCATGAATAATCGTACCAGATTTGAGGCAGTTGAACACAACCCAAATTCTTCTAATACCTTTGATAGACGAAACCAATATCAAATGTCTGATTATTCGGTTGATGGTCTTAAGGATTCTGATTATGCATAGGAATGCCTAGGATGGGGTAAGGAACCGGTTGAGGTCCCAGTAGATCAGAGGGGTCCCTATGTTGACGCAAATGTCTTGGGTTCTACTGATCAGTTTCTGCTTGATACAGGAGCTACTCGTAGTGCTCTGTCAAAACTATTGGTTCCTAGGGCTCCCCTGTCTGGCACAATGATAACATCGATAGGGTTCGACGGGACACCTACACTTAGACCACTGTCACAGACACTTGCATTTAGTCTTGATAAATTCACTGCAGCATGTCCATTTCTGCTTTCCCCGAACACGTCGGATAACATTGTGGGTATCGATATGCTTAAACATTTCCGTGATACAATACGTTGCTCCCCAGAAGGTGTGCGTGTTATTTTAAATGATAACTATCCAATGGTTGAGAGGTCTTGTCTGATTAAAGAGGATGTTGCCCTGGCATCGCTACCTAGTACTTTGTGGGCTACATCAGATACCGATGTGGGACACATGGTTATTCCACCAGTACATATTCAAGGGAAGGAATGTGCTTCGTTGCCTCGACTGCCCCAATATAAAATATCTCGGAAGGCATAGAAGCATTAATACACATTGTTCAGGATGTAATCAAGGTGGGGGTTGTGGAAGAAGTCCCTTACAATACCTGTAATAGTCCTATTCTTCCTATTTTGAAAAAAGATACTGACACTAAAATTTACAGATTCACCATTGACTTACGAGAGGTCAACAAAATAGTGGTGCCCCAATACCCGGTAGTCTCTGACATCATAACACTTCTTACTATGGTTCCTCCTACTGCCACTACATTTAGTGTGATCGATTTGAAGAATGCATTTTTCTCTATACCTATTCACCCTGACTGCCGTTATTTGATCGGCTTCACTTTGAATAATCGATCATTCAGATTTTGTAGAGCTCCACAGGGGTATACAGAGAGTCCTAGCATTTATAGCCAGGCATTGAAAAGGCAGCTTCACTCTTTCCCGGTACCAAAAGGGGTGGCTCTTATTCAATATGTCGATAACATCTTGTTGGCTGCTGATACCCCTGAACAGTGTGAAGGAACACTATTGTTATTATCATTCCTTGCCTCTCATCCTCACAAAGTCTCTCAAAAGAAATTGCAATATTGTAGACAGCAGGTTACCTATTTAGGTCACTTCCTGTCTAAGGAGGGACGTGCACTCACACCAGATTGCATTCAAGCTATTTTAGACATGCCTGTGCCCCGTACTCAGCAGGATGTTCGTGCACTGATTGGCCTTACTTCTTTCTGTAGGCAGTGGATCCCTAGCTTTTCTCACATTGTTAAACCCTTGTTGGCCCTTTTGACTAAAGACACTCCGATGCCCCTCCCATAGACTACTGAATGCCAGAATGCTTTTCAACAGTTACGTCAAGCTCTTTGTTCTGCACCAGTATTAGGAACGACTAGTGGAACGTTACAACTTTACCCTCAAATTGAAGTTGGCCACAATACAGGCTTCTACATCTTTGAAATGGCCTGATGCACTGCCCTTAGCATTGCTATCTATTAGATCGATACCACATACACGATCTGGCCTCACACCGTATGAGGTGGTTTTAGGAAGGCCAATGAATATTTGGGGGACTCCTAAGCCACGCCCTATACATGATGTAACTTATGTATTGATGAATGACTATTTGTCTCAGTTGACTGACAATTTGTCTTCTATTTATCAACAGGTTCGGGAGACTCTTCCAGACAGGTCGCAAGGTGAGGGCCACTGCTTACACCCGGGAGACTACGTTGTAGTCAAATCTTTCTAGAGAGCCAGCTCCCTAGCACCGAGATGGTGTGGCCCTGAGCAGGTGCTACTGGCTACCAGGACTGCGGTTCGAGTGACCAACCGGAAGAACTGGGTTCATGCGACACATTGACGGAAAGTGTTGCAGGACCTAGTGAGCCCAGCTGCGTTGGCAGGTCACCGAGACATCTTGGTCACAGAGAAAGGACAAGCCACGTCACCTGAAGGACCTGAGGAAGTCTTCCCGGACCACACGATCCCTGGTACATCTCAAAATCAGCTGCAACCCCGGGAGAAAGACACTTCGTTGCTGAAAAAGACTGTTTGAGCCACTGTCCTGGGTAGTGAAAGACTGAGTTACAAAGGGGGGAAATCTTTTAGTGGCTACTCGTCTCAACCTCAGTGAAGAAACCAACGTCTGCCCAGGACCATCTGTTTTTCAACAACGAGATGAACATGCCTAAAGAAAAGAAGGAAGCTGCTGCAAGAGTTTGTGGTCGAAAGAGTATATTCATTATTGGACTCACTTCGATTGTTGTTATTATTGCTACAATAACACGGGTTGTAGAGGGAGTAGCTCCTGCTCGAAATCTACTGACTGCTACCACTCCTGTCCCCATTGAACACCACTATTTTTCTCTTCCTTATGAGCAGAAGCACAGAATGTCCTATCTCAACAATACGTTCATTCAAATGTTGCGTAACACCCACAATGCTACGAACATTACCAACTGCTGGGTATGTGGAATGATGCCAGCTCATCAGAAAAAGGGAGGAACGCCTTTTATTCCCTTGCCGTTTTCACATAATGGCTCCTGCAGAGCCTGGTTTGCACTATTGTGGGCTTCTCATATTGGTAATATTACCAACTTTGATGTAGGAAGACTTAACACTCAGTTAAATAGAGTCTGTTACCCTGATGAGGAAGGAGATCCACAAGCTAAAGGAACTGTATGGGAAATGGAGGGGGTATCGCCGAGGAAATTCCTCTGCGCGCTAGGTTTTCTCTGACCCTCGAACTATCAAGGGTAATAAACCTCCTGTTATAGCGGTTACTAGAGCTTGAGCAGACCTTTGTGTGAGCAGTACTGGTAATATCGCTGTGGGAAAAAGTGACTGTACCTTAATGTTGAACATTACTGGAATGAACAACAGCAGTTTTTTGTCCTCACATAACACCCATTTCATTTGCGGAAATAAAGGTTATTACCATCTACCTACTGGTTGGTCAGGTAGCTGCTATGTGTCCTTTTTGCTACCACCTGTGTTCTTGGCACCTGCATCCTACCATAAAGACTATAAACTGTTAAATGAAATTTCCAAAAATAGATTCAAAAGGACAATAAACAACTATGAGGTGGATCAAACTGATACGGCATTAGAGCAGTACATTGACTTTAATTTGGGACTGTTCTTCTTTGTTGGTGCGGCCTTAAACAGCAGAAAGATAAGGCGCTTAACACGTGTTGTAGAGGCTGTAACCAATCAGACAGCCAGGGCACTTGGAAATATCACGGAGGAACTACAAATTGCAAGAATTGTGGCGCTCCAAAACAGGATGGTCCTTGACGTCATCCTTGCCGACCATGGTGGAGCATGCCGCATCATTGGGGGCAGCTGGTGTGTGTACATCCCTGACCACGCCCCTTCAGTTATTGATGCAATTCCCCAAATGCACAAAATAGCCACTGAAATCCACCAGGATTCAGTGACATGGACTTTGAATGGATGGCTATGGACTATGTTTACTGTATGGGGCTGGAAAATATTGTCAGACCTATGTATATTTTTTGCGATTCTCTTCACTTGTTGCCTATGTATTCAATGCGGACCAATGCTCTGTTCCCTTTGTATTTCTACCTGTACCTCATGTATACCGGCTAAACAAAATGTCAAGAATGTAAATGCCCGCCTAGCAATGGACCAGGAAATTAATGAACTCATGAGAATAGATGTACATGATATCTCACATGCTCCTTCCAAATCAGAGAGATGTCTGCAGCCAATGCTAAAAGGGTCGTCTGTGGAAATTGAGAATAATTGCTGCTAGCATGACCTGAAGCCATCTTGTTTGCAGCATCCATTTTGTTAGCCTTGTGATTCTTCCGTCTTCACTGTTGCTTGCGTTTCTATTCTGCTTGAGTCATCAGCTTTAGTTATTTCCTTCTATTCTAAGGTCAAGCAATGTATATGTGCTGAGAAAAGGCCTGTAGCTGCCAGAATGCACCTGACTAAAGACATAACTGTCAACTGTGTCTTGCAACTGTAAGCAGTTCTGTTCCCCCTCCCACTTTGCTAACTAAGTGATTTCCCATCTGCCCATGTCTGGCTGTAACTATTCCTGTGTATGCTTGTGCCTTCTATTTGTAACTACATGCTTACTCTGCAACAAAGGGTGTATATAAGCACCATGGTCTCTGTATTCCATGTACTACCTCAGACAGCACTTGAGAGTGCTGTGTGGACGTAGTCCCACTCATGAGTGATTAATAAACTTGTTATTTGAATTCCAGCTTCAGTGCCAATCTCTATTTTGTTGGTTTAAGGACCCGTGGACAGAGAAGGGTGACCCCTGCACCGGTGTGCCCCTTAAAAGGCACATTTCCACAGTTCAACAGCCGCAAGAGAGCAGACAGAGCAGAAAGTTGACCCTTGAGAGTACCCAACACAGAGCCCTGTTGGGCAAGGGTAAGAATGAAAAGAAGGGTAGTAGATAAAGAGGGAGAAAAGGGGTCAATAGACCTTTCAGTACAATATTTTGTTTTAAATTGTCAACGGCAGGCATATACCGTCTTAGTGGAGGGCCTCCTGGTCACCAAAATAACCTCCCATATTTTAGGAGGAAGATCTAAAGCTATCAACTGTCGTGACTCAATCTCCATGCGTGGAGGCGGAGAGTTGACAGATTCGGGTGGAGAGCTCTTCCCTGCTGCTGCGACAGAAGATCCTCTTGAAGGGGCAGTCTGATCGGAGGATCGATGCTCATTTTCAGAAGCTTTGGATACCAAACTCTCCTTGCCCAGTCCGGAGCCACAAGAATAACTTGGACCCAGTGGTTCCTGATCTTCTTAAGAACCCTGGGCAGAGGTAGTATGGGTGGAAAGGCGTACAGTAGACCTGAGCTCCACTCGCGACGAAAAACATCACCGAGCGATAGCTGCCGTGGAAACTCCATTGCGCAAAACTGCTGACATTGTGCGTTCTCTTCGGAGGCGAACATATCTAACCAAGGCTATCCCCACTGCTGAAAGAGACCTTGTGCCACCTCCTACTGGAGACACCATTCGTGATACGCTAGGAATCGATGGCTGAGTTCATCTGCCCTGTCATTCAGAGAACCTGCCAAGTGTTGAACCACCAGGGTAATGCCCTGCTCTTCTAGCCATGTCCATTGATCCCAACACACCCTGTTTGTTGCAGTACCACATGGCAATGGTGTTGTCCGTGGACACCTGCACTAACTTCCCCTTGACAGAGGGAAGAAATGCTTTTAATGCCAACCGGATCACCTGAAGATCCAACAAACTGAGTTGGAGCCGCGACTCCTCCAGAGACCAGTGTCCCCTGATCTCCACCTCTCCCACATGGCCGCCCTATCCCAGGAGCGACGCATATCACTACTGTGTGATCTGGTTGGGGAAGGGAGAGTGGTCTGCCTCTGACCCAATTGCAGTTCATTAGCCACCACTGCAGGTCTCTCGCAGTTCCCTCCGAGATCTGGATCATGTTGGAGAGCTTCCTCTGATGCTGCACCCACTGGAACTTCAGGTCCCACTGCAGAGCTTGCACACGCCATCTGGCGTGTTTTACCAACAGGACACAGGAGGCTAGGAGAACCAGCAGCCTCACCGAAATCCAGGATAGAGGCTGAAACATCAGTATCATAACATGAATATCCTGGACTCGCTGCTCGTGAGGATAAGCCCAAACCTGAGCGGTGTCTAGAACAACTCCAATGAAAGGAAACATCTGGAAAGGAGCCAGGTGTGACTTCAGCATGTTTATAGAGAACTCCAGTGAATGCAGGAGTTCCGCCGTAGTCTGAAGGTGGGAGACGACAGCCTGGGGCGAGGACACCTTCAACAGTCAGTCGTCGAGGTAGGGAAGACTGAAATCCCTAACTTGCGCAGATGAGCTGCAACCACCACCATCACCTTGGTGAACACCTGCACTGGTAAGGCCAAAAGGTAGGACAGTAAACTGAAAATGCTCGTGGCCTTTCTTGAACCCCAGGTAACGTCTGTGGCCCAGCAGAATGGGGTTGTGAAAATACGCATCCTGCAAGTCCAACGCTTCCAGCCAGTCTCCTTGGTCTAGGGCAGACAAGACCTGAGCCAACATGAGCATCATGATCTCCTTTTTGAGGCAGAGATTGACGGTACAAAGATCTAAAATGGGCAATAACCCATTGCTCTTCTTCAGAATCAGAAAGTAGCTGGAATAGCAACCACTGCCTACTTGTGAAACCGGGACCCACTCTATAGCCCCCTTGGCCAGGAGACCTGTAACTTTCTCTTGGAGTAGATGATCCTCCGCCAGCCTTTCTTGAAGGTGCAAAATAGGAGGAGGAAAAGAAAGAAAAGGCAGAGGGTTAAACCTCCTGAATGATCTGCAAGACAAACATGTCTGATTTTATGGACCTCCAATGGAGGAGATGATGGATTCTCCCTCCAACAGAAGTAGCATGGTCTTGCAGAGTCAAGACTAGGAGTGCTTGGAAACTGCTGCTGCCGAGGGATGGAAGGCAGATGACTTCTGGCTTCCATTCCGAGGTCGGAATGAGCTTCGTCCATGTCCTCTCACAACTTGGGAAGCGTGCGCAGGACGATGACTGAGATATGGTTGATGCGGCTGAAAACCCCTTCCGTTGCCATGAAAGGGGCAAAAGCTAGACTGGCCATAGGGTGCTACTGAGAGGCCCAAGGCTCTGGCCGTAGCACAAGAGTCCTTGAAGCACTCCAAGACCGAGTATGCCTTCTCTCCAAAGAGACAAGATCTGTCAAAGGGCATGTCCATCAAATTAGCCTGGACATCGCCGGAGAAGCCAGATGTTATTAGCTAGGCGTTGAGCCGCAAGGCCACTGTCGACGAAATCGCACTGCCCAGCGTGTCAAGCCACACCTAATGGTGAATTTTACTGCATCTCTCCCATCCTTGACCGCTTGGGAGAGCGCAGACTGGGCCTTCTCTGGGACCTGTGGCAGCACTTGCGCAACTGTCTCTCAAATGGAGTGGGAGAAACGGCCCAATAAGCATGCTGTATTCACCGATCGCAATGCCACGCTGGCGGAAGAAAACATCTTCTTCCCAAGTGTTTCCAGCCCCTTGGAATCACCCACCCAGGGGCGGAAGGGAATGCGCCATGGGAAGTCGAAGCCTGCACCACCAAGCTCTCAGGGGTAGGGTGCTGGCTGAGGAACCTTGGGGTGCCTGGAGCCGGGCGATGGCGGCGTGCAATTGTCCTGTTCACAGTAGCCCCTCTGCTAGGCTTGGACCAAGTGCCTAGGGGGACATCAGTTAGTGCTTCATTAAAGGGCAATAGGGGTTCAGAGGTGGAAGACCCAGGCTGAAGCACATCGGTCAGAAGATTAGTCCTGGCCTGCACTGAGGGCATCTCCAGTCCATGGACATCAGCTGCCCTCCTTACCAGCATTGGATAACTGGGGATAAGCCTATACCTCGAATTTTTTCAAAGCATATATGATTACTGCTTCGTGGACAAACACTAGGGGCCATATGTAGGTAGGGTCACATTTACCGACTCATAAATACCGAATTTTACCGATTCGGTATTTATGAATCGGTAAATGTGATGTAGGTAATCAATCAGTAATATTTACCGATTCGGAAAGGGTCGGTAATTTAGAATCGGTATTTACCGATTCGGTAATGATGCATACCTTCCCATTGATTCCTATGGGCCAGGAGGCCCATAGGAATCAATGGGAAGCCAGTTACCATTACCGAATCGGTAATGGGGGAGGCAGTATCATGGGTGGCAGGGTGTCACATTGACACCCTGTTGCACCCCTGATCCGTCCATGTGTGCACATGTGGCGCACATACATGCCCTAAGGGCATGTATGTCTGCCACATGGCACTTTGACATCAGCAATATATCACGTTTTGCTAGGTATTCGGTATTTATCACCAACCTATATTTGGTGGTAAATACCGAATTCTTTTTCCTAGACATCACTCATTTGAGTGTTACCTACATATCATTTCAGGATTCGGTATTTACCGAATCGGTAAAATTACCGATTCGGTAAATTACCGAATCCTGAAATATGCCCCCTACATAGCAAATGCCTAAATACCAGTCGGTAACGGGATATTTACTGAAAATCGTCCGTTACCGACCGGTATTTGGCTTCCTACATATGGCCCATGATCTTTATGTTTATGCCGGTATTTTCATTTATACCTTTTACTTGTATCTTTAATCTTTTTAGTTTATACATTAACACATAGAGAAAGAAAACATTGTCTCTTCATGTGAGCATAACAAACACTTCATAACATATTTCAAATTTACAAGTGATAAATCGTGCTATATACAAAACATCACAAGACTCTTTAACAAACAATTGTGAAAAAAACAATATTTAAACAAGACCCAACATACTCGCTTTGTGTGAAACAAAATCAATAATCTAAGACCTTTCTTTTTCTTTTAAAGTATCTACGTCTGGTAATTACAAAAATGGAATTAAACCACAACTCCTCTGCACAACTTTCAGAGATGCGCCAACGCATTTTGAATCCTAATGTTTCCTTAACAGGACTCTCATCAGGGCTTCCTTATTTTCTGAATAATGTGGTTTTCTTCTGAGTAATGTGGTTTCTCTCTCCCACACTTCTGCTGGTCATGCCTCTGGTGAGCTCTTGATATAGAGACCTTCAGTTCTCGGTTTAAAAGGCGCTTTATCTGACCGCGTTTATTTCTGACGAATTGTCATGCAGGCGCTTCATATCTCTTTTTTCTGAGACGCAGTGAACGCCGCTTATTCTTCCTCGCGTTTAGTTATTTTACACTCGCATTTGCCTCAATTTGTAAACATCTTCACGCTGCATGTCACAACTCCAAGATACCATTAACAACGGTCCTTACCAGCATGGCATAATAAGCCCCCTACTCCGTAGCCACAGTTGGCGGAGAGAGCATGCCAGTATCTGGGGATGCATCCAGCCCACTGGCTTCCCCAAGATCCTCATACCAGTCCATCTGTTCTACAGATACATCCTGGTGTTCTAAAGGGTCCATAGTCCTCTCCCATGCCTGAAAATGACCAGGCGACAACATAGAACATCTGAGTTCTACCAGCGCCGGAGTTGGCGTACAGCAACAGCGATCCAACTCTGAGCTGTCAGGGATAAGGATGGGGCTGGCACTGCCGATGGGTGCTGGCGGCGCCGAATGCACCAACTTCGGGTTCGATGCCAGGGAAGGTCGCATAGGCAAGACTGCGTCGTCCCGGATCCAGAATCAGATCCATAAGGCACCGCCATGGCCGGAGCCAACTGCGTCAAATCTGATGGGGCCCCTTCCGCCTACGAGGGGCCCGATGGCTCACCAGAAGAGTCGGCCCGCTCAAATACACGGCGCATGGCCTCGTAAAATTATTTTATTTGAGTGGGGGCGCTCTGACTCCCAGGAATGGAGGGAGGCACGGAGTCAACCCTGCCTCAGGCTTCGCAGAACCGTGCCTAGAACATCGGTGTTCCTTACCTCATTCATCGATGGACAGTCGAGGCGAAGTTAAAGTCCGCTTAGACTTCTTTTTCTTATGTCTCTTACCCGAGTGTCCCGAAGACTTCGAGTGGGAGGAAGAGGACTTGAAGCTCCGGAATCATTCCTGTGACCTCCTCTTCTTCAATCAGGACCAGGATCTCCGCGAAGTCTCACTGACCAGTGCCCACTGCCAGGCTGCAAAGAGCTTCATAGCTCGCTAATGCAAGGCCTAGGGTGCCATCGCCCGACAGTCCGAGCACGACTTTGAGTCGTGGTCATGCTCGAGACACCAAAGGCATACGAGGTGGGGGTCGGTTATCAACATGGCGCGGTGACAAGCGCCACGCGGTTTTAACCCTGTCTTACTAGAAGACATCGCTTAAAACGCAGAAAAAAAGATTTGGTGAACAAAAAGTAGAAAAACCTGCCAAAAAGTGACAGAGGTCAACAGATGGGACACTGACTGCAAAATTGATTTCTTATTCTGATCATTTCATTATTAAAAAGTCTTTTTTTGTCAACTTTACAAAACTAATAGGAGGTTACAAAAACACTAAAGAATACAGCAATCAACCAGTTCTTCATACAAGGTTATAACACAGGTAAAAGGAACCACAAGATAATACTTTAGATTAGGTAAGCAAAGTAACTGCAATGACGGATCACCTACTGTTGCTAAGGCAACAACAATAGCGAAAAAACGTCTTCAGGTAACAACGTCAATTCATAAAAGACCAACTAATATATGGCTTAAATTAACTGCTTCAAACAGAAGTTTTTTGGTTTAAGACCCTATGGATTTTCTATATATCTCTTTTTTTTGTTGTAAGAATGACGCTGGTCCTGGATAGTAGGAGTCAACGCGTTTCGGCCTTCCAATTATGGCCCCCTCAGGACTATGCGGGACCAGAATCACCCGAAATGCCAGCACCAGACGTGGTAAAAAAGAGCATACAGAAAGAAAAAAAAGAGTCACACTGTGCAAAAGTGGTGAATGTATGCTCCATTTTCAGCGAACCTTTCACAACGTATAATCTCGTTTGAAATGGAGCGGGAAGTGAAACTCAACCTGTAAGGCCCAGCAAACAGAAATTACTCTTACATGAGAAGGAAGCCATGCTTACCTCCAACTGATTATAACCAAGGTCTACAATGGACAATAAAGAAAGACAGAAATGTAAATGACTGATCAAGAAAAAGATGTAAATGACTGATCTAGAAAACACGGGCCAAAGGATGTTGAATGAACAGGATTAAAACTTACATGGAGGATTCTAGAGGAAAACTCCAAATTTATATTCAAAGATCGCAGTTGGCTGTCAGCCAAGTAGTCTGGAGATAACCTCGAAGCAGCGCAGTGAATATGTCCTCCGAATTTAGCACCGCGGGTGCTAGTTTCAAAAACTCGTTCCTAAATTAAACAGATCAAAAGGTTTAGGCTAAACAAAAGGGCATGAGCCCACAATCGTATCTAGCGGTAAACAAATATGATACTTACTGATGGGGGTAAGTCGGTGAGGCATAAAGACCATCTAATAGCAAGTATGGGTCACGTCCGTGATCCACAAACTGGTGTGGTCATCCGGTACAGAGTCCCTAACTCTGAACTCGACTGTAACGGCCCTGTTCCTCATAGAACATCAGGCGCTGTAGAAATGGAGGTGAATGGCATGACGAAGTTAGGAGCTAGAACGCCTCCTAATAGTAGAACATCCTTGGGCCAGCCGTCATCTTGCTCACAAGAGAATGCTGCCTGTTGTTTCTTAACCCCTTCGCTGCTGCGGACATTCCGCTGCAGCGCTGGGGGAGGCAGGGGGGCAGCGCGGCGGGCCTGTGCTCATGACGGAGCCGCTCCGTCATGAGCCACAGTTGAGCTGTGCTCATGACGGAACGGTTCCGTCATGACTCCGCCCATTTGCGTTGTCCCCTCGCACAGGCGGGGAAACAGCGCCGCGCAGGCGGAGCGGCCGCCAACAGGATTGTCATGACGGAACCGTTCCGTCATGAGCACACGCCAACCGTGGCTCATGACGGAACGGTTCCGTCATGAGCAGGAAAGGGGTTAAAACATCCGTTATGTTATGCCAAAACCAAAAAGGGGCTATATAGTGTCAGATTCTGTATGGAATGATGATCATATCCCGAGGATGTGTCTATTATACATATTCTGGCATACTAAGCTGAAAGCAGTTATGACAAAAAACATCAAAAACTGCTGTATACCAGACAAGTGATTGCATGCAAAACATCTCTTAGAAACTATGAAGGTGTTTTATCAGAAAAATTATAATGTTAGCGCTTCAATTATTGTGAAATAAATACAAAAGCATAATGAAATTAAAAAGAGGGTAGAGCCCAGTATAATATTTACAGTGAGCTACCTAGGTAGAACAAAACCTGAATCAAGGCACATTTCAAACACACTGCATATTTGGAACGGAAATACATAATATGTGAATGACAAAGTGCACAGCGAAGTCCCAAATATACACAGATACAAACAAGTCCATCCATGTACTCAGGTCGATAAGATTCATATGTTATCGCAAGGGTAAAGGTAATGAATGTCCCTTCTGTTTTTTGTAATGCAAAATACAAAGTACAGCAGACAAAATGAATTCATGAATAAAGTGCGTAGCTGTACTAAACTGTACAAGATGAAATACATTATATAATGTATGTTACACAAATTCAAAGATGTTTGGAAGGAACCAATAACATTCTTTTTTCTAATCAGTGACCATAGCTCTTCCTATTCATTGAGGCCCTGTTCATAGGTGTGGTATTTGGTAATTAATTTGCCCTCAGTTTGAAGTAGCAATGATTCCAGCGTTCTGCTGCTTTTGTTCAGTAAAGCTACGAAGAGCACTGGCCATCATTTCAAGTCATTTTCAGATTGTTGTCTCACAAAAATGTTCCACTAAGGGTTCCCCTGTGATTTTATACCGGCTCCTTGATATATGTTGCAGGATGCGTTTTTTTATAGGCTGGGTAGTTTGGCCTATGTAGCATTTTTCCATGGGCACCAAATGCAGTACATCATGTTCTCGGTGTTGCAATTAGAAACTTCTCTGTTATTTATTTATGACTCCATGGAATGTGAATTCTTTTGAATATGAAGTAAAATTACATTCTACGCATTGACTGCATTTGTAATGTCCAGTTACTGGAGGTAACTTCAGGAGTCCTATAAGATCTTTCAGCTCCGTTTTCCTGGCTGCCCTTACAAGATGCTGTCTAAGGTTTTTTCCCAGTTTATACTAGACCAATGGTTGCGGGATCTTAAAAGAGGTTTTCATCTTCATATTGCTTGAAATGATGTTTTTAATCTTATAAATCAGATTAGAAAAAGTCAGCACACAAGTTCAAGGAATACTCACATCTTTAGTCCTTGGGGCCAGGAAAGACTCTCTTGGTGTAAACCGCACTCTCTTTACGGAATGTTTACCAAGTTTTCTGGAATACCCTCATTCAATCAATTTTTGACAAAGGATCGTGCCATTCTGAAACCAGTTCCTATTAACCTTTCACTTAATAGTCACATAACAGGAAAAGATTTCTAGAAATATAACAATTACCTAAAGCCAAGCAACAGAAACCGTACCCCGCAGCAGAATGAAACAATTATACATGTTCCTTGGCACACACATCCCTGGACATATTGCTCCACACAGACCAATAACAGGATCTATTTAACTACTGCTGAGTAATATAAAAGATCATCAAGCAATACATTAGTTTACTCCAGCCTTGTCGGTCACTATCCAGTGTGACTCGCCTCTATTCAATATGGGACACAACCAGATATATTATCAAACGACAGCGTTTGATTCTAGTCAACAAGAATCACAGAGCCACCTGATTTCCAAAAGCACTTAGTGAAACTACAAATGGAGAGAATGCAGTTTACATTTGTACTTGAGATAGTGGTTTGCAATCCAGAAATAAAGCTAAAGTGCCTGAACAAAAGCAAAGAAAATAGTTGTTGTCTGGTGTTACCTAATGAACTTCGTACCATAATTTGATAAAAGTGAAAAGAGTAAAAATTTATTTAAAGAGTTTTAAAGAAAACAACTTCTTACACAAACAGTTATATACAAGTTTCAAGTTTCAGACTTTACTCTTTCAAAAGTCCTTTCCTTCCTAATTCCAGAAACTACTTTCCTTCACTTACCTGCTCCACTGCGAGCTGTTTCCATGGGTGCTACCAAGTGCCATGCATCTTTTTCGGGATGGTAACACTCAACGGTGTTCCATCGGTGCTCACCATCAAACCCACCTACTGCATACATAAGATAATTGCACACAGTTATGCCTGCTCCAATACGGGAAACTGACATTGAGGCCACAAAGGTCCATGTGTTACTATCTGGATCAAACCTGCCAAGATGAAAGATTATGCAAAAGTCACAATGTAAGAAAATATCTATTTTCAAAGATAATTTACTGAGATATGTTTCAGAAGGGTACATCATTAACATCTCCTTGTCATGGGGAAATAACGCATTAATAAAAACAGCATACAGGTTATTTTAATAACTAAAATATATATTTACTCATTCATTTTTAAGCTAATTTAGGTCACAGTGTTACGTTTAGGGACAATTTTGTTTTGAAACTGAGAATATTCAGTGATTTTAAAAATGAATACAAAGGAAGAGCACACTTTTCTGATTTTAATTTTTATTGTATCAGGCCTCCCTACTATAACAAAGGGCCATATGTAGGTAAATTACATTTACCGATTCTTAAATACCGAATTTTACCGATTCGGTATTTATGAATCGGTAAATGTAATGTAGGTAAAAAAATACCGAATCGGTAAGTGTCGGTATTTTAGAATCGGTATTTACCGATTCGGTAATGGCAACTGGCTTCCCATTCATTCCTATGGGCCTGGAGGCCCATAGGAATGAATGGGAAGCCAGTTGCCATTACCGAATCGGTAAATACCGATTCGGTAATGGGGGAGGCATCATCATGGGTGGCAGGGTGTCACATTGACACCCTGTTGCACCCCTGATTTGTCCATGTGTGCACATGTGGCGCACATACATGCCCTAAGGGCATGTATGTCTGCCACATTGCACACTTCAAAGTGCACAAAAATGCATTTTTACACCAATTCGTCATTTACCACCAACTTTTAGTTGGTGGTAAATAACGAATCCCCACACCCACGACACACTCCCCCTACATCTCATTTCAGGATTCGGTATTTACCGAATCGGTAAAATTACCGATTCGGTAATTTTACCGATTCGGTAATTTTACCGAATCCTGAAATGATCCCCCTACATAGCAAAAGCCTAAATACCGGTCGGTAACGGTATATTTACCGAAAATCGGCCGTTACCGACCGGTATTAGGCTTCCTACATATGGACCAAAGTATCATTAAATTGATTATTTACATTATTAAAATAAAGAAGGAGCGGTTGGGGGGGAAGGGGTGCCATTTCTCTTCACCCATGATACCTTTCGTGAATTTAATTTTTTTTTAATTAATGTTATGGTTTTTATGGTGAACTTCCCTTATTGTCCACTTATTTAAAAGATGCTTAAGATGAATTCACTTTTAAGATAAAAGCACATAAATGAGGTAGAACTGTGTTAGGCTGGCACTGAAAACAAATTTAAAAATGTACTAAATATGACAACAGTAGATAAAATTCAAGGATAGAGTTGCATTTGGCATTAAGTGTGAGGATAAGGCAACAATATTTAAATTAATATAGAGTGGCTTAAAATAGTCTGCTAAAAAGGCAAGGCCTAGATGGCAAGTAAATATCAGAAACAAGGAAACAGTGGCAAGAAAATTGTTAAATGAATGATAAGCTTTCCGTATGAGGAAATGGCAGAAGATAAACAACAACTGATGGTAGAAGAGGCAAGCGAATGCTATGTACCCACTGAAGAATTCTTCATTTGGTTTAAGAAACTAACACAAATACTAAAAAACAAATTATTCTAGTTACACACGGTTTCTAAGATTGTATGATGTCTTTGGTTAATACGCTGATGGAATCATTAAGCCTGTGAAAAGAGTAACATATGCGCACACCTTAAAAATACTGGTTCTATCCCTGCCGATTTACTTCAATCCTATTTTATTTTGGGATAACAAGAGAGGAAAATAAAGGAAATATCTAAATGCAGTCATTTTCCAGAGAAGAAAAACAAATGACTAAAGTTACATTATTTAGTGTAGGAGGTATATTTTATTTAGAGAAAGCTGCCCAATGAACGTACCTCATTTATTTTTTAACCTTCCCTAGTCAGGTCTTCACTTCACTTTTACTTGCGTATTTTGTCTCTCCTCTCTTACCCCCGTGTTCTGGGTATCAGGCCTGGATAAAAAAGACTGCACCCCTCTGATGTTTTTGCTACATCAAACCCATGATCTGACAACATTTTTGTAAGATTTGAGCTAGACATAAGGTATTGTTGTTGGCAGCTGCGAAAGCTTTTTCTCATCATCTTTGGCATTATTGTAGATATTCCAGTTGTAGTGTTGGTGACCGCTGGCCTATGAAGGATATCCTAGCTATGGTGGGCAACCATGACATCTGGTAGCTATCACAGGCATGTGAGGGGATCCCTAGAGTATGTATGAGATACATGGGAACACAAGACAGAGTCTGTTCCTGATGCACATTAGTACGTCTGGTGTTTAGGAGACATACCTTTGGATTACTGAAAAGGCCAGCTGGTATTTTTCTGAATATATATATATTCATTCAACTTGCCATCTCAGATTGCTCTCACACCAAGAATGACCGAGCCCAGATCCATAAGCGTGATAGAAATTATATATATATATATATATAGCTTTGAAACGCGTTGGACCTTTCTGAACATTGAAATGAAATTCGGTTTGCATCGGGGGCCCGCTTCTGTCTCTTGAGTGCATCTCCGAGCAAGTGGCAATCCTTTTTGAAAATATATTACGGCCCGCCTCGGTCGTGGAGTTTGCACCGCCACATATATATGGACTGTAGCGATATCCTTGCATTTTGCAAAATACAGAGGAGATGAAGTTGTGCTTTAAATTTAAACCGTAATTCATTTCATACCTACTGGAGGTTTAATACTTTGATACTTATGTTTTGCGGCAGGAACGCTCAATCCTACAAGTCCCAGGATACCTTCAGACTGAATACAGATCCAACCCACCTGGGGGCAGTCAACTACTGTTTAACAAGGGGCTTGCAGAGATGACGTTATCACCGCCACTGACCAGCTGGTCCGTGAACAAGAAGCAGGAGCTTTGAAACGCGTTGGACCTTTCTGAACATTGAACATTGAAATGAAATTCGGTTTGCGATGCAATAAAGGACCTTCTTGAAAGCTAAGGGGGCCCGCTTCTGTCTCTTGAGTGCATCTCCGAGCAAGTGGCAATCCTTTTTGAAAATATATTACGGCCAGCCTCGGTCGTGGAGTTTGCACCGCCACATATATATGGACTGTAGCGATATACTTGCATTTCGCAAAATACAGAGGAGATGAAGTTGTGCTTTAAATTTAAACCGTAATTCATTTCATACCTACTGGAGGTTTAATACTTTGATACTTATGTTTTGTGGCAGGAACGCTCAATCCTACAAGTCCCAGGATACCTTCAGACTGAATACAGATGCAACCCACCTGGGGGCAGTCAACTACTGTTTAACAAGGGGCTTGCAGAGATGACGTTATCACCGCCACTGACCAGCCGGTCCGTGAACAAGAATCAGGAGCTTTGAAACGCGTTGGACCTTTCTGAACATTGAACATTGAAATGAAATTCGGTTTGCGATGCAATAAAGGACCTTCTTGAAAGCTAAGGGGGCCCGCTTCTGTCTCTTGAGTGCATCTCCGAGCAAGTGGCAATCCTTTTTGAAAATATATTACGGCCAGCCTCGGTCGTGGAGTTTGCACCGCCACATATATATGGACTGTAGCGATATACTTGCATTTCGCAAAATACAGAGGAGATGAAGTTGTGCTTTAAATTTAAACCGTAATTCATTTCATACCTACTGGAGGTTTAATACTTTGATACTTATGTTTTGTGGCAGGAACGCTCAATCCTACAAGTCCCAGGATACCTTCAGACTGAATACAGATCCAACCCACCTGGGGGCAGTCAACTACTGTTTAACAAGGGGCTTGCAGAGATGACGTTATCACCGCCACTGACCAGCCGGTCCGTGAACAAGAAGCAGGAGCTTTGAAACGCGTTGGACCTTTCTGAACATTGAACATTGAAATGAAATTCGGTTTGCGATGCAATAAAGGACCTTCTTGAAAGCTAAGGGGGCCCGCTTCTGTCTCTTGAGTGCATCTCCGAGCAAGTGGCAGTCCTTTTTGAAAATATATTACGGCCAGCCTCGGTCGTGGAGTTTGCACCGCCACATATATATGGACTGTAGCGATATACTTGCATTTCGCAAAATACAGAGGAGATGAAGTTGTGCTTTAAATTTAAACCGTAATTCATTTCATACCTACTGGAGGTTTAATACTTTGATACTTATGTTTTGTGGCAGGAACGCTCAATCCTACAAGTCCCAGGATACCTTCAGACTGAATACAGATCCAACCCACCTGGGGGCAGTCAACTACTGTTTAACAAGGGGCTTGCAGAGATGACGTTATCACCGCCACTGACCAGCCGGTCCGTGAACAAGAAGCAGGAGCTTTGAAACGCGTTGGACCTTTCTGAACATTGAACATTGAAATGAAATTCGGTTTGCGATGCAATAAAGGACCTTCTTGAAAGCTAAGGGGGCCCGCTTCTGTCTCTTGAGTGCATCTCCGAGCAAGTGGCAATCCTTTTTGAAAATCTATTACGGCCAGCCTCGGTCGTGGAGTTTGCACCGCCACATATATATGGACTGTAGCGATATACTTGCATTTCGCAAAATACAGAGGAGATGAAGTTGTGCTTTAAATTTAAACCGTAATTCATTTCATACCTACTGGAGGTTTAATACTTTGATACTTATGTTTTGCGGCAGGAACGCTCAATCCTACAAGTCCCAGGATATCTTCAGACTGAATACAGATCCAACCCACCTGGGGGCAGTCAACTACTGTTTAACAAGGGGCTTGCAGAGATGACGTTATCACCGCCACTGACCAGCTGGTCCGTGAACAAGAAGCAGGAGCTTTGAAACGCGTTGGACCTTTCTGAACATTGAACATTGAAATGAAATTCGGTTTGCGATGCAATAAAGGACCTTCTTGAAAGCTAAGGGGGCCCGCTTCTGTCTCTTGAGTGCATCTCCGAGCAAGTGGCAATCCTTTTTGAAAATATATTACGGCCAGCCTCGGTCGTGGAGTTTGCACCGCTACATATATATGGACTGTAGCGATATACTTGCATTTCGCAAAATACAGAGGAGATGAAGTTGTGCTTTAAATTTAAACCGTAATTCATTTCATACCTACTGGAGGTTTAATACTTTGATACTTATGTTTTGTGGCAGGAACGCTCAATCCTACAAGTCCCAGGATACCTTCAGACTGAATACAGATCCAACCCACCTGGGGGCAGTCAACTACTGTTTAACAAGGGGCTTGCAGAGATGACGTTATCACCGCCACTGACCAACCGGTCCGTGAACAAGAAGCAGGAGCTTTGAAACGCGTTGGACCTTTCTGAACATTGAACATTGAAATGAAATTCGGTTTGCGATGCAATAAAGGACCTTCTTGAAAGCTAAGGGGGCCCGCTTCTGTCTCTTGAGTGCATCTCCGAGCAAGTGGCAATCCTTTTTGAAAATATATATATATATATATATTGTGCTACCAGCAAGAATGTTAAGACTTTTCCCCTACCTACGGGGAGGACTGGCACTATCAAGAAATTTATAAATTGTAACACAGATTTTTGTGTGTATGTCATCAGGTGCCCATGTGCCAAAGTGTATGTTGGTAGCACAATTTTTCCTGTTAGGAAGCGGATTCTTGAACATCAAAGAGCGATCAGGAATGTGGATTTGAATTATTCTACTGCGAGGCACTGGTTAAAATATCACAACAAAGATGTTAATTGTTTTTCATTTTTTGGAATTGACAGGGTGCCGGCAAACCCCAGAGGGGGAAATCGTGAGAAACAACTGAGAGTTCTGGAGTCGCAGTATATTATCCTTCTTGAGTCTAAGAATCCTTTTGGCTTGAATGAAGATGAGGAACTTTTTGTCCATCTGGGATGAGTAACTATTGGGGGTGGTGTCTCCTCTGTATCTAGAAAGTATCAAAAATAGTTAAGATTTCAAAAACAAAGGATGAATATTAATTTTGTTTGACAAATAGGGAATAATTTGCAGTACAGATATATGTTTCCACGTTGATGTCGGCCCATGGGGCGCCCCCTGTCTTCTCATGCTGTGTTCAAAAACTTCGTGTAAATATATTATTTTTTTGATTTTGTCATCTCACTCGGATGTTTTTTGAGGACCATAATTATCAGGTCACTTGACCTGTATGTCGAGAGTGTACTTGTGACAATAACTACGTAGTTTGATATATGGAGTTACTATTCAAAGTAAATTTGTATGATGTTTTGCATAAGCCACTTGGCTAATTATGTTTTCACATATACTTATGTTATAATAGGATTTGTTGAATCATACACACGTTAGTACACTCTCTAATATTGGTTTTGCTAAACTTGCACTGGCAAATTTGTAGTTAGAGGAGAGTATTTCCTTTTCTTTTATTTGAACTAAGAGAAAGTCTTTTGTTTATTTTGTGCTCGGGTCACGAGCAATTGTTGGTCCGTTTTTTATGTTTATGCAACACTTGAAATGGTGGACGAGTGATTTGTAATTTGTGGCCAGTGAAGAAGAGCGTCTGCTCGAAACGCGTTGCCAATAAACCTATTTTCATAAACGAGCCTTGGAGTGCGAGTTATTCCTTGACGGAGCGAGTACTGTGGAATTTTCTGCACTATATCACCGGGACCCGAAACCCGGGAACTTGCACCGACCCCGAGAGGAGTGGAGCTGACGCATTCGGGAAACTATATTTTATATTATATATATATATATATATATATATATATATATATATATATATATATATATAGCTAGCTTCGCCGCGAAGACCACTCAGTCCCAAAGAAGAGGAGTGCAGACCCGTTGATGGTGCGTATATGTTTATCTAAAAATACCCTGCACCACCGCCATGGCGTGTTTCGGGCAACTGAATGCCCTTGATCACATGACACGCATGTGGAGTGCTTTCACCATTTTAAAGTGCTAGTGCAAAACATGTGACTGGAATTCAAAATGAACTGATGCATAGACATAAAAGAAATCCTGGTCGACAAATAAAGTTCATTGCAATCAATCTTAAATATATATACATTTTGATAAATTAATACATGTGTAAAATATCAACTTAGTATATATAAAAGAGCAAGTGATGGTAAAACATTTATATAATAATAAATATTTAAAAACCTACAAGCAAAGCATACTTTTGAGAAATTCATAAAAAGAGTGCTAGTGGTTATACTACCAAGATAAAATAATGAATTTAAGACAAGAAAAAAGGTAAAACCATCTATGTTCTATCCTTAAAATCAGGTCATCAATCAAATAATGGTAGTGCCAATGCATATGTGGACAGACTTTTTAAATAAATACAAAGTCAAGTCATATACCATCAAAACGTGCTGAAGAATCTTATTGCAATGACAACCATATATATATTTTGTTTTCTTCCAGATTTCCAGTTTTATATAGTGCAGAATGGACCTGAAGGTATTAGAATTTTTTTAATATCCTGCTTTCCCTTGTTGAATATATGGCATTTGTTAACTATGCTTTGACTGTTAATTTCAGGATTGTGTTTAGGTAACAATATTATTGCATTTCTATATTTTATTTAAAGCTGAGGTTTGAGCAATACGTCATGCTGAGTTAGTAAAGCTTACTGTAGATGTCATTTTCTGGATGCCAGAGTGCACTTGCTGCCAAGGCTGCCATTTCATGATTCATGTGGAAGCATTTTATCAATGTTGATAAGTACTTGTATGATATTATTATTAGTGCTTATGCTTGAGGCTGGGGTCTGTAAGATTGATTCAGATTTATAAATATGCCTGCAATGTGAAAGTGCAATGTCTCTGTAACCTGAGCGGTAGCTCTAGTCACATAGTCCTTAAGATTTGTGTAACCTAAGGAGCAGATGAATATATATGGGGAAGGGGCCACACTATTATTCCTTATAAACTTGTTAAACATGAAAATAAGAAGAAAACACTTCGTCGAAAGTTATTGACAAATTTGAGTTATTGAGCAAGAAACCAAAGACTGACGATTGGCCAAATGGAACAAACAGACCCATATAGGTATACCACTACTTAACATAAATGACAACAGACTCTCAAAATTCATAAACTGAACCTCCATATGGCACACAACATAGTGTCAAATATTCCCAGCAAATCGCAAGATAGCTACCAAGAGCCCTTCAGACATGGTCACAATGTATGCTCACATGGGTTGTAAAAACTCTGAGGCTTAGCCACTTCTGGGCTCTCATATAGTACCTTAAATATGTCAACAGAGTTTACATTAAAGCCTGAAATAGCTCTCAAAACCCTTCAACAAAACACCCACATATTCCTCAACAAATCTGTAGATAAGAGACCCTAATATTGCTTCCTTCATAACACAAAACTTCCTGCGACATTGCCACAGAATGCATCTTCTTGGAGAAGTCTGATCATCCCGTTGCAACATGCAACTTTCCTGTATAATGCTGGATTTAGATGCTATTGAAATAGCTGAAGGAAATTCCATATACGTTGTTATCTACATACTCAGATAACAACTTTCACTTATTTTAACACGCTGGCGCATTGTATACATCTTTATGTATATCAAATGCACTAAGTCTGTTACTCGTAACGGAGGTAAATTGTTACATATTCCGTGATTCTTGGTTAGGTTCATTAAGAGGAAAATATTTTTTTTTCTATAAGTATTCAATTGTAATGGACCATAATATGCGAGGTACTATATCTGTGAACATGGAGCAAGTGTATTATTTGGATTGATTTCACCATCTTAAGATGGCTGCCGAATCAACTGTATTTGTGTTTCTATACTCTGATGGTCTAATACACTAGGGTCTTACTGCATTACTAACGTTGGGCACAATATATTATTGCTGATAATGAGACTGCACAAACTTCAGTATCATATGTATTCAAATATGATCAGCTAACCTATTCAGGTTACATTATGTGATATTTTTTTATTTAATTTTACTTATTTGGTTTACCATTCTAAGATGTCCGTTTAGAGGGCTGCTGTATTTACTTTCAGTCCTATGTCTATTGTTGATGTTGTCATGGTTATGGTGAAAACTTTATTTAGTGACTGCTTGAATGTGCACATTCACACGTGATCAAGGCTTTTTGCTGAAAGGCGTTGTGTGAAATAAACACTTGGACCTATCTACGTGGTGTTTGCCTGTTTTTCCTGAAAGCGTACATTAATTTATTTTGGAATTGGGACATATATATATATATATATATATACACACACACACACACACACACACACACACACACACACACCTATATATATATATATATATATATATATATATATATATATATATATATATATACACACACACACACATATATATTGTCTAAAAGTGGAATTCCATATATATATATATATTCACTGAAAAAACCATAGGTTTCACACATGTTATAGTTAGCTGGACATTTTACTGATAAAAAACCAATGAAATTCCCCCGTTATAGTTACTGCAGGCAACTATAACTCACGCGACCGCAATCCTCTGCTGATGCTAATACTGTATTTAGACACTTATTTGCCCATGTCTTCTTCCATTAAATTTTAGCTTTACATATATTACAAATATTTTTTTTTCATAAAGACACATATGTCATCAGCAGAAGATTGCGGTCGCGTGAGTTATAGTTGCCTGCACTAACTATAACGGGGGAATTTCATTGGTTTTTTATCAGTAAAATGTCCAGCTAACTATAACATGTGTGAAACCTATGGTTTTTTCAGTGAATTTGCAAGGTTTTTTAAATGCTAAGTTACTTTACGCCATTCGTGGCGTGCGCGCCCAGTTAACGCAGTTCGTTCCGTGCCCACGTTAAGCGGGATGGGCCATGTACGCACGATGCGCTTCGCGCACCGTGCGCACATGGGGGACATATTTTGCGCATCTTTGTGAAATGTATTCTTTGTTAACTTCTTAGATGTTATATGCCATGCACAAATGGTGCCCTTCGGGCACCATTTGCACACGGGGTGGGGAGAATGTGGATAATTTTTTTTTTTTACAATTTTTTACCGTACGCGTACGGTAAGCGTAATCGGCGATTTTCCGAAAAAAAAATTTTTTTTTTTTTTTTTGGGCTTGGGGGTGGTTTGGGGACCCCTGTATCAATGCTGGGTGGTTAGGATCTCATGAAACTGCCTCTTTACACATTTTTGGGGTTCGTTTTTGCTGCCCAACTCAGGAAGCGAGAGAGAAAATGGCGGCCGCCGCTTCCTGGTTTCGACCGATTCGAATGTTTACTAAGATCTAAGAGCCAATCAGAATCGCGCTCGCGCACGCCACCGTACGCGTACGGTAAGCTTACGGTAAGCGCACGGTAAGCGCACCGTAAGCTGCCACAGATATATATATTGATTTAAAGGCTATTTTCTCAGAATCTACTGAACAGATTTACACCAAACCTACAAAAGGCACTTCCTTGACCTGGGGACTACCTCTCTGCCAAATTTCATTAAATTCTGTTCACCGTTCGGGCTGTAGCCCTGTCTAAAGGTCCTATGGAAAAATGCATGGGAAAAACGCGTTTTGGGACCCCCCTTTTATCTCAGCCCCCGCTTGACGAATCCCCCCGAGACTTTCAGGGTAGGAGCGGAGCGTAGCGCCCCACCTATTTTGAAAAATTCGCGAGGATTCGTCGACCGGCGCCAAAGTTATTCAAAATAGAATGTTGCGGATTTCCTATGGAAACGTGGTCCTAACTATAACTACCTACTGGCGACCGCCAGTAGGTAATATATATATATATATATATATATATATATATATACACTGGGGCAGATTTATAGACGATATTCTTATGATTTGGAAAGGAAGTGAAGAGAAATTGAAACTTTTCCATAGTCATTTGAATACTAATGATCACAATATAACTGTTACTCTTGAATACAACACTGAAAAGATTGTTTTCTTAAGATGTTGAAATGTATGTTAGTCAGAGACATCTAGAGTCAAGACTTTATCGGAAACCCACTAAGACAAACTCTATATTGCATGCTAGGTCAGGACATCTCAAAAGACAGATTGACAACATCCCATATGGGGAATTTTTGAGAGCCAAGCGGAATTGTAGTGATGATAGTGAATATCAAAATATCAGTAAAGATATAACTGAAAGATTCCTTAAAAGAGGATATGAGAAAAAGATTGTTGATAAAGCTAGAATTAAAGCACTAAAAGTGAAAAGAGACACATTACTATATGATAGACCTAGAATAGAAAGAGACAAGAAAGAAGTAATTAGATATATTACGACCTACAGTGAAGGTAATAATAGGGTCTTCAGATCCCTCTGTAAACATTGGGATGTTCTAACCATCGAGAAAGATATCTCTGATTTTCTGGGTGACAAACCCAATATGGTGTACAAAAAAGCCCCCACACTGAGGAACATTCTTAGTCCGAGTGACACACGATCATATCCTGTACAAAATATTGATCATGACCAACAGTTACGGACTAAGAGTCTATCAACACCAGGATCATATAGATGTAGTCAATGTATCTGTTGCAAACATGTTATAAATAAAACAACAACCTTCAGTGACCATACTAACAGGAACACTTTCAAAATTAAGTCCTTTTTAAATTGTAATACTAGCTACTGCATATACATAATGACATGTGTATGCAAAAAGATATATGTTGGATCGTCAATGAGAAAGCTCAAAACAAGATGGATGGAACATCTTAGAGCAATAAAAAATTGTGATCCGAAATATCCAATGGCAGTTCACTTTAAAGAACAACATAGACGAAATGAATTAGCTGATATACAGTTTATGGGTATTGAACAAGTCACCATTGATAGGAGAGGGGGCGATTAGAAGCAAAATTAAGATCTAGAGAAACGTTTTGGATCAATAAACTACAGGCGGTACAGTTTGGATTAAACGTAGATCGAGAGATTTATACCCTGTTGAGCTAATACAGACTCTTAATGTCTCATGACTAACAATATATACTATAGATTTGTGGTATTTTTTTTAAACTGTTTATAGATCCCCTATCTTCTGTATAAATGGAACAGCGACTTTTATTAATTTTTATGTTCCCCTTATCAATTATGCAACTTGAGCTTTACTTTGCTCAAACAATTATTTCATATACTGATAGCGCATTGTACAAGTGCCATTATACTTTACGGAGGTGGATTCTAGGTTCAACTATAATAATATACAAATAGAGCACACGCTCCTATGCTGTGTGGATCAGACAATTTTGTAATTCTATCTATTCAGTCAAACTATATTCTAAACATTGTAAGATTGGCCTTTAATGCTTAAAGCTAGATGGATATGAATCCAATCCGCTCTAATAACACTTTACATTAGATTTTAATGGAACTTTCAGAGTGGTTAACTAGATAGCTCATCCTGTTAAAACTCGATAGTATCATGTTGAGCTAGTCGGGGGTTCGTTTCCAACCCTAAGACTTTGGAAATGATTACTTTAATATACTTTATTTTTATTCTTTACATGCAAATAATCTGAATTTTGAAAGTATTTTTATATTTAATTAGGAATCAAAATCATCAATAAACAAAGTTGGGGATCGTTCGAGTAAACCATTACCTAGAATCACACTCTCTTTTTCTAGCGAATAAGCTAGCTCTCCGTGTTAAAACAGAATATTTACATGGAGATCGTGTCAGGGGTTCGATTCTGACCTTAAGATGTTAAAAACGTTTTTTTCTTTTTTGTCCTTTAATAGGTAGTATATTTATATTCAACTTTATAAGCAACCAACTAAGACACTGGTAGCTTCTGTAATTTATAATTGTTGGAATTTTAAAATTCAATTAGTTTATGTTTGATGGAGCAGACTATATAGCAGACAAACAGCTCTTAGGTGATAGCTGACGCTCTTACTTTTCCCGCCGTTTTTTGAATTTGCCAATTAAGGGAGGAATATATATAGCGGAGAGACACCAACAGTGTTTGACTCGCGAAATTGACGGACCGAATACAGGACGCTTTTCTATATAGCGGTAAGAAGGAGACCTGCGCATTAGAAATAGATACTGGTCGATTGATTTGAATGATATCAGGTCTAGAATATTATTTGCTCTAGGATGTTAAATCCTTCTCCTTGCAGTATATTTAAGTCTAGAACTCCATTAGAGATGTCTACTGAAATATATCCCTAGTACATTTTGCTTAAGTTAAATTAAGAGTAAAGCAGGGACAATGTATGACATTTAATGAACAGAATACATTCTAATACCTCTGTGAGCATAACGCGACTAAACATATTTCATAAGACATTTTGATTATTACAATTTGCATCATACTTTGTGTCTTAGTTTTGAGGATAGTGTAGTGTCTAAATGGACCTTTATGATATCAGATCAATGTATTAAAACCTTTGAAAGTACAGTGGGACTAAATAGACTGTTAATTATTATTTTTAGATCGTATCATGGAACACTAAACAAACTTTTCAAACTAATAAGAATTTAAAGACAAGATTTCTATGTGGAATATATACACGAATAAAGGTGAGATTATATTCATTTGGGGCTATTTGGTGCAAATAAAGACGTTAGATTCAAGACACTAAGGCCCGAATTGACAAGTAACTAATAATTAATAAGAAACAAGAAACAAATAATAAAAAATAATTATAAAAAATTTTATCTTAGGAATTGCTTCAAAATAAAGGGAGCCTGTACCACTTTGGAAGTATCTTTCGAGCCCTTCTGAAAAGAGATTTAGAATGGAAGATGAGGTAAATTCTGCTCCTGCGTTAACCTTATTACACATGTATTTGGATATCAGATGTATATGTTGATAAATGTAAGATTAGGAACAGTTTATTAGCTTGCCAGCCCTAAGCTTCTCTTACATTTCTCTTTTTATAATTTTGCATTATATTTTGTCTACCTTTTTCTCTCCTCTTGTCTTCATCTTTAAGTACAGTATAACGTGGGGGGTAATATACAGATTGGATTTTTTAATTTAGGTTAAGAATACTAAAGAATGGATGTATATTTGAACCAAAATAAGTGTTTATATATGAGTTCTAAGTGTATTATTTTTGTTTATGTGACAGCCCTGAAGAAGCGCAGTTGGCGCGAAACACGTGTTGGCACTTTTTGTGATACCTTTTGTGAACTTTGACTTCTAACAAGAATAAAAACATCATTTAAGGAATGAACAAGAAGACTAATCGTCTATGTATTATTGAATCTGTGGATTTGTATTGTTCTCAGATGTGTTTGTGTTTAATATGTTGAACTACCCCGGGGGGGGGGGCCAGTGTCTGAGACTATTCGAGCGCCGGGCAATTTACCTGTAACCCAATCTCTTTGTTTGAATATATATATAAAAATTATCTACTGGCGGTCGCCAGTAGATAGTTATAGTTAGGACCGTGTTTCCATAGGACATCTGAAAATTCTATTTTGAATAACTTTGGTGCCGGTTGACGAATCCTCGCGAAATTTTCAAAACTAATGGGGCGCTCCGCTCAGCTACTACCCTGAAAGTCTCGGGGTGAATCGTCAAGTGGGGGCTGAGAAAAAAGGGGGGTCCCAAAACGCGTTTTCCCCATGCATTTTCCCATAGGACCTTTAGTCGAAGGTACAGCCCGAACGGCTGAACAGAATTACTTGAAATTTGGCAGAGAGGTAGTCCTCAGGTCAGGGAAGTGCCATTTGCATATATGGTGTCAATCTGTTCAATAGTTCCTGAGAAAATTGCAGTTAAAGCACATAAATATCTATAGCCGCCCACCGTGCGCGCACCCTAATGTGCGCGAGCGTAATTCTGATTGGTGGTTAGATGTCAGTCAACGTTCGAATCGGTCGAAATCAGGAAGTGTCGGCCGCCATTTTGTTTGTTTTGGGTGCGAGAGTGAAAAAGAGAGGTGGCGAACATGAAACGGGGGCAGGGTAGAGAGTTCCTGACCCCCTAGCCTTTGTCAGGGGGTCCCTAAAGGACCGAAGGGACCGAAGGGTGAAAAAACATTGCGGGGTGCGTGCACGGTGAAAAACATTTAAAAAAAAAAAAAAAAAATACATACATAACTTAGCATTTAAAAAACCGTACAAATTCACATTAAAAAACCATAGGTTTCACACCCGTTATAGTTAGGAATTAGCATTTAAAAAACCTTGCAAATTCCCTTAAAAAAACCATAGGTTTCACACATGTTATAGTTAGGTGGACATTTCACTCGTAAAAAAACAATGAAATTCCACCGTTATAGTTAGTTCAGATAACTATAGCTCGCGCGACCGCCACTCTATCACAAGGATGATGTCATCAGTGATGTCATGAGTGATGCCACTGACCATGTCATGAGTGATGTAATATGTGACGTCATGAGCAGTGGATTGCGGGCGCGCGAGTTATAGTTATCTGAACTAACTATAACGGTGGAATTTCATTGTTTTTTTACGAGTGAAATGTCCACCTAACTATAACATGTGTGAAACCTATGGTTTTTTATGTGAATATATATATATATATATATACTGTTGCCTTATAGTGACGGATTATTAGTATTTTATTGTACATCTAGGCTAGCTTGAGGCTCTGCAATACAACCAGGCAAGGAAGAAAATCTTTATTTTAACAAGGCACAGGTGGCTGAGGCAGTTTAGCCAGCCTCAGAAAATAGCAGAGGAAAGAATCTCAAGAGGTGCATATGAAACACAAGAGAACCACTCCATATAGTGCAATTTCCTAGAAGAACTAGCAATGAAATAGGCACCAGACACTCTTCTGTATGGTCGACAAGCTGATGCTACTGCTTCAGAACCAATGGGCTCATGTGAGAAGTACTCCCGAGAATGTGGTCATAAAAGGGTGTATGAAACCAAACACAAACAATCTTGGCACATGGCAGCTGCAGGGAGAGACAGGAGTTGTATTTCCTCCATAACTGAACTCTTTCCATGAATGCCCACCGATTTATACAGGACCCAACAATTTGAGCTATCTTGTTTGTAAGTGAACACGTTGTTCTTCTCCCTGTTGATTTACTACATATGTCTGATAGTGCCATGGAGCAAGCATTAGATCCATATATTTTTAGTTTGTTAGTGTTAGTACAAACGTTTTGAGCTCTATAGGCTCTTATGTTTCTAAACATACATCTCCTAAAACCTTCAAGCAGCCCAGCTCTATAAATATGCCTTTGTGGTAATGCTGGCAAGCACTGTAAACCTCTTTCACATGCTAGCCTCATTCAGGATATCTAGAAGCAACCTCCACATATGTGCTTCCAAGTTTGAGATCAATCATCTGCTGCAAAGTCATATCGCAATGATTCACTCTGCACATCCCAGCAGCAGAATTCCAGAATGGTGCTCTCTACCATCTGATGACAGAGGTCAACCATCTGCAGCCTTGTGCGGTGTATCAATATATAGAAAATAAGTTACTTACCTGTTACTGTAGTTCTCCAGTATTGGTATCTTTCATAGATTCACATGCTTGAATCATTCCCTGTTATCGAAGTGGGAGTGCGGTATCACAGAAAGCAGTAGTCAGTGATATACATGCAGTTAATGTTAAAAAAACATTTAATTCATTAGCTTATCATCATCAAGTAATAAAAACCAAAGTTCAGCCAATCACCACAGAGGCTGCAGTCCCTCAAATTTTCTAGCACATGTGGGATATAAGAACCCGGAAAAGAAGAGGAGCCACTAAGGGGAGTAGGGTGGGTCACATGTGAATCTATGAAAGATACCAATACTGTAGAACTACAGTTACAGATAAGTAACTTATCTTTTTCTCAAGTATTGGATCTTTCATTGATTCACATGCTTGAATCAGAATAGTTAGCAGTTAACGCGTGCAGTTAATTACATTATCAGAATATAGGGGATGGTGAGAAATGCATTTATATCTATGGCTCACCTTATTGAAATAGATGGTGCAACACTGCTTGTTAAACAACCTCATCACTTTTGTCAGAGGAATCCAGGCAATAATGCTGTGTGAAAGAGCGCCTGGTGGACCACGTCGCTGCTCGACATATTTGCTGAATAGGCACACTGACAAAGAGAGCTGTGGTCGTAGAGACAGCTGGTAGAATGAGCCTTGACTTTGCTTTTCAATGGTTTTCCAGACTGTGACAGAACTGGATAGCTGCTGAAATCCATCTTGCTATGCTTTGTTTGGAAACTGTGACTCCCTTTCGTAGGCTTTCATTAGCATCAAACAATTGATCTGCCTTGCGGAATGGTCTAGTTCTGTGTAAACAGAACTTGACACATGTCTTCATGCCCAATGTATGCAAAGATTTTTCTGCCATACTTTGGGGATTAGTAAAGAATGTTCTTAATATTATGGGTTAATTCTAATGGAAATCTCAAGGAACCTTTGGTATAAACTTAGGATTGGTCTTCAGCACAACACTGTTTTGTCTGTAATGCAGGAATGGTTCTTTAATTGTGAATGCTTAAATGTCATTGACCCTTCTTGCTGATGCAAGTGCTAAAAGTAGCTCTGTTTTCCATGTCAGGTATTTTAAGTCTGTCTTGTGAATGGGCTCAAACTGGGCCTTCAACAATTGCCCCAGCACTATATTAAGATGCTAAGTAGGAGGAGGAAACACTCTAAAAAGGCACTTGATTTATCACTCTGCTAGACCATAGCGAAGGCAATTTATCTGATCCTCTAAATCTTGAGATTGCTGCCAGGTAGACTTTAATGGAAGAGTGGCACAATCCAGAATTTGCCAACAGGAGCAGATATGGGAGAAGTTGTTCAAGGTGAGGAGATAGGATGAACATTAGCTTCATGACACCACAAAAAGAAAAGCTTGCTGGTGGAGCTCTCATTCGTGACAGATGGCGTTCGTCCTGCTCAATGTGTCTGCTAGTACGTTGGCACCGCAGACTTATGTCTGTACCGACTACTGCCTTCGATCTACACTACGGACAGCATGGCTCACAATTCCATTTTTAAATGCTAATTTCTAACAACAAGATTGTATTCTATACTTATTTCATCTTTTCATCATACGCCTACACTGCACTCACTAGGGCTCCCAATGTAAATTATTTCTTCATTCATTAACTACAGAGTCACTAGGCAAGTAACTATTACAGACCTTAAATCTACATAATATCCTTTTAGTATCCTTTCTTCTTGAACATTTTTTATATCAGTTATACCTTTAGTACAATCACCAAATTCATTTTCAAGTACAAACGAACACTCAGCAGTCTACACTGCGGGCAGCAGACCTCGCAATTTGAATTTTGGACACGTGGTGCCAACTAACACTGTCCAACACAAGCTGATCCCACATGTGTAACTGTGTCCCGAGTCCTGAATAGCAGTGACCCCAAGTCAATGGCAGCCACCACAGCAGCAAACTCTCTTTGATCAGTTAGACATATTTCCATATGCAGTGACCCAAAACTTCATGGCAGCGACCACACCACCACACTCCCTTCAATTAGCGAGGAGTATTTTCATATTGAAGGCTGGCGACAAGTGGTGCCACTGAACCTGCACTACGCAGGCCGGTGACGCCACCAACGTATGCACGTGGTTGTGGGCCCTTCCTCACCGCTATCTCTGGCCTACAACACGATCAGCAGGCCTCACAATTCAGATAGAGTTGTGATTACACATGGCGCAGTCCTATAGCCAAGACACATTGCTCCCAGTGCGGCCCGTCCACACCAAGCATCATCACAGGCTCATACACTCTCAATACTTCGGGTGCCACTAACCCTCTTTAACAAAAGCCGATCCCACATGTGTAACTGTGTCCTGAATGGCAGTCACCCCAACTTCGTGCCAGCGACCACAGCACCAGACTCCCTTTAGTCTTATTTGTTGTTCTTATCTTTAAATAAAAAAAATTATATGTAAATCTATACATGTCTAAGACTCTTCTTTGTCCAACCGCACAGGGACACTTCCGGGCCTAAGAAGGTTGTTGGGGGTATGATGGTAATGTGGGAAGAGGGTGCGTTACCTGCTGATGTGGGGAGAGACCGCGTCAAAGGGGTATCTATCACAGAAAGAACTCCGATATGTTTTCACAAATACCTCGGACAAATGCCAGCTGACGGACTGAATCACAAAATGATTTTTTAATACTTATGTAGTGTGAGTTATGAACAGTACGTACCCAGGCACGCAGAGGGACAACTGCGGCCTGTCCACTCCACTCACAGACGCAGTACTACGAGCCGCCCGCGCCATTGCAGCTATCCCTGCCCTGTTCCGTCGTATGCCACGCCACTCAGATTACGTTCCGACGATGGCCCCACATAGCTACCTGTCGCAGGCGTACTCGCTGTTGGTGTGCAGGTCAGTGGTCTAGTTCTCCACATCTCCCGCCCACTCCCTGAGGGCAGGTTTGCATATACACCACACCCGTCCGGCACATGCATCGCAGGCCATGTGACCACGAAAAATATAATAGATCGACAACGTCACATCCTTTATTGCCAGTGCTGACTAGATGCCGGACGCTCCACGTGTCTCAACCATAAAGAGTCTTTCAAAACTTCCGCAGAAGGTTACTCGCACCCTAATCTGTATAGCCCTCGGGATTACCACCCCCTTGGCGCGGACTTCAGATGCACAGGTTTAGTGCAACCCGAAGCTCATATGGCCATCAGGGGCCTACCACCACGTGGCACGAACTTAACTTCCACAGGCTTAGCGGCCCCAAAAGCTGATGTGGTCTCAGCCATTGATGACTCAGCGACATGTGTGAGATCTGCCGGGCCGTGGAGAAGATGATGTGGTCTCCGCCATTAATGACTCAGCAACATCTGTGCGATCCGCCAAGCACCTGATGTGGTCTCCGCCATTCATGACTCAGCGACATATCTGGGATGCGTGGAGTTTTAACGGGCACGTGGAGTGCCCACTGCTGCACACTTCGGTGGCACCAGGTCATTTTTTGCTCATGGATGCGCAGGGGCGTCAGTGTCTCTCTCTCTCTCTCTCTTTCTCCCCCCCTCTCTCTCTCCCGCTCTTCCTTATATCTCTCTCTTCTTCCCCCTTTCTCACTCCCTTTCTTTCCTTCCGTCTCTTTTTCTCTCTGGCTTTTTTTTCCTTCTCTTTTTCTCTATGTCTCTCTCCTTTGATATGCGCATTACACACGTCCTTATTTTGTGCTTTATTTTCCAGGCTCTGTCGTCCACATCCATGGTCCCCACAGCAGTGTTCCACCTTATTATTTATTATTTTTTTCATAAATGTTGTTTATTACTTTATCGTTGATATATGTTAATAAAGAAATAAAGTTTGAAGAAAAAAATTAATAACGTTTCTGGTTGTTTTCTTAACTGCTGTGTAACTCTTTTTTGTTCTTATTACTGTTATTTGATGAAGTCCACTATGGTCTTAAATTTTGGAGGACTTATCGCGGGAATACAGGTGATGTCTGCAGTTTCCACCAACTTCTGAATAGTGTGTTAGATTTATCTCAACTTTACTTCCATTAAAGTGCTCATAATGAAATGTAGACTAGCCGTTCTCGTGCAAAAAGACACGAAGTGCACCTTTGCGATTTCTTCTAAATACTAAAATCCTGTATTGAATTGCACTGACGTAGTGGCTGCACTCACAGTGTACACACAAAATCATTTACGAAACCTCATTGTAATTATATTGATTGGGAATCGGGTGTCAGGTGCTGGATCTTGACGACATACACTGCCCAGTTCGTATATTGTCCTGCACAGGCAAAAAATCACATCACAACTTTCACACCAACTGCAATGCGAAACAAATTCCGGTGATAAGCCACGTTAGCACCTGGGATTTTACTTCTGCTTTCTGATGGTGTGAAGCAGGACGACTACCTGCACCATGAAAGAGAACACAGCCAAGAGCCACACCAGAACACCCACAGGTGCCATAGAATAAATGATACAGGGATACCCATGTGGGCCACAAGACTCTTCGGAACAACTCCTGGACCGCCAACGCCCCCCAAGCCCACATCTGAGCAAGTGTGTCCCTCTGGTCATTGTGTTAGCATGATAGGCACCAGCCCTGAAACATCACAGTGTGCTATCACCTCAGCGTTGGCAGTTAACCTGGACATGTAGCTACGCACGCATCCTCCTGCATGCACAACCAGTGTGTGCTGGTCCGGAGTACACAGGTCAGCACAGGGGTGTGCCTATCCGACAACGGGAACGGGGTGTCTCGGACATCTCCGTGTACAGAAAGTGCGGTAAGTTCTGGTGTGGCCTGCCACAAGCGCCGCATCAGTCGATGTTGTAAAGTGGCATGCACCACCTCCAAACGGCACTGTGATGGTGTAGTTGGAATGCAGCAGCACATGCGCAAATAGGCATTACAATGGTGTGCCGTACAAGTGCACGAGATACAACACGGCACCGTACAAAAGTGTGGGAGCTCGTAGGAGGGAGGAGCAGCTGTTTGCAACGTAACAGACAGTGAAAACGTGCTGGGCATCTCATCCACGATGACCACGGTCGCAGACATCCCACAACACCAACGACCCGCCTTTGTACACATCCTCTATGAATGCAGCGTTGTTTTCACTTTTATGCTCGTTCACTGGTGTGATGTTGGCGAGTTGTGTGACCTGTGCTCCTTGTTGGTGTATTTCATTTTGGCCATTGTTTGTCTATACTTGTGCACAACTTAATTGTGCATGTCTGCCATTCTGCCCATCTTCCCCCGTCCCCCCACTCCCTGCTTCTTCCTCCTCCTGGTGCTGTTCTGTCTATAATTTTGTTGCTCCACACATAAATACATGTAAAGAACAAATTAGAATAGTTCCTTGATTCTTTTAGGTTTCAAAACTTTTCTCTCTTGGTTTCTTTTTAATTTTCCATATAAACAGTTTATTTTAATATTCAACCACACATAGAAGTCAGAAGTGCAACGTATTCTATCAACACACTTTCTAGAACATTCTACACCACGTGCAGGTTAAAAGTTCATCAATCTTTTTTAACATAACTATCTTTTGTTGCCACATTATCTTGAACATTTAACGGCACGTGCAGGTTAAAATTTCACGATTGTTTTAAGTTCGAACAGTGCCTTCCAAATGCAAGTAGCAGGTGTGGTTGAGTTGACAACTTTTAGCCTATGATATGTACTCCACGTTGAAACTGCTTCTACGTTAACCAATCACAAAGATGCTTTTCCACAAAACGAATGTGCACCCTACTTTTAAAAAAGAAGAGGAAGGCGGGGCCGGCATCTGCCCCGCCGCCATTATGGCGGTCGGCCGTGCCCCCGTCTCTAGCCAGTCCCGTGGCCCCCGCATTGGTCAGGGGGCCGTGCCCCGAAGGTGATTGGATCACTTCCGGGTCATGGTAGGCTCCTCCACGCCCCGGAAGTGATTCAATCGCTTCCGGGGCGCGGGTGACCCTTTGGCAAGAACCAGTTCCAGCTGGTAATTGGGTAATCCCCTTTAAAGCCAGGGTGAGCGCGAAGTGCGTTCTCTGTGCACTCCGCTCCCCTCGGCAGCACACCCGTCGCGTGTGCCTCCTCCCTCGGGAGGACCTTAACCTTTTTTCTTTGCTTCTTTACAGCGTCGCTGCTCCAGTGCTGGAATGTGGGATCGACGATGCAGGAAAGCGCGAAAGGTCTCATCGGCGTGTGCACCCTCCATCGGGAGGTTTTCCTGTAATCTTCTTCTTTATTGTCCAGCAGAGCGCCGGAATCGAAGCGTCAGGAGGCTGAGGAAAGCGAACGCGTCCAAAAGCGCAAGCATCAGGGTGCGAGGCAAGGCGGAGATCGTAGCAGCAATACGGACGTCGGGGCAGCGTTTGGAGATCTCGGTGGCGTGAGCCATTTCCTGGTCGGTGCTGGGTGGATGGTGGAAGCGTCGACGTGACGTTGGCGAGCCAGCTCTTCGTGGTGTGGCCGTCGTGAGCGCACATCGCAGCAGTGCTGGAAGTCGGAGGAAGTCGTTATTGTTCTGGAGGAAGAGAGGAGCGCAGCCTTGGAGGAGTCCGGCGCAGCGTTAGGAAGCAGGGGGCGAGCAGTGGAGTGTACTTGCGGTACACAGAGGTGAAGGGAGAGGGGCCTTTTTATTGTTGCACGGAGCAGTCGCGGGTGGGGGCTGTGTAATTATGTTGGTTTCTAGTCGAGTAAGGTGGGGAAACTGTACCTGATGACCCTCATGCCTTCGGTCCCTGCGGCTGCCCGGGGCACATAATTGGAGAACGCGTGGGAAGGAATAGAGCGCGCTAATTACAGTCGGCCCCTTCCCAATCCCCCCCCCCCACCCCCCCCCTCTCTAAATATCTGGTGCGCACATTTTGGGGAAAGGAAAAATGAGAGAAGTTTCGGACGCTCCTTCCCGAATTTAGTCAGTATTAATCCATAGCGCTGGTTAAGGAATAGGCTGCCTATGGGTACAGAGAGTAGCTAGTCTGGCAGTAGGGGTATTTCCCTTACACTAGTGTACACCAAATGTTCGATGTATGGCAGTGTTTGGTCGGTGTTTAAGTACCAAGGCTATTGGCGCAGTATTGTACCCATTTTTGCTAAGGAAGCCACAGTCCCTCAATTTTCTATACAATGCTTTACGTATTTGGTGCGCTTTTAAGCTAGTGGCTGACCTTGGGCACTATATTGGGGGTACCATGTTGGGCCCGGGCCAGCTACTGGTGCCGAATTGGGTGCTTTTCACATAGTGGTTGGTCTGAGCGTTGGATTGGTGATTTGTTTAAGGCACTGGCTGCTCTTGGCGCCATGTGCTCACTGTTAAAACGCAGTTATTCAAGGCGCTACACTACTCTTGCCAGCAGGCGCAATGCTCAAGGAACACAAGATACATACGCTTTTCATTAGATGCCTAAGAATTCTTAGGGAGGATTCTGCCCTGTTTATCTTCAATATCCTTCCCTTCCACCTTCACTAACAGACAGTACGGATAGGCCTTGTGAGACAGCAGGTATAGTCTGAGGATGTAGAAACTGGAGAAAGAAGGGCTGATGGTTGTCGCCTGTGGGCAGGTGCTATATGTTGTTGCTTCTTTGTTCTGTTTGGCGGGCGATCGTGCTGAACATGTTATTCTTCGGTTTCTGGAATTTAGTGTAGCTTTAGCGAGTGCGAATGCAGGACTGCCTCAGGAAGCAAACTAGGCTCGGTCAGCGCATGCAATTAGATACATTGATCTCGGTTAGTCAACATAACTCTCAGTTTTGAATTCCGGTACCAGCAGCATATACTATGCTGCAGTTGCTGAGAAATATGTTGTGCTCATGTTGCAGGTTTTGTGTTTGAGTAAATTGAAATTGACCATGCTATGTGCGTTAAATTAACTCGCAATCTGCAGAAACACTTTTTGCATGCGTGCTGGTGATCTTTGTAAAGCTTGGCAGGTAAAATGCATCTGTAAATTAGATGTCTGCATTCATTGATAGATTTCTACGAAATCAGAACTTAGCAAAGTTCTAAGTAAAGTGATTATTTAACGTCAGCAGAATGTATTTGGAGGCGCTGGGGGATGGGAGAGATGTCCCTTTAACGATGCAGTACCAGCCTCAGTGTTTAGTGCTTGGCCTGCGGGCTGGGAAGTGGCCATGATTTGCATGTGTTAACACGGCGTGATTGATACTTAACGTAGCCGGGAAGGAAACCTTGTGTTGTTCATGTTGTGCTTTTCTCTCCGGGTTTGTGCTTAGGTAAAGGGAAGGTTTAATCGCATCATTGTAATAAGGATTACTTTAGAGGGGTAACTATTCAATTGAAGTATCGCTGTAGGGTATCCTATCTGAATATGCATCAGACATCAGTTCTCTGTGTTTCAACCCCTTCATGCAGGCTAAGGCGATATACATCAGTCCTCTGTTATCTATTTTTCAAGCCATTCATTCCTACAGCACGGATGGTGACCAACCCACTTGCAAACCATAAACCATTTCGGAGCTGCTCTGCAAGGGTGGCCATACAATTAATAGCTGGTGCTTTCACTATTAATTATGGGAGTTGCGGGGGGAATACCAATACTGACGAACGCTCTCCCGTCTCCTTACATAAGTGGAGTTATAGGGGTTTAGTAGGTTGCAGAGCTTGTAGGGTAGGGTCGACTACAGCGCAATAAGCACATTGGTGGCCCCAGATGCCATTGTAAGAAGAATTTCGAGCTGCTTATGAGTGTAGCTCTTCAATTGAAGGAAAGCCTGATGTTAATATTTTAAACGCGTAAAGAGCGGCAACTGGTGGGGTAAGAGAAACGTCCAGTCTTATATAAGTACTTACCTACACCTACTTCCTACATGAGTAAACAGTCTTTCGAATACTGTTAATGCACCTACGTATTCGCATGCATCACATAGTGGAAAGAAGGTTTTTTACCTGGTTTGCCACAAGTGTCTTTTCTAGGGTCCATCGTTCCTCATATAATTGACCTGGCTCTATGCTAAGTGCTCCCACTTTAAATACCAATTACATTGGTGCGGCGGGTACAACAAAGGGTGCCATAAGTGTTCTAAATTGAAGAGTGGGCCCCGGTGGGTTAGGGGACGATAGTGGCCTGTGTTTAACCTCAGGGCCACAGTTTCAGATCCCTATGGGTCCATCCAGCCTTGTCTCAGACAGAGATGGATAAAATGAGTACCATTGAGTTGGGTAGCAATAACCGTCTCTGATTCAGCAACAAGAGATCTTGGACCTTTGCAAATACATGTTAGCTTACGTAACATTTGGGCACCAGAGTGGCAGCGGCATACGTGCACTTGTTTCTATGCAGGAGTTACTTAGATACTCGCCATGAGGCAATTTAATGGTAAGACTGTGCATGCAAGCTACATATTACATAGGCAACAATTTTATATGGTTGATCAAGTGAGGCAGCCACGACTAAAACTAACGCCGCCTGGTGCTAGAAGCCCACGTTCAGCCAGCGATCACACTTCCTACCTCTGTGAAACTCTCCGGTCGGTGCCTTAGCTGTATCCCATGGGTTTACAAAAACAGTGATAGGATTAGATCCATCACTTTATCATATTACTGTTATGTTTCGGAGAGAATGCGTTTTGACGCCAATACTGGAATACGCTCAGATGCTGGCATTCCATGAGCTGTAGTCATACAAGAAACTTTAGTTGAGCACGACCTTTAATACAACTGGTGCTATGCTAAGCAATCTCAGCGGTCAGGCTACTGTTTATGCACTTGCGGCTATGCTAGGCCTCATCGAAAAGTATGATGTCAGGGTACTGCACAGTGTGTTATTTTCTGAATAGAAAACTAGGAGCAAAAGTTTGGCGCTCTCATGATGGTTTGTGACAACATGCATGAAAAAGTGTCCTTGGGCCGCGTCGCAGGGAAGGCAAGTAGGGATTCGGCATGGTTAGGTTACAATTGAGTCTGGGCCCCCTTTACTAAAATGCGAGTGAGAGATGTCGCCACATAGCATGTAATATCAGTATGTCCCATGCCTTGCTGTCACGCAGAATTGAGTACTTAGGCACGCGTGTGCGGTTACACATACACGTAGGGGGCGGCCGAAAAGCTCCCAGACACCCATTGCAACGACACCTATAATTTAGAAACCCGTTAGGTCACAAGGAGGGTGCAGCAATATATGCTGTTGGTTGTCACATGGTACTGGTGCACCCATGTGCTCTACCTGTAGGTATGTATACTGCCAGGTTAGGGTGTCATACAATAGCTCTGCACCCAGGTGCCAGCACATTGGTTCATGGGATATCGGTGTTGTGCCACTCGCTACCGGTCCGCCCTATGTACCTGATCACGCATTAGAGGCCTATGGTTTGTCACGCGGGATCTCTGCACTTGGTTCTCTGCGATGCACTGTACCTACCGCTCATGGCCTGTGCATGTGTGTGCAATTATAGTGCGTTGGGTGCATATGATATCTTGCATTTCGTTTTGTGTCACACATACTATTACGCTGTGTCTTTGACCCAAAGATAGAAAACACTAATCGTCTGTTTTGATTCTCATTTATGTATGGCTGGATCCATGACTGTTGCATGGGAGGCGCTCCACACCACGAGGTCTGCAAGATGTGGGCAGGCAAGGGGACCGGTGAGTCCAGGACGGCAATGGTAAGCAACGGAGTCAAGGCTGTTCGGCGATCAAAGGAAAAGCTCAAGAGTTCCCTCGGCCTGTCACGCAGGAAGAGACAGCGACACCTCACCAAGAAGAAGACACATCCGCGATGAAAGTCAATTCTCTGGACGCCAAGTTGGAGCGTCATGCGTGTATCTGCGGTCATTCGCATGTCTCCTGTCTAAGTAACTTTTATTGCAAGAAATGGGGCAGCGCGCGCGATGCGGTTAGACTGCAGGGTCTCCTTTTTTGGAGCACGGGGGGTGACGTTTCGACAAGTTCAGGGAGCGGAGAGGTCACACGCTTGCTTCCATTGACACCCCCCCCCCCCGATGCTATCATGTCACATCTTGGTGGTAACAACTTGGTGCACCTAAATAGAAGGATCCTGAGTGGATCCGTGCTGTTAGAGTCAGCATGGGTGGCCAGGCGCTGCTGCCTAGGTGTGGTTATTGTGCGGTTGCACATGCTGCCAAAGGGTTCAGTGGCAGGGAGGGGAATCAGTGAGGGCTCGCAGTCACTCGGTTCAGAGGATCAATAGTAAAATAGACAGGTTGTTTAGGACTCCCCAGATTAAGAGTTATTGCTCATGGGTGCATAAAAGGGGATGTCTGCTACTTGCGGGTTCACCTCTCTAGGTGGGGGAACGAGATATTCCTGGGCGACATTTTAGCCTAGCTGGACCAATTTTCAAAGGTGAGTATGACCTTGGGTTTTGGGGGGAGAACTGATAGTCGGTCAACTATGCAGGCCTGTGCGGTAAGGTCATCAGTGGGACAGACTAAATTTACTAATCTTTTTGGGGCGCCTTATTAAGTGGGGCGCCCAGAGGGGAGGGACATGTGGCTCTCACCAGACTCCAGGGGCAGTTACAACCGGTTGGTTGCAACGGGGCGGGGATAAAGGGGGGTTACGCTTTCCATTGGCTGGTTGGCCACCCCGCCGCGGGCGTAAGTAAGCTGCGCTGTCTGCATGGCCCCTTTATGGAGTAAGTCTTGAACGTATGGGGGTTGCCTGGAAGGAACTACTTCCGGGTCAGCTGGGCCCCCTGCGCATGCGCACCCTGGTTGGGGGGCGCGGGACAAATATGGAGTAAGTCTTGAACGTATGGGGGTTGCCTGGAGGGAAGTGCTTCCGGATCAGCTGGGCCCCCTGCGCATGCGCACTCTGGTTAGGGTGCGCGGGACAATTTGGATTAAAGGGGGAGGGGCCAGCGTTTTGACCTTGCCGTAGGCCCAAAGGAATACGCAGAAATGTGATCAGCAATATGCTTAGACTAGGATAGGAACATTATGTATTAGAGTCTTGTTCAAGCTAGGAATGAATCAAATGTACCGAATCCTGTCTTGTCATTTCTGCGTAATTATATATTTGTTTGCAAATATGTGTGTTTGTTAATAAATACGATCGGGGGTCGACGACCCCCTATTCCAAACAAATGTCTAAATTGGCTTCTGTCACAGCAGAGGGGAGGAGGGGGCGGTAGGCCGTACTCGACCATATGCTTTTCGTCTCCCAATCACCTATCGTTTTGTAAGGCAATAAAAAGTAGTTCCCCATCTTTAAACATATCTCTTATTCTACCAAAGAACTGCATGAGCTACAGACATCTTTCCATACCTTCAAAATGCTAATGTGGATCGTAGGACATAGCTATATTTTCTGGTGCAAGAGGTATGCAGAACAGAGACGTATTGACTTAGACCTAGGTTTACAAAATGTGGACAATAAATGGTTTGCACAGTGAGGATTGAAGTGGCACCAATTGTTGCCTTTGGTTAAAACCTGTTTGCATCTCCAACACCCTGACCTCATCATTGTGCACTGTGGCGGAAACGACCTAGGCACATTGACTGGGGTAGCTTTGGAAATGCTTAAGAAGGACACCTTTGGACAATTGATGTTACTTTTCCCTCAAACTGTCTTTGTATATTCCAATATATACCAAAGACAGAAGTGGAAATGGTCAAAAAATGTTGTCCTCAGATTTAAAAATCTAGGAAGAAACTCAACAAAGCTGTATCTGCATACCTCAGAGCCACAAAATGGGGTTCATCTACAACAACAACATACGTTTTGATATGGCTGATATCTACAGAAGTGATGGAGTACACTTCACAGATCACGGAAAGCGAGTTTTCCTGAATAACTTGAAGCTGTGCATCCGCACTTATATGTAGCTCCAACTAATCAACACAAGGGCTCTTTTTAGAGCCACCCTATAACTGACAACTTAGGCCCGCTATTTGAGGACCAGGTAACAGCAACTCCCGCACCCTCGTCAAAATGTATTCTCCACACAGCTGTGAGGCAGCGGCCAGACCATCTGACTTTGCAGCACAGAGCTCTCGCTTTGATCACCACCTCTACTCTCCCATAGGAGTGAGTAGTTTGCGCTTTACAAATACCATATTGATTTACCTTTACACTCCCTGTACAACACCACCTAAGCACCATATACAAGTTGGACAAGTGTGGCACAGCGCCCAGAGCACATGAGTTCACAGCATAGCAAACACAGGCTCACGGTTTCATACCTGAGTCCAGCAGCAGCACAATTTAGCAGCATGACACTCTAGGCAATACCTCACTTAATTTCCGTACCCAGCACTTTCAGACCAGTAGGGGTCAGTAGTTCACCGGCTTTACCCAGAGTCCGTCAGCAGCTCAGCTTACGGCCCCAGCGCAATCAGACCCGTAGGAGTGATTAGTTTGCACTTTAGAAATACCGAATTGATTTGATACGCGCAAATTTACCTTCGCACTCCCTGTACAACACCCCCTAAGCACCATACACACGTTACAATGTTCGAAACAAAAGTTCCTCCGAGTAGGTATAACTACATACTGACACTACTTGAACAGATGTGGCACAGCGGCCAGAGCACATGACTTCACAGCATATGACACACAGTTTGGGCTCACGCTTTCATCCCCGGGTCTTGCAGCAGCTCAGCTTAGCAGCAGGAGACTCTACACACTACCTCACATATTTTCCGTACCCCTGAACTTTCGGACCAGTACGGGTCAGTAGTTCGTCCTAGTAGTTATAAACACATGCTGACACTACTTCCACAGCTGTACTGCAGCGGCCACGGCACATGACTTCACAGCATAAGACACACAATTTAAACTCACGCTCTAATCCCCGAGTCCCGCACCACCTCACCTTAGCAGCATTACACTCTAGGCAATACCTCACTTAATTTTCGTAGCCTAGTACTTTCACACCAGTAGGTATGATTAGTTCACTTCGCACCCCCTTTATAGCACACCCTAAACACCCCACAGAGGTTACGGTGCTCCTACCCTCCTATTTCCCACTTTTTTCCCCCTTTTTCCCCCTTACTCGCTTCAACAGAAAAACAAAATGGTGGCCAACACTTCCTCCTTCCATGAGACTCTAGACAATACCGCACATATTTTCCATACCCAGGACTTTCACACCACTACGGGTCAGTAGTTCATCCTAGTAGGTATAAACACATGCTGACACGGTCAGGGCACATGACTTCACAGCATAAGACATACAGTGTGGGCTCACGCTTTAATCCTCGAGTCGCGCACAAGCTCACCTTAGAAACATCACACACTAGCCAATACCTCACTTAATTTTCGTAGCCTAGAACTTTCACACTGGTAGGTATGATAAGTTCACTTCGCACCCCTCTATAGCACACCCTAAACACCCCACAAGGTTACAGTGCTCCTACCCTCCTCTTTCCCACATTTTTCGCCCTTTTCCCCCCTTACTCGCTTCAACAGAATCACAAAATGGTGACCAACACTTCCTAGTTGCAAACGCTCGCAGCGCTTGCAGCCAATCAACAGCAAACTCATACTCGTAACGCCTCAGCCAATCAGATGGCAAAATTCCCAAATATCGATATCTGTAAATTTCGATATTTCTCAAAAACTACTGAACGTATTTACACCAAATAAACAAACGCGTGCTTTCTAGACCAAGACCCTTCTCCCTGCCAAATTTGGGGTAATTCCGTTCACCTGTTCGACCTGTAGCCTTGTCTAAAGTTTCCTATGGAAATTAACATTGAAAAAACACGTTTTGGGACCCCACTTTTTTCTCGGCCCCCCCTTGGGCAACAAAGAATTCGTTTTGAAAATTTCAAGAAGATTCATCAATCGGCGCCAACGTTATTGCGAATAGAATGTTGCCATTTTCCTATAGTAACTAGGTCCTAGTTACGTGAAATTTGGCAGAGAGGTAGCCATAAGGTCAAGGAAGTGCCTTTTGCAGGTCTGGTGTAAATCTGTTCAGTATTTCCTGAGAAAATAGCATTGAAAAGCATATCAATATCTATACGCGCGCACCGTGCACGCACGGTGCGCGCACCCTGCCGTGCGCGAGCGCAATTCTGATTGGTTGTTAGATGTCAGTAAACATTTGAATCGGTCGAAACCAGGAAGTGTCGGCCACCATTTTGTCCCTCGCAGTCTGAGGGGGTGAAAAAAAAAGGTGGAGAACGTGAAAAGGGGGCAGAGTGGACAGTTCCTGACCCCCTAGCCTTGGTCAGGGGGTCACAGAAGGACCCCCAAGGGCGAAAAAAACAATTTTTTTTTAATCGCGAGGTGCGCGGACGGTGCGCGCAAGGCGAACCGTGGGTGCTCGGTCCGCGAAGCGCACCGAGCGCCCACAGCACGCGCACGGTGCGTGAAGCGTACCGTGCGCGCACGGTGAAAAACCTGAAAAAAAAAAATACATAACTTAGCATTTAAAAAACCGTACAAATTCACTGAAAAAACCATAGGTTTCACACACGTTATAGTTACGAATTAGCATTTAAAAAACCTTGCAAATTCACTTAAAAAACCATAGGTTTCACACATGTTATAGTTAGCTGGACATTTCACTCGTAAAAAACCAATGAAATTCCCCCGTTATAGTTAATGCAGGCAACTATAACTCACGCGACCGCAATCCTCTGCTGATGACGTCAGATATTACATCACTGATGACATATGTGTCTTTATGAAAAATAAATATTTGTAATATATGTATAGCTAAAGATTAATGGAAGAAGACATGGGTAAATAAGTGTCTAAATACAGTGATGTAATATCTGACGTCATCAGCAGAGGATTGCGGTCGCGTGAGTTATAGTTGCCTGCACTAACTATAACGGGGGAATTTCATTGGTTTTTTATCAGTAAAATGTCCAGCTAACTATAACATGTGTGAAACCTATGGTTTTTTCAGTGAATTTGCAAGGTTTTTTAAATGCTAATTCCTAACTATAACGTGTGTGAAACCTATGTTTTTTTCAGTGAATTTGTACGTTTTTTTAAATGCTAAGTTACTTTACGCCATTCGTGGCGTGCGCGCCCAGTTAACGCAGTTCGTTCCGTGCGCGCACAGTGAGCACGCGGTGCGCTTCGCGCACCGCGCGCCCACTTTACGCAGTTAGTGCCGTGCACGCACGGTGGTCACGCGGTGCGCGCAGCGCACCGCGTGCCCACGTTACGTGGGATGGGCCATGTACGCACGATGCGCTTCGCGCACCGTGCGCACATGGAGGACATATTATGCGCATCGTTGTGAAAGGTAATCTTTTATATTTTCATTTATATACCCTATGCCATGCACAAATGGTGCCCTTAGCGCACCCTTTGCACACGGGGTGGGGATAGTGTGGATAGTTTTTTTTTTTTTATTAATTTTTACCGTAGGCGTACGGTAAGCGTAATCGGCGATTTTTCGAAAAAAAATAAAATTGAATTTTTGGCCTTGGGGGTTCTTTGGGGACACCTTCATCAATGCTAGGTGGTTAGGAACTAAATACACTGCCCCTTTAGATGTTTTTTGCCTTTGTTTTTGCTGCCCCACTCAGAGTGCGAGAGAGAAAATGGCGGCCGCCGCTTCCTGGTTTCGACCGATTCGAATGTTTACTTAGATCTAACAGCCAATCAGAATCGCGCTCGCGCATGGCACCGTACGCGTACGGTAAGCTTACCGTAAGCGCACGGTAAGCGCACCGTAAGCTGCCACAGATATATATATTGATTTAAATGCTATTTTCTCAGGACCTACTGAACATATTTACACCAGACCTGCAACAGACACATCTCTGACCTGAGGACTACCTCTCTGCCAAATTTCAAGTAATTCTGTTCAGCCGTTCGGGCTGTAGCTCGGACTAAAGGTCCTATGGGAAAATGCATGGGGAAAACGCGTTTTGCAACCCCCTTTTTTCTCAGCCCCCGCTTGACGAATCCCCCCGAGACTTTCAGGGTAGGAGCGGAGCATAGCGCCCCACCTATTTTGAATATTTCGCGAGGATTCGTCGACCGGCGCCAAAGTTATTCCAAATAGAATGTTGCGCATTTCCTATGGAAACAGGGTCCTAACTATAACTATCTACTGGCGACTGCCAGTAGATAGTATAAATATATATATATATATATATATATATATATATATATATATATATATATATATATATATATATATATGGGTCCGTGACTCTCTTTCCAATGAAGAAGGAAGCATGAGGGAGTTGTTTTGCTGATATATATATATATATACACACACATATATACATATTCACTGAAAAAACCATAGGTTTCACACACGTTATAGTTAGGAATTAGCATTTAAAAAACCTTGCAAATTCACTGAAAAAACCATAGGTTTCACACATGTTATAGTTAGCTGGACATTTTACTGATAAAAAACCAATGAAATTCCCCCGTTATAGTTAGTGCAGGCAACTATAACTCACGCGACCGCAATCCTCTGCTGATGCTAATACTGTATTTAGACACTTATTTGCCCATGTCTTCTTCCATTAAATTTTAGCTATATATATATTACAAATATTTTTTTTTCATAAAGACACATATGTCATCAGCAGAGGATTGCGGTCGCGTGAGTTATAGTTGCCTGCACTAACTATAACGGGGGAATTTCATTGGTTTTTTAATCAGTAAAATGTCCAGCTAACTATAACATGTGTGAAACCTATGGTTTTTTCAGTGAATTTGCAAGGTTTTTTAAATGCTAATTCCTAACTATAACGTGTGTGAAACCTATGTTTTTTTCAGTGAATTTGTACGTTTTTTTAAATGCTAAGTTACTTTACGCCATTCGTGGCGTGCGCGCCCAGTTAACGCAGTTCGTTCCGTGCGCGCACAGTGAGCACGCGGTGCGCTTCGCGCACCGCGAGCCCACTTTACGCAGTTAGTGCCGTGCACGCACGGTGGTCACGCGGTGCGCGCAGCGCACCGCGTGCCCACGTTACGTGGGATGGGCCATGTACGCACGATGCGCTTCGCGCACCGTGCGCACATGGAGGACATATTATGCGCATCGTTGTGAAAGGTAATCTTTTATATTTTCATTTATATACCCTATGCCATGCACAAATGGTGCCCTTAGCGCACCCTTTGCACACGGGGTGGGGATAGTGTGGATAGTTTTTTTTTTTTTATTAATTTTTACCGTAGGCGTACGGTAAGCGTAATCGGCGATTTTTCGAAAAAAAATAAAATTGAATTTTTGGCCTTGGGGGTTCTTTGGGGACACCTTCATCAATGCTAGGTGGTTAGGAACTAAATACACTGCCCCTTTAGATGTTTTTTGCCTTTGTTTTTGCTGCCCCACTCAGAGTGCGAGAGAGAAAATGGCGGCCGCCGCTTCCTGGTTTCGACCGATTCGAATGTTTACTTAGATCTAACAGCCAATCAGAATCGCGCTCGCGCATGGCACCGTACGCGTACGGTAAGCTTACCGTAAGCGCACGGTAAGCGCACCGTAAGCTGCCACAGATATATATATTGATTTAAATGCTATTTTCTCAGGATCTACTGAACAGATTTACACCAAACCTACAAAAGGCACTTCCTTGACCTGAGGACTACCTCTCTGCCAAATTTCAAGTAACTCTGTTCAGCCGTTCGGGCTGTAGCTGTGTCTAAAGGTCCTATGGAAAAATGCATGGGAAAAACGCGTTTTGGGACCCCCCTTTTTTCTCAGCCCCCGCTTGACGAATCCCCCCGAGACTTTCAGGGTAGGAGCGGAGCATAGCGCCCCACCTATTTTGAATATTTCGCGAGGATTCGTCGACCGGCGCCAAAGTTATTCCAAATAGAATGTTGCGCATTTCCTATGGAAACAGGGTCCTAACTATAACTATCTACTGGCGACCGCCAGTAGATAGTATAAATATATATATATATATATATATATATATATATATATATATATATATATGGGTCCGTGACTCTCTTTCCAATGAAGAAGGAAGCATGAGGGAGTTGTTTTGCTGATATATATATATATACACACACATATATACATATTCACTGAAAAAACCATAGGTTTCACACATGTTATAGTTAGCGGAAATTTTACTGATAAAAAACCAATGAAATTCCCCCGTTATAGTTAGTGCAGGAAACTATAACTCACGCGACCGCAATCCTCTGCTGATGCTAATACTGTATTTAGACACTTATTTGCCCATGTCTTCTTCCATAAATTTTTAGCTATACATATATTACAAATATTTTTTTTTCATAAAGACACATATGTCATCAGCAGAAGATTGCGGTCGCGTGAGTTATAGTTTCCTGCACTAACTATAACGGGGGAATTTCATTGGTTTTTTATCAGTAAAATTTCCGCTAACTATAACATGTGTGAAACCTATGGTTTTTTCAGTGAATTTGCAAGGTTTTTTAAATGCTAATTCCTAACTATAACGTGTGTGAAACCTATGGTTTTTTCAGTGAATTTGTACGTTTTTTTAAATGCTAAGTTACTTCACGCCATTCGTGGCGTGCGCGTCCACTTAACGCAGTTCGTTCCGTGCGCGCACGGTGCGCTTCGCGCACCGTGCGCGCACAGTGAGCACGCGGTGCGCTTCACGCACCGCGCGCCCACTTTACGCAGTTAGTGCCGTGCACGCACGGTGGGCACGCGGTGCGCTACGCGCACCGCGTGCTCACGTTACGCTAGATGGGCCATGTACGCACGATGCGCTTCGCGCACCGTGCGCACATGGAGGACATATTATGCGCTTCCTTGTGATAGGTAATCTGTTGAAATTTTTTGGGGAAATGCTGTGCTCTTATATGCCATGCACAAATGGTGGCATTCGGCCACCATTTGCACACGGGGTGGAGAGAGTGGGTTTTTTTTATTTTATTAATTATTTACCGTACGCGTACGGTAAGCGTACGGTAAGCGTAATCGGCGAAATTTTCGAAAAATAAAAAATTACCGTTTTTTGCCTTGGGGGATCTTTGAAGACTCAACTAACATGGTTATGTGCATGGGCGCTGTCTAAACAGCCCCTTTATATATTTTTGGCATTTGTTTATCAGCTCCCCCCTCAGAGTGCGAGAGAGAAAATGGCGGCCGCCGCTTCCTGGTTTCGACCGATTCGAATGTTTACTAAGATCTAAGGGCCAATCAGAATCGCGCTCGCGCACGCCACCGTACGCGTACGGTAAGCGCACCGTAAGCGCACCGTAAGCTGGCTCAGATATATATATTGATTTAAAGGCTATTTTCTCAGAATCTACTGAACAGATTTACACCAAACCTACAAAAGGCACTTCCTTGACCTGAGGACTACCTCTCTGCCAAATTTCAAGTAATTCTGTTCAGCCGTTCGGGCTGTAGCTGTGTCTAAAGGTCCTATGGAAAAATGCATGGGAAAAACGCGTTTTGGGACCCCCCTTTTATCTCAGCCCCCGCTTGACGAATCCCTTCGAGACTTTCAGGGTAGGAGCGGAGCGTAGCGCCCCACCTATTTTGAAAAATTCGCAAGGATTCGTCGACCGGCGCAAAAGTTATTCAAAATAGAATGTTGCGGATTTCCTATGGAAACGTGGTCCTAACTATAACTACCTACTGGCGACCGCCAGTAGGTAATATATATATATATATATATAAATACTCACACACACACATATATACATACATACATATAAATGCTTATCTATCTATCTATCTATAGATGTGTGGGTTTTTTTTCACTTCTGTTAGCGTACTCAGCCTAGGCGATTATTGCTCTATATAAATTCAATTTCAAAGAAAAGGAGCTCCACGGTGAGAGCAAAATCTTCACTTACTTTTCAACACTTTTATGGTGGTCAGACCCAGAGGACCCTCCAACAGCATAAATAGCACCATCTATGACTCCAACGCCAACTCGATTCCTGGGCACACTGAGTGGTGCTCGAGCCATCCACTGTTGCGTCATGGGATTAAAACAGTCCAAAGCATTTGAGTCTGTATTTTCATTTGGAGAGTTATTGCGACCACCCACTGCATAGAAAAGTCCATGAACTACACATGCTCCAAGTCCACTTCGTGGATATGGCATATCAGTGAGTTTTATCCACTCAGCTGTCCTGGGGTTATAAGCTACCATTGAGGCCAATGAATGCTGGAGGAAGCCACCAGCAGCATAGATCCATGGGTTACCACGCAACTTAATACTTGGCAGTGGTTTGTGGAGGGCCATTGCTTGAAAAATCTTTGAGAGATAATCTCTGCAAGAGTTAACTTTGTGAAGAATAGGGCACTGTTGAAGTTGCCTCTTGATAAACTTTGGTGGCAAGGCATGGATTTGAACGGCATTGAAAATAACATGAAGGTATTCCGCTCTGTTGCTCATGTCGAACTGGATCCATTTGAGGCAGGCATTGTATATTTCCGATTCACAGAGTACGATGAGGCTTTCTTGGCTGATCAACTCTATTAGCTCGCAATTTGTCAAGTTCAAAAACTCCTCTTCTTTGATCACCTAGAAATAAGGGAGATTACTTTACTTACAAACTTCAATTTTGTATTTTGGTTGCATAATAAACCAACATACACTCTTCAGTACCAAGGAATGCTATCTGTCACTGAAAGAAACACACCAGTGCATTAACACAGCACTTGTGAACAGATCAATAACACAGATTAATAAAGTAGAAGACAACCCATTGACTTAATAAGTAAATCATTTCAAATTCAATTTTACTGATTGAAGAAATCTGAATGAAGTGACAGAATGGAACAATTCTATGTCCTCAGCAGCTATGGTGTCCGACTCTAGCAGGATGGGTTGTAAAGGCAAAACTTAATTTGCTCAAGGAGTGAAGGAATGAGGATTCCAGGATATGGTTGGCCTTTAATGTTGAGAATGCGCACAAACTTGAGTTTGTGGGTGTTCACAAGCTCTCACCATACATGTAACGAAAGATTTACCTCGGTCAAGGGCACAAGTAAATCCCTTTTTAACAAAGGAAGGGGCATTGTACACCCAAAAAAATGTGCAGGGGAAGAGGTTTCTCTTAGAACAGTCAAATATATTGTGCTGTTGCATAAGGGCATAGGGATATAAGAATTGAAAACTGTATTATGCAAACAATTATACATTGGTGAAATGCCTCTACAAGGATTAAGCCTGGAGACCAGTGATTGTACTGGTTTCTCAGTATACAGTGGGAAACCTTTGTTAATTCCTGAAATGCCTACTACATCTGTGCATACGTAACTGCGCAATGTTCCGATTTTTGATTTATACAGTTTTGTGAACCAGGACCACAGTATCTTGAAATGCATGACTATATCCAAAAAAGACTTCAGTGAACAACAAAAGGGGCCTCTGGTCTTATGACAAGGGTACAATGGACTAAGCATTTATCTACCATACAGTGTGGTATTCATAGATCCTTGTTGAACAATGGGTTAAATGTAATGCATTGGCTATTGGGCCTGCCACAAGCACCCAAGAGAGGTAGAGGATCTGCTTCTCCCTGAGTTACAATTTATGTCAGCGGGGCAGAGCACTCTCGTGTGCAGTGGTGTTGTCTCACTGGCGCAGACTGTAGGATAGCAAAAACACATGAGCTCCATATTTTATATTTTTTGTGAGATGTCCCCACTCACAATATAACTCAAACCTTATAGTGGTTATCACTTTAGGAGCAGCTCTTTTGTGGTTAAGCAGACTGTAGGATGACATTACCATCAATTTTTTGTGTCCCTGCCCTGCTGATGCGATGGAAGGGGTTCCCAGAGAGATTGTATGTGGGCCTGTTGATTAAGAGAGTTACTCGAGTGGTCTGGGAGCTGAGTTGGGAAAAGAAGAGGTGCATTTTCTGAAGAGAATCATAGGATATGTGTCAACCGAATCTGTCCAGATAAGGTAGCAGATGCGTATCCATTACACAATACCATAGCCTTTTATTTCACTGTTCCATCAGCTTCTCTACAGAGATTGTTGGAAAAGGTTGGGAGGAAAAGTTTTGCCTACCAGCCTCCTTTCATTTACTGCTGTGGCTACCATTGTAGGAAAGATTAGTTTGAAGCTTCTCACACAAAACCCATCTCACCATTTGCAAACGTTTACTAGGTCTCGAGCAGGACACCTTTAACTGTTTTCATGAAGCCCCGCCACCAACCAAATCCCATGTAGAGGGTCGGCCCGATATGGACACATTTTGTAACTAGAGCTCACATTCAAAATTGCATACCAGAGTTGCGCAAATTCAGTGGAATGAACTGACTGAAGGAACAACAGAGAAATTATATGATATATGAAAAACATCACTATTTGCCAATAACAGGCTTTCGAAAGCCATACCCTGTTCATCGCAGTCTCTCAGACCCAATCACATTCCATTCATTAAATCCCCCTTCCTGAGATCCAGTCCTGGAGCAAGTGGAGAAAATGGAGCGGCAAGCGCACACTTCATCGAACCTAAGGTCAATCCAAACAATTCTGGACAGCGGCCCAAGAAGGAGGAGGTTGAAAATAGAGGGTCTGTCAGAAGTACAAGAAATAGAAGCCTCTGAACTTATTAGAATCTCTGATATCAATAGCCTCCAGTGGTTTAACTTTGAGTTTAAGAGGGGCAATGCCACCGTTTTTGAGCTTCACAGACTATGGTTATTGATCTGTCTAAATTGTTAAAAAGTCACTGCTACCGAGGCCAGGCTCAGGCCCACTATCCATCAAGCTCATTTCTCTCACACCCTGTCTCTCAGGGGACCTAAGGGGCCCCACAAGAATTGCAGGGGGATGGTGGACTTAAGGTCAGGAGTAGTCCAAACGACACTACTTTGAGTCACAAGTGAGGAGCATTAAGGAGCCTACAAACACGGAAAAAGTGCAACACAAACCCTAAGAGTCTTCAGAAAATAAGAATTACTAGAGTACTGTTTATCCAAACTCCACCAGGAAGACTGCTTTATATTATATGGCCTCAATGCATACTGACTGAGTGGATACAGAATAAAGCCTTGGAGAAAGTCAGAAAAGAGCAGACTTAGATTCCAGTGATTAATTCACTGTCCACTTGGATTAACCCATACCTGGAACTTCTGTATTGTATTCCAAATCTATGAGGCAAATTATTAAGATCTTTGTCCAGCAGGGCTGCCAATATTGGACACATACAAACCACTAAGACCTAGCACAAGAAATTGCACTTGACTCTTCTACCCAAAAACAGATTTTTATCATTGGCTCATATAAAACTTCTTTACTGAAAGAGGTCAGATCAGGGAAAGAACCAGAGCCAGAGATAAAGAACCAGAGCCAAGAGATGAGCAAATCACTAAAACCTTCTGAAGACTGCATCCTGAGTCCAAAAGCCTCAATGAACAAGATTTAATAACTTGGAAATGTAAATAATAGTTAGTGATGCAAGAAACCAAATCACAAAGGTGTCCCAAATCACTTAAGAGAGAAAGCAAGGATGTGCTAGTTAATAATTGCCTACATTGGGTCAAAGCCAAAACGCGACCCTATACTTTTTGGGCTCATGACTTTAGCTCAGAGCTATCTACACTTGCTGTATGGTGGCAAACTGGGACCTGCTGAAAGCCCAGCCACAGAAATGGTGGTTCTTACCTGGAGGAAACTGACCAAGGATATGGGGTGGGGGAATAGATTGACCATTGTGGCAAGAGTCCAGACTCGACAGGTGGTAACTCTGACTGAATTCCAGAGTTGGGACAGTATTGGTATCTCGAACCTTGTGGATGTATGGGATGCAAATGGGATGGTCCCCTCAGCCCACCTACAATCTGAATACCAGATGTCCCATACACAGTGGCTGAAGTATGTTCAACTGAGGACTGCTATAAAAAAAAAGTGCGTACCCCAATGAGGAGACACAAGAAGACGCACCGTTGAAAATTAGACTGTTGGATGTACGAGTCAGGAAAAATTTGATTTTATTAATGTATAGGACCTTAATGAGAAATACATAGATCCCCCTATCTAGGTTATTGGATAAGTGGTCGTGTGACTGTGGCGACTTAGATGAGGAAGACTGGCGAGAGACACTAATATTTCCAGTGGAGGTGGCCATCATGGCAGACTACGTTTAATTCAATGTAAAATTGTATACACGGTATACTACACACACCCTCTACTCCACAGACTAGCCAGGGTTGCAGATGCACACTACCTTAGAGAGTGTGGATAGGATGGCACCTTTTATCACACACTCCAAAGCTGTCCCGTGCTTGTTTTTTTTTTTTTTAAACAGTGAGGGGAGCACTTGAGAAAGCAACCGGTGTACCATTGGACCTTCAACCTAGGCTTGTGCTGTTGAGAGTATGGGGACAGATGGACCACACTCTGTATCATAAACTCATAGTAAATCTAGGTTGCACAGTAGCATAATAAGACATCGCTCAAAAATGGGGCTCAGGGAATATCCCTCAGCATCAAAAATGGGTGAAAGGCATGGACCACTGTAGACTAATAGTTAAGGAAATATACCGGGGAAGGGATTGCCAAAATTTGGGGTGGCTGGTATACTGGACCTAATTAGATGGGGCACTCGGCTAGGCCTTTTACCACAGTTTTATTTTTTTCGGTGAAGGGCAGAGGATGGACCTGGCAGGAATCAATGGTTACTGGACGTTTGAACATGGACAATGTGAAGCGCCGAAATGAACCAGGTTTTGCTTTGTTTTTCTATACAAGGATACATTGGAACCGTGGGGGGGGGGGGGGGTTGGGGGGGGGGAGGAGTTGTGTTATATTATGAGTGTTTTGCTAATCTCAAAATCAAAAAAAATATTTAAAAGTTTGCTACAAGAATCTGGGACCAACAGACAGAATGCATTCTAATTGGGTGTAGTCGTGGTCAAGCAACTTCCAGCATTCCAGAGATTAAGCCAAAACCTTCTACATGCTCATCGACATACTAGTATAAGCTTTAAAGCTACCGTTTTAAAATTGCTTTCAAATTCCTTTTGCCCTTATTCATAATTTATTCCCTTTGTTGATATACAATTATTGTTTTACACATTTGCAGATTGTGGTCATTTACCTAGGTTATTACTTTTTGTTTTTTAACTACCTAAATGGCAACATGATTTATATTCTGATGCACCTATGGCCAGTTGACCAATTGTGTTTAACAATTGAAAACAAGAACATACAATAAGTTTGCTCTTCCTTTTTTGTAACTCAAACATCCATTTACAGGTATGTACATGATCTGCATTGGTTCAACTGTGCGTAATGGGCCAATTGTGCCTTAGTTTCAACACTGTAGAACAGTTCACCTTTCTCCGAGAGCAAAATAGCTTATCTTTTCTATTTATTATCAGTTCAGGATGATCCTTCTAGTTAACACATGCACCTTAACAGATGAAGCAGCATCATGCTGTACATAAACCAAGTAATTCTTGCCAACAAAATATGAACCAAATTGCATTTTTAAAAGGGAAGCGATATTTAAATTTGCATTAGAAAGGTTTACCTCACTGAAATGCATGTTAACATATTCCTTTCCTTTCTTGAACAAGTCCATGCATCCAATCTGCTCGGCAAACTTCAGAATTCCAATGACATTGCTGGCGTCCAGGTGCTTAACAAGAAAGTCACAACAAGCCTTTGTAATATCATCCATCTGGTACCTTGTAGCTGCGAGAAGCACATGCAAAACACACTTTTCGCCAACAGTTATCCTTGACGTGTAGGCAAATTCTATGAGTTTTTGCATCACCCTTGGAGACACGTCTTTAATGGTGATCTCTTCAGCATGGCACTCACGAAAGTCATTTGTAAACATAGCTTTGAAATAAGGACTACAGGAGGCAAGAACAAGTTTATGGATTTGAAAGGTCTCTTCATGGCCACAGTGGTTAACACGTAGACGTGCATCACAAAGTTCATTGTTTTTCCGCAGTTCATCCATTCTTTCAAAAGCCTTGGTGGGATGTTCATCTAGTGTGTAATCCAAGTAGCCTTGACCCTTCATTGAAGGCACGGCTATACCTCGGCACTTGTTTTCATTGGCATACTTTTTCTTTGGACAGATCATCTTCAAAATGTAAAATAAAATGAATTGTGGTAATTCAGGACAATTAAATTGGCAAATGTTTCAGTTTAATTCGACTCCAGCATATTAATTAGAGCAGCACAATTTTCAGAGCATGTCTATCGACACTGGAACATCTTCAGAAGGATGTTGTGACATTCAAGGCAGAACTTACATAACACATAACAGGGTTTCTCAGTACTGTCAAGTAATTATTTAGTTGCTATGTGAGATGCATTTCTTATCTTTCTTCCATTTGCTGGTATCCATTTGCACTTTTCTTATTCAATTCCACTGAATAAACGTCTTCAATGGAGCTCCCATCAGAGTACTGTCAACAGTTCCAAAACAGAAAAGAAATATATTTTACAATGGTCAAATTTGAAATGAAAAATATTGTTAAGAATGCTCTCAATACTTACCAAAGTGTTAGCCATTCTACATCTGTATGCAATGGTCTACTATTCCAATCTGAGCGCGAGCCACTCACACCTGCGAGTGACAGAGAGAAAGAGAATTGCAAAGCCCAAATTAATTGGCTTCATTCAAGTCATCATCCACATTGAGGAGCAAAAGAGGGAAAATTGCAGTCAGGTCGCCCTCCACTCACAAGCAACAATATACTAAATAGACCTGACTGTTTAGGACATATTAAAACGTATTCAAAAGTGGGGGCAGGATACTAATATCTCTACCCAACTGCTGGCTTTAATCAATTGCCAGGGATGATGGCTGGGTCGGTGGTCATCTTTAAATTTAATGGAAGGTAGTCTGTCCGAGTAGTGGAAGTAATGTCCTCCACCACCCTCACGGACTGCACTCAGTCCACCAAAATCTAAATTGGCCCCTAAGTAATGTGACGGGCAGTGCTCAAAATCTTGTGTATAATGAGGATTAAAAGAAACAATAATGACCACTATAAAGATAGGAACCTGGTTGTTGGATTAATTATAAAACTGTCGACATTTCAACCCACATTGTATTGAAAATGAGGATATTTATCAGGACAAGGGATTATTTGAGGTCAATTACGGGAGCCTCTTCACCACAAAAAATTCTGGAACAAAAAAAAAAAGGTCACTCTTAAAGCAACTTATTACCGATTATGTGGTCAAAATTTGCCCTGAGAATCCATTGCTGTATCTAGTGTAAATGTGAGAGAAATAGTCCAATGAAATTCCATTTGCCTGGTCTCATGGCAATTTTTTTCTCAACGCCATCAGCAAATGACAAGCTGCTGTCTGGGAGACATTTCTTATGCTCCAGATCGTGGCCTCATCTCCTGAGCTAGAATCTGGAAGAATTTAATTTTCCCTGGATTTATGCCCAATTTTTGACATTCTGGAACATTAATAACTGCAGAGTAGCTTTCTGTGTGACTTCCTTGGAACCCACTTTTCTTTGAACGTGATCCAACCACAAATATCTTCAGACGTCTCTTTGTCTGATGGCGGGCTCGTAATCTCCGAATACAGGTTCAAAATATCCACAGATAAGATATGGTCTGTCTTCTAGCAACCAGTCCCATTATAAAGCACCTCTGTACCCCTTGATGTGAAATCAATTTTACAGCCACATTTCATCACCTCTCACGCAATTCTATTGATCAACTTTTTTCACATTTATACACATGATTTTGATAAGTGTGATCACTTGGACATCTTAAAACTGTTACACTTAATGTTAAGGCTGCATACGGTAATATGTATTCTGGAGAGATAGACTGTCTAGTCCTCTTATTTAAAACAGTATTGAAATACAAATGTTGTTGAGTGCTGTTAAGTGTCCTCACACGTTTTAAATATATAACTTTCCATGTACTATTAATGCTAGATCCACTCTCCAGAATGAACCAGTAGTAACTTGTGTTTACCTGACGTTAGTCATGGTTGAGTTACAAGTAGTTAAACCTCCTTTTTTTAAATACTCTTTATAGCCTGTAGCACACTTACATATCTTGCATACCAGTGTCACCCGAAAGACACAGACCTGGCATTATTTAGTTGCAGCAAAGAAAACACATAAGGCCTGAATTCCAGCATTCTACAGAAATCAGCTCTGTCAACCCCCTGACAAGTGATAACTAAGCCCCACACCACTCCGGAGACAAAAACATACAATTTGTTTAAGCACCATAGGTATACCAAAACACTCTAAATCCCTCTTCTAAACAATTGTCTGGTACGCAGCAAATTTCAATAGCCCTGTAAATTCAAATAACTTAAAAGTGATCGACAGCTGTGCATATTAGATTAATATAAAAGCTTAATCAAAATTGTTACTACTGGTAAACTTTGACTTGAGATTGAAAATTTGACACATGTATATGATAAATGGCAATACAAAATATTTTTTTAAAGCATAAAAAGAGGACAGCTCGTTGTTGATTATGCTGAAATACAATAAATACAATCATCTTAAAGTTCACTGTAACTTTTGAGATTTTCTGGAATGTTTTATTAAAACATATGAGTTCTCTTTTCAGCTCGATTAATAGAGCAACACTAGTGACCAATTGTTTAAGACTTGGACTCCCAGTCTGAAGGTTAATGGTTCAAATGTAACCATTGACAGAGTCATTTGTAAATCGAAAGTCTGTTCAGTCACAAGTGCTTCAATGATTTCACAAATAAAATGTATTTGTTTCAATATTAGTCTGGTGAATTTTGGGTTAAGTAATATGGCTAATGGTGGAAGCGCTGCTGCGCCAGACACCAGCAGGATAGTGAATAAGGAGAACAGAGCCAACAAAATTGATGCAACAATGATGTGGCCACCAGGGACCCACATCAGGGATGTAAGTGTAAAGTAATGGGCGGAAGCATGGTGCACCCAGAGACATGAATGGGCCGGGAGGTGGGATGAAATGGAATAAACTGCACTGAAGCTCACTTTTTGGAAACATGAACTGGAAAAGATAGAGGAATGAGCAAAATGACAAGCATGCTGCTACCACAGGGTACATCAGCAGAGGACAAGAAAGTGAGAAAAGCAACAGAATAGATGTCATAAGTGCTGCTGCACCAGCAAAACGGCGGGTGACTCCTGATTGTGGGGAAAACAGAAACAGACCACTGGAGCGGATGTGACACTAACGGGTGCAAGAAGGAAGAAGGTGTGATAATAAGGGAGAAGCCAGTCCCTCATTTACGCTATGCTGATATCTGTCTAGTATGTTCTTAGCTCAACCTATAAGTGCATCAGCCAACCACAAAGGTGCAACATCAAAAAGTCTTGCTTGAAACTACATGCAAAGCAACTAGACACTCAGTAAAATCAGCATTCCTGTTGTGGGGGCGTATCTGTTGTCTAACTTCTTGCCTTGACGTACCCTAGTACTACTAATGCCAGAGCGGATGTCTAATTGGAATAAAGCCACAATGGAACAAAATTAAAAATAGGTTGAATTGTTTTCAGTGTGCACACCACATATACCATAAGTGTCACAGCTTTCAAAAACAGCCATTGAACTGATGATGGTGGAAGGGTTAGTGTATGCCAATCATGCCTCTGAGTTATAGGCTATGAATTCTTCTAGTCACATGAAAGTAAGTGTTAGTGGAAGGCATGATGGGCCTGTGACTTATCATTTACATGTTAGCAGAATGAAGGAGAATTGCAGTTAGTGGTGAATTACTGTTAGGAATTAGGTTTGGGACGAATGAAGCGCAGTACAAAATGTCACTGCACAGGAATAAGTGAAAGAAGGAGGCTATTCGTAAAAAAGAAGAGATGTAGGACAGGCTGGCAATACGAAGCATGGGGTCAGCTAAGGGGCCGAGGAACAGGATACACTGACAGTCAGTGCACAGGAAAGAGATGCAGGGCTGGGTGGTAGTGCATTCACAGATACGGAGACAACATATTGACATACAGGTGCAGGATAATGTGGTAGTGAAGAGGAGGAGGTGAAAACAGGCGAACAGCAAAGACAAACATTAGCAGACAGGATAACAATGCAGACAATGGGGTGGAAGAAAGACAGGTTAGGCACAGACGAAAGAACAAAGGCAGGCTGAAACAATATAGTAATGGCTTGAATAAATTACAATGAGCCAAGTCTTCCTAGGTAACAAGTAGCCTCTAGAACCATCAGGGTGCAGATATGTTCACAGGCAAAAGCCATCTGCAATAAATTCCATGAATTTACAATTAAGTTAAACTTTCAGGTTCCATTTTTATGTCATGAGACTATACTTCACTTTAGCCCAAAGTCTACAGTTACAGGAACTTTACCTCTCTCTTAAATGTTCAGCGCATCTGGTTGAGACACGTACACTTCATTAGGCAACATTTCTGCACAGTCAGAACAACAATGACATAGCAAAACTCATCCCAAAAAAAACACAGGAGAAACCTGGCACACATCCAACCAACATGACTCTAGATGTTAGCATAGCAAGCGTGCCTTGAGCCATCTGAAGTGAAAGATTACAAATGTTGGTTTAAGAAGTAGACGGAAAGAGCAGTAGGCAGAAATATTTGCATTGTACTACTCTTAAGCGTGACCCACATCATTGCGTTGAATGGGTCACATTCAAGATGAAACACAATGCTGCTGAGCTGCAGAGTGTGCTGTGTTTTATACTCGGTAAAGGGAAATAGCAGGAAAGTGGTCTCTCAATAGCACCACAATCACCCCAAAAAAGGTAAAGGACAGATTAGCAAAGTCTTCTCTTATGCATGGAAAAAGCCTGAAAATATGAATGCATGTTTGTAAACCCTGTTTAGATAACAGATGTATCATTTACTACAAAGGAAATTTCAGTATGCATCGGTATTTCCCCATTCACTAGTGTTATTATGAGGTAGAGATATTTGTGGGAATTCCTTGGTGTAGAATGCATCAAAGAGAGCACCAATTTTCCCTATTTTAACAAATGGGGTAGGAGTTTAAAGGATAGTCATGGAACATATTTTTTTTAATAAAAGGGAAAGAAAAATATATTTGAAACATGTCTCCATTTTCTGTGATAGTCAAGCTGTTTTGTGGTGTGCAAGTCTTTAAAACATGTTTTCTTTCCGTTTTTGAAGTACATTATTATTTACATGGTTTCATGTGGTATGTAAATTGCTACTGTTAACTCACCAATTATGCAACTTTGTCACAGATGAGTTAGTTCACAGTCTCACTTCTGGAGGATGTAATCAGCTCTAATGATTGATAGAAGACTCATATCTTTAACAGTTACCTTGGTTCACACACCTTGCCCCATAGGCTCTTACCGGACCTCTCAATTTATCATTCTGCCAATGTGTAACATAGCTTTAGATATTTTTTACCCTAATGTGTCAGATGCTTCCCATGGACTCCCATGAAGTCACGAAGTGACACAAATGAAATTACTGCAAATCTCCATTCACCATCTTCTAGCGCGTTGCCCAATTTGGAATTATCATCATAATTTTAGCATTTAAACGTATTCATTCGCCACAGTCAACTGAACACTTACTTTTCAGAGAATGGATAGACTGAGTAGTATTGACCAACATTACCCAGACCAGCATTTTTTTTAATAATACGTAGATTGCACTGAAGGCAACAGGCACCCTTTTATTCACTATTTCAGTATATAAAATACAATTTATTGCTCAAGAATTTTTAAAGAATTAAAAAGAACTACTCCAGTAACGCATCTATTAGTCTCTGCAAATCACGTACAAGCCAGTCCTTTCAAAAGTATTTAGTTGCAAATATAAATGTATCTATAAAAACATATTTTCCATTATCTTTAAAGTGTGTTAATAGATGACACTTTCACTTATTAAAATAAATATGTTTAAAAAACTTTTGAACTAAAATGAAACAGGCTACACTTATTTACACTGGGTATATATAATGTTGATTTAAATGGTATAGAGCCATAAGTTAGCCAGGAGCACTTACAGCTCTGAGGGGCGCCTGGAAGAGATCCTGTCAGGTGTCTGAGGGATCCCTCCGCCACTTGCGTTGTGCTGCGTACTTCGATGACCGACGCGCGGGAGTATATCCCTCCGCAAACCGTTATTCTTCCCGTGACGTGACGGGGTCCGCAGCCTCATCTTTTGCGTAGCTCGCGCGGTCGGCGTAAGTTAGTTCCCAGGGAGGACGCGCGCGTGCGTGGTGGGCAGTTGTTCCTTCGCGTGCTCCGAGTTCTGGCAGCCGTTGGAGACTTCCGTTGACACCCGAAGCCGCGGCGGGGAAGCCCTGGATGCAGCGCAGGCGAGCTGCGCTATTCTGAGCCGCGTCAGCGGGCCGAGGGGGCGTGGGAAGTCGCCAAGCGGTAGCGGCGGGGCCGGGGAGGAGGGCAGTGCGCCGAGAGGACGCTGTCAGTCACGTAGGGCTCGGTGCAGTCACGGTGACTTGGCACTTTGGCGCCTTTCCCGCCCACAGGGTGACGCGCGGCCGCATTCTTGACATACCGGGCCCGTGGCGAGGAAGCCCGAGCGTTTACCGGAATCACGCCGGACGTGAAGCGGTGCACGAGCCAAAGTCTCCTATTAGATAGAGTGCTTACCGCCAGGTTGTAGCACGTTACAAAAGTATACACGAGGAATAAACATTAAAAAAACAAAACCGACTGAAGTGTCAACCTGGGAATTGCCACCTAGGGCTGCCAAACGATAGCCAGGACCTTCTGCATGCTGCTGACACTTGCTAATATATGTGATGTAGCTTTACAGAGTTAAAAACACCTAGAACTAATTCTGTCATTAACGTGAATTGGAGTAGTGGAAGTTTTAAGCAGTAGGAAGCAGTTTTTCTAAAGCAGAGGAAGCTTAAATAGGGTTTTCTAAAGCTACTCCTGAGTCTCCCTTCTAAATGAGGAGTTTGGTCTGCATTGGATGTAAATGTTATCCTTGAGCATTTGCCAGAGTGCTTATTTTACCATCCTCGAGATCTTCTGTGGGTTCACATGTTTTCTAGAGCACCCTTCCTCAGGTGCGGGACAGCAGGCATTTAGTTGCTCCTCCTAGGTGTTTAATCCCTGCTATTCTGACAGTAGAAGCTCTTGCTTTCTTAAAGACTCACTATATTACAAGGTGTACTGGTGCCTCGCCCTAGGCTTTAAGTCTGGCCTTGTAGCTCTGCAGCAGCAATGTTACACGTACACAGTAGCATGGTGTGAGCTAAATACCATGGGGCAGATTTATGAGCCCCTTGCGCCACTTTTGCGTCACTTTTCCCATGTTAAAAGTGATGCAAAAGTGGCGCAAGGGGCTCATAAATCTGCCCCCATGTGTGGTCTTCGCACGTTTATTATATAGCCCAGTGGTTCTCAAACTGTGCACAGTGGCTCCCTGGGGAGCCGTCAAACCTAGCCAGGTGAGCTGCGCACCAAACACTTTAATGCATTTAATGTTGAAGGGTCTGTTGGCTTCATTTAAACTAGTTAGACTTAAACACATGATGTTTATGATTTGTAAGTGACATGCCTAAAGCTGTAAACATAGTGCTTCATTGATGGCAAGGGAGATGACCTCCATATTTCACTGTATCCCCACGTTCCAATACTACCAGATGGCAAGGGAGATGACCTCCATATTTCACTGCATCCCCACGTTCCAATACTACCAAAGTAAGCGGAAGATGCCCGATTTATTTAGTTAATCTTGTTTTTTCCAAGTGCATTTTACACCAATGCAAGTTATGAGGAAAGTACAGTTGTCCTGTCTATTAAACACACTTAAGTTTTAACCCCTTCGCTGCGGGGTTGAGGGGTGAGCGCGGCGCCGCCATGCTCATGACGGAACCACGCCGTCATGAGTCACGGGCGAGCTGTGCTCATGACGGCGTGGTTCCGTCACGACTCCGCCCACTGTCTAATTCGCCCGCACAGGCGGGGAATTAGTGCTGCGTGGGAGGAGCGGCCGCAGCATGACGGAACCACGCCGTCATGAGCACACGCCGCCCGTGGCTCATGACGGCGTGGTTCCGTCATGAGCGCACAAGGGGTTGATAACAATTTACATTTGTACTTGTACGTCTAGTACACATTTCTTTCAGTACACACACATTTCCAGACAGGCCTGATCGCTCCCTCAGCACCGGGACGGCGTCTATTTCTTAAGTAGAGTAACGACACCAATTGCTGTAACTTTCAACAATGCGTGAGCTATTGCATTGACATAGCCAATAGGTCTTGCCTTTGGGACCTTAGAAGTATTTAGAAGTATTTAAGAAGAAGACCGCGACGAAGAGCACAGAACTTGATGAATACGTCCCTCGCCGATCTCTGGCAGCCCCGACAGGACTCCACGAAGGAAACCCTCAAGCACTCCCCGGATCCGCGTCGATCTCCAAAAGTATCCCACCAAACAGACGAGTGCCCGTTCCTGGACAAGGATTGCTGAACACGAAGCAGATTACTCCGCTTCATCACGGAGCACCGCCATCAAGGTAGGACGACTGGCCCCAAAATGGCCGCCACGCGTGACATCAACTTAAAGAAATAGGACTCGCTGAGCGCTGAGGCCCTCATTTTTAAAAAACAGAGGCCCTCGCCCTTTCTATCTGCACAAAAAGTTACCCGGGTCGGCGCAGCAGCGCAAGCAAGTCCTGCAAGTAGCTCAGTTTCGGCATTTGGCTCCGCCTGACTCCAAGATGGCGGATCCCTAACCCCTGTCGACCTGCTTTGTCCCCAAAAGATCGATTCCTAACACTTTCTGCGACACACGACTCTACATTTGAAGACCCCCTTCTGCCCCATCCAAGAAGGAAACTTCACAGGACCACTCAAGTCCCTCAAGAAGCCCCTCGCACTCAGCTGAGTCTGCCTGGCCTCGGGATGGCCGCTCCCTGGAGCCCAGTGATACACACCCAATCAACCGAGTAGCTCGCTAAGCCTAACAATAGATGCAAGTACACCATGGAAACACTCTCCCTCTAAGAACCTTGCCTGGCCTTTAAGATGGCAGGCCCCCGATCATCGAGTTCCGAGTCTAATCACCCATAAGCTTATAATTAGCACGCCGCTACGCTGACCTCTTTCCCCAGCTTGCAATTTCCGCACCTGTGTCAAGCTGGTCACCTTCACCACCACAGTGTTCACCCCCCCCTAAGAAATTATTAAAAGCCCCTCAACCCCGTCACCCGGCACAGCCTCCTGCTAGAGGCAACTGATCTGGAGGCCTGAAAAGGGATGACCGCCTGAAGTCAGTACCACAGGATCACCCTCGACTGGTGCGTCAGTTACAATCGCATCCCCTGACACAGCCTTTCGGCGACAACCTTATTTCTCCAATTCTCCTAAACTCCCTCTCAGAGGATCGATCCCCCGTCTTGTAGCAAACTTACTATGGCCCTGGACACGCTAATGCACCCCAACCAACCCCTACCGACCCACCTGAAACCTCATAGCGCGAACGCATACACTATTAACTTCCCCCCCAACCTGTCTGCTAGAGCACGACGAAATTTCAAGCAGAAACTGATTAGACAGCACAGGGAAATCCTATTTTCAGACATATTGATTGATTGATTGATGTACTTATAGAGCGCAGCTATCACCCTACGGGCATCTTGGCGCTTGCATTGGGAACCCGTCCTGGTTTTTCCCTGTAAGATAACCCGTACTGGGCATCCCCAAGGTGAAAGCCAGGCATCCCGCCGCGGGGGGCCGTTGTGGAGATTAAGCAGGCTTGTTGCCCAGAGCTGCATAGTGTGAACTCGTGCTTAGAGTGGGCACCGAAGCGAGAATTATCGAGTCCGTGGACAATTGGGCTCTGGACCCTGCCGCGTCGGGAATCGAACCCAGGTCCCGGGTCTGATCTCTGCTTCAGGGTATGCCTCCTCTAACCAGTGAGCTACACTTCTCCACATATACCACTGCTCCTCTAAAGGACTGATTAAGATGGACTTAATCTTCCACACGGAGAGACCAGAAGACTGGAACACCACTCTCGGAGCACAACTCTACATCTCCAAAACCACAACCACCCCACACAGCTGCAAACTAACATCTTTGCTCCCTTATCGCTCATCAAGTAGAGGGATCACGTCCGTGACCATCTACACTAATGGCACTGTACTCATTCAGGCAAATAACGAGAACCTGGAGGCTTTCGACTCCCTCTTCCCCACACTCCGTTCCGCTCTCCCCCACCTGCCTCGACCCGCCTTAGCCCAGCTCCCAAGGGTTACTCAAACTATCACCACCCCACCCTGCGCCCCCGCTGCCCACCTCCCCCGAGGCATCCCCCACTACGGCGCCTCCACAAAGCATGCTTTCCAACTTTCCAAAGAAAGTACTAACCCTCTTCCTAACCGGACCCATCCACCACAACCCTGTGAACAAGCTCTGCCGACTGACCTTTAACCACACTAGCGCTCGCACAGATCTCAGAAAGCTGAACTCACACATTGAGCCAACTCACCCCCCTCGCTTGATCCCAAAAAGCGACACCATGTCTTACACAATGAAGGATAGGCAACATTCCATAAACACGAACTATAACACACAGGGCGAACCCCGCCAAGACGTCCTCACCCCCTCACACAACTCCATGAGACAGCGGCTCACGTCACTAGAAAGCCAGATAGACTCGATCTCCCGGGGCTTGTCCGAAATCCTCACCAACCTAGACAAGGAACGCAGGTCCACCCAATCCCCCCCCTGGGTACCCTCTACATTCAACACCAACCACCACAAGTGCCCTACCTGGCCCTCCGCAACCACCGGGTCACGATTGCAGAGGCTACCAAGACCGGTCGCGGAAACCTGGTCACAAAATTCCCTGAGAAACTCAGCCCTCCCCACTAGGGCTCAGAGACGCTCAAATACCAATATCGTGCCTCTGACTTCAAGACCCACTAGGACAGAAGCTGCAATGACGGACAAAGAAGCAGCTGATCTAGCCTCCTCATATGACACACCTCACACCAACTCCCCAAAATCCAAGTGATCACGGGTTTCCGAAAAGACCTTCCGTGCAAAAAAAACCCTAGACTGCCCTGCCTCTCCACCCTACCTAGGGCCCCCAAAGCATTGATCCCTAGCCACGAAGAGCCTTCCACCAACTGCTTGCTCATTAATTGCAGGTCGGCGTCCATGCATGCTACGGAACTAGCAGAAGCCATCCTCTCACAGGACATCGACATCGCATTTATCACGGAGACCTGGCTCAACGAGCTCTCCTCACCATGCTTAGACATGCTTGTGCCACCAGGCTTTTCCATTATTAACAAAGACAGAAAAGACCAACGAGGGGGAGGGGTAGCTATCATTCATAAAGACAACATGGTCATCTCGGAAATAGAATCCTGCAAATACAACACATTCGAATGTCTCTCAACCAACATAAAGACCAAAGATAATGGAACTCTGCTCTGCCACCTTCTTTACCATCCACCAGGCAACACCTCCGTATTCGGTGAGCATTTATCTGACCTGATAGCTCAATGTGCTCTAGGAGATGCCAACTACCTAATCCTTGGTGACCTTAACCTGCGGTGGAATGAAACTACCAACCCGCTAATTCAAACGCTTTCCAATCTCCTCCATGACAACAATTTAACCCAATACTGCGCGGAGGAGACACACTACAAAGGAGCCATCCTGGATGCCATCATCGCTCAACGAAACGCAATTACAATCAACCACATACTCCCCGTGGACTGGTCGGACCACCACATGATCTTATTCCACATCAACCAACAAACTGTTTCCCAACCGCCTATGCAAGACCCTCCCAAATGGATCAGAAACTTCTCTCAGATTCCCATGGAAATCCTTGAAGACAGGATAAACTTGCTTCTTCCCCAAACCAACGACCTCCTCTCCACAGCTGAACTCACCGATCGTTACAACGCAACGCTAGTGACCATGCTTGATCAGCTTGCTCCCCTAAAACTGCAAAAAAGCAGAGCAATTCCATCCAGGTCATGGTTCAACTCTGACCTGAATTCTGAAAGGAGAAAACTAAGAGCCAAAGAAAGAAGCTGGAGGAATAACCCTACCTCCATCCTCCGCGAACAACTCAAAACAGCCCGTAGGAAGTACAACAACCACATAAAAAACAAGAAATCCAGCTTTTTCCGCTCCGCGCTGGACAGCGCAAAAAATAGACCTAAAGAGCTCTATAGCATCATCAGGAAACAAACCTCCAAACCCGTGAACTCCTCTATACAGGCGTCCAAAGAACTCTGCGACAACTTCGCCAACTTTTTCAAGGATAAAATCAATAAGATCGAACTTACACTTGACGCCATCAATACACACCCTACAAGAAGCATCACGTCCGGGTCGCTCGACATCTCTCCCGGTACCCCCTCCAGTTCCTGGCTCAGCTTCCGCCCCAAACAAGAATCCGAGATTGTCACGCTGATCTCCACCTCCAAACCATCAGCTCATATCCTAGATCCCATTCCTCTCCTAGTGACCAAAAAACTGAAGCACACCCTAGCCCCGCTTTGGTGCACAATCATAAATAGTTCCTTAAAAAATGGAGTCGTTCCAGACTGCCTTAAAATGGGACAAGTCACACCTTTGCTGAAAAAACCCGGCCTTGACACTACGGAACTGAATAACTTTAGACCTGTTTCGAATCTCCCCCTTCTGTCCAAAACCCTCGAAAGATGCGTTCTCCAACAACTAACCCAACACCTGAACAACATCAACCTACTGGACTCCCACCAATCTGGCTTCAGAAAAGGCTGTAGCACAGAAACCGCGATCCTCAACATCATTGACGATATCCACAGATCACTTGACTCTGACCAATGCTGCCTCCTCATACTCCTTGACCTCTCGGCAGCATTTGACACGGTAGATCACAATCTGCTCCTTAGGGCTCTCCAAGAAAGAGCCGGCCTTGGCGAAGTGGCCCTCCAATGGTTCTCCTCCTTCCTGCACAACCGTACGCAAAAAATAAAAATCAAAAACTTCACTTCCGACCTCCACCAAGTCAACAAGGGTGTCCCTCAAGGCTCGGTGCTATCCCAACAACTCTTTAACATCTACATGGAGCCTCTCTACAAACTACTCAAAAAAGCCAACGTCCGCTTCCATCTCTACACTGATGATACTCAGATATATTTGGAAACTACCTCCCTCAAAGACATTCAAAGACCCAATGACGTACTGAGCGATGTTCAACACTGGCTATCATGCAACCACCTTAAACTAAATCCGGACAAAACTGAGACACTCCTCATCTCGAATAAGGAAGAAAACCCCCAAATTGCCGAATGGCTAAAGGCTGTCGATGCGCTCAAAGGAAATCTCACTCTAGCAGATACTGTCAAATCACTATGCATCACTCTAGACCCGAAACTGAACATGACCAGACATATCAAAAATTCGGCCAAGAGCGCTTTCCTAAACCTCAGACTACTGAACAAAATAAAACCCCTCATCCCTCCCACTGATCTCAAACAGGCCACCCAAACTCTGGTACTGTCAAGACTGGACTATGGGAACGCAGTCCTATCTGGAATTCCAAAATCGCACCTGGTTCCCCTCAAAACGACGCTGCATGCGGCAGCCAGAATGATCACCGGTATCAAGAAATGTGACCACATTTCTCCTGCACTCAGGGAACTTAAGTGGCTTCCGGTCGAAATGCGGATTAGCTTCAGAACAGCCTGCCTCACTCATAAAGCACTACATACCGGCAAACCCGAATATCTGGCAAAAAAACTCAAAAAAGCCGGTCAGGCTAGGAATCTCAGAAGCTCAAACTCCCTTCTACTCATCCCCCCAAAAACTCGAAAACAAAAAACTGCAGATCGGTCCTTCGCCAGTAGCGCTCCAAAAATCTGGAACTCTATTCCCCCCCACATCAGAACGATTCCCTCCTTTGCAAAATTCAAAAGCCAACTCAAAATCTTGTTCCTCAACCGCTCCCTAGGGAGTGGATAGGATCAATCAGAGCAGCCAGCTGACACTGCGCTCTGCTCCAACGCCAAGGCTCCAAAGACTACAAAAACTTAGTCTGTCTTGCACTGTTATTGTGTCACTCTACTGTTTTGTGTTGTTGAATCTATGCAATGTTTCCTGCTGTAAAGCGCTCCGATACCCTAGGGTCAGGCCAGCGCTATAAAAAACTTCTTAAATAAAATAAAAATAAAAACACCATATACGGCATAATGCCGACATTTGGAAGCACGGAAGAGGGACGTCTGGGGAAAAAAATATCTGAGGAATTTATTCTACTTGCATTGATGTGGAGCCAATTTTAGGGAGGAGACAACAAAAATAAAGCTGTATGTGGTTTAACAAATTGTGAGTCACCCTGCTGGGGCAGGTGTGTTGGCACGTATGACATGGGTAGAAGTGGGAGTACATGAAAATATTCTTCAAGAGCAGAAACACTTTGGCAATGGGGCCTACATGCATAGGGGTGCTATCTAGCTCTTTAAGTGGGATAAAAAATTTTGGGCGGGTTCTCTAAAAACAGGCATGGGAATTTTATTAGAGGCACCACCTTAGTAATAAGAAACACCCTGCATATATGATTATAATACCTTCAAGCTTCATCCCAATTATGAAAAAAAAAATGCAAGTACTCCAGAGGCCGGGCTTACACCCCCTCCAAAAAGAGTAACAGTGGGGAGCCACGGGCATTGGTCAAAGAGTCAAGGGAGCCGCGCGTCAAAAAACGTTGGTAACCACTGATATAGCCTCTGGCCAAAGGATGTACAGGGTGCTGTTCTGGGGCATACCAGCAGGGAAGGGGCAGTGCTTGGTGATTGTTACATCCCCCCCCCCAACTTGGCATTGTACTTTGCTGTTGTACTTGGCATGCAGAGTCTTTGCCTGGGGGTTGGATTGGGCCTGAGGTCGTTCTGTTAATGACAGGACTGGTTGCCGCAGTTTTCAGCTTGTGGCTGTTCTGGGGGGTATCGACGACATTATTTCTAGGGGTACTTGGCTCAGGGGTAGGCCTGCTGGCATGTGGCTCTTCCGGGCCAGTCTGCAGGTCCGTACCATCCCAATCAGTCTCTTGCTCCTCGATTTCTTGAGTTGGCTGGGCTCGAAAAAATTCTCTCTGGATCCATGACACATTTCTGGTGGCTGTCTCCTGGCCCTTTCAGGCGATGACCATGGTATAATCTGAGCAGATGACTGCCCATGCGCCTGGTTCGAATGGTGTTCAAAACTTCCATCTGGGTCTCCTGTCCCTTATCAGGACCGGTCCCTGGGTGACAGCATCTGAACTCATGCACGGCTCTTCTTGCTTGCACGCAGATTTGCGCCTGGCTTGGGCTTCAGTCTGGTCATATGCAGGCGATGTCCATTCTGGGGACTTTGGGGACCACGGTGACCGTTGTGTGGTACACAATGCACTGGATCTGCTTCTGACAGCTGTTGTGTGATGCTGTCTTCAATCAGGGTAGGACTGGGGGAAAAATTAAAAGTGGCCTCTGTTAGCAAACCAAATACATAAAAACTAAAATCAGGCCAGCTGTGAACTTGCAAAGACACACTGTATTGGTATTTTGCAAGATGTGGGAGACTGCATGGATTTTTATTTGCTACAGGCAATGTTTGTGGCAATATCCGGGAAAAGAACAGTAAAAACAAGCCCACCTGGCCGTAAAACAGGCCCAAAAACTACTACAAAAACGTCCCACATAGTGATCTGTCAGAACCGCCCATCAGGCACTGTCTTATTGCCCTATACGCCAGTCTGACCCTGCCTTTGATCCGGGGTAATGGCAAGTCATGCCAACGGGCATATGAATTTAATCATTTTCCCATGTTGCCAGGAAAATTCCTCATCGAAGGCATCATTACGGCAAGGTCCTGACATCCCATGGTCTGCCTTGGTCACTGTTTTTGTTCTGGGGTATGTGACTTTCTGCTCTGCGCTATGCATCCTGCTGTCCCAGCTGCAAGGACTGTGTGGGTGTGGCATCTCAAATATGTCTACTGCTCTTCATGTGCTGCCAGTAGCATCAATGCTATTATTGGTGGCAAGGTGGCAATTACTGTGCTCTTTGCAGATCTGATGCTACCAATCGTATGGTTCTGCTCAGGCATGCCCAGCAGCTCCATGCTTACATTTTGAGAAACAAGGGCTCACAACTGTTGTGCGAATTTTCCACTCCGAAACTTGTATATGAGGAATTTATTTTAAGCCTCAAACAATATACAGATCAATTACGTTCCAGTACGTCACTACCACCTCATCTCCATTTCCTACTCTGACTGTTAGTCCAAGCTAACCGTGGGCCTCAGCAGCAGCCAGATTTCTCCACTTCCACTTAGCCCAGCAAGGCTCATTAACAGACTCTACAAATGCACCATAGCATCAAGAAACCAGTCTGGGCAGAGCATGCAAATGTCAGCAATAGCTTCCACTGCGTAACAATTTATTCCCCACTGGTAGATTATCACTAACCCTCTTTTGAAACCTCCTTTGCGGGTCTGGTTGGTGCTCCCCTGTAAAGAAGAGTGCACACTTCCTAGTCCAGGTGGTAGGCGTGTTAGAGGGATGATACCTAATTTTACAATCCAAGTGCTTCCATTCCAGTTTGTGGCCTAGACTTTCCATCATTCATCTATGCCAGCAAAACGTACAAGCTAGCTAAGTTCCATACTTTGTTTATTTACAGTGTTTTTTGCAACAGTGCAGTACATGAAGGAAAGGCCGCCACTGCTCTACGTAAAATCAAACGTTCACAATACGTAACCATTCCTTCTCTCGTTGTTTCATCATTAGTGTCTCACTCACATTAGGGTAGTAAGGTGGTTACCTCCTTTCTGTAATGGGATGAAGGACCTCAATCATTCCTTACTGTTCGAAATTATCCCCAGAAGCAGATTGATAAAAATGAGACGCCACTCACAAGAATAGGTGTGAGGCTGGTTCGCCCTATCTCTTTATAGGGTCCATTTAAGTACGAGCTGTGCCATTCCTCACCAGCTCGAAAATGTAAATGTGCCTAACAATGTGCCAATATCTTTAGGTAGGAACCGTCTAAAGAATGTATGCTCCCTTGTTGCTACTTGCCCGCTTGGCTGGAAGCTGTTAGTAGTGACTTGCACGTTACCCACTTACTGGACAGTGAGAAACTGCAGGTCTAGCAAACCTTTTCTGTCTTCAGTGCTTGGTGAAAACAGCATGACACACAAAGCCCTACTGAGTTTGCATAGCGATGGCTTGGAAAACCATACTGCCTGGCTACTCAGACCTTTGTCCTGAAAATATGTTATTGGATGGCTGAGAATGACTTCTGCCTTAATAGCCCCAGCCATGTAAATTCACGTGTTGGTCAGACCTTTTCGTTCAGCCTCCAAATTTTGTGCATCAATTCCAAATTTGCCAAGCAATACACAAGAACAGCTATACCAAACAATAAAGCCCATACAGATCTGCCCCCACCAATTATGTTGCTGCAACCCTGAGCAAAACCAGTATCTCCCTTAAATGTTCCACTGATTACTGTATGCTGGACTTCGTGTTTACAGTAAGGGAGTCTTCTGTTCAGCTTGCAGGAGTGTGTTGCCCCTGCTTAGCTGACTTCAGAGGTGTTGATAAATTTACAATAAAACAATTGTGAACAAGCACTCCAAGCAAGATAAGCCTCACCGGGGTTTCAATCACTTCAAGAAAGGAGCACAATAGTCAGCAATGTTACCAGTACAGATACAATACACTGCGTTTTTGTATTATACCTTATGTACAAACTTATCTCGAATACCCAATAAACACAAAGTAATCAAACAGTGCCATACAGTGTACCAGTTCATTTGTGGACAAAAGGATGGAGAACATTTTTTTTCAGAAGAGATGTGTGCTTGAGGTAGAAAGATACCTAGTGATTTCCACCCACATTCACCTTAAGAGTCCCACATTGTGTAAGCACCATCTGCAGCCTTTGATGATTTTAGTGGAAGGGCCGGATTTAAGACACAAATGGATATATGGTTCTGGTGTAAGCGCACCACATAAAATAAGATGTCCACTTTAATTTTAGCCAGCAACGCATGCCGAGATTGCAGGCCCACCTGTGCCTATATTTGGAAAAGCAAAACTACAAGTCCCAGTATCCGGGGCTGTTGGTGAAAACGCATGGGCTGGATGACCGTGAATATCGTGCTAATGGGGTCACTTGATATAATGATGACCTGTTGGCAGTTGTTACATTTTATAACCATGTGTGCAAACATGTCTGTCGTGGTTTTACGTCCAGGCTCTTCCATTACACCATAGACCAGCAGTGGGGCAAAGCAGGTTACAAAAAAAAAAGCCATACTTCAAATCGACATTCATCCCTCTTTCAGTCATGCTCTTTATTTTCTTTAGTTTTGTACAGCTCTATTGTGCTTCCAGGGCAAAGCTGCACCCTCTGTTCAGACTTCACTACATTGAACAGCTACAGCTAATTGTTAATATCTGACTGTGCTGTTAGAGAATGTCTCCTTTTAAGGCCAGCCCATCTCTTATGGTGAATACTGCCTCATTAGTTCTCGTCTACAGTTTTCTAGCTGTTTGTTCCTGGAGATTTGTTTTGGCCAATACCAATACTTACAGTGGGCTTTGTGTCGGCCCATTGCTTTCCATTGGCTAGATTCTTTGTCAATCTCATGTGCTTGCTTGTTAGTCAATAATTTACCTTCCTTTCCTCTTCTTGTGCATAGCGTCTTCAACATCCTTTCGATTGAATGACGTGTATCCTTCCACTGCTTATACTCTGGGGACTTTTTTCTTTTTTTAAATTAATACTTCACATAGAGTTCATGTGTTTTCTTGCTCTCGCTCTGCCTGGTGGTGTTCCCACCATCAAATCTGTGTGCCACTAAATTCTCCATGTTTTTCTCTGAGAATCCCATGCTGCCACCTGCCTCCTGCTCTTCTGTTGCTTCCAACGCCCCTTACTGTCTGGTTTTTTTCTGCTCTTTCTTAATTTCATTTTTAAATCACCTCGATTGCTTTACTGACACACTTGCAGCTCCTGCTGCTGGCCCCCGGTGACCTGCAACACGCCATCCCTTCATCCTTTCTGGTGTTACTTCCACCTCCTTCCCGCCACGCGCTTTATTTTAAATTTGGTTTGTTTTATTTTTGGAGGGCTCAGCAGTTGCAATTTCCTACCAATGAGCTCATTTCACTTGGATGCGCTTGTACGCATATTTTTTTTAATTTACCACTCTAAGATTGCAATACTTCATATTATAAAGGTATATCAAATGTAATTTTTTTTAAATGGCCATTGTGTCACGGCGCTTATTCGTGTACATGTGTTGTGATGCTTGTGCGCATATACAACATTATGTTGCAGGATCTTTTTATTTTGTTTTTGCCGATGCTGCGCCGCAGCTTTGAGTATTAATTGCTAGTATATTCAACTCTCTCTAAAGTATTTTATTCTCCTTTTTTGCCAAAAGCGTGTTTGATTGGAAATTACTTTTTGGGATAATGAACAAAAAACCCCATTATAATTCAAAAGCACAGACTGCCATTTCCGTTTGACAAATATAACTACTGGCCTTTTCAATGAAGTTTTATTACCGCTTCTCCATGTCTTCAGTTTTGGGGAATTGTCAGCAAGTCATTTTTTAGGTCTCGCCTAGCGATGCAGCGCATGCGCTGCTCGCTCCTGGCGAGATCTATTGTCGGTTTGGCTTGCGAAGCGAGGGTGGAAGCTCCATCCACGCTTCTTACTGGCGCGCTTGCCAAATACGTACTTTCTATTGGGAGGGAAGCATGTTTGGTTCCCTCCCTGTCTTCCTTCTGCGTGCCTGCCCTGACAGAGCATGTGCACGCGCCTGGACTCCTGTGTGCCATCTCCTCTTTGCCTAGACTCCACAGTAGATGTGCACGCGTTTGCTGTGCGGGCACGGCGCTTCGGCGCGCTTTCACTTACTTTACGGCGTTTCAGCAGTGGGTGTAGGTCTGGCGGCCTCGTTGTACAGTTTTTGTTTTGGGCGAAGACAGTCCGTAGGCTTGACAGGGGGAACTGACAGGCATGGCATTGACACAATTTCGACCTTGTGAGACCGCGTTCGTGTTACCGGAATTTTTACCCTTTTAACTTAACAGGTTACATAGGCACGATAACAGGAAGCGAATAAAAAAACTTGCTGTATTTCAAGCGGCTCTGTCGGCCCGTCAGTGTTAGGTTTAACAATAACATCACACGGGTGAAAAGTGAGCTGGCGGTGGTAAGAAGGGAAGGTGTGTTTTAAACTTCAGAAAGCTTTGTGGCACTGGGATGCGCGCCCGAAACTGTTAACCTTCTCAGGAGTTTTTGCTTTGAAGCCAACTGGTTGTTATTTATTTACTTATTTTTAACCCCGGCAGTGTGGCAGCTTCTGTTGTAGAAAGGCACGGTGAAAAAGTTCATTTTCCGTCTCTCAGACCCACCCACCGAAAAAACAGCTTCCCACTTCATTGCAACTATGATTTGACGCGTGATAGATCGCCTGTCATCCGGCTGCCTTTGATCTATTCAGTCTTGATTGATATCAATAAATCACTCGCCATGGTAACCCAGGCAAGAGTGACGCAGGGCTCACCCTCTAGATACTGTGATCCAGACAGGCACAATTATCTTGTTTTAAGAGGTAACTTTTAAAGGTACTGGGGAAAGCGAGGACTGAACCCAATTGGCACTGGGATACAGTATTCTCGTCTCTATTCTTAGCACCCTCCTATGCTGCTAGCGTAGTGACGACGTACGTTCGTCGAAGCTGGGTTGGGAGCCTCACGCTTTTTGCGCAGGAACAGGTCATTCTGCTGAGTCAGAGGACGATTTTGGAGCTAGCTAGTCTGAGAATAGCTGTATGGTGTAATTCTTTTCCCGCAGGCTGCAGGAGGATCCCCCTGCAGGGTGAGTGGAGCCCCGTCCGAAAACAATATCATGGTGTGGAATGCTGTCATCTTCGGGTAAGATGTTTTCTCCAGCGCTTGCTACTTCATTTGCCACCATAATGTCCGTCTACTTGCTGTGTGTCCCTACTCCCTTGAGCTGATCCCCACCTACTTTGGATGTTTGGGCACGTGTGCTTCACTTGCTCAGTCAGTCGAATTACATATAGGATTTACTCCCTTACAAATCTCAGAAGCTGTCAGTGAGTGAATTACTGCAACTGGTATTTTCTTCACAAAGGTGACAATCCTAGCCTTGTACCACCGCTGCTGGGCTTCAATGCCCATGTTTACCTGCTGTAATTTTCTAAACTCTACCTCTGTTATTAATGTTTAATTTACTGAGCCTCTCCATGTCCTGTATGTGACTGACAATCTGTGCTTCCCTGCCCCTACCTCTGCTGTACATATGCCTCGACTGTTTTCTATTGGTTCCCTCTGTAATGCTTTTTCTACCCCTATGCTTTTGTGTTCCTTATCCCCTCTTATTAAAATTCCCTGACACTGCTTTTAAACTTTTCTTCCTGCTGCAGTTATATGCATCCTTCCTCTGTGTTTGGACTTCAGGGACTCCCACCCCCAGATTGGACTGTAGTTCACCCTTGTGCTCAGACTTAAGAGGTCCCTTAATCACCTTCTGCCTCCACCCCATGTGCCCCACTCTTGGTTTTAATAATGTCTCCACCCTCTGTGCTTTTAACCTCAGTGTCCACGCCTTTCTCACTTAGACTTCACTGTCCTCCTTCACTTCCCAATTGATGTTTTTAGTCTGTGTAAGTTAATTAACTCAGCCTAGCCAGTCCTGAGAACCATTATCCACGATGATATTTGCGATGTCACTCTCAAAAGTGCAGCCTGTTGTTTCTGTGAATGATCCAAACGTCAAGAAGTGTATGCATAGCTGCATTGATTTGCTTTAGTTTAACTACATTGCCGTTTACACTGTATAAGTAATGCAGGAAGGGAGCTTCAGGGCGGAACGGTGGAAAAAAGGCTTAAGAAGGAAGGCACAGAAGGGATTGTTTATAGAATAAACACTGCGACAAGCATTTACAATGCAATATGGCATTGTAAATAACAATGCCTTTTATGTATGTGTTGAGAAAACCTGCAAAGTGTGTGTTTACGCACCGCTTGCAGGTTTTCAAAACACATAAATAAAAGGCATTGTCATTTACAATGGCAATAGCTCAAAGTCTCTCAAATGCGAGACCTATTGCATTGCAAATGCTTGTCTTGTGGTTTTGTCGAACTTGTTCTCCAAATACAGCAAGGAATAAAATATAGATTATGCCACGTCTCTCAATACCTCCATTAGAAGTTCTTCTAAATTGCTCAATACTGCCTCTAGATGGCGTTCCAACACTGTGCATTAATGTGCATTAAACAACTTGAGTAAGAATGAACAATGACCGCTCACATTTGAGATCGCTAGGAAAGGAGCCTTTTGGAAACTTGTTAAATAAATTTTGCGCTGTGACTAATTTATTAATTTGTCAGACTGCAAAATGCCTATTCACAGGGCGTCGTGAAACGTCCAGCCTCATTAATATGGATGAGACAGAAGTACTTGTACGACACCATGTGAAAGCGCTGTAAGTGCAGGCATGGAGGCCGAATGCCAACACTGTCTTCAAAGCAGTCCTTTAAAGGCGCAAGACTGTTTTCAAAACTAAAAGTTAGTTCAGTGAATGTCATATTCTCTTTTCTTGTTCTCAGTCTTCTTTCTCTCCCTTTTCTGTTTCACCCTCCCACCATTCCCTCTATGGTCTTCTGTGCACACTTTCTTTTGTTCTTTCCATTCTCTTTCTCAACTGTTCTCTTTCTCCTGTTTTCTCTCCAGCATATACCACTTCTGCTGCGTTTCAACAAATCTCTACTCTTGTTATCTTCTCTACCAACTTCAATTTTGTCTTTGTTTCTTGCTGGCGGTCTCACTTTGACTATTCCTTTCACAATCATCAATTACTCTGCCTCTCTCCCTGTTATTCATTTGTCCTTCTATCGCCCACTTCTTTCTATTTCTCTTTCAGCTCTATTTTTTCGATGGGCCTATTTCTATTTAATTCATTTCCATCAGTTTCCGTACTTCTTCAATCACACGCTTTATCTATTTTCTTTTTAATTTTCTATCTTTCCCATACACAGCGCTCTAGGGCAGCACCTGCAGGACTTAACACGTGCCAAGCTTGCAGAACGTGAGGCGATGTCACCGTCAACAACCACAACACGTGGCAATCTTTACTATTCCATCATGCCTCTTCATAGAGATTTTAAATCATATTCATTGCATATTACAATAGAAGCTGGCAGGAAAATAAAAGGATGTAGCTTTTGGAAGTGAAGAAAGATTCTTTATGCATTTGGAAAAATTAGAGGCGACCGTGAAAATTTAGATTTTATTAAAATGCCTCTAAAATCTGTCTTTTAAGCCACTTTATGTCCACAGATCCCGGCCTGCTCTATAGTCTCTCAGCTCCCCCTCACAAACCCATGGCTTACTATAAAACGTGCAAATATATTGTTGCTAGTTAGCAAGAATAGATAGTAGCTGCAGCAGATCTAATTGTCTGGATCAAGACACTTGACTTGACCAGGGTGCTTCAGTTGGCTTACTCCAGCCTCCTTTGTTGTGGCTCCAAAAAGACCCTCACAGCCTCTGACTATGTATAGGATATGTCACACCCTTCTACCTCCTGAACCTTAAGTCACAGGGTGCCACAATTCCCATCCAGGACTTGCCTCATTCCTATTATCTTATTGTGCCTGATATGTATCAGGTTGCAGAAAATTATTATTTTTAGCCCTCCAATTGAGGCATTACGATGGTAGCTGCGGCTTCAGAATATGCTCTTGTGCTACAAGTGCACCCAGCGCCTCTATGATGGCGCCACAAAGTTCTGTATTTCCCTTTGCTTTCCTCGTTTTCAGATGGTAGCTCTACTCACAGTGATTCTGCTCAAGCAATCCTTCACGAGAACCTCCTCCTTCTTCAGTCATTGTATGATTGAAGCATCGGATGCAGTGTCTGCACTCTGTGCAGGCAGTCCAAGGAGTTGATTGTTTGATGCACATGCCCGGTCTTCAAGGGATTTGACCTGAACTTAAAAACAGCTGCGCCGGCACTATCCAGTTGCAGATTTCACCTTATGCATTACCTCCATCCACAAGTGTTGCCACTGACCTTATCATAAGGACACCCTCTTTGCGAGGATCTTGTTTCTCACCTTTAGTTTTCATCAGATGTCTGTCCATATTCAGAAGAAGTATATCAGTTGAGGCAAATGTTTCTGCTATGACTTCATGAAGGTGCCTCAACTCTTGGAGCATTGACAAAATATGTGACTCCCCGGTCGCTGCAGTCTCAGAGTGGTCCTCAGGTGGTCATATTTAACTTTTTGTCCAGAATAAGCATTCTGCGCCGCAGAGTAAAAAAAAAGTAATTAATCTCTCATTTATCAGTCTTTCTTGTCTTTGTTGGGCATCTCGCGATTTCTGGGAGCAGCCAACTTGTATGATTTATTGTTGCTCTCTGTGTGTGATGTAAAGTCCTCTGATACCCAACACTGCGATGAGTAGTGCTATAAAATAATTACAAAATAAATTACTAAGTCCTACTTAAATTGTTATTTGTGTAATTACTCATACACATAGATACATCTCACATTCTTATAGTGCAAGCACATCGCTTACATGTGGGGTTGAACAAAATTAAAAACCTGCCTCCAAACTGTAGTTTCTCTTCAGTACTTGTGATGTGATAACAAAGTACCTTTGTTTCCTTCCATTGCATTGGCATCTAGGTGTTAGGGTTCCAGATGGCTACCAGCCAGGAAGATACTCGAACAAAAGAAAGGCTGACGTGCCTTTAAATCAGTCCTTTGTTTTGGGCCCAGCTGGAAAAATAAATAAGCAGCCCCCCTCGTCGCCTGCATATTGCTGCTCGAATAGAAAGCAAACAACGTGCAGGTGCTGCTGAAATGTGTCCCGGTGTCAGAAAATGACACCAGGACGAATTCTAAATATTTCACTGGGTCGACCAGATTCGGCTCAGATGGAGCCGGGATCTGAAGGCATACCCCTACATTTCCTGTACTGGTCTCAGTGACTATTAGGGTGTTCTTCAATGTAGTTTGCGGTCTCTAGCTCTAGGCATCTGGACACAAGATGTTTCAGACGCACTTTAGATTATATTCTGTCCTGAATGTATGTAAAGATGTAGAGTGAAGGACAGGTATCACACTTTGTAGGCACCGTAGAGCCTAAACTTTAAGGTTGAATTTGGGGGCTATGTAATTAGCTGGCCTTCAAGTTTCGGGTGAGAAATAAAGAAGACTATCTATATTCTGTTGTAGAGCGAAATCCCTAATTTCTTCCCTTCTCAAGAGATGAAAGTGTTCCTGCCCCCACCCTTAGATTAAACAGCTCACCAGAAGACTACTTATCCTTGGGAGAGCTTTGGCTTGCAAAAGAGTTCTTTGTTCCCGAAGAAACGCAGACTCATTCTGTAGACAATAGCTACTTCTGTTTCGCAGAACGAGTCAGTAAGGGAGAAATGTAATTGCATGCTTTGCTTATCTATAGTCTAGTAAATGTAGCCTACTGCATAGTATATTAGAGCTCAGTCCTTATATTGCAAATTCTTTCGTACAGAAAAACTGTCCAGTTCTCACTTGCATGATAATCCTTTAAAACGTAAAAATGTGTTAAAAAATGCAAAGGATATCAAGGATCCGATGCTAATGAAGCCATGTGTTACTTTTCTGTAGTTCTCATTGATAGCTTATTGGGGGAAAATAACTGATTTGTTCCTGTTTTTTTTCTGGGCCACTAAAGAGAGGGAGTAGCCAATGCTGGTTGTCCCTGACCCCACTCTTTTCTAGGCCAATACTGCTACTGCTAAAAGTACTTACATATCACAAATGCAGGCCTGGAATGCTTTTGTGATGATTTCACGATGGGGCATGTAATGTAAGGTGCCACTAGGTGGGGCCATATGCTGTAGCTGCCTCCAACAGGGTCCCATCGCACTATTTTTTATTTTGACTTGGGTGTTCACCCTACAAGAGGGGCTCTGCAAGACTTGTGTGACTGGTGCCACACAAAAGCGTTTCGGCCTACTTTTTGGTTTTCTCCCACATCCTCTGTTATTCTTCCAATTTGGATGTAGATTTATATGCACCAAAGCTAAGTTAACATGACTGCCACTTAATATGTTTTCAGTGTCCACGGTGACTCGCATTTACTAAACCAAACTATCATGTCCTCACATTGTTGCGCATGAGTAGTATGCTAGTGGAGGCATTATTATTTTTATAGTTTTTCGGGAGTTTTATATAGCGCAAACTTGACCCAAAGGTATCAGAGCGCTTTACATGAGCACCAGTTGCGTTACAGACGGACACATTAATTTCGTTAGGCATTCGAAGATTAAGGGATTTGCCCAGAATTACAGGATGTTGAGCGTCCCTGGTGAGAACCGAACCCGGTTCCCCAGCTTCAAGGTTGACCTCTCTAGCTGTTAGACCACATCCTCTGTAATATGTACATGTTCAACAATGTGTGTATGGTGGACGTGACAAAGGCATGGAATTGAGCATATATCATTTAGTTTGATTAGTCTCAGCAAAAAGAGTGTTTAGTAAGAACCACAATTTGGGGTGAATCACGTGAAAATGCTGTTGTCTGGTTTAGGTCATGGGTTGGTGATACCATTTTTAACATGCTCCGTCTTTGAGCTGTCTAGGGCTATCTAACTTTGAATATAAACCTGCGCAAATGGGGTGGTGCTGCAGAATTTAGTAGTATTTTTTTAGGTGAAAAATATTGCACTTGTGACTGCCAATGTACTAATCTCATTTGGATTCGCAAATCCTGTGATTCCCATAATTACCGGGTTTGCAAACACAAAAGTGTAAAGTACATTGTACTAAACCCATTTTTTGTTTGTCGTGTATGCCTTTCGGACTCGTCAAATGGGTTTTATGATCCATTCAGAATCGCAGTTAGAGGGTGTGAAGGTGGCATCCCCTCTAAATTGTCTCAGTGGTTGCTTATATCAGTGATTTACGATGCAAAGTGGTTTCAAACCATTGATCAGTTACCTGAAAGGAGGTGGGAACTGATTTGAAAAGGAAAGGTGTCCTGTGGGTTACCTTCTTTCTTAATAATGTTGGGTGACCATTGCCTGCCCCCACCCCCCAATGTATCTCCAAAGGTAAAACAAACCGGGGCTCCTATAAAAAAAAAAGATTCTCGTTTGAGAATTGAAACACATGAATGGTGCTGCTGTTCTTTGTTGGCCACTATCCTTGTGTTTGTACTTAATCGCAGGGGATCCCAAACTGTAATCTGCCTCATTCATATTCATTATGCTGGTCATTCTGCAACCTCTTGTGACTGGAGATTTTGTGACGTGATCTATTAGTATATAGGTGCATCACAAAATCAGAGACAGGCCGCAAAACGATGGTGCATAATTTGCAACCAGTTTTTGCGACCTGTCCCATAGAACATTGGCTAAAGGCCCTTTAAATAAAGAACAGCTGAGACAATGAGCTTAGAGAAGTGCTAGTCCCGGGTCTTCCCCTCTGTTTTGGTCTTGCCTATATGGAATCCTACTCCATTGGATCCATTAATGGATGAAATGGAGCAGCACTCAGCAACCTTTCCACTGGGGACTTCAAGGTCATTCTCCAGCTGGACTCACACTGTTTGAATCACTGACCTGCCTACCTGCTGTCCTTCTGTGTATCCTTATCAGTGTCCTGATCAGTAGGAGCCCCATTCAGTGCATATTTTCACTGTGTGCAGTACCATGTACAGATGACTTGCTTGTGTCAGTTCCAGCCTATACTGTATCCCTCAAAGAAATGTTCTGCAATTGATTGCAGCGCCGTTGGTGCCGATACCTGTGACCCACGCCTTCAGACAATTAAATCTGAACCAACTCATCCAGGGCAACACCATGACCTTTATTCTACTCTATGTCACTCTATATCCTTCGACCATCTAGTGACATTTTGTTGATTGTTCATTTGACCTTTGTGGTGATGCTGAGCTTGACTGCTACTCCTAGGTTTGAGGGTACCGTGCGTTGGGAGAATAAGGGGAATGTCAGAGATGTCTTAATGTTAGGCTCCATAGTGCATGGACAATGATGCATTGTGGAATTTAAAAGTAACAAAGACGACTGAATTAAGCTTGGATGTTGGACCAAGACACACGTTGGTAGACATGCATTGGCCATTATGGAGGGTCTGCCATGTGTGACTTTAATACTAATTGAGCCTGACGTAGCTGGAATAACTGTGGGGTTGGTAAGGCCAGGTCTGTATTGAGTTAGGTACTGCAGGAGCAACTTGTGCTCAGATTCTGTTCCTGCACTTTCATTGTGACTGGAGGTACAAGGTACTGGATGGTTATTCATGTTGCTAGAGGACTTGTCTGCAGGCAGAAGAGGTGAGCATGTCTTAGTGACAATTTTATCTTAAACCAGAGCTGAATCATACAGCTGGTCAAAGTGTGGTGTTCATTAGTATCTCTGTGGACACAGCAGAGTGTCCATCAGTTACAATATGTAAACTTCTTAGATCACATGGATGTTCCATCAGATACACACCCCAATCAGATGCATGCCCCCAATCAGACATTTGTGTCTAGACCAGAGGCTATGCTCTACCAATGTCCCTGTTGCCCATACACACATGATACTCAGATACACGTTGTCATTAGATTCTGTTCTCACCAGGTTGATGGGTCTTTTGATACATGTGCCCATTTAGTATGGCAAATGTGCATAGCATGGTTGGATGCACATCTTCTTGGTTTTACCACTGGCAGGATGGGCTATTTTAAACCACACTCTGAAATGTAGGATTGGGAGGTATTTAGTATGACTGTCTGACTCAAGGTCATTACGAACGCTTTCTGCAGTCTCAAACTTTTGGTCTACCAGTTACTGATTTCAGGTTGTTAGTTTAATTGGAAGTAAAACAAGACTACAACACCCAAAATGCATGAGGCTATCACACGAAGTCCAGGACTGGAAACATTGTCTATAATATGAGGCAAGAGGTGGTCATCGTAGGGGTTTTATGAAACTGCACAGGTGCTCCTCAGCTGCAACCCCTCCTAACCCTCATAGTGATAAGAGGGCTCTTTACTCAGGCTTCATCATCAGCCTGACAACCTAGTGACAAGAGTTTCACCACACCTACTCACAATTTTTATTTGTGTGTTGGTCATTAATGGCCCAAGATGCAATGCCACTGCCAAGGAAGCGACTGACTGAATTTATTGAGCATGTATTTAGCATCTCTGTGAAAGTAATCAGCTCTACCTGCCGTAGGTTTTCATAGTAGGTAAATATGTTGAAGAATGCTTTTGATTGCACTGTCCTCCTACTTTGCTCTACAACAGATTCTGTCCCTACCCATGCCACAAATACACTACGAATGGTGGCAGTTCCATGATGATGCACCAGTAGGCCACACAGGTACAATTGTAAAGAGGCTGTTGTGAAGATGTGCGTAATACCTTGTGCCTTGTAAAGACCACTGTCTTTAGACTAATGGGTCTATAAGTATACGGTTCCCAGGTTTAGAACCCCTCAGATCAAGATAGGAAAGCAAGGCACTCGATGGGGAAAATAAGAGGCAAGACTTCTGGCATACTTTGTCAGCAGCAATTACTGGAACATAAATGGACTGTAAGCCTTTCATAACTAATGGTAAAGCCTCAAGGGCTATCACCCCAAAGGAGCCATCTTTAACTCTATGGCTGAGCATCCGGCCCTGTGCCTGTAAATAACTAGTGGACTACAGAAATGAGTATGACTGGAGACAGCAATATGTGTAAAGTAATTGAATGTCCATGGCCAGAAGACCCAGGACTGTTTGACTCCACGAGGTTAGACATATGTGACACAATAACTCATAACAGGTCCTACTCATGTAGCCTTGTTTGTTTCTGTTCCATTTTCAGTGATTGATTACTTCTGTTCTTAGATTTGTTACTTTCTTTTGTAATGCTTCTTCTACATATACCACTTCTCCTCAGTCCAGCCAGTTTAACCCATCTTAAAAAACAATAATCCTCAGTGCATCCATGGGTAGACAGTGATATTGGAAATTAGACATGTATGGACTCCTCCTACTAGCTGCTGGCCATGCTGCCTATTTGTTCCCCAAAATACAACATTTTGCACAAAGAGCAGTTTTTACGTGTGTCAGCGGCATCTAAACCAGAAAAAGAAGAACAAGTATGTCTCAGCTGCCTAACACAGCCTATTTATATTTGTGGCTGACAAGGCTTGATTGTGGTTTAGTCCCGCTCAGCGAGTAGTCATAAAAACGGAGCAGTGAATTATTGAAGGTTTTCGTTGGTCTCATTCGCAGCTGGTAAAGACCAAAGGCAGATGTTCTTGTCATTTTGAACACTTATCCTTGGTGCAACGATTTGACTCCTCATTACAGAAAATGCCGATAATCAC